>NC_067403.1:6937500-7602500 GCF_016432865.1 Antechinus flavipes
GGGCCGGCCTCGGGTCTGCTGCCTACTCCTCGGGTTCTTGCACAGTCGCCCCACACTGTTAGGGGGCCCAGGAAAGGCCCCCTGGCCTGGGGGGCTGCTTCCCAGATCTCCTCCCTGGCACTGCCCCCAGCCAAGACTGTGATTATCAAAGCGGGCTGCCAACACGCAGCGGGCGCTTAATCGGTGTTGGCTCGACGCCTGACCCGGGCCTGCCTCTCTTGTCCACCTCTGGACCCCCTTCCTCCTTGGCTCCCACATCTCCTCTCCCCGGGGCTCGGACTCAGCGTCTCCCACAGCAGTTCACCTTCCCTCCTCCCCGAGCCCTCTCACCTGGCCCTCGGACTCCCAGTAGTTAAGTCTCGGTGAAGGTTTGCAGCCAACGGCGATCCTCCCACCAGAGCAGGTCCCTCCTTTTCTAGCCTGAACCTCTGTTCTCATCCGTAGGTGGAACATTCCCCTCAAGAAACGTGCTCTCCCAGTATGGAGAGTAACTCCCCCAACTTTGTAGACGGCCAAAGAGTCACTTCTAGCCTGAAACTTCCCCAGGAAACGGTCCGTGGCTCATCCATGAGACTGCCCCGGTCAGAAGGACTCGCGCAGCCCCTGGTCTTGTAATTGGGCCATAAAACTGAACCCCACGGCCCCCCCCTGCCGTCATTGGGCTAAGCCCACCTTTTACGCAACTCCCGCCCTGCACTGGGGTTTGGGCCGAGTCTGCCCCACTCTCCAGCCGTGTCCCCCACGAGAGACGGGAGGGAGATGGGAGGTGGCGCTTACTGCAGGGAGGATTGGAGCCACTGGTGGTGAAGGTGGGAATGGGGAGGAGAAGGAGGAGGAGCCCCCCAGGCCTGGAGCCAGGCAGGGAGAAAGTGGGCACGGGGGCTGTGGGATGGAGCGGGGGGCAGGGTTTGCCCCGTGCGGCAGCTGTGCTGTGGGAGGTAAAAATGTCCAGATTTGGCATGGGCCAGGCCGGGGTGGCCTGAGGAGTCGGGGGGCCCCAATGCAGATGGATCTGCTCCCTGCGGCCCCCATCCCCTCCCTCGCCAGTCCCACTCCTGGTAGGAATCACCAAGCATGGAATAGACCCCCACTTGGTGCTGTTCTGGGCCCTGAGCACACAACAGGGGCCGCCTTAATCTTTTTTTTTTTTGTTTTGTTTTTAATATATTTTATTTTATAATAACTTTTTATTGATAGAACCCACGCCAGGGTAATTTTTTTACATTATTCCTTGCACTCACTTCTGTTCCAATTTTTCCCCTCCCTCCCTCTACCTCCTCCCCCAGATGGCAAGAGTTTTATATATGTTGGATAGGTTGCAGTATATCCTAGATACAATATATGTTTGCAGAACCGAACAGTTCTCTTGTTGCATAGGGAGAATTGGATTCAGAAGGTAGAAATAACCCGGGAAGAAAAACAAAAATGCAGATAGTTCACATTCGTTTCCCAGTGTTCTTTCTTTGTGTGTAGCTGCTTCTGTCCATCATTTATCAATTGAAACTCAGTTAGGTCTCTTTGTCGAAGAAATCCACTTCCATCAGAATACATCCTCATACAATATCGTTGTCGAAGTGTATAATGATCTCCTGGTTCTGCTCATTTCACTCAGCATCAGTTCATGTAAGTCTCGCCAGTCCTCTCTGTATTCATCCTGCTGGTCATTTCTTACAGAACAATAATATTCCATAACATTCATATACCACAATTTACCCAGCCATTCTCCCATTGATGGGCATCCATTCATTTTCCAGTTTCTGGCCACTACAAACAGGGCTGCTACAAACATTTTGGCACATACAGGTCCCTTTCCCTTCTTTAGTATTTCTTTGGGATATAAGCCCAATAGAAACACTGCTGGATCAAAGGGGATGCACAGTTTGATAACTTTTGGGGCATAATTCCAGATTGCTCTCCAGAATGGTTGGATTCATTCACAACTCCACCAACAATGCATCAGTGTCCCAGTTTTCCCGCATCCCCTCCAACATTCATCATTATTTTTTCCTGTCATCTTAGCCAATCTGACAGGTGTGTAGTGGTATCTCAGAGTTGTCTTAATTTGCATTTCTCTGATCAATAATGATTTGGAACACTCTTTCATATGAGTGGTAATAGTTTCAATCTCATCCTCTGAAAATTGTTCATATCCTTTGAGGGCGGCCTTAATCTCAAGGAGCTGAGTTAGACCAGCCATCAAGGGCATGAAGAAAATCTTAGGGCAAATCCCCTACCCTGCCCCCCTCCCCCCAAAAAGCCCCATCAGCCTGCGGACTCTTGGGGCTCCCCACTGCCAACCAAGTGAGGATGTTTGGCTCCAGGCAACAAGAACTGGGCAGGCCCCTGCTTCCTCAGGGAGCAGCTCCCAGGTGCACCAGTGAGTGTCAGGACTCTTGTGCGAAAGGGCGGCATGGGGGGAACCAAGGCCGAGAAAGGGAAGTCACTCGAGGCTGAACAGAGAGCAAAACGACTGGAAACTCCCAAAGGATATGTACTGTTCCAGAACGGAAGGGGAGACCCCAGGGAACAGAGGGTTTCACAGGCTGCTGAGGGAACAGGCGACCCCTGGGGGACAGAGGGTCCCACAGGCTGCTGAGGGAACGGGCGACCCCGGGGATCAGAGGGTCCCACAGGCTGCTGAGGGAACAGGTGACCCCTGGGGAACAGAGGGTCCCACAGGCTGCTGAGGGAACAGGCGACCCCTGGGGAACAGAGGGTCCCACAGGCTGCTGAGGAAATGGTGACCTGGGGAAGCCACTGAGGGAATGGGCAACTCCAGGGGATGGAGGCACCCACAGGCTGCTGAGGGAATGGGGACCCCAGGGGATGGAGGCACCCACAGGCCGCTGAGGGAATGGGGGACCCCAGGGGACGGAGGCATCCACAGGCCACTGAGGGAATGGGGGACCCCAGGGGACGGAGGAACCCACAGGCTGCTGAGGGAATGGGGACCCCAGGGGACGGAGGCACCCACAGGCCGCTGAGGGAATGGGGGACCCCAGGGGACGGAGGCATCCACAGGCCGCTGAGAGAACAGCAACCCCCGGGGGACAGAGGCAGCCACAGGCCGCTGAGGGAATGGGGGACCCCAGGGGACGGAAGCACCCACAGGCCGCTGAGGGAATGGGGACCCCAGGGGACGGAGGCACCCACAGGCCGCTGAGGGAATGGGGGACCCCAGGGGACGGAGGCAGCCACAGGCCGCTGAGGGAATGGAGACCCCAGGGGACGGAGGCAGCCACAGGCCGCTGAGGGAATGGGGGACCCCAGGGGACGGAGGCATCCACAGGCCACTGAGGGAATGGGGGACCCCAGGGGACGGAGGAACCCACAGGCTGCTGAGGGAATGGGGACCCCAGGGGACGGAGGCACCCACAGGCCGCTGAGGGAATGGGGGACCCCAGGGGACGGAGGCATCCACAGGCCACTGAGGGAATGGGGGACCCCAGGGGACGGAGGCACCCACAGGCCGCTGAGAGAACAGCAACCCCCGGGGGACAGAGGTACCTACAGGCTGCTGAGGGAATGGGGGACCCCAGGGGACGGAGGCACCCATAGGCCGCTGAGGGAATGGGGGACCCCAGGGGACGGAGGCACCCACAGGCCACTGAGGGAATGGGGGACCCCAGGGGACGGAGGCAGCCACAGGCCGCTGAGGGAATGGGGGACCCCAGAGGACAGAGGCACCCACAGGCTGCTGAGAGAACAGCAACCCCCGGGGGACAGAGGCACCCACAGGCCGCTGAGGGAATGGGGAACCCCAGGGGGAACGGAGGCACCCACGCACTGCTTCCTGTGGTCCTCCTCCAGAAGTAGATGGGGGCTCTTCGAGATCAATTCTGTCTCTGAGAAATAATGCAGAAAAACCAACAGCAGGGAAGTAATTTAGCTAAATTTCGCTAAACAAAAATCCCAGCCCAAAGTCAAAGCCCTTCCCCAGGCTGCCCCAGCCAGGCCGTCCTCCCCCCCTCCTAGAGCCCGCTCTCTGACCCGTGGGTCTGTCCCAAACCGGCCGTTTCCCAACGAACCCCCCTTGCGTTTGTGAGCACAGTCCCTGACACACAGTGGGCGCCTAATAGATGCTCCGCAGTCAGGCGGGAGGGGAGCGCGCTGGGCCTGGCTCAGGAAGGTGGCCCGCGGCCGTCCCACGGATCGCTCTTTGCTTATGGATTAGTGTTTCTAATACCAGCCCCTGCCTTGCCGGGCGGCCCGGAGGGCGAAGTGGGAGAAGGGCTTGGCCCGGGAGGGCGCTATTCAAATTAGCCGCTAATTTTCAGGAAGGAGACGGCTCCCGAGATACTGTTGCAGGGAAGGAGCTGTAACCGTTGGTCTTCCGAAGAAGGCAAGGCTCCGGACGCCTGGGGTTTCCTGGTTCTGGAAGCCCCAGGCTAAGGACTCGCACTCCAACCTGGCGACCCCTCCGCGCCCCCACAACCGGCGGAGTGACCTTGAGAAATCCCTTCACCCGCGCTTTGCATCTGCGAGTGGGAGGGACAGGCCGATGCCCTGGAGAGCGGCCGCCCGACATTCTGCGCTTCTGCTCCAAATCCGACCCGACCCGGCCCTGGCGGCCTGGTCACGTGACCCCGGGCCAGGCGAGCAGTCCGGACGGCCCATTTGTTAAATCTGCGCTTCCCCAAACTGGGCCGGCTTTCCTCCAAGGAGCGGGTCTGGCCCCTGGGGCTGGATCCTCCTCCCTCTGTTGTCCCGGGTCAAGGATTAATTGGATCTAAGTGGCAGTGGCGCAAACTTGCCCGCCTGGCTCTCTCTTCCAGAGGACAAAAGTCAGGGACGAGGGGTGATGGCCCCCAGAGAAGCCGGCCTAGCTCCGAGCACCCCAAGGCCCCCAGAGAAGCCGGCCCAGCTCCGAGCACCCAAGGCCCCCAGAGAAGCCGGCCCAGCTCCGAGCGCCCCAAGGCCCCCAACGCAGCCCACCCGGCTCCGAGCGCCCCAAGGCCCCCAGAGAAGCCGGCCCAGCTCCAAGCGCCCCAAGGCCCCCAACGCAGCCCACCCAGCTCCAAGTGCCCCAAGGCCCCCAACGCAGCCCACCCGGCTCCGAGCACCCCAAGGCCCCCAGAGAAGCCGACCCGGCTCCGAGCGCCCCAAGGCCCCCAGAGAAGCCGACCCGGCTCCGAGCGCCCCAAGGCCCCCAGAGAAGCCGGCCCGGCTCCGAGCGCCCCAAGGCCCCCAACACAGCCAACTGGACTCCAGAAACAAGTTGTTCTCATCCACTAATTCCGTGGTTCTGTGGTTACCCCGGACTGGTGGAGCGGGCCGCCATGTTTGCCAGGGGGTGGCCGCTGGGCGGGTTACAGCTCCTTGGAGCCGCAGACGAGAACCGAGACCGGCCGCCTCACACTATCTCTATGGAATCTTGCTCACCATCACCTGGCTCGGAACGCCGAGGGCCGAGCGGGCGGCCAAAATACGAGAGTTCTTGTGTGAAAAGAGCCCACGCTTTAGCTGGGGAGACCTAAGTGATTACGTGCAAAGTCGTTCACTGCACGGAGATTGGGAGGCGCGCCCCTCGCCCCAGCATTTGGGGGAGGAGCAGTAATGCAGATAATGGGGCTTGGCCCTGCTGGGGTCCTCGGTGGACACCCGGGGGCTGCTCTAGGCTCCTGGGGCCTCCTCTAAGCTCGAGGGCCTTGCCCACTCCCTGCCCTGCTCCCGGGACTCCCCTCCGGCCCCCCATCCCGCCTGCACGTTCTAAGACCTCCAAGCACAAGCTCCTGGAGCCATGGACCCCCGCCCTCGGCTTTCGGGCCTTGGGAAGCCGCCCACCGCCCTTAGCCCGCCGCCCGCCAGAGCCATTGCTCCCCGGAGGCCTTCTCCTTGTGTTTTTCCACTCGGCCACCCGCCAGAAGCCTCCACACGCTCCTGGGCTGCCATTGCCCTTTTGGCCCCCATTAGCACGTGACTGGGAGAAACGTCCCGACCAGAGGGGAAGTGAAACCGAGAGGGGAACAAGGGCTCCGCTGATGCCCGTGTGCAGATCTGCGAGATCCGACCGGCCCGGGATCCCTGGGTTGTTTTCGCTGCAGTCCGGGCTTGGCCACAAAGGGGTGTCTCAAGCCGGTCCAAGGAATCCTGCTTTTTCTGCTGGCTTTCTTCTATTCCTTCGCTCATTCGTTCCCTCAGAGCGCTTCGATCTTGCGCTAGCTCCTTCCTTCCAAGAGCTCTATAGGCAGGTGCCCGCGACACATTTCCTGGGAAAAGGGAGCCGGAGTGATTTCCTGAGGGCAGAGGCGTGGGGGACAAACGGCAGAAGTGCGGTTCAAATCCCGGTCTCCTGGCTCCTCCATCGCACCAATATTTGAGCGAATTACAGCTTACACCCTCAGTTTTCAAAGGTCTTTCACGGCCGTTGCTGTTTGATCCTCTCAACAGTCCGACGAAGTGGGCAGGGCTACTCCCCTCTTCCCACTAGTCCCATGTTACAGATGAGAAAGATAAGTCCCAGAGAGATTGGAGGGCTTTGCCTGGGGTCTCACAGCAAGTTAACATGTGCCTTCCTAAAAAAAGACCCTCTCTTGCCATGGGAGGAGAAGGCTCCCCAGAGCAAGGCAAGGCTTTTCAAGTCTATGAGTGGGACATGGCATAAAATGTAGCTCAGTCCTCTCCACCGCCATGCTCTACCTTCTGCCCCTAGCGCCCCACCACCTTTCATGTCTGCTGTGGCCGAAGTGGGGAACAGTTTGGGATGGAAGAAAGAACCAGAGCCATTGAAAAGAGAAGAGAATTTCAAGTCCAAGGTCCATCATGAAGCTGAAATCACATATTATCTTCTCTAATTTTTTCTTTCAATGGCTCCCCCATGAACAAGCATTTATTTTCATTTCCTTATGTCTCTCTCCTGTTGGGAAGGAAACAGCCACAGCCCCCAAACCTTGTAACAGACATGCAAAGTCAAATAAAGCAAAATCCCTCTAACTGGCCATGGCCGGCGCTGTATGTCGTTTTCTCCCTGTTGACTCCATCATCCTTCTGTCATGAGCTGGGTAGCCTCTTGGTTCATCTCTGGACCTCTCGAATTGTGCTTGGTTCTCATAATGATAAACTTTCTTAAGGCTCTCAAGATTGTATGTGTGTAGGATATATTGGACATATACATTAGTTTACTTGCTGTCATGGGAGGGAGGAAAAAAATTTGGAACCCAAAGGTCTGCAAAGGTGAATGTTGAAAACTATCTACATGTATTTTATATAAAGAAGATTGTCTTTCTAATATTGTTATGATAGCACTTTTCCCAAAGATTATCTTTCTTGATCCTCACAACAGCCCCAGAAATTCAGAGCCAGGATGATCCCCATTTTACAGATGAGGACACAATCTCAGAGATCACATGGCCGGGATCACATGACTTCTGAGCGGCCGAGGTCCCATTTGAAGTCTGGTCCAGCCTGTGCTTCCCAGCTAAGAGGACAAAGTGTAAAAAGAGTCTCTGACCTCAAAGAGCTTGTATTCTCATGAGACGAGAAAACATATAGATGAGAATAGTGGCCAAGGACAATTGGGTTGACCTAGAAAGTCACGGGGATGGTGAATGGAACCACAGGGCAAAATACTTTAGCCAGGATTGTCAGTGTTCCTTTAATTAATTTCCCTAGAACTAGAGGAGAAAGCATTGGCCAGGCAGAGCCTGGTGTGGATAAGATTGAAGTGGAGGGTGCTGTGTCGGGGTCCGCCTAATAGAGAGAACTCTTGCCAAAAAGATGAGTGTCAGGTAGGAGTCCAAGGCTGAGGCAGACGGGAACATGGAGGCATGGGGCGGGGGAGCAGGACTGTGGGAAGGACTGAAAGCTGGGCTGAGAGCTAAAAGGCCTGATTTGGAGTTCAACTCGGCCGTTTAAATTGGAGAGCTGTGGTAAGGCTCTGATCTTCTGTGGGTCTCAGTTTCTTCAGCTATCAAATGGGATTAATAATAATATCTGCCCTAGCCAACTAATCAGGCAGTGTCTGGGTGAGGATCAGACAAGATAATGCATGTAAAAGTGCTTTATAACCATAAAACTAAACAAAAGTATTTAATTTTTGCTTCAATAATCATTCATTTCCCCTCACATTTTCCATTTTATGTTTTTGTTTGTTTGTTTGTTTTTTACTCTTTCCTGGGATTGCTTTTTGACCCATCTGCTAAAACAATTGCTTAAGTGCTTTTGGTTGTCATTGGAATCCATTTTCCTCTTGATGGTTTTTTTTACATCCTTATTATCTTTGGGGTCCTTTTTCTGTGGGATGTAACTGTCAATTGTGCCATGAGATTTATTTATAATGTAATTTACATCATAGAGATCCAAAGACTGAGATTGAGGGAAATGTCTTGTTCTCAGATCCAATCAAATAAATGAGATAATGTTTGTAAAGAGCTCGACACAGTATCTGGCACATAGTAGGCCTGTTCCACAGTTGCTACCCCCATGAAAACAGTAGAATGTAGCAGGAAGTCCAATGGACTGGAAGGAGAAAGACTTGGGTACCATCTGTGGCCATCACTGGATGATTTAGGACAAGGTACTTGCCAGATAATCCCAAATGTCTTCCCCATCTTTAACATTGGACGACCTAAGGTTCCCTCCAAGGAGACGTGCTCTGCATTCTCTCTCTCCCCCTCACAATGGGCATTTTCTGTTCTGAAGTCCCTTCCAGCTCTGAGATTCTCTCTTCAACATTCTCTGTGCCCGTATAATTGGGTCAGTATTCTTTATTTTCCTGAGCTCACCATCTTTATGCCTCGCCATTTCTGAAGCCAAGTTATTTCTATCATCCCCAAAGGGGGTCCCTGTTAGGTGCTATTTTTATTAACAAACAAATGTTCCCACTTAATTGGCTTCCGGGCTAATGAATTAGATTCCCCCACGAAATTAATCAACACTAACTAGGTTTCTAAGGCATCCCTTTGTCCCTCTTCCTTTGGCTTGGGTTCTCCTTTCTCTCTCTGGCACAGGCCGGGCTTTTCTGAGCCAACGTGGATGCGTGGACCAGGCCCAACCAGGCTGCTTCTAGTGAATTCCTCATCAGATTGGGTTGGGTTTAAATAATTTAACAAATAAAATAAGCTTATGTCCTCACAAACTGCATGAATCACAACCGGTTTATTCCATAGTCAACACTGGAAATCTGTAAATCATGGAGTCATAACTAAATCTGGAAAGAAACTAGAGAGAGAGACATACATACACACAGAAAGATGCTGAGGGTGGGGGTGGGGGGGAGGAGGGAAGGAGAGAAAGAGAGACAGAGATGCACTAATATATCCTGTATTCCTTAGAAAACAAAGACAACAACAAACCTTTCTTTGGGCCGTGTTCTTAACCAGGAAGCTAATTGTGCCGATTATTTCATAGCAAAACATGTAGAAGGCAAAAATAGGACCAAGGGAACCTTAGTGTTTGTCAGTTTCCTCCGTGCTATTTTCAGGGAGAGAAGAAATAGCCATTGAACCCCCCAGTTCTTGGGCTTCCTGTGCCTGTCCTTGTAGCTTTTTTGGGTCACTATAGTGGGTTATAGGAAAGTTATGATTTCAAAGACTTTTTCTAAAAGTGTCAGCTGGTCAATAAGTATTTACTAAGCACTAATTATGTTCCAGGCACTGTGTTAAGTAATGGGGACACCAAAAAAGGCAAAAAAAATATTGGTGTCTGCTCTAAAGAAGTTCACCATCTAATGAAAGAGACAATCTAAGGAAGTTACAAATAACTAAATATATAACTGAGCTATATACAGGATAAATTGGGATACGTAGTCTCAAAAAAAAAAAAGACACTAAGATTAAGGAGGACTGGGAAGGCTTTTTACAGAAGGTGAGACTTAAGCTGAGTAGAAGAAAACTTCAGGCATGAGGGACAAGCACAAGAAAATGCCCACAGGAGAAAGATGGAGTTTCTTTTCCCAGGAACAGAAAGGAGGCGGGGTATTGTTGGAGTAGGAGAATGTGGAAGAAAATGCACATAAATGGCAAGGACAAAGTTTTCTCCACTGTCAACAGGCCAGTCCAGGGAAGTGAGCAGAGATCTCTTTGGTCACATCTTCTAGTGAAGAATATTCTGAGATTTTAGCATATGTACTTCATCATATTAGAGGAAAGCCTTTTAGGTTGCATCTTATACTATCAAATCATATGCTATTTTGTAATCAGTAAAATAAGCAAATATATCAGGATCTCCTATTTTTTCTACCTTTCAGTCATTTATGTTATTATGAAGATCTGTTTTAGAAAATCTTCTGTAAAAAGCCATCTCTTTCATTCTTTCGTTTTCATCATGTGCCTTTTTGATACAAGTTAATATCATTCTTATAAAATTTTTTGTCAAGCTAAGAAGATACTTGCACATACAAACTATTTGGGAAAATAGGGAAAAGAGTTTTACCAGATTCCTTTTATGTCACAGATATGCATTGATAAACTAAACCAGGAAGGGCCAAAACAGAGAAAGACAATTATAGACCAATTTCCCTAATGAATATTGATGCCAAAATCTTAAATAAAATATTTACAAATAGATTACAGCAACTTATTATCAGGATGATACACTGTGACCAAATAGGATTTATAACAGAAATGCAGAGCTGATTCAATACTAGGAAAACCATCAGCTTAGTTGATTATATCAGTAATCAAACTAACTGAAATCATATGATTATATCAATAGATGCAGAAAAGTCATCTGACAAAATACAATACCCATTCCTATTAAAACAAATACTAGAAAGCATAGGAATAAATGTAGTTTCCTTAAAATGATCAATAGCATCTATCTAAAATCATCAACAAAGTACCATATGTAATGAGGATAAACTAGAACCATTCCTAATAAGATCAGGGGTGAACAAGATTGTCCATGATCACCATTAGTATTCAATATTGTGTAAGAAATGTTAGCTTTAGCAATAAGAGAAGAAAAAGAAATTGAAGGAATTAGAGTAGGTAATGAGGGAAAAATTTAACACTTTATGCAGATGATATGATAGTATATTTAGAGAATCAACTAAAAAAACTACTGGAAACAATTGACAATTTTTAATAAAGTTGCAGTGTTATGGGCCAGAACTTGAAACAAGGTGCTAAGTCAGTGGAATTGTTAGAGACAATGGTTATTTAGCCTGGTGCTTAACAGTTCTCTAGTTCAATACATGTACTTAGTACTTACAATAGTTCTACAAGATTCATACTTTTGGTAAGAGACCATATAAGCTCGGATAAGCTCAGCCAGAATCAGAACAAGGGAAGACAGAGACGTGGTGGCAGGTTCTTCTCCTTCGCTTCTCCACTGAAACCAAGCTCTGGAAGGCCTCCAGAAAGCTGCCCAGCCCCAGGAAGAAGAGATCTGGACTATAAGAAAGCTAACCAGGCCGCAGGAAAGGAGACAAGACTTGGAAAGAGACAATAAAGAATTTGGACTTTAACCCCTGGCTGCACTTGTGGTGATTACTGAACGAAATGAAAACTGCTTCCAGAGTACTCCAAGAAAACCCCAATAAGAGAACATTACATTTTAGAGAAGAATATTACATTGCAGGACATAAGATAAATTTACATAAATCATTGGTATTTCTCTGTTACCAACAAAGTCCAGTCCCAAGAAATACAAAGAGAAATTCCATTTAAAATAGCTGTCAATAATATAAAATATTTGGGAGTCTACCTGCTAATTCAAAGCCAGGAATTATATGAAAAAAATTACAAAACACTTCTCATGCAAATAAAGTTAGATCTAAACAGAAGAATATCAAAGCTTCATTAATTAACAAAATGACAATTTTACCTAAATCTATTTATTCAGGGCCATACGAATCAAACTGCCAAGAAATTTTTTTATAAAGCTAAAAAAATTAGTAAAATTCATCTGGAAAAACATAACGTCAAGAATTTCAAATTAATTAATGGGAAAAACTGCAAATGAAAACAGGCAAAATAATTTTATATCCAAGGGTTTAAAGTTCTAATGTCTAAAATATATAGAGAATTGACTCAAATTTGGAAAACTATAAGCCACTGATAAATGGTCAAAGGATAAGAACACACAATTTTCAGACAAAGGAATTAAAGCTCTCAATACTCATGTGAAAAAAAAAATGCTCTAAATCATTATTGATTAAAGAAATGTCTAAAACAACTCTGAAGTACCACTACACACCTCTCAGATTAGCTAAGATGACAGGAAAAGATAATGATAAAGGTTGGAGGGGATGTGGGAAAACTGAAACTCATTGTTGGTGGAATTGTGAAGGAATCCAACCATTCTGGAGAACAATTTGGAACTCTGCCCTAAGGGATCTCAAACTGTGCATACCTTTTTGACTAAGCAGTGTTTCTACTGGGCTTATATCCCAAAGAGATCTTAAAGGAGGGAAAGAGACCCACATGTGCAAAAATATTTGTGGTAGCCCTTTATGAAGTGAAAGAAACTGGTAACTGAGTGGATGCCCATCAGTTGGAGAATGTCTGAATAAGTTATGATATATGAATGTAATGGAATATTATTGCTCTGTAAGAAACGACCAGCAGGATGATTTGAGAGAGGTCTGGAGAAATTTACATGACCCGATGCTAAATGAAATGATCAGAATCAGGAGATCATTGGACACAGCAATAGCAAAATTATATGATAATCAATTCTGATGGACGTGGCTCTTTTCAACAATGTGATTCAGGGCATTTCCAGTAGACTTGTGATGAGAGCCATCTGCACCCAGACGGAGAACCGGGGGACTGAATGTGGATCAAATCATAATATTTTCAGCTTTTTTTGTTGTTGCTTTTTTATTCTTTATCACTTTTTTCCTGTTTTGATCTGATTTTTCTTGTGGAACATGATAATATGGAAATGTTTAGAAGAATTGCACATGTTTAACTACATTGGATTACTTGCTGTCTAGGGGAGGAGGGAGATGGAGAGAGAGGAAGAAAAATTTGGAATACAAGGTTTTGCAAGGGTAAATGCTGAAAACTATCTTTTAATGTATTTGGAAAATAAAAAAAAGTTTTGTTTTTTTTTTAAAGAAACTACTTGCACATCATTTATTATATGTATTCTTTCAATCACTGTTTTATAACAATGCCATAGGTGATATTTTGCAGTCATTTGGTATCATTCCTTCTTTTTAGTGATCTTGAAAATCAATTTCAGCATGCCTTGAAAATTGTGTTTTCATATATATAAATATATACACACACATATATGTATATACACATATACCCAGATATATGTATATATACATATACATATATATGGTCTAGATGCACATACATATGTGTATATAAATTTCTTGAGAGTTATGTTTTATATATGTACACATGTGTACTTAAAGTTTTTGAAAGTTGTTTTATGTATATAACATACATATATATAGACATATAAAATGTATGTAAATATACATATATATTTCTAGAAATTCCTTTTGCATTTATTTCCTCTAGTCTAGCTATTATTTCCCTATTTGATACCTCTTGAGCATCATTTCCACTTCTTCATATAGCACAGTAGGTAAGTAACTACTGGAGTTAGTCACACTCAATAAGCATAATTAAATATAATTATGCTCCTGGCATTGCACTAAGAGCTAGGGATAAAAAGAAAGGTGAAAGATGATTCCTGCTCTCAAGGAATTCATAATTTAATCGAGGAGAGAAAATGCAAAACTTGTGGCTTTATTAGTATCAATGAAAAACAAAGATTTTTATAAAAATGTTGGCGAATATATTATTTTGGTCTTTTTTGTCTTTTGAATTTCATCTATCAGTGCTTTTAGAATGGTCTGGTTTAATGGGTCTCACATCAACGTTTATGCAGACTGTATTTATTACTATTCTATTTGATGAAATGTTACTCATTATCTTTCAACGTTCTTCTCGGTAGTATTTTTTCCAAATATATTTTTATTCTCAAGTTCTCATGTATTATGTCAATTCATGTACTAAGGATATGGAGTTTACAAACTGGGGTGGTTTCTAGTGTGTACACACACGGACACACTTATACACACATGTATGTATATACATATACATGTATATATGTGTACATATGTACAATATGTGTGTACATATAATATTACACATACATATACTTTGGCCTCCCCATTGTAATTATGATGGTAATATTTTTAATTTCTGTAGGAAATGTCAATAATCAGAACAAATCATTTTCCTTGAGGAAAGGCTGTAGTTGTAGGGTTTGGAGTCGGCAAACCTAGACTAAAATTCCATTCATGATGTTCATTAGTTTAGTGACCTGGGTGAAAGTCACTTAGACTCTTTGAATTTCAATTTACCCATTCGTAAAATGAGGAATGGCCTAGCTGGCCTCTAAATAATTTCCTTCCAGCTCTGAATTTATAATTTTCTCACCAGTTCCCATTTCTTTTAGCCTTAATAGCTTGAGTTTGTTTGAATAGTTCAAGTTGAAGTATGTTTTAATTGTCTTAATTGCCTTTTTTCAACAAATGACATTGTACTGAAGGCATCACGTCCCAGAACACTGCAGTCTCCTAAATGTGATTTAGAAACAGTTCTAAACATTTGGTTTTAAACATCCACATAGGAACAAAGCTGTGAATGAAGATTGCCTGTTGTCCAGATTTGAAGATGCAGTTAACTGGATGACCCATAGAACTAACTCATAGACATGTCTTGGACAATAAGGTGGTTTCATAGTTAAGAGAAAGGGGCTTTTGGAAAGTTGTACAATGTCTTCTAATGACCCTATCACTTCTTTCCAGAGCATAATTGCCAATCAGTTGAACAATGATATTCTCAGAGAGCAGCTGATGTTGATTCTGAGGCTCTGAAAAATTAAAGTTGGGAGTCACCCAAAAGATAACATCTATGTAAATGGTTGGTCTGAGTAGAGTCACATAATTAAGGTTGTGTCAAGGACATGATTAGAGAGATGCATGGGAATAAATGAAAGAGCTGGTCATGGGACTAGATCAAAGGATAATTGTTACATGACCTTGTGCTTCATTGATAATCATTCAGAATGAAGAGATCAGGCTATCATTTGTTTAGAGCTGGACGGCAATTCAGGGGAACTCATCCAATCCCTGTGTTTTGAGAAAAAAAAGACATTTGGGTCCAAAAAATTAAGTGCTTTGCTCAAGGTCACACAGATAAGATGGAGCAGAAACAAGATGGGAAGCCATGGCTTATTTCTTTTTGATGACTGCTGCTTTATAATATAGCTTTAAGTCTAGCATAGCTAGGCCACCTTCATTTGCATTTTTTTCATTCTCTTGAAATTCATGCTCTATTGTTCTTCCGGATGCATTTTGTTATTATTTGTTCTAGTTCCATAAATTAATTTCTTAGCAGTTTGATGATTAGGAGAGCACTGAATAAGTAGATTAATTTAGGTAGAATTGTCATTTTTATTATATTAGCTCAACCTATCCATGAGCACTTAATATTCTTACAATTCTTTAGATCTAACTTTATTTATGTGAAGTATTTTGCAGTTGTGTTTATATAGTTCTTGACTTTGGCTTTGTCATGAAATGCCTTGACAGAAAGGGCTCTTTTCCCACATTTATCTGCTTAGCACAATGTTTGGAGCCAAGAACCTAAATGGCTTTTTTCATTTATTCACTGCAGCTACAGCAGGACTGACTCTCTCTCCTCTCTCCCTTTCTCTGTATCTGTGTCTCAGTACTCTCTTTTTCTGTTTTTCTGTCTCTGTAACTATCTCAGTTTCTCTCTCTCTCCCCTTCCAATTTTGTGTGTGCAGTGCTTTGCTCCGCTGTATTTGCCACAAAGAATCTTCAGTTTTTTAAACTCATTCATTTATCAAAGTCACTGAGTATCAATGGACATATTGACTTGGTTTACAGGGACTTACCCAGATTTCTCTCACTGTTCATTTCTGCATTGAATGCCAGTACGTAAGGTATGGCCATCTCTGTCCACAAAAGGCTAATCCCAATGCCCCAGAGTATCATGGAAGTGATCCTGGTTTCTAAGCACAAACATTAGCAGTGTCTACCAAACTGGGATGCCTTGGAGTAGATCATCCCAGGGACAGACTATGGCCGCTCTCCAAGGCCAGCAAGTCTGGAGAGTCTCCATCACCACGAGATGAAGCGTCCTTCTGTGGCTGCTGCTAACCCTGCCCCCCCAAATGCTTCAGTGTGACCCTCCACATACGCCAGTGGTTGCCAAGGGACCACCATCATTTGAGAAATTCACAGAATTATTGGAGGACTAGCAATTTTTTGGGTAGAGGGAAAAAAAGGAATTGGGTAATTCCTATAGATCTAAACGTTCCCCCTGAAGAGGAAGCGTATTTGGGAGCTACTGAAGAAATCATTTGGAGACTCAGAAGAGGCTCGTTGGTAAATAAAACAAGCCACAGGCTCATCCTTTCCAAGCACACATGGATTTTTTCCCACTGTGGTGCCCCCACCGGCTCTCACTTCTCTCTCTGCATCTTTCACGAGACCACCCTACGTGCGGAGCCATTCTGCCTGGGTTAGAGAAGCCATCAGCGAGGCTTTAAGAAGCGGGTCTTCCTCAATTATAATAAAATCTTATTTGTTTCAGGAGACTGCGTATTCCAGCAGGAGAAACCCTTAATAAATGTTTATGATCCAAGACTGACCTGCGTTTTTTGCTCAGAGCTTGTTAAGCATCATTTCAGTGTGGAAGTTGATGTTGCTTTTCAGGAAGTCCCTAAGCTGTAGTTAGGTGGGCAAGGGAGAGAAGAAGACAGAAGGCCTTCAGTGGCCTCTGACCCCATTGTCTGGCAATCTCTGCCCTGTCCCCAGGGGGCAATGACTTTTTTTTTTTTTTTTTTTGCCATTCTTGGGTGGGGATGTGACTTTTGCTTTCTCTGTTTTGCTTTGTGTGCTGCCTTTGTATTTCCCCCACAATGCCAAGCTTGAGTCTTAACTAGAAGTCTTTAATGATTCCTATGGCCATCTGCCCACACCCAAGGAATGGAGCCCGAGCTTCTCTAGTCTGGCATTTAGGACCCTACGCAACCTGGCCAGAACCTGCTATTTCAGCCATGTCAGCTTTCTCTTCCCAAGTGGATTTCTTGAACAATCTGGGAGCCTTCACATGAGGTCTTCTCTATGATTAGAACAGCTCCTGCCCCCTTCTCTGCTTATGGATATCTTACTCGTACATCAAGGCCCTGGTTAAATATCACGTCTTCAATCAAATCTTTCATAATCCTCTTAACTGTAAATACTCTCACTAGAATCTATCTCCTTGTTCCTTTACATTTCTCAGACATCCTTACTGAATTCTTACTTTTCGTGTCTCTCTGTGCCTCTCTTACCCCACCTCTTACCTCACATATGTCCTCATCCCACCCCGAGTTTGATTACAAGCCTCTTGAGGGGAGGGATCATATCGTGCTGATTCTTAACAAGATGTCTTTATCTTCCCCTGTACCTAGCACAGTGCACACTTATCCTAGATGCTTAATAATTGTTTGTTAACTGTATAAATGAATACAAGGCACCCAAACATTTTGCTTATTTCTTCGAGGATTTGGGGCTTTTCTAATGGTACAAGTTCAAAATGTTTCTATTATTTTCCTTACTTAGCTCTGCAGAAATAACAAGAGTATCACATTCTCTAAAACTGAAGAGATTATAACCAGCATGGGTCCTAAGCATAGATCAAATAGATGATAAGAACTGATAAGATAAATATGATAATATATGATAATGTGATGAAAGATATGAAAGATAAAAGATATGATATGATAAATATGATAATATATGATAAAAGATTTGAACCAAGTCTCTTCTACGTAAGAATATCTTCTTGCTGACTCTATTATAGAAGCTGGAAATCATTCATTTGCCCATAAATTCATTTAGTATTCATCAAATTCCCATCAAGGTTCTGTGTTGAGTTCGCTCTTTTTATTTAAAGTATCCCAAGGTAGCTATTAAAATATAAATAAAATAAAATATAAAAACATAAAATTAAAATAGAAAAATAAATATTATAAAATTAAAAAATAAATGGCAAATAGGATTAGTAGGTAGAAACTGGTGACACCTTAGCTCCTTCTGCTTGAGCATTTTAGCAGAAAGTAGGGTTCTGTTTGCTAGGGACACAGGATACATGAGTTTTGATGATGGGGAACGATAGAAAAAAAAAAAAAGGAGGGCAGCTTTAAGTGAGTCAGATACCAAAGACTTGCTTCTCCAAGCATAAGGTCATTGGAGGCTCAAAGTTAGCTGTGGAAGCCAGGCTGTCAGAATGAACCAGGCAAGGTAAATAGGCAGGATAGGTAGAATATGGAGGTGTACCTTACCCAGATTTGGAGTAACATGGAGCAGAGCTTTGCCAGGAAAGTGTTGATCAAGCAAAGGAAACCAGAGGTCAAAAGCCAGAGAGTCAGAAAAAGGAACTTTGCACAGATCATCACCCGTCCCTAGGAATATGCTCTTCCATTGCTTCTGCCATTTAAAGCAATTAAAGTCGGGCTATTACTGGAAGGCCAAATGCTGATGTGGAGCTTAAACACTTTGGCCACATAAAGAGAAGGCAGGACTCATTGGCAAAGATCCTGATGTTGGGAAAGATGGAGGTCAAAAGGAAAAGGAGAAGGCAGAGGCCAAGATGATTGATCGTGTTCTGGAAGCAAGACCATGAACTCGGACAGACTTTGGAAGACAGTGGAGGATGGCAGGACCGGACGTGCTCTGTTCCATGGGCTTATGAGGAGCCAGAGGTGAGCGAACAACAACAAAAGCCATCGCCGGCTCAAAAGCTGTCAGAAGGTTTCAGGAACATCGAGGAGAAATGTCCGTAGGACACTGTCACAAGTGGGCACCCCATGGAAGGTCCAGTGTTCTTCCCCTATCCCAAAAGTGGATGGAGGTGCGGGCTATGCTGCCATTTTGTCTATTTTTTTCTTTTGAAAACAGAATATGAAAAGGTATTAAATAGGAGAAAAGAGAGGGCGAGAATCAAAGCCAGTGCTCCTCCACAGATGCAAATTGACACAATGCAGCGAGCACAGTCACTAGCCTCAGACACTGCTCACTGTGGGATCTCTTCCTTTTTCACTGGGAAGGCTGAAAGAATCTGATCCGCTGCTGCTGCTGCTGCTATTCCTACTGCTGCTGCTGCTGCGGCTGCTGCTATTTTATTGGCTTTGAGGCTGTGGTGGTGAATCCACTTTTAGCTTAGTCAGTCCTCAGGAGGGTCAGATAACAGTTTGTTCTCGAGGCTCTTCCCGCTTCCTCCTGTCAGCCAGAGCTTACAATAGCCTCGAAGTCTCACTTTGGAACCCACAGTGGGAAACTGTAGGACCTGAGCCGAGAGTTTCAGTGCTGGGAGAGGAAATGGGTCTCAGTTCCCCAAGCATTTATTCAGTGAGGGCTGTGCTAAGAGAGGGGGGCAAAAGGTGTGACTCCGGTTGGGAGGCTGGAGCTAAAGGAGGCACGTTAAGTCACAGAAGCTTACTTATCCGGAAAGGCTGCTCCACGAGAGTGCTCCAGCGCATTATCCTGAACACCACCGAGAACATAGTGCGGAAACTCCCACTGCCTCACACTCGCCAAGTCCGAAGAGCAACTCTGAAGTGATCAGGAAAGCGGAGGCTGATGGGAAGCTCCAGCCTGAAGCTCTGGTCCCACTGACTCGGGAGGGCAGCTGTCCAGATCTTCCCAGGAAAAGCAGCCCAACTCCAGTTGGACTCGAAGTGGAGAAATCTAGTAGAGGATGGTCTTAGGGCACAGGAATTACAAAGACAAAAGCCGCTTCAACAACCACTACAGCACAAAACTGTCCATTTGCCCATGGATTTCACATTCTAGCGAAGGCATTGTAAAAGGTGAAGGCCAAACATGCTGAGAAAACCCAGTGTTTTTCAGGGGTGAAGGGGCTGGGCTAGCGCTACTGGTTGGGACTCGGTTTGCCCATAAATACTGAAGCAGCTCTCATGGGCCAGACTCGGACTAATCGAGCTGGCCAGTAAGTGATGCTGGATGATGCATTTGACTTGTCAGAGCCTCTCCAAGATTATCGATGGGGAGAACATCCGGAGCCCATCTTTGGCAGAGGGAGTGGTCCTCAGACATACTCTCCAGCACTGAAATCACAGGTCTAGGGCCCTCGCCCTTTCTTAAGCCGCTTTAAATGGGATCCTATAAAATGCAAATCAGAACTTGGCTCCCTTGGGGGTTTTATAGTTTATTAGAGGGGAGGGGTTCTGTTACAGACTGAGTCAAACCAGGAAAGTCTACTTTTTATTACTTTAATACCTATTGTCTGTTTGAACCAAACATTTGTAAATCGTGGGGAACACTGGGAAGTCATTCCTAAAGAAAGTTTGACCTGGGCAGGGAACAATGGAAGGATTAAGCAAACATGAACAATTCAGCTAACATGCAGCAAGGAGATCTTCTGAAAGGGGAAAGACTCAGCAGAAACCTGTTCAACAGAGAGAACCACATATTCAGGATGCATCTCTAAGGCAGGGCCTAGTGCAAGGCCAGAGGAACACACAGAGAGGATGGCAATTTTTGCTGATCACCTGAAACAGGAAAACTAATGCAATAAGGCATATCATTAACTCCAAAGATGTACAAAGTACAAAGCAGGCAAGAAAAATACTGAATTTGGCTTTGCAGCTTCTGGCAAAGATCCAGCAGAAGCCTCCCTTTTTTTGCCCAGAACTCGTGTTGTGGACCATCCCAAACTTTGGCAGCCTTCTTACTCTTTACTTCCTTCGGGTAGTCCCCTTGTGCCCTTAAATTTCCAATCAAGGTTGAAGCACTTGCCAATACTTCCCCATCCAACCTGTCCCTCTCTCTTCATTACCACCCAGCGCTCTCCTTTCAGTTTCCAGTTCTACAAATTTTGATTTCTGGATAAAAATGGAATTTTTTTTTTCCTTTTAACTTTGAAGAAAACATGCTCTGTTCCTCAGATGGCATCTCCAGTGCCCGATGAAATAGGCTGGCCTTTGTCGCTTTGTGCACTGTAAAAGACCACATTGGTCCCCTCATCTGGGGCTGGTGTCAGAAGGTGATGTCACATTCGTTGTCACAGCATAAGGCGGGCATTGTCCGGACTGGGGTTTTGAGAGCAGTAGTGCTCTTCAAGGAGAGGGGCAGCGCACACGGGACTACAAAACGCTGGGATTCTGGGTCCACCGGGTCTCGCTTATCTCGGCAGAACCACGGTGGCTACGCAGAAATTCCCTTTTGAGATCCAATTCCTGGATTTTAAAGAGAGCCACAAAAATTGGGGATCCTGGAGAACATGTCTCCCGGGTGGTATATTTTGCACACTCAAGTTCATGTGCACAAATGTACCTCATACAATACTTGTGCACCGCCATAGTTCTGGGTTGTCTGGCTTACGCCAGCTGCTAAAATGACAGGTATCCTACACGGAAAAGGGCTTTCGCTGATGTCCCCTTCACTGGAGGTCTTTAAGAAATGGCAGCTGATAGTATATTATGGTTGGATTGTCTTTTTTTCCCTTCAGATTGGGACTCGGTAGATGCTGATACTTCTTTCAGTTCTGAAATGCTGTGATTCTATGATTATGTAAAGATTACAGAATACCGTTGGAGGGAGGAAGGTGGGTAGGAAGGGGAGAAATCGTGATACTTCACTTTCTGGTTATCTGTCTTGAAGTGTTTCTCTCTATCCTGTGCATTCTCAGATTCCCCAACATCCTTGGAAAGTAGGCAGGGCAAATATCATTGAAAGCACTTAATAGATGATGATGAGGAGGAGGAGGAGGAGGTATGAAGGGATAAGGGACTCATAACGTCCAGTCCGAAGGTCCCCTTCCTCTTCTTTACCCTCATCCCCACTTTCATGATAGTGGTAGTCATAGAGTCATGAAAGGAACTCCAGAGGTTCTCTGATCCAACCCTATCCTTTCATAAATGAGAAAGAAAACCAAGGTTCCAAAACTTTAAATGACTGTCAACATTACTCAGTTGGTGAATGTTAGAGTCTAACTGGACTCTAATTCGATGATGTCATTTTGTCCCTCCTTCAGAACAAAGGACAACCAAGTACAGTCAAGAATTGGATCCAGGTCCTATGACTCCAAATTCAATATTTCTTTAAAAACTAAATCAAAAGATTCTCAGGCATTTTTTCTCCTTCCCATCCTAGGGGAAAAAGAAAGAAAAACAAAACTCTTGTTAAAGATATACACAATCAAGTAAGACAAATCTCCATCTTGTCCATGCCCCAAAAGTGCATTTCATGCTCTTAAATCATCATCGTGTGGCCATGAGCTGGACAGAATTTTTCATCCTTTATCCCCCGGGATCCTGGTTCATCAATGCACAGCATATTCTTCATTTTGACTTGCTACTGTTACTGTATAAATTTGTTACTGTATAAATTGCTCCCGTCATTCCATATCAGTTTATACAAGTCTTTCCAGGTTTCCCAGAAACTCTTTCATCATTTCTTACAATGTAATAATTCCCATTGCCCTCATACACTGCAATTTGTACAGTCATGTACCAATTTAGACACACCTTCTCTGTTTCCAGATCTTGCTGGTGGTCACTAGAGAATGAGAGCATTTTTTGGGAAACCGAGAATCTTAAGAGTTGGAAGGGACTCATGCAAACAGTGTTGTCGAGAGACCAAGCATTCATTAAGCTCTTACTACATGATAGACACTGTGCTAAAGCAGGGAAAACAATATAAGCAAAAGCAAAGTTCTGGTCCTCAGAAAGCTTACATTCTAATGAGGGAAGATAAACAGAAATTGGAAGAGGCTGGAAGTATCAAAAAGAAGTCTGTTGAGTCAGGATTGCAGCTGGGAAATCAAGGAAAAAGTCAAATGGCCAGCCTCCACTCTCCCTCAGTATGGAGGTTCTGGGAAGAAGTGAGGAATCAGAGGGAAAGAACTCAGGAGTAGAAGGAGCTCCCTTGTCGGAAGACATAAATATCTTCAGAGGCAACTGGAGACATTGCTTCTGAACTTCCCTAACGTTTTTCAGCCTGTGAATGGCACCAAAGGATGTACAATTCACACTCCACCAAAGTACCCATATCAATTTGAGAGACCTTGTTGTTGTTGTCGTTAACAATATATTTAATAGGATTAAGATGATAGGTTATGTATTATTATCAGGAAGGTCATTCTTATATTGAACATCTTCAGCTCACCCGTCCTAGTAATAGTAAGCCGAATCCAGCCTGATATTTTCACACAGTTATTCATTATATCATGTAGCCAGAGGATTTAGAACTGGAAGGGATCCTAGTCTAACCTCCTTATTTTACCGATAAGGAAATTGGGGCCCTAATTGTTAAGTGGTTGGCCCAAGAGCACACGGGTTGTAAAGAATAGAGACTATGCCTCTAGTAACAAGGCAAGTGTTCTTCATTACATATATTTCTTCCTTATTTCTTTTCTTTTCTAAGATTAACATCCTCATTTCCTCAACCACTATACCCTAACTTAAAAAGCCTCGATGTCCCAATTGCTTTCTTCTTTTCAGAGAAACACCAACTAGTACATAAACACTAACTCAAGGTCCTCCTTAAAATGTTTTGCCCCAAATTTAATATAATACCCCAGACATCATTTGCCCACAGCAAGGAATAATTATTTCCCCTGATTTGGACCCTATTTATGAATGGAACATCCTAGGTGATATTGTGTTTTAATGGTTATGGCATATTATAATTCCTGTTAAGTATATGATCAGCTAAAACTCCCAAATTTTTTCCTATGAATATATTGGTGCAGTTCATCTTTTGAACCTTTTTTTGTGATTTTCTTTTTTTAATAAAAAAAATCTTGTATTTTCCCCACACACAATAGTATTTTTTCCTAGTTACATGTAAAGATAGTTTTCAACATTCACTTTTGTAAGATTTGGAGTTCCAATTTCTTCCCCCTCCCTTATCATCTGCAAGACTTTACATTCAACTTTTACAAGGTCTTTCCAAAATGTTTATTATCTGTTTGTCTGTCATCTTCATTTCCCAATGTAGTCCATCCTTCCCCCACCATCCCCTAGAGAATTGTTCTGTTGATTGTTGGTCTGACTATAAAGCCTCTGTGTGTATGTGTGCATTGTGGGGGAAAGGGGGAGAGAGGGGAGTTAAGCAGGAAGCTGTGTCAGAAAACTGTCATCAGTACATTAAGTAAAGAAAAAAAATAGGAAAAAATAGCTCAGTCCAACTAACACCTCCAGCAGGTGCACATTGATGCACTCCAGAGTCTTTTTCCTCCACAAAGAAGGAAGAAAAGGGTATTCTCATCTCTCTCCTTGGCTTCTAGGCGGCTCTCTCTCTCTGGAGCTCAGTCATGATGCTTGAACAGCTTTGGCTTTCAATAGTTTTACTGTTTA
Organism: Antechinus flavipes; assembly: GCF_016432865.1. Classification (NCBI taxonomy): domain Eukaryota; kingdom Metazoa; phylum Chordata; class Mammalia; order Dasyuromorphia; family Dasyuridae; genus Antechinus; species Antechinus flavipes. The sequence goes on from NC_067403.1 coordinate 6,961,810, forward strand.
TTCCATTCTCATTGTAGTCGCTGTCTTTTGTCTGTTGTAGTCAAGATGTAGTTCTTAATCTATTAGGTTTGGGTATTCTATATTTCCTTAAGCTGTCTATTTCCTGATTGTCAAAACTTTGCAGACGTTTTGCTACAGTTTTTTTCTCTAGTTGAATGCTTCCTTTCTTAGCCAATTTGCATTAATTTTGCTTGATGAAGCTTTTAAATTTCTTTTCCTTTAAATTCACTTATATTATTTATATAGTTGCCCATATTGTTTTCCTGATTCTCTTCACTGAAGTAGAGACTGGTCACTGAATTCATCAGATTTCTACTTTTATATGTCATCTTGCTGGTTTTAGCTTTTTAAAAAAATTAGAGCCCCCATTTCAACCAGTCCGAGAAACAGCTCGGAATCTTGAAGTCCCAGTCCTGTCATCAAAGACATTGGCTATTTTTGTTCCCATTCCAGACCCCTAATTCAGGTTTGCTGATTATACAGGTTCAATTATTGTGAACTTATGAAACAATACGGTCAGAGTGAAATCCTTCTTCAAAGTCCTACTGGCTGGCCACGTGATACTGAGTAGATCGAATAATCTCTCCTAGCCTCAATTTTCCCATTTGTAAAAAGCTTATTTACAGGATTATTGGGAGAATCAGATGCGATGATATATGTAAAGCACTTTGCAAACCTTAAAGGGAGCAGCTATGATTCCCTCTTCATTCTAGTTATTAATACAAACTTGAACAGGATAGTGACGTGCCCACGGGGGACCCCTTCCAGACCGATGTAGACACGGCACTCTCTAGTTATTCACCCCCATGCGTATCTACTTCTCTGCACAGCTTGTTCTTTCATCGGCGTGTCCAGGGAAGGACCTCCAGACTGTGCTGAGGGCAACAGTGACCTCTGCCCCTGGCCGCTGGCCCACTGATACTCCGAGTGCAGCAGCACTGGGCGGTGTCCACAGGGACGGCCAGGGACCCAGACAGCAGCTGTTTGCAGACCAGGATTCCTCTTGAGAGCGGACAGAAAGGCCGCAGCAGCCAGTTTGACCTTTTTCTTTTCCTCTAAGATTTACATTTGGTAGAAATGATAGCTCAATTAGCATACATTTATTAAATATATATTCTATTAAATATCGCTAGAACCTGCAGATTCAAAGACATAAATAAAGCCATCCCTACTCTTGTTTTGTTTTTTTTTCTTTCTGTTTTTAGGCAATCAGGGTTAAGAGACTTGTTTAGGATCATACAGCTAGTAAGTGTGCTGTCTCTACTCTTCCACAACTTACAATCTATCAGGAAACAATATGGATACTATAAGTAGATGCAAAATATAGATAGAACCTAAAGCTGTTGTTTCATTAAAGAAGGGAATTCTGGAGAGGAAGCTCCCTCTGTCCATACTAGTAGAACCATTCAGGGATGTGATAGTAAATGTTTAACAACGTGCTTTCTGAAAATACCTGATATACTTTTAAAGTTTCATTTGCATTATTAACATTTTCTCTGTGACTTTCTTAAGTGCAGATAATTAACTAAACAATAAATCAGGCCTTCTTATTTTTTCTAAACATTTCTCAGCTTTTTGAGAAATGTTAGATTTTCTCAGTTTTTGGAGAGATGTGACAATGAAAATGTACACTTTTCTCTCATGAATTATATAAGCTGGCTCCAGAACAACCGAAAGACCATCTGTGAAACTTAGTAGCCTGGAATGCTGATGTTAAGATACTTGACCAGGATCATATAGCCAATGTGTGTCAAAGTGGGACTTGAATTCAGTTCTTGATTGCAAGAAATTCTGGTCTGATCCACAACTTAACTCTGCTTCTCATGGAAAATATATTTAAAGTAAAAATAAAGTGATTTCAGTAGAAGGAGTCACTGGAGTTGGGAGGATCAAGAGAAATGGCATCTGGGCAAACTGTACATGGAAAAGAGGTGAAAAGAGTGCCTTTGATTTGGGGGCAGCTTGTGGAAAGACACAGACTTAAGAGAAGAACGTTGTAGATGGGGAACAAGTTGGCCAACCTGGCTGAGCCCTAGAGCCAGTGGAGAAAGACAGAACATGGACTAGGTCTGAAAGAATGCAAGAGGGCAGGTTGTTGTGTTGACCTTTGGATTACACATCTGGTAAAGAGGCCATCATAACTTGGTCAAAGAGAATTTTCAAGGAAGCATTTGTTCTAATAAATACAAAACAATGTTAAAAACAAATATTTTTTAAAAACCATAATTTATATTCTCTTTGGATTTGGAATTAGAGGAATAGGATTAAAATCTTTTCTCTACTACTAACTATCTGAGGGAATCTTGAATAAATTCCTTCAGCTACTTTCAGATCCATTTCTTGATCTATGAAATTAAAGTTTTAGATTAAACAATTTCTAAGATATCTTCCCGTTTTACATTCTCTAATTCTATGATTTTATGACTATGTTGGATATTTCAATTCAACACTTCTAATAGCCCACAACATCCCAGATTGGTATCTAGAAAATATCTTAGAAATAACTAAAGCCTTCTTCAGTTCTAATATCTTCGAAGTTGAGGGAAAGTGACCTACGTTGAAACTTTTGATTCCTAAGCAAACCTTTCAGAAGGAGGTCTTTTGGAGTTATTTGTGAAGTAGATTGATCCTTTTTTGGGTTAAACTCCTTGAGTTTGATTGATACTTAATTCTGAGTCATGACAGGGTCGTTATATCTTTATTTGTTTACTCAGTTTTTTTAAAGTATGATTTCATCATGGTAGGGAACTCTCAAATTAATCTGCACCCACCTATTCAACAACTGAGAGTTTCCCCCTAAGCCTAGAGGAGTAATTGGATTAGCTTCACACACAAACTATCTCATGGGCAGGGATTGAAATCCAAATCCTATTGATTCAGAAACAGCCTTCTCTGCACCTCCAGGCTGTCTCATGATCTTAGTCCTGAATTATATGGCCCACTGCTGTGTTATAAAAGAGCTTATTTTTATGTTCATAATGAATTTTAAAATCATTACTGAGTCAAAATCATAGACATTGAAGGTGGATATCAGTGACTAGTACAATTCATATGTGAAAATGATGGTTATTACACTATATCTACCCAGTTATCATCCAGCTTCTGCTTGAAGACCTCCAAAGAGGGGAAACCTACCCCTTCTTGAGGCAGTCCACTCTAGCTGTGGACAGCTCCAATTGTCATCCCTTCCCCCCCCTCCCCCGACGACAAACCTAAAATCACCTTCTTTATGAAAGTCATTAAAGACTTCAATGTATCTTATTTCAATGAGTTGTCCCGTGTCGAGGGAGATCCTCCCTAATTCCAAAGGTCGACCTAAGCATGATTTGGTTTTTTAACCTACCATTTCTTCATAAAGAAATCAAACAAATAAACAGATGCCTCTTTTTGTGTGTGAGTGTTTCGGGTGGGGTGGAGAGGCTCATAAAACAAAATGTCGGGAAGCACCATCTGCTGGTTCTACGATGGCAATGAACAAACTCTCGCTGTTCCCAGATGAGATGGGTTCGTGATGGCCAAGCCTTGCCAGGCAGACAGGATCTGAATTTTTGAGAGGGACAAAATGAGCCCGGGGCAGGGGAGTCTCTGCTTTTGGCACATCCAGGTGTAGAAATGTGTGAGGGGGAGGAGGTGTGATGGCCACTTGGGAAATTTTACTTGGGAAATTTATTAAAGTAGACAGGTTGGAAAAAGCTGATTTCAACCTCACTCCAAGGCTGTAAACAAAGAATTTGGGGAAGATGGATGGTAGGGGAGTAGTGGCAAAAGCAATCACGGTTTAATTGGTTTCTTTTCTCTCCTCGATTCCTCACCTTAATGTTTGGCCCAAGTATTATTAACATCATTATTATAACCACAGAAGAACAATATAACTAGAATAAGCTTTGAGACCAGCAAGCCAAACACTATTTTTGCAGGTAAAGAATTTGGAATCCAGGGAAGAAATATGATTTTCCTCACGATCCCAAATGTGAAAATGGAGATTCGATCCCAGATTCTTCGATACACTCTCCACTGTGCTATACCCCTTCCTAGGACCAAGGGATCAGAAATTTTGATCTGGAAAGGAGTTTAGAGGTTACATAATTCAATTTCTTCATTTTCCATTTGAAAAAAATGAAGGTCCAGAAAAGTGAACTGAATTGTCCAATATAACACAGCTCAGGATTCATTCTCAGATTTTTACTTTTTAGTTCATTTAAAATTTGCCATTAGTAACTGGGAGGGAAAAAAGAAACAACGATTTGATTGTTGGGTGGTATACTTCAGAAATGTCAAATAGCAGTCCAGATGCATATAATCAACAACACTCCTAGAGAACCATATTAAAGTGCTCAGAATACCAGAGCTCAGATTCCTTGCCTCATAATTCTTCTAGCACGTCACTCAGGGCATTGTCCTTCTGCCCAAACCGTGGTGTCAAACTACAGCACACAGTAAGGATCCTTGCTCTCACATATTGACTTAGAGAACCACATATTAACATTATCTATCTTCTATGATATTTTCATTTTGCTAAATGTTGTCTAATTAATTACATTTTAATATGGTGCTTTAGGAGTGTTGTTGATTATATCTGATATATATATATATTTATAATTCTGAGACACTTCTAACATTCTATATTCTATGTTCTAAGCTTTTCCTAGTTCTAATATTCTCCATTCTAAGATTCTTTCTTAGCTCTAACATTCAATATTCTAAGATAGCTGTGTCAAATTCAAGAGCCAGAAACAGGAGTTCAACTCTTGCATGAGGTCTGGATCAGATTAAAATATAATTGGGAAATGTTTAACTAACTAAATAAAAATACAATATGATATAGAAAATTTTAATGCGTGGTATTCTAAATCAATACACAGCTATAGAGGTCTATTTCTATTTGAGTATGGACATGACCATTCTAAGGTACTTAACACTCAAACACTCTGTGTTCTAAAGTCCCTTCCCAATCTGTCAGTCAGCTAACATTTTAAGGACCTACTATGTGCCAGGCATTGTGCTAAGTGGTGGGCATACCAAAAATATGGTCAAAAGTCTTTATTCTCTCTCTCTTTTTTAACATCATTCTATTTTTTTTTAGCAAAATAATGTCTTATTTTTCCAATTGCATATAAAGACAATTTTCAACATTCATTTTTGCTGAGATTTTGAGTTCCAAATTTTTCTCCCTCTTTTCTGTCCCTTCCCAAGATGGGAAGCAATCTGATATAGGTGATACATGTGCAATCATGGAAATATATTCCCACGTTAGTTCACATTGTGAAAGATGAAACAGAACAAAAGAAAAAAGCCAGAAAAAAGAGAAAATAGTATATTTTAGTCTGGGTTCAGACCCTGTGGTTCTTTGTCTGGATGGGGATGGCATTCACCATGAGCTGCTGAGATACTTTGACTAGGGTGTGGCTACAGCTTTTTGGAGTCACAGGTAAGAGTTGGGCAGTAGATTGACACCAAAGTGGGCCGGCCGGCCTGAAAAGGGCCCAACAAGCCCTTACCTTGCTGGCTCTCCTGGAACACTCCATACATAACCTGGTAGGACCCTCACATTTTGCAGGCACAATGTGGATGAAGATCCGGCAAAGGAAGCCAAGAGAGAAGCATTTGGACTAATTGGAGGAGAACCGGGAGAGAGCTGGCATGAAAACCTAGAGAGAAGAGAAGGCCAGGGAGGAGAGGGTGATCAACACTGTCCAAGGCCCGAGAGAGGAAGGATGGGGACTGAAAAAAGGCAGTGGGATTGGGCAATTAAGACGTCATCGGTAACTTGGAAGAGAGTGATTTATTGAATGATGCTGTTGGAAGTCATATTGCGGAGTTCAGAAGAGAGTGACAGGAAAGTATCTTCTCTAGATAATCCTGTCAAGGATTTTAGCCAAAAAAGGGAGGAGAGAGATAGAAGGAGAGGTAGCAGGGAAGAATGGAGCCAGCAAGATGGGAATAACCCGGTGCTGAGGTTTGGAAGGGGAGATCTTCAGTAGGATAAAGGGATGGAGGCTTGAGAGAAGCCCGCAGGGTAGATTTGAACTGGTTCACCAAGGAGTCAAGCAGGGAAGGAAAAAGACTCTAGCCAGTGCGGGGAAAAGAACTGAGGCGTAGGGGGGATGAAGTTTACAGTGAAGATATATGACAAAGCAAGGAGTTATAAAGCAGGGGGGATGGCAGGGGCACAGTGGGATTGGAATCAAAGGAATTTTCGAGTTCATGAACATTAATGTAAAAAGCTTATGAATGATGGCGAGATCGAGGGTATAAATCCGGGGAGCTGAATAGTAGACACTTGACATTTACTCACTGTGTAACCCTGGGCAAGTCAATTAATCCCAATTGCAGAAGGAGGAAGAGGAGGAGAAGAAAAAGAAGCACAAGAAATTCGAGAAGGAAGAGGAGGAAAGAGGGGGGAGGAGGAAGGGAAGAGAAGGAAGGAGGAAGGAATTGTCTAAGGAAATTAAGAAAGAGAAACTAAACAATGACCACATGAAAGAATGGCACAATCTCTCAGGAGATTTGACATTATTTGAGGGATTCAAAGTCAAATCGAACAAAATGGTAAAAAGAGCATGTTGCAAACCTAGAATGACAGACAAATGTGAGTTACTGTCCTGTATTTCTTTACCATCATCACCACCATCATTCTCATTATTATTGCTAAAAAACAATATCTCTCACCACGATCTTTAACAGACAGATGACAGGATGTGTGTGTTTCCCATCTCCAATAGTCATGTGGCCAAGAAACAAACCAAAAAACTGTTATTCTCTAAATTTAAAATTGTGATGTTTGATCATAAAGGGCCAGATCTCCCCAAGAGAAAACCATATGGACACTATTTGTTTTCCAAATGGCAACAAATGGTATTTTTAGTCATTAAAATGATCGACTAAATAGTAAATAGTTTGGGTGCTAATTACAGGGACTTGATATTTATAGAAGGAAAGTAGGTCTTGTTAAATAGCAAATTCTGCTTTCTTGCTTGTGCCAGGGTTCTAAAAATATCAGCTCTCTGAGGACTGCTTGGCTCATGGGATCGGTGACAGGCCAGAGAGCCTTCCACCAGACAGGGTTCCAGCTGGAAGGCAGCCCAGGGTAGGGGCAAGGGAGAAGAAAGTCCCATCTGAAGTCCATCCGCTGGCTTTTGTCCAATGAGCGAATTTGCATCCGAAGAGCCAGGTTTCAGCTTTGACGCCTCTTTTGGCGTTCTGGGTTTATGGACAGGTAAGGATAATGTTCTGGGAAGAGCATAGGACTCAGATTCAAATCCTAGCCCCAGCATTAACTAGCTCTATTAGTCCTAAATCTCAGAGAATCACAGAATATTCAAGTGGGAAGAGAACATCTAAGTCATCCAAGAAAGATACTAAGTCCATCAAACCCTATAATAGCAACTTTAGTACGCACATATATCAGGGAGGTCTAGGACATGGAGAAAAGCCGAATAGCTAGCAAACATTAAACATCAAACCAATTTATTTTTCATATTCTTGACTTAAGAAAATTTCAATAATTTAACTGAATTTAAAAGTGTCTCCTAGATATATTTTCCCTCCCCAGTCATTTGACCATCAGACCCTGGTTTACATCTCTCATTGGAGAGGTGGTAGATTATAAACAGAGAAGTGACACACATTTCCAAACATAGTCGATGTCTTAATTTATTTTACTTTATTATATTGCTTTATTTTATGGAAAGGTTCTACTGGAGAGGGGATGGGAAGAGGAAGTCATTTAAAAGAGTGTTAAAACATGAATAAAACATTCAAAAAAGCAAGCCATCTAAGTCAATAACCAGCTAAGAGATGATTCCTCTCTCTAATTTTCCTGGAAAGGAAAGATCATAATCTAGTCTTTGCTTGAAGAATTCTAGTGATGGGAAGCTCACTACCTTTCCATTGTAGTAAATCCCAACCTCCTTTGAGCCTCAGCTCAGGGTTGAAGAAATGATAATGATGGCTTGTACTGAAGACTTCAAAATAGCTGTGAGGATCAGATGAAGTGATTTGGGCAAAGTACTCAAGTACAAATAAGGTTTTTAAAGTTCCAACGTCTACCACAGAAACGGGGATGGACATATAACAACAATAGCACTTTATATTTATATGTTTTAAGATTTGCACACATTATCACTAAATCCTCATAGCAGTTGCTATTATAATTCTCATTTTCCAGATGAGGCAATCAAGGTTCAGATTTGAATAACTTGCTGAAACCGTGGAGATGGCAGGATTCAATTCTGGATCCCTTCTCCAATAAATCACTGGATTCTAATCATGCTGCAACAGAATCTGAGCCCATCTGGATCGGGCTCATCCAGCCATTTTTTGGCTGGGGTCAGATATGGTGGCAAAAACCAGAATCAGTCAACTGGCTAAAACTCTGGAAGGAAATGGCTCCATGTTGCATGGCATAATACACTTTGCAACTGAACTACTTTTTGTTTTGTTTTTAAAATCAATTTTCCTCCCCCTCTTGCAGAGAGTTGTTTCATACAATAAAATATTAGAGAGAATTTTTTTTAAAAGAAGGAAGAGAGGAATAAAAATACTGAGCAAAAAGACAAGTACATCATCAACATCTTAAAAACACGGCCCATATTCCAGCTCGTTGAGCCTCCCCGCTCTGAAAAATAAGTGGATTCAGCACATTTTCTCATCTCAGTAGATCCTCACATGGCACATTTCAGAACACGGATTATCCTGTTCGCCCCATTTTATAAATCGGGGAGGTCAGATCCGGGAAGAGTCGCTTTCTAGTGGCAGAGCGCACATCATCACCTCCGGCAGGGTTCAGGCTCAGATCCCGACTCCCGCTCCCCATCCCTGTGCCTTGACCTCTCTGGACCTCGGGCTAGGGCACCTCCACACTCCGCCATTCTAGACTCTGAGTCTGCCAGACAAAGCCACCTTTTAGCAGGAAGACCACGTACGGGTTCGTTCAGCCCCCCGATGCCCTCTCTGTGGGACCGGGGCCTCGTTGGCAGAGTTCCTAGCAGGAACATCTCTCCTTGCCAGTCCACCCCTGGATGCTCTTTGAAGAGCATCCAAACATTTAGCATTTGAGTTTGGTTTGGATGTTCTACAAACAGCAGCGATGGCCACAAAACAAAGGACGGCGTTCACAGTGTACACAGTGGGAGGACCGCCGAGCTCGCATCAGCCTTTCCAGTCACACCTGCTTCCATGGAGACTGAAGCTGCTCCCCAGGATCGCCAACTCTGAATAAGAACAGAAATAATATATTCCGGATGCTTCTCTGCCCCTTTTAGAATGTCAGTTCCCTGCTTTAAAAAGTTAAGAACAATATTGTATTATTTTTCAAAAGATATATGACAGGCAACTTGGCACAGTGGGCAAAGGGCTAGTCTTGGAATCAGGAGGACCTGGGTTCAAAGCTTTCTTCTGATACATTAGCCGTGAGAATCCAGCCAGTCCGCCTAAATAACTTGCCTCTGACCTAGGTACCTCTAGGGTTCGGAGCTATAGATGAGCCAGCGGAGGAAATTACCACACTGGAAGTATTTGGGAGGTCCTACCAAACGAATGGACAGTAGAGAGATGCACGGAGGATATTGGCAAGGTATCCAGAGCACATTACCAAGAGAGATGCAAAAAGTGACGAAAAGATTCTCAATTCAAGGGATTTTTTAAAAGCACCTACTAAGCTCCAGGTTCTGTGCTACCAGGGTACAAAATGAGAAACTTACTATCCTAAAGGCACCAGCAATCCAACAAAAGAAAAAGCAAGGACCCACACAGAAGCAAACCCACTCAAGTTCTCTTCCACTGCCTCATGGTCCCCTGGAGATGAGTCGGGCTTTTCCGGTGACTAAAAAGTCTCCGGCGGTTCTCCCAAGTTGTGAAGACCCTGAATACAAACCCAGCAACAGACCAGCCAGGACCCATCCCGGCTAATGGCTTCAGAGGAATCTCGCCACACAAGACTTTTCCACTTCGCTTTTCTTGCCTGATCTTAGCAGGGAGAGGCTTCCTAATCATTACGTTACGGGAGGAAGCTGAGATGGAGACCCAAAGAGATGAAGCTCCGAGCTGGTAACAGAAAAAAGTTCAGCGGCTGTAAAGGCTTTGGGGCAAAAGGCAGAAAATAGAAAACAAGTATTAGAAGACCCTCCAGCTTTGATAGGACACTCGCAGCATAGCGTGAGGCAAGCACTGAAGCTGTTTACAGAGCCACGATATCGGGGGTCGCATGTGTCCCCTGCACTTATTCCTTGGCCACGCAAGTTTCTCGCCACCTGTATGTAGATATGTGCCTTCCAAGGACAAGGCCTGCCCACACATGTTTTCTGATGTATGTTTGTGTGCTACATACGTGTTCCTGGTTCTCACACGTTCTTTTCATGGGTCCTAGTCCCACCGATGACGTGGGAGCCTTGGAGCCTCTGCACACAGGAAGGATCTTTTATCGTAAATATATCTGCCATTTAACATCTTTTGTTTTAAATCAGTCGGATTGACTGGAAAAAGAAAACATTGAGGGGACATGGAGAGCTACGGTTAGGAGGGCACCGTGACCCCCAGAGCACCTTGAATCTGGGACACATTTTCTGCAGGGTGTTCCCAAACACGAGACAGAATGCTCAGAGGACTGGACGGAGCTGCTGTGGTCAAAAGGAAGTTGTGGCCATCGCGGCCTTCGGCCCCGTCCGGCGGCTCACAGTGGAAGGAGGATTTTAGCAGGGATGCTGCCTTCAAGAGGACGCGTTAGAATCTGCTTTGCTGCCAGACCCTGAGGACCAAGCGCCCCATTCTCTGCCTTGGAGCCCCTAAGGGTGCTATCTCCTCATTAGGATGGGAGAGCCCAGGCTGCCTTGCCTCTCTCTTTGTATCGTCAGGGCTCAGAGTGGTGCTTTGTGGATGGCAAGTGCTAAATAGAATTCTTTTGTCATTCATTCATGTCTGAGTCACTTTTATTTTCTCACACCCTTGGCATATACAATAGACCAAAGAATGAAGTTTATTTTAAAGTGGACATGATCTCACTGTTAAAATATGATCCGATGGAAAAGCACAAGGCAATTGATAAAAGCAGTTTGTTATCCTCTCTTTTCTCAAATGATGCATATTAATCACACACCTCTGATTACATGGAGGTTCAAGAAGCTCCTTCGCATTTATTAAAGGCAGCTGGTTGCAGTAGAGTAGAGAACACTGGGCCTGGTCATATCCAGCCTTTGAGATTTACTAGCTGTGTGATCTTGAGCAAATCACTTCATTTCCTTCATCTATAAAACAGAGATAAAAATAGTTCCTCCCTCACAGTACTCTTGTGAGGTTCAAATATGCCATGCTCTGCAAACCTTAAAGTACTACTAAATGCCAGTTATTATAATAATAATAATTATTATTATTATTATTTGAATATAATAATAATTATTATATTACTATTATTTGACTGTCTGGAGTCAAACAGGCAGTAAGTGCCTGAGACCTTCTTGAGTCCAGGGCACTCCATCACTTCACTGCCCCATCAGTTGTTATTTATAAAAGGAGATGCAATAATTGGAGAGGGTGGGAACCACTGCTCTAGTTCTCGAAATATTTCATATTGTCCAGAACGATAGTCTACAGTCTGTCTTCCTTTAGTCTGGTTACATGATTGGTCCACCTTCATTTCCAGTTACGTATGTCCATATCTTTTAACTCTCCTATTGAAGATCTTTGTAAGTGATTGGCCATTGTTTATACCCTATAGCTCTTTAATTCCCCTCTGTGGCGTTCTCTTCTTTTTTATCATATAATGGTTCTCTGGGAGCAGGTTTCTTGGGGAGGTTTTCTGGAGGCAGCTTTAGTTTCAATTCTAAGTAATAATCACTGCAAACGCAGCCAGGTGATAAAATCCAGGTGTTTATTTTCTCCTTCCAAGTCCTGTCTCTTTCCTTGGGCCCGGGTAGCTTTCTTAGAGGCCTCTCTCCCTCCTTGGTTCCAAGAGCTCTTGCAGCTTGTCTTTTAGCTCTTCCAGCTTCTGCCTCTAGCTCACCTCCGACTCGTGGCTTCTCAATCTGCCAGAGTGCTCTTTGGCCCTGAGAGCTTCTTGCTTATATGCTGTACCCTGAGTACACACCAATCATTATATCCCTGGGAAACCATTATTTGTTGTAGGATTAAATCAATGCTAAACTAGATTTAAACGTTGTCTCCTCAATTCCACTTAGTGCCTTGTTTCAAGTTCTGGCCCCTAACATCTCCTCGTAGGACCAGATCAATCATACTGAACCAGGCTAAATTAGGTAATTATTGTCTCTATCGATTCTAATGACTTAACACTCTGTAAGGATTCCAACACCCCTCCGTTTCTTCTGAGCTCAAGTGACCACCAAGCTCTAGCAGCCACACACACCAAGCTCGAAAGCCTTTGACCCTGGATGTGAAGATGGACTCCCCCGGAGCCATCATGGACCAGGCTAGCTAAGTTAGGGGACCTCACCAGCAGGTGGTCTGCAGTGACCACATTTTCAGCTCCCTGTAACTCACCCCAGGGAGGTTATGGTCTATGCTGGAGGACCCATGATGTCATCATCTCGGATCCCTGAAGCACCGAGCCAACGAGATGACAGTCTTGAAGCAGTGAATGTACCTTTTACATCTCCTCCAGCATCTAGCTTGGGGGCTTCTAACAGACTTAGGAAATGTCTGCTGTTCTGGACTAATGCCCCCAAACCAGATACTTAATTTCCCTTAGTTGGGCAATAATTCTGGTAGGAGTCTCTGGGATCCCAACAAGGTTAGGTGTCTAGTCTTTGTCCCTAGATTAGCCTCAAATGACTGTATTCTTTCCATTTTAAGTATCCCTCTAGTTCCATCTAAATGCTCAACAATCCGAATAACTTTTACAAAGGAATATTTACTTCAAAGGTATAGCAAGAACAAACGTGCTCCAGACACACTGGATGACACAATCCCACTCCACGTTTTTGATCTCTGGGACAGGGATTGATTGATTCAGAGAATTTCTACCAGTGAGTCCATTCTCCTGTCCTGGTAAGTATAGGGTAGGGATCCCAGCTGGATTAGTTTTCATAGAATCTCAAAATGTGAGAGCTGGGAGAGATTTTAGCAGTAGTCCAGTCTGATCCCTACATGGGAGAAATCCCCATTAGGGCATTTTAGACAAGTCATTGGTCTCTATTGGAAGCTCTCCAAGGAGGGGAAGCCATCCCGTCTCTAGGCAGCTCTAAGAATTAGAAGTTTTGGGTTTGTTGGTTTTTTGTTTTGTTTTTGTTTTTCCTGATGCAGATTCTAAATTTGTGGCTTTGCAACTCCCACCCCTGGCTCCTCTTTCAATCTTCTGGGGCCAAATGGAAGAAGGTAATCCCTCTTCCATATCACTTTCAATACTTAACAGATAGCTACAAATATCACATCCCCTTCAGGCTAAACATGCTGACTGAGATACTTGCAAATGGTTCCTCTCTCCCTCTCCCCGAGGGACCCTCAGCATCAGAGCAGGCTTCCCCTCCACCAGGGCTTGACCATCTGCCCTGCTCTCCCTCCCGACTTTCTGTCTCTTGCTAAGGGAATAATAATAAAAATCAATATTACTCTTGCTATTAGAAAAGGCATGACAATCTGCTCTTCCACAGCTCTACTTAAAATCCCTGGGATTTTCTAGACCAAGGGTTTTTAACCTGGGGCCCATAAATTGTTTTTTTTTTTTCTTTTCATTTATTTATTTTTGTTAAATTTTAAGTTCTGAACGGCCTCCCTCCCGACTCTATAAAATTAGAGATCAGCATTTCATACACACATATGTATTATGTATTTATATAACGTTAGGATGCATATTTCTATTTATCAATTCTTTCCCTGTTCCTCCATATGTCTTGATTTGAACATTTGCAATATACTGATAGCTTAGTCATTCACAGTTCCGTGATTTTCCATTTTAAAAAATATTGATAATTATATTTCAACTTTGACCAAAATTATAATTGCTTTCCTTTTAAATCTTGTGGATTTTATTTTATGCATTTAAAGACATTATGTTGAGATGAAGTCCATACATCTCATCAGTTTGTCAAAGGCTTCCATGACAGAGAAAAAGCGAAGAACTTCCCCTTCCCTCTCCCTTCCACCCCCCCCACTTCCTCTCCTCTTGTTCCCCTCGATCCTCCCTCTTCCTCCCCCCTTCTCTGTCTGTCTGTGTCTCTCTGTCTCTGTTTCTGTGTCTCTCGGTCTCTCTCTCTCTCTCTCTCTCTCTCTCTCTCTCTCTCTCTCTCTCTCTCTCTCTCTCCCTCTCCCCCCCCCCCCCTCTGTCTTCCCCCTCCCCCTCTCTCTCCTCTATCTCTCCCTCTGTATCAGTCTCTTTTTCCTCCAAACCCGGGACTTCTTTGCCTTTGACAGGGGAGTGCCTCGGCCCGAAGGGGCGCTTCAGGCTTAGTCAGGCTATTTGGAAGAGAAAAAACCCTTTGAAAATCTGGCGTTGGAGCGGAAGGGAAGCGGGCTGGTCCCTTGGCGGAATTGGGCAGCAGGTGCATTAATTACCCTTGATTGCCTGTTGGTTTATTGCCTCGGTCACTTGTGCCTTATGATCTGCATTAACATCTGCGTCGGGCAGATATCTTTGCTATTTCTCTAAACAAGATGAATATCGCCCAGATGGCGACTTCGCGAGGACATCGCTCCCGGAGCCCCCCTCCCTCCCCCGCGCGATCCCGCGAAGGAATCCTGAATGTCAGGGCCCGACCGGGAGCAGCCGGAGCCCAGGCCCCCCAGGACTGCCCGCTGGGCCCGAAACCGAGGGCCCCCTTGTGAGGGCCCACGGAGGGCCCGGAGGCAGATCTCGTCCCGGAACCCGGAGCCCGCCGGCTCCGAGTCTCGTCACACGTGCGTTCTGCGTGGCAGAGACAAGGCGGGGAGCCGGGTCCCCCCGCAATGGGGCTGTGCGCAGAGGTGACTGTCCATGTGTGTACCTATGTACGTGTAAATACATGTGCGCGAAGGGTGACTGTGGGCATTGTACCCACAGCTGTATGTGGGCATAATGCACAGATGAAAGGGGACCGTGTATACACATATGTGTGTATCGAGAGGCAGCTACAGATTTACATTTATGATGTATAGCAATGTGATGTATATCCATATCATAAGAGAGACAGAGACAGAGACAGAGACAGAAACATAGACACATGGTTTTTGAAAAAGTGGTCCTTGCCAGCCCCTGTCTGAGAACTCCAGTCTGATTCTGATGAGGAGGAAAGACACCTCTGGCTTCAGTTCAATAACTGTTCTGTGCCTTGGGTGCCGGATACAAATTCCCTCCAGCAGTATGAACTCTGTATCTTTAAGTTCTTGGATAAAAGTCCTGTGGAAACCCACAGAGGAAAAGCATCTGGTCTCAATAGGATTCAGACTCCCCTTGGCACTCGCAGACCTCCACATTCTGGCCTCCTGCCCACCTTTCCGGCCTTCTTTCCCATTAATCCTCCTTCCCTCACACCCACTATGTTCCAGGCAAATTGGACTCCTTCCCATTCCTGGGCTTGGTCTCCCATGATGGCTGTCCAGTCCTCATCCTCAAAATGCCCCCTCTCTTCTTCTCCTCTAATTGAAATCCTCTTCCTTCAGAACCCAGCTTAATCGTGACCTCTCCCCGATTCCTCGGGTCCATCAGCTTCTCTCTGCTTCAAATTTCCTTATGTCCTTTGTCTGGACTCTATTTTGCCTCTATAAAATCCTACTTCACATCGTTTATACCCGTGAAGGAGATTTCATCTTCTCCCAGTAGATAAAAAAGTGATCGAAGGCCCCGAAGAGTGTTTCCTCTCTCTTTCCTCGGCTTCTTACACGGGATAGTGGATGCAGTAGGAGTTTAGTAAAGATTTGCTGAATTGAATTAAATCATTATTAGGTGAGTCCCACTCCCTCCCTTTGGTTAAATATCAAATATCTGTTTACCTGGGCATTTTCTTTCTCCCCAGGGATTAGAGAGCTAATCCAGCCTACAAGGTGTTAACTGTGGGCACTGGACACCTGCCATCCAAGTTATGAGCCTTCCTGGAATTTATGAGAACTCGCCAACCTCCGTACTTGAGTCATCACAAACCACAAAATAAGCATCCACAGACACAAGGCCGCTTTCCTTCGCAAGCAGGTTAAAGACAAAAGATGAGACAAAGAAAACTCTGTTTGCACATATTTCAGTGTGGGCATCTGCGCCCAGGCTGCCGCATCGCAGCCCCTCCTTGGGTAACCTGCTGGCATCCAGGGCCATGGCTCCCAGAGAGCGAACTCGAAATTTTCAGGGGAAGATCTTTACATCCCAGGAACTCACAAATGCTACAAATCAATTGTAGTTCTGTTCATTATCTAAACTTAATGTTCATAATGCAAAGGAAACTTAAAAGTAAATCACTCATATTTTTGGAGAGCCACCGTTAAATATTTGTCAGCATGTCCCTGAGCTTTGTCCGTCCTTTAAGCTGTAGCTCATATACTCCTTCCTCCACGAAGCTCCCCTTGATCTCCTCACATGAAACCGATTTCACGTCTGTCTGATCTGGCGTCTCTTGTTCCTCGGTGGTCCATAGCCCATGGTAACTGGTACTATCTTCAATATCTACGGCTCAGCACCCAAGTTCTAGCCTTGGGTGGAAGAGACTGGGTCAGTGGTTAAAGCCAAATCATAATTCTAGTTTGTTCCCTCTCGAAATCCTCCTTGGGATATTCAGAATCTGTCTGGCGACTGACCCCTCACCCATATGGCTAAAAGGGTCCCCAGCTTCTATGGAGGTGTTCAAGGCAACAGTGTATATCAGGTACACAGGACACTCTTTTTGCTTCATCCACAGAAAATACACAAAAGACTCATCGTAGTCCATAGAAGAGCAACAGAATCATTTCCCCACTTTGGTCAGTCCCAAATTCCCGCCACAGTCTTATCCAATGTACTAGACAGACCATTGCCTAGAGGTTTGAACTTTCCTTGGAAGGGAAACTGAGTTAGGTTGCTAGTACAAAGCATACCACCACCAGCCAAGTTCTCTATTTATATTTGTCATATTTATTATTATTATTATGTTGTCATATTTATCTATGACATGAGTCATAATGGAGATGTCTTCTCTTTCCTTTCCTCCTCCTCCTCCCCTCCCTCTCCTCTCTCTGAATTCCCTTCACGGAGTCATATCTGAAGGACAACTAGGTCCTACACGGAGCTTTTCTGCCCATTCCCGGCCGACAGTTTCTGTCCTCCACTGGCCGGGATGCTGCCCACTGTCTAAATTGGAGCAGGTAAGGTCCCAAGGGCCTTGTTTTTGTGCGTCTGCTACAACAGACATTCACAGAATTCTTCAGCTCTGGGGAGCAGGGAGGGCTGGGGCTTTCCAGGAGGAGCCAAAATCCTGGTCCAGGATGTGGTAGGAGAGGAAGGAGAGGCATTCTCAGCAATCACAAGTGATGCATGAACTGATGCTGAGTGAAATGAGCAGAACCAGGAGATCATTATATACCTCAACAACGATACTGTATGAGGATGTATTCTGATGGAAGTGGATCTCTTCGATAAAGAGATCCTTAATTGATCAAAGATGGACAAAAGCAGCTACACCCAGAGAAAGAACACTGAGAAATGAATATAAACCGCTTGCATTTTTGTTTTTCTTCCCGGGTTATTTCTACCTTCTGAATCCAATTCTCCCTGTGCAACAAGAGAACTGTTCGGTTCTGCACACATATATTGTATCTAGGATATACTGTAACCTATTCAACATGTAAAGGACTGCTTGCCATTTAGGGGAAGGGGTGGAGGGAGGGAGGGGAAAAATTGGAACAGAAACGAGTGCAAGGGATAATGTTGTAAAAAATTACCCTGGCATAGGTTCTGTCAATAAAAAGTTATTAAAAAAAACCACAAGTGGGAGGCCAGGGCACCTTGGTATATTGGAACGAGCTGGGATGTTGGGGGCAGACCTGGTCCCCTGGGAAGGCTGGAAGGAATGCTCTTGGGGTTACCAGTGCTTGCTGTGGTGATTCGGGGGCTCCCAGATACAGCCTGGTGGACTTGGGGGCTCCCAGATACATCCTGGTCATCAGGGCTACCTTCCCCACAGAGCCCTTCCACCTTCCAGCTCAGCCACACTCCCAACCTCTCCTTGGGAGGAAAGGAGCCCTTGGGTGGCTAGAGAAGCAAACTTACTGTTCAGGCGACTACCGGATGATTCCAGGAAACAGCAGAGATGGTGCTCTGGAGTCTGTCGTGGCGTCTCAGCCCCTTGGGGCTCCTCTGGCTTTGGCGTCACATGGACAATTTTCTTCTTTCCCTTCTCCCTCTACAAGCATGGACCTTAGGACTCTCGGTCTTGAGACTGACACTACGCAGGAATTCCCTCTTCTCTTACTAGAAGGCAAAGCCCAGAGAACCCTCACCACTGAGCCATGCAGCCCCTTTTCCTCGGATCTGCAGGATGCACCAAGCAGTCTTCCCTGTCACTGCCTCTCTGGGCCTGGGACCGATGCTCAGCAGCTGGAACCCCCCGTCTTCCCCTGTCCCATCTCTTGGGCAGAGGAGGGTTTAGTCATCGGGTCTCAGATACAACTAACGTCAGGTTCCTGACTCATGCTCACACTGAGAGGCAGCTCCCTGTCCTGGACAAAGGGGAAGGGCTGACCTTACGATCGGCTGATCCTTGTATGGGCTGAGCTGGGACTGACTGACCCCCCAAAGCAGGAGAGGACCGGCTGATGAGACTTAAGGGGTCTGCTCCTGGGAGAGGTCCGACCCACAAGTCCGGGCCTAGATTCTCACCAAAGCCCCTCCCTCCACCCTCCCCTCACAAAAGGGAGGTGTCCAGGCCCCTCTATGGTCATTCGCAAGCATGGATTCTCTGTAGGATGGCAGCCCAAACTTCCTAAACTCCCAGAGTCTGCCAGGTAACAGGCAATAGGGAAATGAAACAGAGAAGCCCAATGGGTCATGGGTAGTTTTATGTGTGTTCAACATGGAATCAGTCTTTACAATGATGAGGAAACTGAGGCAAGCGGGATGAAGTGCCCAGGGTCCCACAGCTAGCAAGTGACCGAGGCTCCCTGACTCCAGGCTCAGCTCCCAAAACTCCGAGTTACAGAGGAGGTGCTGACCTGCACCGGCCAAGAAAGCTTACTCTCCAGGAGTTCCCATAATGATGAAATCACAGACCCCCCCCCCCACCCCCAAATGGGCATAATGTGGGGAAAGGAAATGAATGTTCTGTAACAGTTCGGACACCACAGGAAGAGCCATTTGGAAATAGCAGAAATTTTCAACTCATCTACACTTTCCCCAGAAAATCTTTGTTTCTTTTGGAAGTTTCCCTCTAGAATGAAAATTGTTCCGAGGACCATGGCTTTGGGCTTCTCCCCACGGAGACAAGGTCCATTCCTAGGTCACCCCAGGGGGAGGGGACGTGGAACTTCCTGTGTGGGAGCCTGGCCAGGCTGACTCAGCCTCCTGAACTTCCAGGATCCTGGGGACCGGTAGGTCAGCTGGAGGTGGGGGAGGATGTGAAGGAGGAGGGTAGAAAAAAATAACAAACAGAAAGGGACATCTAGTCACTGGCAGGGCAATATCCTGTTGCCTCTGTGGTTTAAGACGTCAGGTGGCCAAAGCTGGCTCCGATCAGGCAGGATGCGGCCTTCATTAAACTTACACCTGAGGGAGAGGGCACTGGGGGAGGGGCCCGGAGCCCACAGCTAATCTCTGCTGCCCATCCCGCCTATTCCGTCCCCTCAGAGCCCCCGGCCGCTTCCAGCCGGGTTTGGCAGCCGAGGTCTCCAGGCTTGGTTTGGGTTCTGGTGGCTCAAAAGGGAGAGATCCACAAGTTTGTAAGAATGTGGCTCCCCAGAGAGTGTATAAGACCTTGGGTGGGAGGAAGACCCGGGACAGGACACAGGGATGAGAGCATGGAGCCGCCGCAGCAGTGAGGACCCTCTGGGAAAGCAAGTCTTGCTAACGCAGGTCTTTAATGGCAATTCACTTTAGGTGGCTAGAGCCCTGGGCTTAGATAGAGCCTTGGGACAGAGCCACAAGACTCATCTCGGTGAATTCAACTCAAAGCCCCAGATACTTCCTAGCTGTGTGACCCTGGACAAGGCACTTAATCCTAATTCCCTCAGCCAAAAATAAAATAAAACAAACCCATTTTCTTTTGGGGGTTGTGGTAGGGGGCCAAAAGCTGTAGTGCATCTCCTCCTGCAGCCCCTTGTATGGAATCCTTTTATGATTCCATCCTCCCAATCCCTAGCTTGGGCTACTCCGATGCATCTCTTCCCATGTGCGGCCCCCTCCCATCCAGACCGGACATCAAATAGCGGGCTCTCCATACTGTTTGTCCAATCTGAGGGGGGGCACGAGGGGCTGCTCCTCCGGGAGAAGGGTGTCCCCCTGGACCCCGCCCACGCCCTTAGGTCACCTGTCTCATTGCCTGGGTGGTCCGCGACATTCTGGGGGTGAGCAGCGGAGGGAGACCAACCTTAATCTAATGGGGGGGGGGAGCCAGAGAGCAAAATCTTATCCATGTACACACACACACACACACACACACACACACACTATTCTTGGTACATATAAAGCACCCTGAATCTATTTCCAGGAACAGCACTAAGGCTGAACCAAGCTAGAAACAAATGGAAAGTTCCTAGTTCGAGGGGCTGACCCTCCCCTCTCCCGCGGACCCCTCGCCCCACCAGGCTGCTGCTCCCCTCAGCCAACGAGTCTTTATTACACTGGCTCTGAGCCGGGTAGCAGCAAGTGGAAGAAGCAGAGCTCAGAATAATTCATCAGGGACACAGGAAAAGATCCAGAGCCCAGAGGGACCTTCAAGGCCACCTTGGACAGTGCGGGCAGTAAGTAGCTGGACCGGGATTTGAATCCGACTCTTTAGATTCCAACCCCTCCATTCCTTCTGACTAAAACAAGTGATGATTCAGGCTCCAAGGAATTGAGAAGAACGTTTATTACCAAGTACCCCTCACCCCAAGATCTGTGGCACAGGAGGCAGGACCACGGTCTGAAAGCTCAGACTCGGGGAGAATCACTTAATTGTTTTTTTCTGCCTTGGTTTTCTCATCTGTAAAATGGGGATAATGATGGCACCTACTTCCCGGGGTTGTTGTGACAAAAATAATATTTGTAAAGTGCTTTGCAAACCCTAAAACCCCCACAAACGCTTCCTATTAATGTTGTCCGATCAGAAGCCGCACGAGAAGGGCCCTCAAACCGGGACTATCATGAGGGTTGGCCTCCCAACAGCCCAGGACCCAGGTAAGCCACAAGCAAATTCGGTCAAGGCCCGGAACCTTTCCAGGAACAGCCGGACTCAGAGCAGAACACGTTGCGGGGCTCCCAGCCCGGATCTTAACCTTTTCAGGAAAATGTCGCCCAGGACGGCAGGCGCTGGGGCCCAAACCCAGCCGATTTCCAGCAGCCTCGCCCTCCTCCGTGGGGGGCTGGGTTGTGTTCCGGATCACGGTTTTGCCCAGGAGTGGGAGCGGGCGGGTGCCCGGATGCAGTCATTCCAAAGCTCCCCACGTGATGGTTACACACCAACCAGAAAAACCAAAAGTGAAATAACGAATCCATCCCTCACAATGGACAAATACATAGATATGGGGCTTCTTGGCTCTGCAAGCACAAGAGGACATGTGCAGTGCCAATTTCTGAAAAATAAAAGTACCCTTAATAAATTCTTTTTTTATTATATACTTTTAATTTTTTCCCTTTGTCCTCCCTTCCTCCTTTCTTCTTTTCCTTTTTCTCCTTTTCTTTTTTATTTCTTTCTTTTATTTTTCCTTTCTTCTCTTCTTTCTTTTTTCCTTTTTCCTTCTCTCTCCCTCTCACTCCATCTGCTTTTCCTTCTCCCTCCTCCTTCCTCTCTCTATCTCCCTTCTCTCTTCCTCTCTCTCTCCCTTTTTTTGCCTGACTCCTAAATAAATATCCTAAAGGATGCCTAGATAAATATATTTTTTTCCTTCAGGGTAATAACTTGAAGGAAGTAGCTAATGAGAGGGCATTATTCCCCTTCCAAAAAAATAATAGTAAATGTCAATATAAGAAGAGATATTGTCAGATATCCAGGATATTCCTCCCCTGTGCATCACCCCAAGCAGAAAACCACTCCTAGGAATCTCTGGGTGTGTAAGTCCTGACCCTGTACAGAGAGATTCGCCAATAGAAACATTTAAAGGGTTATTTGAACTGGAAGCTCTAAGGACAGCTGGAAACTGGCAGCGGAGGGTTTTAAAGGATGGTTACTCACACAGGCCTAGCTTCAACAGCATTAGAAATTTTTGCTGCTGTTTTTAAACAAATAAATGGATAGACAGACAGATGGATGGATGGGTGGATGGATGGATGGATGGATAGACCAACAAACAGATGGATGGACACACAGAAAGCTACTCTCTGTAACAGAAAATCCAGTTTAGTCCTAGCTAAGAGTCATTTGTTCCTTCTCAGGCTCAAAATTGTGGCTTGTCCTCATCAAAATTTTAAAAAACAGCAACAACAAATCCATGGGCTGGAAGGAGAGGAGAGCCTGCTTTGCAGGGATTCCAAATTAGAACTGAAATTACTTAATAGCATCCCATGGTCGTGAGCTCGCGTGTTTGGCCCTGGCTGATGAGGCTTGACATACACCAATATCTATCCTCGTTGCTCATTTTCCCTCCCAGTTTGTGAGCTTTTGCCACTGGCGCTGAACCTGCTCTGATTATGGGGAGCTTGTACCCAAGTATGTCACACAAAGGTCACTTCTGAGAAGAACCATAGAATGCTCACTGCCTACTGCTGGGCCTAGTGTACTAATGAGCACTACAACTTCTATTTCTATAGGGTTTGTCACAATTTCCTCACAACTCCGTGTTATAGGTGATGTTAGTGTTATTATCATCCTTATATCACAGAGGAGAAAATTGAGTTTCAGAGGGAAGTGATTAGTTCAAGGTCACGCAGCTAGGAAGTATCTGGGTGGAAATTTGAACCCAGACCCCCAGCACTCCTCTGTTTATTCTGAATGCTCTACTTGTATAGTCTCATCCAGGTGAGCTCAGACTAAAATGAGCCTCAAGGGCAGCTTCCAAGTAGATAAGGAGTCACAAGATGGCAGAGAAAAGAGGATGTGCAAGAAGGGGAGGTCCCAGATGACCACATTGTTCTTATCAGTCCCAAATTGGTTTCCTTTTATAAAAGAAAACTTTAAGCCAGAACATGTTTGTGAGAATGGAGAACTTAAGGAAACTGGGAAAAAGCATGAGTCATTGAAGAAAATTAAACAGCTTATGGACTTCTGGAAGCCCTTTGGCTTTTTTCTTAGTCCACTGGATGCCTTGTACCTAACACATGTAGCATTACTGAAAATATTTCTATAAGATTTGGGAGAAATTTTTATCCACTTCTCTAGAGATCTGGACAGGCTCTATTCAGACATTTTCCCAGAATAATTTCTGGGACAGGGTATATATAATAAGCCAGAGAATTATGATATTTATAGGTAGCCATGAAAGATTATCTTCTTCTGTATAAACCCATAGGTTGTTGGGGTTTCTGGATCATAATTAATATATATATATACACACATACATATATAATTTATACAGACATATGTGTGTATGTATATATACACGTGTGTGTGTATTATTTGGTTGGATCTGGGATTTACTGGTATAGGAATTCTCAGTGAAGTAATTCTCTTAACCAATGCAGAGTGACATCCTTTATACAATCTCTAGTTCTTCCAACTCTTTTTGTAGTATGCAGAACTGTGAGTGTGTATGTTTCTCTTTCACTATATATCTGTCTTTCATGCAATTATATTCAAATATTATGCTTAAAGATTTTCTAACAGCAATTGCCATTTCCTGAGTCATCGAGAGGGAAAGGGAAGTTGTTTAGTCATTTTTCAGTCATCTCTGACTTTCATGACCCCATTCGGGGAGTTTTCTTGGCACACATACCAGAGTACTTGGCCATTTCCTTCTCAGCCCATTTTTCACAGGAGCAAATTGAGGCAGACAGGGAGAAGTGCCTTGCCGAGGGTCACGCAGCTAGGAAGTGTTAGAAGCTGGATTTGAACTCCCGGAGAGGAGGTACCCTGCCTCCAGCCCCAGAGCTCTGTGCACCGGAGCGCCCCTAATGGTCTAAGGGGAAGTAGTTAGACATAAAAGACCCTCAGAATGAGTCAAAGGACCTGGATTCAAGTGCTGTTTCTGCTTATGACCCACGTGGCCATGAGCAAGCCGTTCTAGCCTCAGTTTGTTTAGTTGTGTAAGGACGGAGCCGGACTAGGTGGCCCCCAAGGCCCTTTCCCCTCGCGAAGCTTTAGCGGCACTATCTGTGCTGTCACCCTGCCAAACGGGACCTTCCAAACTGGCATCGCTAGTCCAGGAAAGGGACGGACAATAGGAGCAGCTGGAAAAGAGAGCTCGTCATGGGTCATTTCAATGACTTGGACGACGCTGGCTCCCCCACATGGGAGGGCTGCCTCCCACTCCCATATCCGTCCATCCTGGTTTTCTCAAACACACAGAAAGAAGATGGAATTCTTTGTTCGCATGCACGGGCACTCCTCCAGGCCTCAGAGTCCCGGCTGTTGTTTCCAGCTTGGGCATAGACTCTGCTAGAAAAGTCCATTTTTCAGGGAGAAGGTGGAGGTCTGCCTCCCAGCACCGGATGGCTCCTTAGAGCCGCCCACCAAATGATCCTCTCAATAATGGGACCTTGGTGGCCTCCTCCGCAAGGCAGTAACTAATGAACTGTCCTAATGCATCCCCGCGCTCAGCTCACATAATCCCTTCTGAGTAAATACAAGTGCTTTGGTTTTATGAAGGGCAAAGCAATTCCTTTAGAGAAAGCACAATGAGGCTAAAAGCCAGCGCGGCCCATCCATTACACACCCCTGCCCTGCGCAGCTAATTAGGGGGTGGCGAGCTGGAGTTCTGGCTTTTGATGATCTATAGCACAAGGTGATTAATTGTCTGCAAAGTTCCTTGGTCCTAAGTGGAGACTTCCCTTCAGCTTAGGATGACAACCCTTCTCTCTGTTTCCTGTAGGTAACCAGTTATTTCTGGGAAAGACTGCTGTAATCTGGAACGGTGAAAGTGCGAAGGCTGCGGGGTAAGGAGACCTTACACCGTTCTCTCTCCATTGTCTATCATTGTCTTTTGCGTCGTTTATGATTTTTTGAAATGCAGCTCTGAAAAACCAGGCTTTGAGAAAGCCCATTGGGTTTCAAAGGGATCTACTCGACTATGCCTTTAAACCACAAAATCACTCTGGCTTTCAGTGATTGGCCAATAATAGGTCACAAACTAAACCTCATTGGCTCATAGTTTGGGGTCTGATGTCTCACGGTGAAGGCCAATAGTAATTATTCCCGTTCTGGTCAGAAACTCTGAGCATCTTCTCTTCCCAGATTAGTTTGCTTTCTCGAAAGAATCAAACTATCTTTTGCTTCAATTCTTACTTAGCCTATGACCTGGAATGGGTGTTGCCTCAGAAAAACTGAGACCTGGGAAAGACTTTAGTTTACAAAGACCAAGATCTCCCACTGCGGCTAGGGCCATATCCAGTTGTCTTGATCTCTGTCTTGCTATGGACCCAGATGATTCCAGAGGAGAAAGTGAGGCTGGTGATTTCACTTAAATCCAATTCACTCCCTCTCAAGTCAAGACTTGACCCTCCTAATGCCATTCTTTGTCCTTCTTTGAAAGTGAAGGCCAGTCTCTTAACCAGTTCCAGATGTTCAGTGATTAAGCGAGCCATCTACACTCAAATAGAAAAAAGTGGGAAATGAGTGTGATTCACAACATAACATTCTCATTCTTGTTGTTGTTGTTTGCTTGCGTTTTATTTTGCTTCTCCTTTTTTCCTATGCGGCACGATAATTGTATAAATATGCATACATATATTGGATTTAACATAGATCTCTACTGTGTTCAACATGTATTGGACTACTTGCCATCTAGGGGAGGGCATGGAGGAAGGGGGCAAAAATTGGAACACAGGGTTTTAAAACAAGGGCTAATGTTGAAGAATTGTCCACGCATATGTTTTGGAAAGTAAAAAAGCTCTAATTAAAAAAAAAAAAGAAAGTGAAGGCCCAACAACAATGTCACCAGGATGCTGCTGGAAGAAGTCAGTGGTTCTGGCCCACTGCATTGGAATGCAACCCTATTTCAGATTGTACAGGCAAAGATTGGAGGGAGGGAAAAAGGGAAGGAGAAATACTGAATCATCCTGTACCAGCTGGGGCTCCATCTCTGAAGCAAACTGAAGATAAAAAGAGCTGAGATTCTGTGAGATTCTGTGTAATTTTAGCCCTTTCTCCCGCAAAGTCCTGAAAGGGCCTCTTTGTCTTCCCAAATACCCCTGGTATTTGGCTACAGCTGGAAAGCAATGTATCTTTCTAGGAACCACTGAGACAATGCATCTTGAAATAGGACCGCTTTTTGTTCTTCTGAAAGCTAAAGCTTAAATGAGGCTGGGATAGTTGTTTCTTTTATTGTCTAGTCTACTTGTTTCTTGTAAAAAAAAGATTTTTACATATATGTGCTATATACTATATGTATAACACACACACACACACACACATACACACACACATACCTTTGACACTTTAGAGATTGTGGTATTTCTATATGAGGGTACATACACCAATCTACCAGCACATCATTGTTTTAAATTGAGAATGAACTTAAGAATGTATATCTTAATGAGTTCCAAAAAGCATTCTCCTTATTGATCTTGTTGAAAAATGTCTCTTCTCTACCCATCCCCACTCTACCCTCTAACCACTGTTCCCCATCAATTCACTTCATCAATAAGCAAGTGCAGATGTAAATCCCAAATCAATTCAAAGTCCTGGGATTTTAAAGCTGGACAGGACAAAGAGATCAACCTTCTAACTTTGCAGATGAGGTAACTGAGGCCAAGGGAAGTTGCGTAAGTGATTGCCCCATTGGGCTTTAAATTCAGGACTCTTTGCACTACATTAGACCAGTTAGTAAGGTGATGATAGATTTTTTGATGCTTTTGCAGTTTTGTTCAGTTTGCATAATTCTTTGGAGGGGAAAAGGAGGAGGAGTGAGGACCTGTGATTTCACTTATTTAGGCATCTCCTCATTGAGGAAAACCCCTCTATCAATACACATTAATTTATAGTTTTAGAGGAGGGGTTGAGAGGCTGATTAATTTAGGCAGGGTCACAAAGTCAACACGTGTCAGGCAGGACTTAAATCCAAGTCTTCCCAAGGTCAATTGTCCATCCATCAAGTCGTGCTTACTATTAACTAACCACAATTAGCCATTAATTTTTTCATCTCTCTCAGGACATAATGATTTTAAATAATTTTAAAACACTAAATTATTTTCAGCTGATTATTTCAATTAAAGTACTAGCAAACTTTTTTTGGAGGGAGGGATAAAGTACCCTATGTGTACGCAAACACACACTCACACACTTTAGAGATCTAGCTGTAACACTGTGCTTGTTACCCCCTCCAGCTGAGAAACAGCCCAGCTGGGGATGCTGGTAGTGCCAAGTCTTAATTTTCCAATTTGGCTCACAGAACTTTATTTCGAGGGTACCACCCATTTGTAGGAGTCTTAAACTGAGATTTCTTGGTGCTCCAATTTTTTTCTCTTCTTTATTATTCAAGATCAAACATTTTCACCTTGGTAGGAGAAAAGTCTGTTCCATGCGACTCAAGTCATGCCATTCTCACAGAACAGATTTAAATTCCAGGTGTAAATTCATTCAGTGAGCAGCTGTCAAGTACAAACTGTGTGCAGACACATCACAAGGGTTGTGTGTGTTTGGGGGAAGGGGAGAAGGAGGTAAAAGAAGCAGAAACTTTGCTGCTGTTCTTGAAGAGACTACAACCTAGTGGATGCCACAATATGAACCTAAGAAATATCATTTTAAAAAGATACCATGCGGTACAAATAATCAACAACCAGCATTATTTAACCTCTCCAGTGCACCAGTTGCTGTCCAGGTGCTGAGGATGTAAATAAAAAGAACTAAATAATCCTCACTCTCTGGGAGTATTCTAAGAATTTTAATTATCAGAGCGTTCCAATAATCATACTTCTAATAATAATAGTCAATTTATATGTCATGAATAACAGCTTAATGCTCTCTTTCAATTTTCTTATTTATCACATGTTTCAAAGCAATTTAACATGTTATTCTAACTTCCTAGTCACTTCAGGACCCTGGAAAGTAGAGTCTCCAATCAACTGGTTCCCTTGTAGAATCTCAGATTCTGTATTACCACAGAGCAGGACAATGTAAGCAGCTCAGAGCCTCCAATTTGTAGTCACAAAGACCACTTAGTACCACCAAGACCAGCCCTCACACACCATCACAGGTTCTGATAGTACCAAGGCTTCAGATGCCATGTCTAGCATTGTCTTCATCTGGGTCTCAGTTGCCAGGACCCACCTAGCGTCCAGTGTATACTCCATAGAAAATACAAAAATCTTCTGAGGAGAACATCGTCACCCACAATCACCCACCATGACATCTCAGGACGAAGCAGGTACAGCAGTTCCAAATTCCTACTACCTCTGTCTCTAGCTCCCTGATCTTGGAGAAGTAATGCAAGCTCCAATGCAGCATATGTCCACAAAGCATCAAGTGCAAAACAGAGGAGTTTGCTAGTCAGCAGATTCCAGAGGAACAAGTCACTTGGAGTAACTTTCCAGGGTCCTGGGATAACTAGGCAGTCTAGAATAATTGTTAAAATTGTTTGGAAATGTATAATAAGATGAAAAGAGATCAGTGGGCTCCTCTTAATGAATTTAAGTCACCAGGTCTGAAAAAATTTATCCCAACATATCAAAAGAACTGGTAAATATAATTGCAGTGCCATTTTTCCTCTTCAAAAAGTTATGAGAACAGAAAGGCAATTTTTCAAAAAGGTAAGGGCTTGATTTATCTGTATTCTTTGCAACGAAAAAAAAATTTGGTAGATAGTTTGAGCTCAGGAGTTCTGATTTTGTAGCAGGGTTAAAGTCAGTGTCTACACTAACAAGTTATTGGGCCACTGGGCAGGGAGAGAAGGATGTGGCACCCTGCTGCCTAAGAAGAGGTGAACTAGCCTCTAGATTACATCTATGAACAATCACTGCAATTCAGTGCTGGAGAAATAGGGAGAGCGAGTTCCTCCCCCTTTCCTCACACCTCCCCCCCACCTCAAAAGAAGGAAAGACCATGGAGTCTTTGGACAGTGGGCCAGTGAGATTGATTTTTAAATCCTTGAAAAAATTTAGACACTATTAAAGTAATATTTTTTGAGCTTTTATAAAAAGAGAAGCAGGGATCACTAAAAGTTTCAGTAAGAGCTCATTCATTGCTTCATTAAGAACAGGTCATGCCAGACCAACCTCATTTCTTTTTCTTTTTTTGGACAGGTTTATTAGACTGCTAGATTAGGGAAATGTGTAAGCACCACGGAATATCTAGATTTCAAGAAGGCATTTGATAGTTTTCCGTGTTATGACTGCAGAGTAGATAGAAATGTGAGGGGTATAGGTTAGATGCTAGCAGAGATAGATGAATTTTTAATTAATAGAAAAGTCTATACAAAAGAAGAAGGAAGTCATGAGAAGAACATCTGCTCTGGGTCCCAAAATGTTTAACATTTTTATCAATGGCTTGGATTAAAGAGTTGATAATTTTTTTTTTACAAAATTCACAGATGACACATCTGAGAGGGAGATCAAATATTGTGAATGATAGAGTTAAGGTGCAAAGAGGGGTTGACACTCTAAAAAATAGATCTAAATAAATTTGTATCTAATAAAATGAAATTAAAGCTAAATGCAAAGTTGTATACAGAAGCAAAAGATCAATTTCAAAGCAGAAGAGCAGGAAAAAATGAATAGACATCAGTGTGTGAAGAAGGTCTCGGTATTGTGATGTTTAAAAAGGTTCAAGAGACAGTTTCTGGATAATTTAATTTTTTATTAATTTTATTAATAAGGTCAATAGGTTATTAATAAAAGGATGGCCATTTGGCTATCTGTCAGAGTAAAGACTATCATAATGGACTCCACAGTTCATACACCTTGCAAAGAGTACGTGTTCCTGAGGAGTGGCAATTAATTCTGATTGGAAAACAGAATGGAAAGGGGAGCTATAGTAAAATGAAGGTCTGAGAATGACATTATGTCATCCCTGGACATAGAAACTATCTCTATGCCAGACCACCCACAGGTTGGTCTGTTTAAAGAATGTATTTCCCACCTAAGCCTGAGAATACATTTCCACCAGGCAGGTGTCTTGAATGGGAAAGTTAATCCATTTTCATTATTGCCAATGTCCTTTAAGATACTAAACTTTCGCTCATGATGGAAAATACTACCTACATCCAGAGAAAGAACTATGAAGTCTGAATGTACATTGAAGCAAGCTATTTTCACCTACTTTTTTCCTTTCTTATGGCTTTTCACTTTTGTTCTGATTCTTTTTTTTCCCACAATGGGACTAATATGGAAATATATTTAATATGGTTGTACATGCATGACGATATCAGATTGCTTGCCATCTTTTTTTTTTTTAAATAACTTTTTATTGACAGAACCCATGCCAGGGTAATTTTTTTTACAACATTATCCCTTGCACTCTCTTCTGTTCCAATTTTTCTCCTCCCTCCCTCTACCCCCTCCCCCAGATGGCAAGCAGTCCTATACAGGTCACAGTATATCCTAGATACAATCTATGTGTGCAGAACTGAACAGTTCTCTTGATGCACAGGGAGAATTGGATTCAGAAGGTAGAAATAATCCGGGAAGAAAAGCAAAAATGCAAGCAGTTTACATTCATTTCCCAGTGTCCTTTCTTTGGGTGTAGCTGCTTCTATCCATCCTTGATCAATTGAAACTCAGTTAGGTCTCTTTATCGAAGAAATCCACTTCCATCAGAATACATCCTCAAACAGTATCGTTGTTGAGGTATATAACGATCTCTTGGTTCTGCTCATTTCACTTAGCATCAGTTCATTTAAGTCTCTTCAGTCCTCTCTGTATTCATCCTGCTTGACATTTCTTACAGAACAATAATATTCCATATCATTCATATACCACAATTTACTCAACCATTCTCCAATGGATGGGCATGCCATCTTGAGGAGGAGGGAAGGAAGAAAAGGAAGGAGAAAAAATGGAAATTGAAATCTTATAAAAAAATAAATGTTGAAAACCATTTTACATGTAATTAAATGTGGGGGAAGAGACTGAACTTTCAAAGATCAGGATTTTGGAATAAGGGGAGAGCTCGGGATCTCCCTAAGAATAAATTAGTTACTAATACTCATTCCTTTCAGGATTTTAGTAGACTAAATTACAAGTTGAGATGATGATAAAAAAAATGCTACATATTGAGAAGTACATTTTTCAGAATGGGGGTGATAATAATTATACTGGAATCTTCTCTGGTTAGAACACATTTGGAATATTGCTCAAGTCAAACCTGGGCAAAACAACTTAGGAAGGATGTTGATAAGGTATAGGGATGGCCATCATGGTGAGGGATCTTTAGACTATAACATAAAAGAAGCAGTTGAAGGAGTGAGGGACATTTAGCGTAGAAGAGAGAAAATTTGGGATAGTTAACTTTTCTATCTGAAGGGTTGAAGGGCCATAGAAAAATATTACATAAAATTATAGAATTATATAGAAGAGACTTAGATTTTTTTCTTTTTGGCCCTTAGTTGCAGAACTAGAAGCAATGACAACCTTTTACAGAGGCAGTTTTAGGCTGAATATAAAGAAATCTTTTTAACAATTTGTACTGTTTAAAAAGTGGAATGGACTTTGAGAGACAGTGAGTTTCTTTTCATTAGAGATTTTACTAGAACTTCTCTAGGCAGCATAGAGCATAAAAAGCATTTTTTGTCAAGGAAAGATCGGGTCTTTTTGTCTCCAAAGTCAAGTCTGTATATTCACAATGCCTTATGCCTCCATTATGTGATAAATTAACAGTAATGCCCACCCCCTGGGATTATTGAAGTAAAGTATGAAATAGAAGCTATTAGTGACAACTATAGTTGTTATTATTTACAAATTCAATATGAGAAAAATTGATTTCTTTTAGAGATATTCCTTCTTCTGAAATATTTTAAAAGAAACATGTATGCAATCAAATGATGTGTGTTTTCTCTTTATTCAATTTACTTATTTTTCCATTATTCACATTGCTGTAATTGTTATTTCCACTTTTTTAAAGCTGGATTTTCTTAGATTTAGTGCTTAATTACCACCCACTCCTATATTAATGTTATTGGCAACACAAGGAAAAGTCCTTGGTTTCTCTCCAAAAAAGTGTGCCAGTGGATCATACTTCTTTTGTTTCCTAAATCAGAACATTCCATCATGTGTAGAAAGAGGAACATTCGTTATCAGGAATCTCCTAACTCACAAGCGTAGTAAGACACTCTATTTGAAACATTGGAAGCCATTAGTAAGAAAGGTCAAAAAATATCCTTCTCTGGAGATTTTTAAAGAACAAGGTCAACACCAATCTTTCTTTTCTGTCATAATCCTACCTGCAAGCAGGGGGTTGAGACAAGGTGATTTTTCAAGGTCCCGTTCAGCCCACGTTTCTAAGATGACTGGGACAAATGAAATATATGACCACGAGCGCTCACAGCTGCACCCAAGTGTTAAGTACAAAATATATAGAAAACTTGTAGTACAAGAGAATCACCACATGGAGATAGAATTATTTCTCCTCAATTCCATTTTCTGTCTTTCACCACGTTACCAAGGGATAGCTTGAGCAAGAGAAGTCTTAGCTTTCTTGATACCCATCTGGATCAATAGAGCAGAATTTGATTAGATTTGTGCCTCACACCAAGACAAGAGGGTCATTCAGTGTCAAGGTGACCTTTACCAAGGACCTGGAAAAAATATTTTTAAAAATCCCTAGATTGTTAGTTCTGGAAAAGTCTTTAGAGATCATCCAGTCCAATTCTCCCTTTTATAGAGGTGGAAAATGAGGCCCCGAGAAATTAGGTGACTGCTCAAATTCACCCAGCTACTAAGTGCAAGAGAGAGTTTGACCCTTTACTTTCACCATTCTTTCCACTGCATGTGCTACCTGACCAAAAGTCAGGAATGCCTCCAAAACATCAGAGCTTTTCCTCCCTCAAAAACTCATTGCTCTTGATAATCTTTAGAAGATTATTAAGGAAAACAAGGATGTTTGGCTAATCTCTAAGTTTTGGATAGGACCCCAGAAACCCCAGCCTCCTCATTCTTCTTGGGAATGGAAGAGAGAAGGGAAAATTATCTTTTCTTTCTCCTCCAACTCATCACTCTGAGAAGGTGGATTCAGTCTTAGCTTTAAAAACCGATGGAGGAGGAAGACCCAGCAGAATTTTTAAAAAGGGAGCTTTAGAACTTTGAGGAAATCTTTGAAGAAAAAACTGGTCAGGGCTTAGATGCAGCTATGCCTGAAAACAATAAGAGGGGCTAGTAGAGCTCTGAAAGTTTCTTCATTTGTATTTATCTTCCTGATTTGACTTCTCTGTCTCAAATCGCTTTCTATTCTAGTCTATCCTTCACAGAGTTACCAAAGCGATGTTCTACATTTTTAATTTTTAAAACCCACTCTACGAAATCCAGTGGTTCCTTAAAAGACAAGATGCTCTGTTTAGCTTTTAAAGTGCTTTACAATCTGGCTCCAACCTATATTTTTAGTTTCACCTGTTGTTCAGTTGTTCAATTGGTGTCCAGCTCTTCATGACCCCATGGTCATGCACACCAATAATTTCCTGGCAAATGATTCCTGGCAAAATCCACTTCTTCCTCTAGTGGATTAATGCAAACAAGTTAAATGATTTGCCTAGACTCACATCCCTAATAAATCAACTTGAATTCAGGTCTTCCTGACTCCAGACCTAGCACTCTTATCCACTAAGCTACCCAGCTGCCTCCCATTGTATCTTACTCCCCATCTAATAGTCTTTGATCATGTCAAATTGTCCTCCTCTCTGTTCTTCACGTAGCACTCCATCTCTCATGGCCACATGGTTACCTAGAGTTCTCCCTCTTCTCCTTCCTCCACAGGGATTCTCTCTTTCCTTCAAGACAGTTTCTCCTAGAAGTCTTTCCTCATCACCCTACCTGCCAGTATTCTCCCTCCCTAAGTTGTACTTGTTGAATTTTTATTTTCTTTATGTGTATTCTGTATCTACTTAGATATGGACTGGTCTCTTTCTTTTAGAACCTAGTCCTTTTTTTCATTCTTTGTATCTATCCCCAGTACGTGGCCCAGGGTGTGTGCTTAATAAATGTGTGTTGATGGATTGCCTCATTCCTTAGTTAAGGAACTTTAGTAAGTCACTTTACAGATCTCAGAATCTCCTATGTAGAACAAAGGGGTTAGACTTAGAAGACCTCTCAGGTCTGTTCTGTCTCTAAAGTTATATTCCTATGACAAATAATCTCTTTAAGATCCCTGCTAGCTCTAAAAAATCTGGGATTCAAGTTCTAGCACTGGACCAACTAGCTAGTGATGTAGGAGAAAGATATTGTTGAATTTTTACAGGGAGTGAGGGAAAAGAAGAGAAGAAATTTCTGGCAGGGGAAGGGGAAGGATGTTCTAGATGGCACTCAATTATAAACAGGGAAAATGAGCCAAAACAACAGAAATAAAATCTCGAAGCATTCCTGACCCCAGCCTCCAACTCCGTTTATGCACACAGAATAAAATGAGAAAAAAAAAAAAACCCAAATAGCTAGGAACAAAACAGATGAATGAGAGATGGACCAGAGTCCAAGGCAGCTAATCAGACATTCTAAGCATGTCTCCATGAAGCAATTATAATAAGCCCCCAGTGCCAGAACCAAGCACATAAAACAGATCTCCAAATCGCATCTAGAAATGAAGATTACAATGGAAGCTCTTTTCATCTGCTTCTAGCCAAAAGCTTAAAGCAATAAACGTCATCCCAGAATTACAAAGGATGGAAAAGCCTTCCTGAGATGTGTCCAGAACTGAGCCACCTTTATAAGAACCTTGCACTCTCTACAACCACATTTATAAGAACCTTGGACTCTCACAGTGTTTCTTGTTTAAACGGCCAATACTTTTGTGCCTTCCTAGCTGCTCAGATTTTGATGGTATTTGAATAGATATATGGAGCTTAATTAATCCACTGTCCTTCCCAGGTTCTTGAATTCACAAGGTAAAATGAAGGCAGGTAGCAGTTGGAGCCAAATTCTCAGAATTGGACATTTACAGTACTAATTCCAATGCTTTTTAAATGGACGGTGTTATTGTTACAATGACAACAGCAGTAGCAGCAGCAACTTAGCAACAGTAGCCAATACTTAGATTGAATTTCAATTTTACAAAGTGCTTTACAACTACTATCACATTTATCCTCCCGAGGACTAGGTGCTATTATTATTCCTATTTCATTGTTGAGAAAATGGAGTCCAAAAAGTTAGATATTGCTGAATCCAGATCCAGTGATCTATCTACTGGTTTTTCTAGCTTCAAAATCCACTTCACTTAACATTTCTCTCTGGGTTTTCTTCTTTGTCTACTCCTTCAACAAACATTTGATGACAACCTATGAGTTACTAAATGCTAGAAAAGATCCAAAGATCAATGAGTCGTATTATTTCTCAAGGAATTTATGATCTAGTAAGGGATGCAAAAAATACAAAATAAAACAAGTGCACGAGCATACTCCCTCCCTTGGACAAGGAAAAAGTTCTATTAGAGTGCTGATAAAGGAAAGATCATATTTACTTAAGAGGATCCAGGGAGGCTTCATCAAGATGGTGGCACTTGAAAAAGGTTGATCAAATGCAAGCTCCTTGAGGACAGGAATTATTTTATTTTTGTCTTTGCATCTAAGTGTCACTGGCACAATAGTTAGGTTCTGGCCCAATAGTCTGGCCCAATCAATAAATTCTTATTGCTTGAGCCATGGTTAGGAATTGAAATAGATATGAGGGCTGGGAGGGATGAGGAAGAGTATTCCAGCTATAGAAAACAATAGGACAAAGGCATGGGAGGGGTATAATGTTGACTTGATGGGAATGTGTTCTAATTTAAGCAATGCTCTCCAAGTTCCATATATTTTAAATGGCATTAGGATGGGAAGTATCTTGGGCTATTGATTGATTGATTGCTGACTAGATCACTTTATAGGTCACTTCTCTCTAGGTCTCTAGGTCAAATTCTTATCTGTAGGATCAGAGGACTAAATGACTTCTAGATGACATTGTTCATTTTCTTCTTTGTTCTTCTCTGTCTCTCTTTGTGTTTCTAGCTTTCTCTGCCTTTCTCTAAATCTCTATAAAACAAGACAAAACACACGTGTGTTTATGTATTTAACCAGAACAATGAATAAGGTTTTATGGATAAGGCAAAGACAACAAAGATAATGATAAGGAGAAAAATATTTGATCTTAATGTAACAGCAATCATCAAAATAGAAATTATCTCCATAAATTAAAGAGTTAAAGTACTTTCCTCTCCGTCTTGGTTGTCTAGCATGATTGCCATCTAATTATTTCCTTATCAGGTAAAAACCTATAAACATGAAAGAATGGTCCCAGTACAGTTGGGGTTGGTCCTCACAATCTGGGCAGCACACATTCTTTGGAGACTGTTTTTGTTCTTAGGTTATGGAAGAAAGGGAGTGAGAAAAATATGCTTTTCTTTCCCTGTGGCCTAGAAGTGCTTCTCTCCTTCCTGTCCTCCTCATTTTCTTTGAATGCTATTCCATTTCCCATGTCTTGTTAGATCACTGGATTATAGGTTTGGAGCTGGAAGCGTGCTTGGAGATCATCAGGTTCAAGCTCCTCATTATTCAGAGTAGGAAGCTGAGGCCTAGAAAGGCTAAGTACCTTTTTGCTACCCTTGTAGCAAGAATCAGATCTCTCCTTGGGAATGCTTGGGGATCCAACATCATCCATGTAAGGCGGCAATATGGTATCAGAAGTGATCTCAGGCAAGAGGGCAAGATTAGTTGGAAACATGGATGTAGAGAATCATGTGGTTATAGAATCCTTGAGTTCAAAAATCCATTAGAAGTTGCCCACTCCAAGCACTACTGGAAACATAAATGTTCTCAGTGACCATGAGAAGTCACATTTGTCCAACTTTTTTTTGTGAGAAGGAGTATGATATGACAGAAAAGAGCATTGAAACAGCATCATAGGATCATAGGAAAGGAAAATAAATTAGATTTTTTCCTGAGTATAGAACTAACTCAAAGCCTAAGATCCTGCTCAGGGAGTGCACAAAACATCATCCTTCTCACAAGCAATCCTGGATAGGCTGATAACAAAAATCACTTTCATACATATAAAAGTGTTCAAAGCATTCTCACAGTCAATCAATAAGCATCATCTAAGCATCTCTTACATGCCTAGGAACTAAACTTAGCATCAGAGAAGGCAAAAACAAGACAAAAATCAGTTTCTGCTCTCAAGGAGCTCAGACTAATAATAACAATGACAATAATTATAGTTGGTTTTTACATAGCACTTTAAAATTTGCAGAGTACTTTACATGTGGTATCTCATTAGGTCCTAACGACCCCCCTGGAAGATGAGTACTTTTATTATTTCCATTTTATATATATGGAAATTGAGGTAAGGTCAGGGTTACACAGCTAATAAGTGTCTCAGGTTAAATTAAAATGGTAGTCATTCTGGTTCCAAGACCTTAACTCTATCCACTGTATCACTCAGCAGTCTAAGGGAGAAGACAAACAATTATGTATAAATGAGATTTAGACAGGAAAAATGGGGGATAATCAGAAGGAAGGCCCTGTCATTATATAGAAGATGGCATTTGAGCTGGACTCAAAGGAAGGCAGGACACGGGCGTATTCATCTCTGAACATGATGAGATGCTCAATTATAGAGTCCATGTTGCAAAGACCCTCCAGACTGTTGAGCAAAAAGTGATTGAGGCTCATAAGTCCATCAGCCTTACATTTCACCAGTTTTTTTTCTTTGCTAAAAGAAAGGATGAGGATATAATTAAAATCAGTATTGTCCATTTTTTCTTTTGAAAATTTTTTGGCCTTTAAAATCATCTTTAATTATTTTATATTATAATAAAATCATTATTCATTATAATATCATCATTATGTTAATAAATAATCAGTTCTTATTGTGGTAATTTGTGTCTATTAGTCTTTTGGTCCTGCTTTCTTCATTTTGGTATCACTCCATATTTGTCTTTCCATATTCCTTTGCACTTTTATATTTGTTGCTTATGGTTAATAATATTCCATTCATATACCATGATTTGTTCAGCTTTGCCCTAATCATTGAGCATAAGGTTTCCAGTTCTTTGATATTATCAACAGGGCTTCTATCACAATTTGCTCAAGACACATAGTACATTCTCTGCTGTTATTTTCTTAACCTCCTTGGGGCATAAACTCTAAGTCAAAGAGGTGAGGGAAAGAAGGATAGTTAGGGGAGATGGATTAAGCTCTCAGTGTTACTGCCATTTAATTTTGGTGTGGTCATTTCTAACGATTTCCTATATTTCTTCTTCATTTATTGTTTATTTGGTTCATTTGGTTTTTCCTTTTAGCTTAGCTAATGGTTTATAAATTTTATTATTCTCTTTTTCAAAGCACAGCCTATTTTATTGGTTAATTGTTTTTATATTTTAATTCTATTTCTCTCACCTTTGATTTGCAAAATCTCTTTTTTGCATGTGTTTATTTTGGAAAGCTTACATTTATTGTTATTTTTTTCCTAAGGTTGTATTTTTTTAAATTGCCTGCTAAATTCATTAGTCTTCTCTTTTTAATCTTTTACCACTAAAAGCATACAAGGATGTACATTTTCTTCTAAGGAATGTTTTACATAAATTACATACATTTTGTTATTTTCTTATTATAATTTCCTTTAATTTTTAATTGCATTTATGATTTGTTCCATAACCTAATCATTATTTAGACTGTTTTTTAGTTTCTCCTTTGGTCCAAATCTTTTATTAATATGTATGTTATTGATTATAATTTTTATTGAATTATGGTCTAAAAGGATATGTTTGTTTGTTTTTTTGCTTTTTTCATATACTTGTGAATTAATTTGGCCTCAGCATATGAATCATTTTTGTGTAAGTTCCAAAAGAGTCTGCAAAATATAAATATTCTCTGAGACTTCAATTCTCATAGGATTATCAAATCATATTTTTCATATTAAGTTACCTGGAATTAATTGTTTTAGTATTTAGGCCTTTTTTTCAATTTGATTAGCCTTTCCTTTAAGGAATTAGCTGCTAGGCCATTCAGTGCATATATTTTCATATTGATGTTGTTTCATAATTCATGGTATCCTCAATCATAAGTAAATTCAGTACTTGTTTCTTCTACTTATTTTTTATTCTTGCTGTTGCCTTATTTGAAGTTATAACCGTGACTATTTTTATGGATTTAACTCAAGTATAGATATTATTTCAGTCCTTAACTTTGAATCTGTATGAGTTCCTGTGCTTTTGATGAGATGCTTTCATGCAACAACTTTTGGGTTTTCTTTTTCTAATCCTTTCTGAAGTTAACTATCCTTTTATTTTTAACTCATCGAGCTTTCTGATGACAATGTTTTTATTGATATATTTAAATTTTTTGCTTCAAACACCATTTACTGTCATGTTCTGTAGTTTCAATCTATTTTTTAGGACTTTTCCAACAAATAGGGTTGGCCAAGTCAATTTCCTCGCAGCCATTTTCTGGGGCTCTGTATCTCAGTCCACTTTGGTCTATGCAGTCCCCTACCAAGAAATCTAAGGCTTCAAGCTTTACTGCTTCACCCCCTGCAATATCTCCACTGCTACCTCTATGCTTATCTCCTAGAACTTTCTCAAAATGGCTAATCATATCAGCACTGATTCACTTTCCTTTTACCTCTCCTTGTTTGTTGCTTTATGGAATAGAAGAACTTGTTCTTGTAATGTTTGATGGAATTCACTTTGTAAATCCATCTAGTCCCTTTTTTGGGGGGGCGGGTGTGAATCTTTTAAGTCTTAACTTATGGCTTACTTTGTGTTTCCGAGATTTTTGAAATTTTCTATTTCTTGTTCTGTTAGCATGTTGCTTATTTTTGTATTTTTGTTTGTATCCATCCATTTCATTTGCATTTTTCAGTTTCTTGGCATAAAAATAAATGGTTCATAATAATTTATTTTATTTGCTATTTCTCCCTTTCCATTTTTTATACTAACATGTTAAGTTTTTTCTTTTGTACTCACACTAACAAATGTTTTATCCATTTGATTAGATTTTGTTTAAAAGTATAACTTTTAGTTTTATTTATTTATTAAATCCTTTGTTTTAGTTTTGTTTTCAATTTTGTTCATCTGTTCTCTGGTTTTTCAGAATTTCTATTTTGGTATTCTATTAGATTTTCCCCCATTTTTTGATTTTCCATTTTTTTAGTTGCATGTTTAGTTAATTGATTCACTTCTCTCCCTAATCCTACCTTTTTGTGTTATTGCTAAATGTTTTTTGAGCGCTAACTTTTTCCCTGTAGGACTGCTTTAGCTGCATTCCATAAATCTGAGTACTTTGTCTCATGGTCATTTTCTTGGATAGAATTTTCCATTGTTTCTATGATGTGTTCATTGGGTATTTTTTATTATTCATTGATGTTTCTCAGGGGAGTTGGATCTTATCCAACTCGAGATGTCTTGCCCAAAAGCCTCATTCTCTTTGCTAAAAGTGTAATTATTGCTATAATCTTGTTCTTTCTTTTGGGAGATTTCACTTTCTTTTACCCCTTATTGTGTGTTCTTTGTATGGGTCCCCCCTTTTCTTTCCCTGTAGTCTTTCTATAAAGTTTCCTGTAAGGATTTGTTTTTTCTCTAAAATCCAGTTTATTTAAAAATAAAGCATATAAAAGGGAAAATTCAGAAAGATAATTTGGATTTGAAAGATTTTGGAACTCTGATCAATATAATGTTGTTCTCTACATGAAGTTGAAACATGCCAACCTCCTCCTGCCAGAGAGTTAATGGATTGAAAACAAAATGTTGTCCATTTTGGGGAAGAGCTGATGTGAGAAGTTATTTTACTGGACTAAAGTTTAGATAGACAGATACATAGGTACAATACATACAGAAAGGCAGGAGGGGCCAGGGAAGAAGGCAGGAGGGCAAAGAGGAAGGCAGGAAGAAAGAGAAGGAGAGGGATTGAGAGACAGGAAGGAAGGGAGGGAGGGAGGAAGATGGAAAGAAGGAAGGGAGGGAAAGAAGGAAAAGGAGGGAAGGGAGGAAGTGAGGTAGGAAGGAAGGGAAGGAAGAAGGAAGAAAGAAAGGAAAGAGAGGGGAAGGGAGGAAGTGAGGTAGGAAGGAAGGGAGGGAAAAAGGAAGAAAGAAAGGAAAGAGAAGGGAAGGGAAGGAGAGGGAGACAGAGAGAGGTAGAGAGAAAGGGGGGGCAGAGAGAGAGGGGTAAAGAGAAGCAGAGAGAGACAGAGAGAGACAGAGATAGAAGGGGGTGGGAGGAGGGAAGGAACAAATAACCAACAAAACATATCAAATTAAAAAAAAAAAAGTATAATTGGAATCAGAATGTCAAAGAGAACGAAAACCAGGCTGAGGAGCTCGGGGTTGAGGTAAGAGGGCGCCGCTGAGAGTCGGGCTTGGGGAGGGAGCTGTCTTTTGCGCAGATTTTCAGCAGCTGCGTACAGGGGAGAGTGGAGAGGGGAGAGATTGATGAGAGCGACTTCCTCCGTGTGGAAAGGCTTTTCAGGAGTGTCCAGTCCTCCCCCTGTGCTAGGGAGCACTCATTAAACATCCCAGGACCTTTGGCTTCTCCCCCTTGCAGGTCATCTCCAGAACAAACGGCGGGATTGTTCCGCTCCCCCCACTCCCCACCCCTCGACCGCTGAGCCCCTCTCCCCGCCCCTCGCAGTGTCTCCAGCACCTGTTTTAATCACTAAATTAGCTGCGTCTTCTCCCCAGCGCAGAATGCCCCATTGTCCACCAGCAAATCCCGGAGAGTGCAGATTGCGGGCTTTTGTGATCCTCCCTCCCGCTCCCTGGGAGCTGCTGCTGCTCGCTGTTGCCCCGACTAGTTGACATCTGGCTTGATATTCTCCTGGCTTGAAAGCAAAGACCCAGACTCCTCCCCGGCCGTTGCGGGGCGGGTGGCCCCCAAGACTACGGCCCCCTTTCCCCTTGCACTCTGATCACCCTATTTATTTTAGAGAAACTACCAGAGGACAGAATATCTGCCAGGGGAGAGCTTGGGGGAAAGTTTCTTAGATGGAATGGGAAGCTGCGGAGGGTAGGATTAATGAATAGTATTCCAATAGCACAAACCAAGAATTCATGGTGCTTTCTTCTAGTCATCTCTAACTTAGCAGGAAGGACAGGGAGGTTGCTCTTATAGATTTAGTTTGTTGCTAAAGTCTGGCAAATTCGTGTGGTAGCTGACCCCTTTGGCCTATGGATGGTCCAGTTCTTGCCTTGGGCTGCTTAAATCATTGTATTTTGGAAGGGGAAGGAATGAAATTTAAGAGAGCAAGAGTAGATGTAATATGATTAACTCTCTTCTAAACTTTGAAAATCTTTCATTTTTTCCCTTCCCCAACATCCATCACAACTCTGATACTGCTTTTCTGGAAAGACTCTCTGAGTTGCTCCAACTGAAAAATTCATCCCTTTGGGGTCAACTGAGTGATGAGCCTCCATAAACTCGACTGGGTGGTCCTGGAGCCATGAACTCTGTCAATCGAGTAGAACCTGCATGCTATGAGCTCCTTGAGAGCAGGAACTGTCCTTTTCTTTGAATCCCCAGCAATTAGCATGGTGACTGGCACTTAATAAACACATAAAATGCTAATTGACTGAACACCTTGAAGTGTCCATAGGGAAGAAATAATATGAATATCGAGAGACAGTAGCAGGTCCCACCCTGAAGTCAATAATAATTTGATTCAAGGCTTGCATGTGGAGTACACTAGCTCTATGACCAATGACAAGTCATTGAACCTTTCAAGGACCCAAGCAGTTACCTAAAACCATACTAGTGGATGGAGTTTTCGCAAAGGCAGCTCTCCACGCTGGTGAGATTACCAATATAAGGTACTGACAGATTGGTAAAGGGCTTTATACTTCTCAAAGCATTTAGACATGACATATTTCATTTGATCCTTTCCCCTAAAGCCACAAAGTAACACTTTATCGTGTACTTAATTTTGTAGATAAAAAACTGACCCACTAAAAGATTAACTGACTTGCCAGGACCACACAACTAATTAGCGACAGAGCTAAAATGAGAATCTAGAGCATCGAAAATTTTCAGTCCAGTCCAATTCCACTATCATTTGGTAAGCACCTGCTGTGTTCAGAGTAGAGGAACTATGGCAGAAGGGAGAGAGAAGTGCTCTCAAAACCACATAGATGGGGTTCATATTCCCACTTTGACAAATCCTGGCTGTGTGATCCTGGGAGAACTTCTCTAGGCAGGTAAGACTTGGAATTGTAAAGACAAGAGCCAACAAGAGCAGAGAGACTTTTCTCATTTGGGATTCCCTTTACCAATGAAATCATGGTCCAGTTTCCATTCTATCTCATCCCATCTTCTCCTCTCTATATTATCATATGCTATGTTCTCCTTTCCACACAGGAAAAGGAACTGATATTAAAGAGAATCAGAAAGGCTTTCTTGTGGGAGGGGAGATTTTAGCGGTTCTTGAAAAAGGTCAGGGAAACTATGAAGCAATGGGGAACAGGGGGATTTTGGGCATGGGGAAAAGATGGCGACCAGTCACCGAGTCATTGGTAGAGTTTATTTCCTGAATTACAAGAGCCAATTTGTCCTGTCATGCAGGGCTACTCTCCAGTGTTTCACCAGATGATCATGGAGGGCTTTGGTGTTTGTTGGAATATAGGGAGCATGCCAGGCCCACAGGAGGGAGGAGTTCTGAAGCTGTCCTGCATCCCAAAGCATGGGATTTTCATGCTGAATATCATGGATGTTCCATGGGCATCTCAAACAAATGTACCAGATCACTCATTTCTTTCTCTATCCACCTCTCCTTCAGATGTCATTATTTCTACTGAAAGCACTGCCAGCTTTCTGGTACCAGGCTCACAACCTCAGAGTTGTTCTGTCTCTGCCCTTCACTCACCCTCACCATCATACACAATCAGCTGTTGATTCTTGTTCATTCATCCACTATGACATCTCTCCCCCTTTTTCCACACATGGAAACATCCCCAGCGTAGGAGCTCTTGCCCGTGCAACGTAGGCAGGCTCCAAATTGCTCTCTTTGCATTCAACCTCACTTCTCTCCAAATCATCTTCCAAACAGCTGCTAAAATAACACACAGCCTATCATTCCCTTATTCAAAAATCGCCTGTGCCATTTTGTCTCTGGGATAAAACACAAACCCCTCAGCTTGACATTTAAAATCCATTCACAGGCTGGCACCAACGATCTAGCAACGTGCACTGAGTAGGCAATTGGTTGTTCAATTGAATTGGACCTTCTTCTCTCACTTGAGATGGAATTCCCCTTTTCTCCTTGCCCCCCCCCAAGTCACTTTTCCTGTGACTCAAGGACAAGGTCAAAGTGGCCCAGAGATCGTAGGTACACAGAATCTTATAGGTGTCGGGGTGTTTAAATACCAATTCTATGGACTCAGAGAGTTGGGAATGATCATCTGAGAGCAGGTGGCCAATAAGTGTCAGGGCCAGCATCTG
The DNA here is from genome assembly GCF_016432865.1 of Antechinus flavipes. Lineage (NCBI taxonomy): Eukaryota > Metazoa > Chordata > Mammalia > Dasyuromorphia > Dasyuridae > Antechinus > Antechinus flavipes. The sequence continues at coordinate 7,006,504 of NC_067403.1, forward strand.
ACCATGTCAACATCAACCGTGCAAATAAAATGCTTCTCCACTATCTTCTGCTTGTTATCATCTCTCTATGGTCATGGAAAAGTCTTTGCCAGCTGGTGGCTTAATGGAACTTGGGATTCTCAAAGGTCATGGGGACTCTAATGAGAGAGTTCATCTCGATCTTTCCTTCCTTGTCCCCCTCCCCCTCCTGCTGGCCACTCGCCAGGACCTGCTGCCTACTCGTGCGAGGTGCTCAGATCATCTGAATGGCCTCTGAGGGGAATGGCCTCTGACAGGCAATTTCAGTTGCTCCTTAAGAAGAGATGAATTGGCAGCCTTTGCTTTATAATTTCCCAACCACTTTATGTAATCAAGGTTTCTGCTCAGGCACAATTACTTTTCAGAGTAAAAATGTGGTGCATTTAAATTCCCCATCCTTCTTTATTTTCTCTTGCCTTTTGCCAATGTAAATAGCCCTCCCTGGCTATTTTTAGTGATGGGGGAAGCACGGTTATTGGACTCCGAGCAGCCACTGGGTTTTACACAGAAGCTCTTGCTAACGGGGCTTAACTGCTTATTCAAAGGGGCAATCAAATGTACTGATGAGTAAGAAGAAGGGGGGAAGTGGTGGGAATCAGGACAGATACAGCCTTTGGTTTTATTCCTTTCTGTCACCTTAAATATTCAGTGTTCTGGACTTATCTGCATTTGGATCTTCTTACTTAAGGAAAAGAGGCTATTCAGTCTGCTTCTCTGGCAGCTTCATGAAGCCATGGGCCATGTAGGATCTAAACTCTGTAGCCCTGTATACACAGACACATCCAGCACCCATCGAGTGCTTAATAGCTCTTTGGTAGATGAATTAATGAACAAATGTCCAGACAAACCTGGTTCTAGAACCTCCTGGCACCGTCATTCCATTTAATGATAACATTGTTCTTGGATTGCTGAATATCAGACAATCCATACATGTTTACCAAGTACCTACCATGTGGGGTAGCCCAGTGGCTGGGCCTGGAGCCAGGCCTCAGATGAAATCATCATCCTGAAATCAAATTTGCCTCCAAGCTCACTGACCGTGTGCAGTCAGTAGAGCCCAGTAGACAACGGGCAGGTCATTGTCTACCTCAGCTTTCTCACCTGTAAAATAAGGTGGAGAGGGAAATGGCAAACCGCTTCGATATCTTTATCAAGAAAACTCCAAATGAGGTCATGAAGGATGCTCTAGCACTATGCTAAACACTGAGGATATAAAGAAATGAAAAAGGCCGTATCTGTTTTATGCTTCAGCTGGTGGTTGTCAGATGTTTATTAAACAATATTTCCCAAGGAATGTTGAATGATCTAGATAAATGGATGGGAGATATCTTGCCATAAAAACTCATTTTTATCTACCAGATATATTGGTTTCTTTTTTTCTAATCAATAAACAACAATCCAGCCCAGAGTGCATCTTGAAAAGACATTCCCTGCACTTGGTGAAGTCTTTTAGATGCTCCCATTTTCAGATGACATTTTTTGTTGATGGCATCGAGCCCCATTTAAAGACATTGTAGAGCCCTTGGAAGAGATGTCACCACTCAGAAGAGTTTGGCCCGCCTAGTCACACAGAGAAAACCAAGTGGATGCAGAGCACCTATTATTAAGAGCACAACATGCATCTAAATGGATTCCCTCCGGAGTTTTTCCTACAAAATGAGTATCTGAGATAGACAGTACAGATGGACAGTGATTTAGAGTCATAGTTAAAAAGTCAAAAGAAAATTAGACTAGCTTGCTTTTGGGAAACAGGACTGCTTTTTTACTGATTCCAAGCTTCATAAAACAAAGATTTATCCTATATACACACATATATTTATTTATATTACTGGTATTGTTGTATGACAGTGAGACCTGAAATACCACTGCCTTTGAAAAACTAAAGGCAACAGAGACACATATAAATGAATATGATTGGGCTTCAACCCACAGTCAACAAGGAACTCTGAAAAACAGGAGTAAATGACATTATTCAAGAGACCATATGACAGAAAGAGGTGGGCTGGTCTCATGAAGAAAAGGAGGGATCACAAGTGGATGGCTGGGCTGCTTCATCCATACCTGTTGATGTCAGGAAAAAATCAGAAAGACCTCCAGCATGTTGGGCAGATGTCTCGAGAGTGACTTGGAGTCATACTGGATGGGAAGACATGGGTGTGATGGGACCTGCATTATGGAAGGGAATTTCTGAATCAATAATGTCACAGATCCATTTGAATACATGAGAGTATATATTCAATGTTGGGTTTTGATAGAGATAGAGATAAGAGAAAGAGAAAGAGAGAGAAGAGAGAAAGAAGGAGAGAAGAGAGAGAAGAGAGAAAAGAGAAAGAGAAGAGAGGAGAGAGATGACACACAGAGAGAGATGACACAGAAATGACAGAGAGAGATGACAGAGAGAGAGATGACACAGAGATGACAGAGATGAGAGAGATGATATAAAGACATGATAGAGATGATAAATAATATAGATGATAGCGACATATGTGCATGTGTGCATATATTAAGATATATCTTAGATTACAAATTTCTAGGGACAACATCTAGTTAACTATTTATTTGATCATATGCCAAATGTCTTTAAATCCCTATTCTGTAATAATAATAGCGACCAATATTATATCAATAACCAATATTTTAACTTTAAAATTCATGAAGCCCTTTATGTACTTTTATTTCTTTTGAGTCTCATCCCAACCTTGGAGGTAGATATCATTATTCCTGTTTTACACCTGAGGAAATGGAGTCCCAGAAAAGTTAGATGGCTTGTCGTGACAAGCCATACAGCTGGTGAATGTCTTCAGCAAGATTTAATCTTGAATCTTCCTAAGGAGAGTACCTCCCCTCCCCTAGCCTGTCCCTTTCCCAGAACTCCATCCCACACTCCAGGTACAAGGCTGGGATACTGAGACAATGAAATGATGTCTGACCACAGGGATTTACACACTGTACTTGAGGGACACAACATATACTTAGAAAAGAAAATACAGGGGAATTTGAGGAAAGTGAGAACATTAGTACCTGTGGAGATGGAGACAGTGACTGACATCTGAGCTGAGCACTGAAGGAAGAGAAGCATTCTGAGAGGTTGAAAAGAAAAGGGCACCAATTCCAGACATTTGAGACAGCTTGTCCCATCACTAAGAAGTAAAAGTAGGGATGCTAAATGCTAGTGATGTAGTCTCTGATAGTTTATGTATTATAAACCATTTTATATGTGTACTACATAATGTAATAATACATTGTTATATTATTGCAATTCTATTATTATAATTATCTATTATATTAAATTTTATAATCTAGCCCCTGATATTTTATATTTTATACACTTGATATTATATATAATATGTACTATATAATGTAATAGTATATTGGTAGATTATTATAATTTTATGTTCTGTGGTTTAGTCTGATATTTTATGTATTATGCATTACACATAATGAAATATTGCATTGCTATATTATTGTAATTCTATAATTATTATTATAGTTCTAGATCATAGATTATAGTTCTATAGCCTAGTCTCTGATATTTTATATTCTACACTTAACATTATATATAATATGTACTATGTTGCTATAGTATTATAATTTTATGTTCTATAACCTAGTCTTTGATATCTTCCAGTCTAAGACATAAATCTATGTATCTAATCTCTTCAAATTCTGACACACTGTTTTCTCTATTCAGAATATCCTTCTAGCATTAACATTGTAGTATATGAGAAGGTCCCTTGCAGCTCAACTATTCCACGTTTTTGATAAATGTTACTGATGATAATATATGGGTGTGTGGGAGGGGAGGGAATCTCTATTTATTTACTCTCTGGCTCTTTTCCTTCGGAGTATTTGGTTTTTCCAGTTAATGATCTCATCATTTTTTCCTTGTCTCAAATATAAAGCAGTTTGTATTTTTCTTTCTTCGAATGCTTTAACACTCTTTGAAGATAGAGAAGGTTGTGCAAGAATAAGCGACTGAATAGAAACTTATATAGCTTTTCTAATTCACAGGAGCAGGGTACATTTTAAAGGGATTCTTCCTCCCTCCCCTTTCAGTATTATTTTAGCCTGGCAAGATCAAGAAATGTCTGACTTAAAGGTCATTTGTAGTTTCCTTTATCTACCCCAAAAGTAAATAACTAAATAATATAAAATAAATTGATATTTTCAAAAATCCAACATGGAACTTTTTTTCCCCTTTCTTTAAGTGCTCGCTGAATGTCAAATGCATGTTACTTTAAGCAAAGGCCTTTAAGCCGCCGTTCAGAACATCAGTTTCTTATTTCTGCTCAAGCGTTCCAGTTTTAAATTGGATTCATGAAACAAGAACCTACCACTAAGCTTGGACAAGTGGGTGTAAATGAAGTCAAATGCATACTTGATCCCTCTCTGGGGACCCGTGGTTATTGATACGATCTTGGGGCAGGATCGGATCCGGGCTCGGCAGCCAACCCCCAGAGAAAGCTCCGGGCCACACAAGTTCTTCCTGGAGTGGAGGGAGCGCCAGCTCTCGCCCGGCCCTCTCCTCCCACCCTCCCGAGAACGCGAGGTTCTGCCCCAGAGATCTGGCACATCTGCTCCAGTCCAACGGCTCCGGGAGGATGGCGCGGAACGGCTCGGGCTCCTTTGGAAAGGTTTCTGGAAGGAGGACCACTGCCCACATCTCTGCGCGGCCTGCTGGGGAAGCAGACCAGGGAGAATGCGGGCCGCGGGCCGACGGGGAGGCAAGGAGGCTTCCTCTCTGGCCGAGTGGGGAGAACGCGTGGGACTCGGCCCCGGCCCGCACCTCGGGGGTGCGAACCAGGAGGGGAGGCCTTGGCCCGGGAGCTGTCCAAGTCCCGGTGCCTCTGGGAACGGCAAGCTCCTGAATGTCCTGAAGGGGGCGCCCCCAGCCTTCCAAAGCTTTTAGGAGACCAGGACGAGTTGTTTACGGGGAAACGAAGCGGCCTCCACATGAAGGCTAAACGAGGGCCCGGCTGCGATCCTTCCCCAGTTCTTGGAACCGCCGAGCTAGCGGGGAATTTGGAGACCAGCTAGCTTCATTCCAGCCTTGTTTTGTTTCTTTTAAGGAATAAGGTTTGGGGTTTTACCACTTTCATTTTGAAATCTATCTACCCTTATCCTCCCCCACCTAGAGGCACCTTGTTACAGAGAATATAAAAGAAAGGATTCAACGAACTAATTCAGCACAACTAACCAATATTCTTTTTAAAATTAAACTCGCTTTTTTTAGTGAACCGAAACCTATTTTTTCTCTTTCCCATTTCCCCGGAAGGAAGCGAAGGAAGGAATGCTAAAAAACAAACTAGCAGATGTGGGCAAGATAAACGGGAGGTAATCTCAGAGAGAAGGCGCAAGAACGAGGAGAGCTAGGAGAGGCTTTGGATGAGGGGAAGCTGGCTCTGGCTCGCTGCAGTGGACCATAGGAAGCAGTTTCCATTAAAGACAGCGCAGGACCCGGATGAACAGGACAGAATTATGACTGAGGGATGATCTCTATGAGTAAAGACAAAGGGGGCAGGCAAAGAGAGGACAGAGTGTCTAATAAGTGCTTTTAAAATGGAATTGAGTTGAATTCAATTATTCTTTCCTTTGTGAGAACCTCAACTCTTTGAGGTCAACGATTAAGTTAGTTTTGTCCTTGTATCCCAACTCGTGAGCACCTAGGGAGCACAATGCACAGAGTGCCGAGTCTGGAGCCAGGAGGACTCATCTTCCTGAGTTCAAAACCAGCCTCAGGCACTTACCAGCTGTGGGATCCGGGGTAAGTCCCTTAATCCTGCCTGCCTCAGTTTCCCCTTCTGTTCAACGAACTGAAGAAGGAAATGGCAAACTATTAAGTATCTTTGCCAAGAAAACCCCAAACAGGGACACAAAAAGTTGGACATAATTAAACACCCCTATAAATACACATGCATATTCACGTACACATACAATAATTCACATATATACACACATGCATATATACACATATTCACATGTATATGTACATTCACATTCACACACTTACACATATGTATGCACACATATACACATACACATGTAAACACATATACACATATATACACACACAGTTAGAATAATAAATGACTAAGTATCTATTCAATCCAAAAGGCTAGGCCCTGAAAAAATGCTGGTCGACTGATTGATTCATTAGTGGATCTGCAGAGTGGGGCTCCCGTGTCTCTGGGGTGCCAGACACTTCACAAGATTCTGTGAAGGAGAATGTCTCTGAGTCGTACTTGAAAGGCTAGGTGGAGTACAGCTGGGTAGATTAACGGAGGGAACTTGTTCCAAATATGGGAAGTGACCTACTTAAAGCTGAGGGATGTGAGAGGATAAGCAAAAGCTTCAGAACACTTTCCCCTGCTGGAACAAAGGTTGTTTGCATGGAAGCAATGGAATTCTATCCCCAAGGGAGAGGTAGGTGATGAGGAGGAGGTCGATGCAAGGTAATTTTGCAGAAGATCAAAACTGACAATTTTAGGAGCCTGCATAAAAGATGCAAAACAGTGCTCTGTTTTAAGAACATCTTTAAAATGGCAATAAATTTCCCTTGACAGAAACTCAGTCAAGTCCAGCCTATAATCTCCAGCTGTCAAGAAGAGTAATGCAATACAGTCCACAGTGCCCGTTCTTTGGTAGTAAAGGAAATGAAGCTACTGGTCCCACTGAGATGAGCTTGCTTGAGCCAGTTCTGGAGGTGTGAATCCTCTGCTCCTGTGGGAACCCTATTTCTTCAGCCTTCTGACAAAGGATCATCACACAGATAACTTTCCATTTTCAGAGAAATGCTTTGGTGAACGTTCAAAAACAATATAAGTTCCACATTGAAAGAAGCAACCGAAAATATAATGGAAAGACTACTAACTGTCGGAAGTGAGGGTAGTAGAAGACTGGTTATGGTCAAACTACTTACTAGTTATGTGACTGAAGCAATCCTTTCTTTTCTCTGATTGCCATTTTCTTCATCTCTACATTGAGAGTACTAGAGAAAGTGTTATCAGCTTCTTTTACTTAAGTTCTACTTCTAAACTTATCTCATTTGTCATGAAGGACATCAGCTTGAATTCTCAGGACTGTCAGGTTTTATTAAGGTAGAAGGGCCTTGGACCTGATGATTAACTGCATGTCTTAATGTCAAGACCAAGTCACTAAACTAGAAGAACTTCATTGCCCAGTTGAGCACGTGGAACAAATACTTTGGTCACAAAAACTCACTTTTCTTTTTAAAAATTTTATTTTCTTATTCTGTAACATTTTAGTGATTTTTTTTTTTGCTTATATACATCCATCTTTTCCCAACACAACCAGAAACCCATCTTTTGTAACAAATGACATTTTTTTAAAAAGAGAGAAGGAACAAAAAAAGGTAATTTTAGCAAAATTAACCAAATCTCCTGTTACATATGATTTTACACATCAACTCTTCTACCTCTGCAAAAAAAGGAGGAGAATTTCTCATTCCTTCTTCAAGGTCATGATAATTTTATAGCATTCACTTTCAGTTTTGTTGTTGTTGTTCCTATTAACATTGTCATAATTGTTCATATTTTCCTGATTCTGCCTATTTGATGTTGCAAAGGTTCATACTGTGCCTTTTCATATTCATTATTTTTTCACAGCAAAATATTATTTCTGTTATGTTTAGATGTACAATATATTTAGCTATTCCCCAAACAATAGACTTCTTCTACTTTTTCCCAATTCTTTGTTTCAACCAAAAAAAAAAAAAAAACCCTGCTGAGATAAATATTGTGGTGTATATGGGGCCTGTCTTTCTCACTTAAACCTGCTTGGGGAATATACCTAGAATTAAATCTCTGGCACAAAAGGTATGAGAATTTTGGTTTTTCTCTATAGTATTACAAATCATAATGATTGGACCAATTTAATGCTTCACCACGTGCATTTTGTGCCTGTTATTCGATAACCTTTCCAACAGTGGTGTTCTCACCATTTGTCATTTTTGCCAATTTTCTGACAGTGAGGTAAAATCTCAGAGTGATTTTGGTTTGTATGTTCTCTTCATTACTAGTGATTTAGGAAAAAAAAACCTTTCAAATGATATTAACAATCTACAATCCTTTTGAGGTTGTTTGTTCATATATTTGACCTCTTATCTAGTATGAAATAGTTTTTCATTCTAGGTATTATATATTTGTGTTAGTTTCTTGTATCTCTTGGTATATAAGTGATCCTTACTAGTAATATTTGATGCAAAGTTTGTTCATTTCCCCAATTAAGGACTTCCCATCTTATCTTAATTGCATTATTTTATGCAAAAGCTTTTTAATTTCAGGACATAGTAATTCTCAAAAGACCATCTCTTAAATTTTCCAGGAAATAGGATGGCCATAGAGTAAGTACCCCTACTGACAAAGTCATCGATCCTTGATATATTAGAATGTTATCTACCTCACAGTATTGTTTTGAGGACCAAATGATATAATCTAGGTAAAGCACTCTGCAAATCATATAAAGCCCCATGGAAATGAAATCATTAAGGGAGGTGGAGAAGTCAAGATGACTGCTCTTCTTGGATGTCTCATGACCAATAGCTAAATAGTGAATAGATATGAAGAATAGAAGATTTGTCATACCAGCTTATTAAGGAGATCCCCATGGGGAATCACCAAAAACATACAAAAATATATATAAAGAAAGAAATCCTAGTTCATCTTGACATCCAAAAGCAGGATGACCCAATCCTGGAGCCCTACTATAGAACAAACAAGGCTTTGACATGTGTCAACTTCCAGGAGAAAGTTCCTGCTCTGGGAATGTAGTATATTCATTATTTTGATGACCGGCATCCCCCAAGCCTCCCCTCATAATCACACTAGGAGTCAGGTTTAACTCTGCTGGTGAGTGGGGAAGAGGAAATCTCCCCTTTTCCCTCCCACAATCTCATTTTCAGGGTATCTCTTAGGGGTAGGAGTTGGAACTCCTTCTGCTCTCCAGACAGTACAGTATGAATATCCTCTGGGCCACCTCTTCTCCCCATTTTCAGGTGTTTTTACTCTAGGCAAAAATATTCCTGCTAAAGCAATCAACAAACCAATGATCTGTAAGATGTGATTCCCTGTTTGTCTTCGGTAATCAATGATATGTGCTCTCAGAGTTCATCAATCGAATGTTTCAGGCAGAAAATGAAATAATAAACACAAGATTTTCAATTTTTCTGCTTAGGGGAACTGCATTTGCAACATGTTGAGCAATGATAAGCCAACTAAGTTGCAAATAAAAATTTATTTAAAAGGGTAAAAATATTTTCTTACAAAGATTACAAGGAGAAAAAAAATTCCAATAAGGCAGTCAGGAAGGAAACCATTTCTGATCACATGTATGAATACCCAAAGAAAGATGAGAAAGGGAAGAAGAAATACTGAATGACTAGTAAGTTACAGACAAGCGGCTCTTCCCAAGGACTCTGAATAAGGATAATGATAATAATTACTTGCATTTCCATTTCTATAACACCTTGCATACATTATCTTATCTAGTCAGGTTAGTAGTTAGTTCCCATTTTATAGGGGGAAAACCTGAGTTTCCAAGAGGCTAAGAAGTAACTTTTCCATAGTGGTAAGTATAAGACCTGGGATTTGGACCTGGGTTTTCTAACTACAAGTCCAGTCCCTTTTCTACCACAACAGCAGTGTCAAACAAGCCACAAACAGTACTCTCCAGAGTTCCAGCAAATTAAAATCTGATTGGAAATATTTTTTAAAAAACCATAAAAATACAAGTAGAATGTCAATATGAGGCCCAAAGATCCTTACATTCAGCTTTGGGGCCTCTCTTCTATTTGAGATGGATACCATCAAACTGCACACAGTCCAACATCTCAGTCTGGACTACTCGTTCTTAACCTTTATGTGTATATTATCAATATCTCTGGCAATCTGGAAAAGTCTATGGACCCCTTTTCAAAATAATAGTTTTTAAATTCATAAAATAAAATACATAGGATTTCAGAGGAAACCAAAAGTTAGTAAAGATGATGATACAATTTTTTTTTCTTTTTGAGATAGTTATTATGAATAGTGAATAGCATGCTGGACTTAGAATCTGGAACATCTGAATTTACATCCTGTCCCAGATGCTTGCCAGCTGTGTGATCCTGTTCTAGTGATTTAACCTTCTCTGTAAAAATGGGGATAATAATAGAACCTCTCTTCATTTTGAAACTCTAATTAAATATTTGTAAAGTGTTTTACAAACCTTAAAGTGCTATGTAAATCCTAGTGTGATCATCATCATCCCTTGTCAAGTTTATAGATGCCCTGAAATGTATCCAAAGATTCCTTGTATGTTTTTGGACCCCAGATTAAAAACCCTCAACTTAGAGCTCCTCCAAACAAAGCAGCATCACTAATTCCATAAAGCCAAAAAGAGAACGTACAAGTAGGAGTGAGAGGAAGCAAGTGGAGGAGTCTCGAGACTAGCCCAGGAGAAATAGCAATATAACCGTGATTGGCAACTCTTATCTGAAGGGGCCTGCAGGTAATGTGGAAGTGATGGCCACTCTGGAGCAGTGGACAGAGGAGAAAGAACAGTATTTGGATCTGAGAAATGAGGGAGCCTGCCAAGACCTCATGACTGCTCGTTTATGTCCAAGTAACAATGCCAGAAGAAACCCAGAATGTATCTCTAAGGTCTTTGAAGTCCTGGGCAGCAAAGTAAAGGATTTGGGGGCTCTGAGCGATATTTTCATCTGTTCTGGAAATTTTGCTGAATATTGTGCCCTTGGAAGAAAAACAAAGATATGGGAAAAGGACAGCTGGCTCTGTAGATTATGATTTTTAAAGGGATTGGTTTTCTAGACCATGGTTTAAGATACCAGGCTCCTGGCAAAAGGGGAGGTTTTGGTTATCAGGAAAAAGGAGAACAGGTTGGTCAACTTGACCAAAAGATTTTTCATTTTTATCTAGAATTCGAAGTGAAGGAAGAGGAATGTGCAGATAGAGAAAATTGGGCACCGTGGGAGACAACAGGCTTAGGAGAAAAAAAAAAATTGGAGAGATTTTCAGGAACCCTCGGCAGAAAACTCCAAAGGAGGATGGAGAACAGTTCAATTTAACAGATTCTTTTTAAGAGCTTAGTATATATTACAGTCAGGGATTTGTTGTTGTTCGGTTGTTTCAGTCAACCTCTTTGAGACAACAACGAGGTTGTTTCATATCCTATTCTCCATGACCCCATTGGGGGTTTTCTTGGCAAAGATACTAGAGTGGTTTGTCATTGCCTTCCCTAGCTCATTTTACAGAAGAGGAACTGAGGCAAGCAGGATTAAGTGGCTTGCCCAGGGTCACAAATGAGTCCTACTCCCAGCTTGGCATTCTATCCACTGTGCTAACTAGCTGCCCATCGTAAGGGATATAAGGACAAAACCTAAATAATTGCTAACCTCAAGGAGTTTACATTTTCGCAAAGATCAACTCAATTCCATTTTTAAAGCATTTTTAAACACCCTCCCTTCTCTCTACCTGCCTCCTTCCTCCTCACCCTTTTGAGCAGAGATCATGCCCTGGGCTTGTTTGTAAGCCCTTTCATATCTGGCCGGTTTGTCTTAGATAATGTGTTGTCTTTAATGAAGACTGTTCACATGGTCCACTACAATGAGCCAGCCCCAACCCTAGTGTCCTTTGGTCCTCAACCATCTCTTTGCTTGAGAACATGCTGCTGCTACCTCAGCATCCCCAACTCTGGGACCTCCTCAAACCAATAGTGCCATGACAACTGGAAAGGGCATCCAGTTTTCTCCTCTGTGCCTCCCTTCGCCATCCCTAAGGCTTTCCAAACCAAAGCCCACCTCGCTAGCCACCTCTTCCCTGTTTGTCTTATCTTCCCTTCTTAGAATACAAACTCTGGAATATAAAATGAAATAAAAATAAAATGGAAGTTTCTTTAGGGAAGCTATGGTCTTGTTCTACTATATTTGTATCCCTAGCATTCAGCATAGTGTCAGAACATTTTTTTAAAAAGCTCTTACTTTAAGTTCTTTTTCATTCATTCCTATTTGTGTGCAAGACCATTGGAATATGAAGATTAAAAATAGTCAAATATTCCTGCCTTCAAGGAACTTCTTTTATATTGGGTCCATTTATACCATGTATACAGATAAGCCTAATACAAGCAAGAAAAGGGAAGGGGCACCTGGAAGATCAGTGTTCTGGCAATATAGGAGAATGGAAAAGACCAACAACAGGGAGATTGCTTGGCCAGCTTATCTTTAGGACCTCAGATGCCTCCATACCGACATACTTGGTTAATAAACAAAGTCAATTTTAAATTTTATCACAAGGAGGCACAATAAAATGTGTGTAAAGAATACAGATATGGAAGGATATGCTGTAGTCAAAATAAAGATATTTAATAAGGCATATGGATATGGAGTAATTAAGAATCCTAGAGGCAGTCAGGAAGGTGATTGAAATAATTTAATGATATATGCGTATACATACATACCACATAAATGTGCAGGTAATATGCATGCCTAAATATATATGTGTATATTAGCTATGTGATGTATTATGTGTGCACATATATATGTATCCATATGTGCACAACACACATATACATGCACCACATACCTATACACATAGATATATACACATATATTTGTATTCACATGAAATGCTCAGTCCTGGAAGTAAAGAACACCATGTTTAATCTAAACATGGTCCCTGCTTGTCCTGGTAGAGAAATATAAGCCAAAGATCCAGAATTCCATTTCCCTTACAAAGCTTTCAGCCATCCTAAATTTAGTATATAATTTTAAGCAGTTGCCTAAAATCAAGAGGATTAAGTGACTTGCCGAAGTAGTAGTAGATGCTAGAAGCAAGATTTGATTTCGGGTCTTTTAGATTCTAAACTAGTTCTGTATCCACTACACTGTGAGTTTTCTCTAAGACTTAAACACAGATAAGTATAATGTGGAATATTGCATGAGGGATTGTTGTTAGAGGGATGAAAAACAAAGTACCTTGTGAGTGTCCAACCCCTCCCCGAAGGATGAATCATTCCCTCTATGATATTCCCAACAAGCTGTCATCCAGGCTTTATTTAACACCTCTGCATTTGGGGAATTCATTACCCAATGAGGTAGCTCAATATTTTTGGACAGATCTAGCTGATAGACAGCTCGTCCTTATTATTCCGAGTCAAAATCTGCACACCCCTCCTCCCTGTAATTTTCACCCATCAGTCCCAGTTCTATCTTCTGGAATAATTGTACAAAATAAATGTAATCCCTCTTGACATGCAAGCACTTAAAATGTCCAAAGACCCCTCCCATGCTCCGTTCCATCTTTTCTTTTCCAGTCTGAACATTCTCAGTTCTTTCAACCAAGTTTCCGCTTTAGCCCAGTGATTCCAAATACCCCAGCAGAGTTAGTTTGGGGCAACGAGGCAAGAGCCCCGGAGCCTTCCAGGGCAGCGTCAGGGAGCACCAGGCAGCGCCAGGCCTTGTGGTGCACATGAGGAGCAGGAGCGCCAGACCGCCCCTTGATTACAAACACATTGGCTGGAAGTGATAATTCGCTCCAGAGAAAGCAGGATGCAGCCGGCTTCAGTGATGATAACCAGAAAAGTGTTAAGGAAGACTCCACCTGCCCATTACGAGCAGCTGACCTCAGACTTTTTGCACAGGAGCATCTTCTCATCTCTTTCGCCATTATCTCCCATGGGGACCTCATTTAGCTTAATACAATCCTCTGCAGTAGAGCCCTTTAATATATTAATACCATTGCCATGAATTTGAGGTGCCAATTTCTAAAACAAAACACAGAGCTCTAACCAGGAACAAGAGTACAACCTGACCACAGAACACAGAAGACTCTTTCAAATGCCAAAAGGATTTTTAAAAAAAATCAATGAGGACCTTTTTTCTCCTTTCTCCTGAAAGATGAAATTTCCCCAACTGGCAAAGAGCAATGGGACATACATGGCCTATTATTATGCACACATTTGGTCTCTTTAGAAGAAGTAATGGGACTGAAACGGAAATAATCTGGTTAAGTCATCAACCCTCCTGGCACTGACTAAATTAAAAAAAAAAAAAAAAGACTTGCATAGCATAATAAAAGGAAAGGCTGGCCAGCTTTATAAGTTAGAGCCACTAAAATTTAGGACATTAAAACCGTAAGGGCACAAAGATGCTCTCCATGTACAGATCAGCAAATAAGACATTGGTAGAGTGGAAAGAGTATGGAGTTTTTAGAATAAGAGGACCTGTGTCTAAATTCCAGTTCTACCTCCGTGGGATTTGGGGCAAGTTTCCTGTTCTCTCATCCACCAAATGGCAGGATTGGTCTTGCAGATCTCTAAGATCTTTATTGGCTCCAATAGTCCCAGGATCTGAAGAAATTTCTCTTTTTTTAATGCTAAATGTCAGCAGTTCCTCAAGTCATCCAAGAATGACATAAACTAGAGTCTCTAAATCACTCTAATTTCTCACTTTTGGAGAAACCAGGCTGTCAAAGACATTGATGTCCACCCTAGACTTCAGTCTAGCACTTCAAATGTGATTTGCCGAGGATAAAATACAATGGCACCATTCCAGACATTGCCCTCACACTACTCTCTGTGAATCTGAGATCAAATCAGATTTTTTGTCCATTTATATTGAATTTTTAATCTACAAAAATCCTCAGATATTTTCAGAGATCTCACCCTCTGACTCCTCTGACATCTAGCATATTTTACAGCACTAAGTGCTTTATAAACATATACTGAATCACCTGATGATCATTTTATATTTGTGTTGTCAATTTTTTAATCTAAGTATAAGACTTGACATTTATAAACTCCAACTTAATAGACTCACCCGAATATTAGTCTGTTTAGACCTTTATACTGCCTAATTCTCTATCTAATCTAATAATACTCTCTCCTAATTTCTTGGCATTTCCAAATTTAATAAGAAGGTTGTAAGTTCATCAAAATCTCTAACAAAAATATGAAACAGCAGGGGGACAAGGACATCTCCCCAGAGGCTCTACCAGAGCCTGCTCTCTGAGTTAATGTTGACATTTTAATGATTACTTTTGGACTTTAAACAAATTATGAATCTGTGAACTTTATTGTTGTGTAACTTCTATTTTTCTTTCTTGTGGACTAGGATAGCATGAACAATTGTTTTGTCAAGAAATTTGTCAGCAAATGATTTGCTGAAAGCTAAATAAACTCTTCCTATATGATTTCCTCAAATATAAGTCTAGTTCTGATAATGAGGAAAATTGGGTTAGTTTAGTATGACTTGAATACCATGGCCTCTAGTGTTGGCTCCAGTCCAGATGCTCATGGAGCTCAGAGCTTTCATCTCTGCCTGGTCCTGGCTTCCATCTTCATCTCATCCATCCCCTGCCTTCAGGGTCATATCATTTAAGCATGTCACAATTATTTAGTGTTTTTCTAATTTGGAAGTGAATTGGGTTCCAGAAAAAAAATTCTAGGTCAAAGGGATTCTTCCAGTCATAATGGGGAAATTTGATCACTTATTCCAATTCTGCCACTTAGGGCACATCACTTAATAAGCTTCCTCATCTGTAAAATAGGATTTGACAAGAGAACCTCTAAGATTCTTCCTAACTAACTCTATGATCAACTATCAGCTCTTGGAGATTGAGTATTTTACATAAGGCAAAGTGATACTACCTAGATAACTAGACAGAAGAAATAGAAATGAGAAGGAAACGTAACATAATAATGTTATTATATTATATAATAATAATAATAAAAGAACAATATCAATAATGGTTTACTTAGGATTTAAGGTTTACCAAGTGCTTTGTATGCTTTATCTCATTTGATCTTTAACGGCTCTCCCATTAAGGAGAGCATTGCAGGTAACATTATCTAAATTTTATAAATACAGGAACTGAGGCTCAAAAAAGGTGAAAAGATTTGCTTATGGCCACACAGTCAATAAGTATTCAAGAAAAAGATTTGAACTCTTTCCTCTTCTACCTGGCTTCCCATGTTTAAAAGTAATTTCTCCCTCTTCCTATTTTCATAAAGTGTTTTGAATCTCTCCTTTGCTCCAATCATATTCTACCCAACAGCATATCAATCCAAGTCAAAAATAGCTGGATGGGACCTAGAAGATTAATGAGGTCCACTCTTTGATTTCATAGATGAGCAAAGAAATTGAAGAAATGTAGAGGAGTCAAACTCAAGTCCTTCAACTCTAAATTCAATGCTATTTTTCCTACATCTGACTCCCCATGAAAAGAGAGAAAAATGTTTTTATTTTTGTTTCACCCTAATATTTCTTCTCTAGATTCCCTCTATTCAGCACATTTTTATAGCACACAACTTTACAAACATATATTTAATCGGCTTATCTAGTGGGAGGGTGACTTCATCTCCCTGAAATTCATTTCCCTCATTAATGAAAGGTCTAAACTATATGATTTTTGAGGAACCTTCCAGCTTTAAATTTCATGATCCTTGGAAAGGAAAACATGAAATTTCAGGATTTTAAAAACCACCACAAGGGGGTGGTGATGTGTCAGTAATCTCATAGAAACCTTTACTTTTTTTGTGGGGGGGGAGAGTGGATTTCATTTTCTGCTTCCCTTTAGAATACCAAAAAAAAATCAATAATAATGTGGAATGATGATGATGATGAGATGATGGTGAGATGATGAGATAATGATGAGAAGATGATGAGATAATGAGATGATGAGAGATGATGAAAAGATGATGAGAGATGATGAAAAAATGATAAGAGATGATGAGAAAATGATGAGATTATGAGAAATGATGAGAAGATGATGAGATGATGAGAAGAAGATGATGAGATGATGAGAGATGATGAGAAGATGATGAAAGATGATGAGAAATGATGAGAGATAATGAGACATGATGAGAAGATGATGAGAGATGATGATGAGAGATGATGATGAGAAGATGATGAGAGATGATGAAAGATGATGAGAAATGATGAGAAGATGATGATGAGAGATGAGAGATGATGATGAGAAGATGATGAGAGATGATGAGAAGATGATGAGAGATAATGAGACATGATGAGAAGATGATGAGAGATGATGATGAGAGATGATGAGAAGATGATGAGAGATGATGAGATGATGATGAGAAATGATGAGAAGATGATGATGAGATGATAATGAGAAGAAGATGAGAGATGATGAGAAGATGATGATGAGATGATGAGATGATGATGAGAAGATGATGAGAGATGATGAAGATGATGATGAGAAGATGATGAGAGATGATGAGATGATGAGAAGATGATGAAGATGATGATGAAAGATGATGAGATGAGATGATGAGAGAAGATGATGAGATGATGAGAAGAAGATGATGAGATGATGATGAGAAGAAGATGAGAGATGATGAGAAGAAGATGATGAGATGATGAGGAGATGATGAGAGATGATGAGAAGATGATGAGAAGATGATGAGATGATGAGAAGAAGATGATGAGAGATGATGAGATGATGATGAGAGATGATGAGAGATGATGAGAAGATGATGATGAGATGATGAGAGATGATGAGAAGATGATGAGATGATGAGATGATAATGAGAAGATGATGAGAGATGATGAGAAGATGATGAGAGATAATGAGACATGATGAGAAGATGATGAGAGATGATGATGAAAGATGATGAGAAGATGATGAGAGATGATGAGATGATGATGAGAAATGATGAGAAGATGATGATGAAGATGATGAGATGAGATGATGAGAAATGATGAGAGATGATGATGATGAGATGATGAGATGATGATGAGAAGATGATGAGAGATGATGAGAAGATGATGAGAAGATGATGAGAGATGATGAGAAGATGAGAGATGATGAGAGATGATGATGAAAGATGATGAGATGATGAGATGATGATGAGATGATGAGAAGAAGATGATGAGATGATGATGAGAAGATGATGAGATGATGAGAAGATGATGAGATGATGAGAAGATGATGAGAGATGATGAGAAGATGATGAGAAGATGATGAGATGATGAGAAGAAGATGATGAGAGATGATGAGAAGATGATGAGAGATGATGAGAGATGATGAGAAGATGATGAGAGATGATGAGAGATGATGAGAAGATGAGAGATGATGATGAGATGATGATGAAAGATGATGAGATGATGATGAGAGATGATGAGAAGATGATGAGATGATGAGAAGATGATGAGAAATGATGAGAAAATGATGAGAGATGATAAGATGATGAGAAGAAGATGAGAGATGATGAGACATGATGAGATGATGATGAGAGATGATGAGACATGATGAGAAGATGATGAGATAATGAGAAATGATGAGAGATGAGGAGAGATGATGAGAAGATGAGAGATGATGATGAGATGATGATGAGAGATGATGAGATGATGATGAGAGATGATGAGAAGATGATGAGATGATGGGAAGATGATGAGAAATGATGAGAAATGATGAGAGATGATGAGAAGATGATGAGAAGAAGATGAGAGATGATGAGAGATGATGAGACGATGATGAGAGATGATGAGACATGATGAGAAGATGATGAGATGATGAGAGATGATGAGAAGATGATGAGTTAATGAGAAGATGATGAGAGATAATGAGATGCTGAGAAAATGAGATCATGAGAAAATGATGGAATGTTTTTAGTTCTCTAGAAATAGTCCAGATGAAAAAAGAATTTCCCAGGTGTTTTCAGTTTTTTTTTTTTTTTGAAATGTAGGTTTTGTTAGTCTGGCTCAGCACTATTCAACATCAGGTCTAGAAGGAACCTTAGTGATCTTCCAGTCTAGCATCCTCATGAAGCACAAGAGATGGGTCAAGATTATTCTTCTACTTTTGTCATGGTGAGTCTAGTGCCCAAGTTTAGTGCCTCTTTTCACTTTCCCGTTGGGGGCTGCAAAAGTGCAAGGCTTTAAGCAGACTCCCCAAACTCAGCAACCCAGTGAGAGGGATTTCACTCCCTACCATTTCAACTCATTCCATTTTTAGACGATTCAAATTGTTGGAAAAGTTTTTATATGTCGAGTATGACGTTCTAATTTCTACTTCTGGGGCCGAGTAAAAACAAATCTTTATGAGAATCCTTCAAATATTTGAAGACAGCTATTGTATTCTGATGAAATAATAACAACTAGCTTTTATATAACACTTCAAGGTTTACAAAGTGTTTTACAGATATTAACTCATTTTATTCTTACAACAACCCTGGAAGGTCAGCATAAGATCTGGGTATTTTTAAAGGCTGGGAAGTTCAATATGGCAGTGATATGGAAGCCACAAAAAGATTAATTTAAGATGTATTTGCAAATTATGTAATATTCAAGACTTGTGAGATGATAGACTCGCTGGACGTTGCCCTGGTTGGTCTACATCCAAGATGTGGAGTTCAGTTTTTGGTGTCACAACTTATGGAAGATATTGCCAAGGAGGACAGTGTTACAGAGAATAACCAGAGAATCTAGTCTCTGTATTCCCAACATCTCGCATAGTCCAAGGCATATAATGGGTGTCTACTAAATGTCTGATGAATTGAGTTAAATGAGCATGGCAAGGACCTCAAGATCCTTCTCTAGCACAGCTAAATGAACTTAAGATGTTTAGCCTGGAGAAAAAGAATGGGAGATAGGTTGGCTCTTTTTAGATATTTTAGACATATTCCCATTCCATTTAGATTTTGTTTCACTTTGTTTTTTTTATTAGGTCCCAGAGGAAAGAAAAGGAAACAATGGGAAGAAGTCACAAAGAAGCAAAAGTAGGCTTAATGTGAGGTTGCCACCAAACAGATCTGCCCCAAAGTGAGACTCAGAAGGGATCAAGCTGGAGGTTTTCAAACAAAGTTAGATGACTTTGGGATGGTAAAGGGAATTCTTTTTTTCAGATATACACTGGAGGAGGCAGAGGGGAGAAAATAAGCATTTATTAAATACCTACATATGCCAGAAAAGGGCTAAGGAGTTTATAAATATCATTTGATCTTCATAACTCTGACAGGTAGGCATTCTTTTTTTTAAATACCTTTTTATTGATAGAACCCATGCCAGGGCAATTTTTTACAGCATTATCCCTTGCATTCACTTCTGTTCCGATTTTTCCCCTTCCTCCCTCCACCCCCTCCCCCAGATGACAAGCAGTCCTTTACATGTTGAATAGGTTCCAGTATATCCTAGATACAATATATGTGTGCAGAACTGAACAGTTCTCTTGTTGCACAGGGAGAATTGGATTCAGAAGGTAGAAATAACCCGAGAAGAAAAACAAAAACGCAAGCAGTTTATATTCATTTCCCAGTGTTCTTTCTTTGGATGTAGTTGCTTCTGTCCATCTTTGATCAACTGAAACTGAATTAGCTCTCTTTATCGAAGAGATCCACTTCCCTCAGAATACATCCTCAAACAGTATCTTTGTTGAGGTATATAATGATCTTCTGGTTCTGCTCATTTCACTCAGCATCAGTTCCTGTCAGTCTCGCCAGTCCTCTCTGTATTCATCCCGCTGGTCATTCCTTACAGAACGATCATATTCCATAACGTTCATATACCACAATTTACTCAACCATTCTCCAATGGATGGGCAGCCATTCATTTTCCAGCTTCTAGCCACTACAAACAGGGCTACCATAAACATTTTGGCACATACAGGTCCCTTTCCTTTCTTTAGTATCTCTTTGGGGTATAAGCCCAGTAGAAACACTGCTGGATCAAAGGGGATGCACAGTTTGATGACTTTTTGAGCATAGTTCCAAACTGCTCTCCAGAATGGCTGGATGTGTTCACAATTCCACCAACAATGTATCAGTGTCAAGTAGGCATTCTTATTATATAAATTTTACAGTGGAGGAAACTGAGGCAGATAGAGGTTAAATGACTTGCCATGAGTCACACAGCTGGGAAGATTTGAATTCGGGTCTTCCTGATTCCAGCCCCAGTGTCATCTCAAAACCTCTAAGAACCCCTTTCCAGTTCTGAACTTACATGATTTTATATGAACTAGAAGAATTTTTTATATAGCACTTCAAAATAAGCAAAGCACTACTCACAGAAACTCACTGATATAAATAGTGCAGGTATGATTATCCCCATTGCACAGGTAAAGAAGCTGAGGCTCAGAGAGGGAATCCATGATTTTTGCCCACAATCACCCAATAAAATAAAGTGGCTAGACACTAACTAAAGTGTTCTTTCTACCATACTGGTGTTTTCCCTAGGATCGCTGGGTAACCTTTTTTTCCCTTATAACACACTTTAAATTTAACAAGTCATCAAGAAAGAGGGAATTGTCATAATGCTATAATTGCCTTTGTGCATGAAAAATATATCCCAGCTTGGCTGTTTTCCACCTCTGATTTGGGATGATCTGCCAAAATGATTTTTATTTTCTGGGACTGCAGCTGAAAAGATTGCATTAATTGGCAAAGAGACAATAAACTAGATGAATGACCTGGAAATCCGGTTTCCTTCTTTCTGGGTATTGTATTGCTTGTTCTGGGGTGGAGGGAGCTATGAGTGGACTCCCTGAGGCTCCGCTTTTCTAGTCTAAACTGGACAATGAACTGGAGTTACCTTTTATCGAGGAAGAAAAACTGAAAGTCTGTGAAAAGGGGCTTAGGATATTTTCTTCTCTTTGGGAACAGAGCTGCCAACTAAGCTTGAATTCAGAGCTCTCTTTGGAAACCAGGAGAATAAAGGAGAATGAAAAGAATGGGAAAAAAGGCCATTTAAACAAAATTTAAGCTGTGACTTTTTGAACTTCTACGTGTCTTCTCTCTCGCTGTGTTTCTCTCTCCCCTCCCGCTTCCATCATACATTTCGTTCCTCTTTCTCCCCCTTCAATGGATAGGTGGTAATTTGAGAGAGGGGGGAAGGGGTACTCCATTGCCCAATACTGAGGGGCCCTCTCCCTTCTCTCAGGGACCTCATTGTTTGTTTAAACCCAGATCTTGTAAGTCCATCTCTGGCTGCCTTTCCATTATACTATACTAACAATACATACATATAGATAGATATATAGATAGATATATGATCTCTATTTCTACATCTACATATATATATATGTATGTGTACATATATATATGCATGTACGTACATATGTATATACATATAGTTATATATACATATATATACATACATATACACATATAGTTATATATACATACGTATATGGGTGTAGCAGGCAGTAATAATGTAGCTCTTTATGTAGCTCTTTAAAGTTTTTCTTTATGTAGCTCTTTAAAGTTTGCAAAACACTTTGCCTATTTCCTCACAGGAACTTTGTAACAACCCAGCAAAGTCATTATCTCTATTTTATAAATCAGGTTAGGTGACCTGCCCAAGCTCTCCCTTGTGTCAAAGGTGGGATTAGAACCCTGGCCCATTATTCTTTCTATCTCTACAGACAGAACTTGGTTTATTGTGCTTCATTTTAATCATACTTCACAGGTAACACTTCAAAAAATTGCAAATTGAAGGGTTGTGGCAACCCCGCCCCTCACAAATCCATCGACGCCATTTCCCAATAGCACATGCTCATGTTGGGTCTCTGTGTCACATTCTGATCATTCCCAGACTTTCTCAGACTTTCTCATTAGTAATAATTCTGTTCTGCTGATCTGAGACCAGAGAGCTTTGATTTTAGGATTGCGATTGTGGAGTACCATGAACCATACCCATATAGGACAGAGACCTTAATCGATAAATAGTGTATGGGTTCTGACTGCTGTTCCTCCTCGCTCTTCATCAACCTGGGTCTCCTTCTCCCCCAAAACATGGCAATCATGCAACTACATCCAACAATAACCTTGCAAAAAGCCTTTAAGTGTTCAAGAGAAAGGACGAGTCGATTGGTGCAGCAAAATTCATTGTTGTCTTACTTATTTCACCAAGCTTCTGACCTATCAGCAGTCATCGACATTGGAATAAGACCCTCCATCAGCAGAAAGATTGTGACTCACTGAAATATTAGGTTTTTTTAAAGCAATAAAGTACTTTATAATTATGGTATACACTTTTTTAGATGTTAGCATAAAACAAACATTACTTTTATGTGCCCTGGGAAACAAACAAAAAAGACCTATGTGACTCGCTTTATTGCTCTGGTCTCGAATCGAACCTGCCATATCCCCGATGTAGCCCTCTACAGTGTTCCAGTGACATCTTTTTTCAGTTCCATTGTTAATGGTAAAAATGGAAACCTCAGAACAAGAATCTCTTCAAGCCTTTCAGAATACACATATTGAAGCTCTTCCATTTCCTTATTGCCTCCTCCCTATCTCTGTCTTTCTGTCTCTTTCCCTCCCTCACCCCCCCCCCCTCATTTCCCTTCCTCTCTCTCTCTGTCTCTCTCCTTCTCTCTCTGTTCAATTAATCATTAAAAAACAGATAAAAACCATTTCACAGCCCCTGCCCCGGGCCAGGGTTCACCTTCCCCATGAGTCACTGCCTCTGACAGAAGGCCCAGCCAGTTTCTGGGGCACAGCTGAAAGGGAGACCGCGTCCTGCTCTGCTCTATCCCACCCCTGGGGAGTCCCCGACTCAGTCCCTGGACCACCTGAGCTGAGGCGGAACCGCTTTCTTGGGTGACCTGGTCAGTCTCTCAGTCCCTTTTGGATGGGGAGGCTGGAAGAGCCCAATTACTGGACTGCAGGTGGGTGTTAGGTAATCATGGAACTGTGATCCGCGTGTCAAGCTCTGCGTTTGGAGCTAACGTCCCTGGCATTCTCTCCATGCTACAAAAAGGGATTGGCTCTTTCTGAATTAATAAATTCCACTTTTCAAATCCTTCTCCAAGGAAAACTCTAATTTAGGAAGGTCATCTGCTGAAGTCCTGGCCAAAAACAGCACAATCCCCAAGAACGGCACATATTTTGCCATCAAAATCATCGGGCTCAAGGGACGAAGGGGGGCAGGTGGGATTTTCCCCTAAGATCCCTTTCCCCCCTTCTTGGGGTTATTTTGGTTGTAACAGGATATACCCAAAGACCAAAGCCACTCTGGACTCTGGCCTTGAAGAAGTGTTTATGAAGATATTTAAGGAAAAGTTCTTCTCCAACTCTGCCCTCCCTCCATCTCATTTCTCAGCAGTGAAGACTCTCCAGCAGTAATTTTATATCCTCATGGAAAGAGCTCAGGCTCTCTGAGACCAGTGGAAAGAACACAAGTGTTACAGTGCAAGGATGTGGATTCAAATTCTACCCGTGTGACTTTGGGCGTGTCACTCTCCCCACTTTTCAGTTTCACTTCTGTCACATGTACAAAGAAGGAATTGGACCATATGGCCCCTAATCACTTTCTACCCTCTTGCTCTCGGATCTTATGAACATAAGGACTCTAGAAAAAGCAGCACCTTGCTATAGTGTTCTAGAAAAGGCCTTAGATTTAGGGTCCCAGGGCTTGGATTCAAATCCTCAGCCCATTGGAGTTGGAGCAGGACACAGGTCAGCTGGAGGTGGGGTCTCCCCCACCCCACCAACTTTCCTCTTCCCTCAAGTAACAGGAGCAGAAGATAGAAAACCTGTGGCCAGAAGGAAGGGACCCACAAACCCCTTTGCCCGTCAGCCCTAGCTCTTCCCTATCACCTACAGGCTCACCGGGAGCCAGGGCTGTTCGGCGTTTTCACCATTGGCCCAGCTCCTCTGCCACGCAGAGACTCCTGGCGTTACTCTTAGCTCTGTATTCTCCCACGCCTTTCATTCTTCCCCATTTCTCTGCCCAGCTGATACTCCACTTTGTACAGGATCCAGATGCCCCAATTCTTGGCCCTTCCCCTGGTGATCAGTTCCTGTAGATCTTGTATAATGTGATTGTCTGCATGGTGTCTCCCAGCATTAGACGCAGGTTCTTCCAGCAGGGAAGATCATTTGCATTTCTCCCATGTTGAGCACGGTCCTTGGCACACATGGTGTTTAATAATTGTTGGCTGGCTGAGTGACCATCTGCACTGGTAGAAGTAAATCCCCCACAGAGGAGCTCCTCTGTTCTTGTTGGACAGAATAGATCAGACTTGTACAGCTTCACTGATGTGGGGAACTCCCAGCAAGTAAATTCCCTCTCCCAATGCAGATCCATATCTACCTTGCAGTTAGCCTTCAAGCACTGTCCAGATCCTGCAAGAGCTGGCCTAGAGGAACCTGGTACTTCCCTTCCGGACTTCTTGCCGCTCCCACAGAAGAAGTTTATCCGAGAGCTCCTCACCCACTTTCTGGAGTCTCCCTCCTGCTGCTCTGCCAGGGGATCCCCGCTTTCCAGCACCCTTTTATGTTCTTTTCTCCTCATCAAACTCCTTGAGGGGAGGGACTGTCTTGTTTGCTTTCATATGTGCTCTTAGCCGAGTCTCCACATGTGGTGGTCGGTGCCCTTTATTCTTGAAGGGGACCAAAGTGGCAGGACCGTGCCATGGCCGACCATGTCAGCACAGACTTGGAGGGCTGTCCCGGGTTTGTGTCAGGCACAAACACTCCCCGCCAACGCTTGGAGGAGGGCGTCTCCACTTTTGCACACCACACACTGATTCTGATTCACTGCCTCAGAGCCCAGCCCCGTGGGCACATCATGGCGGGCAATCCTGTGCCGGCCTCTCTCAGGTCACAAGTGATTTAAATCCAGATCCCTGAAGGGGAACGAGAACGGAAAGGGATGGCCAAAAGGGTGATACCCACGGGGAAGGGCTTGCCCGAGTATCTCTGATCATGCACCTTCCCTTGTAGAAACTATGCCATGCCCTCTGCCCAAGACTGCCCTTCAGGATCGGCAGCCGTTTGTGCCAGAAAGCCACAGGATGATGCAGTAGCTCGGTGGATTGTTCACAGGAGCACAGGAGCCAGTCAGGGAGCTTCTTCTGGGGGAAGAGGGAATCCAGGTGAAGGAAGAGAAAGACTTTCTGCTCTGGGGGAACTCCCATCCTAGCCAGTCAGGATACATCTGGGACAAAAGAGACAAGAAGAATTATCAATAATGATAAATTTGCAACTAGAGCCACTGGTACAAGGGAGATTGTCGAGGGCTGGGGAAGAAGAGGCAGCAGTGTGCCTGGGGAGCCCAGCTAGAGTACAAGAATAGGGACCAGAATTGGGAGAGAGGGGTCTGGAGGGAGAAAGCCGGAAGTGGGGTCTCAAAGGGAAGAAAATGGCCAAGAGAAAGTCACGGACAAGGGAGGAAGTGAGAGACAAAGAATCAGATTTGCCCTCCTGGGGTAGAGTCCAGCTTGAAAGGTCTTGGGAGAGGAGAGCTACTTGTTGTGACCCCATTTAGGGTTTTTTCAGTTTATGCTTTCCTTCTCTTGTGTCATTTAACAAATGAGGAACCAAGCTTTCATATAAAGTAAGGGTAGTACACCCTTAACCAACGTCCATATCTATATATCTGCCTGTCTGACCACCTCGTTATTGATCATCTCTCTCTCTACAGCATGATCTTGCCTGCGATCACACAGCCCATATGGATCAGAGACATGATTCAATCGGATTTTTCCTTGAACAAGTCACTTCAATTTATTAAGCTAAAATTCCTTTTCTTTATGATGAGCAATTGGACCACATGATGTCTAAGGTCCCTTCCTGAGCTGTTAAATTTTCTATAACCAACGTGCTAGCTTTAAACAACAACAACAAAACCCCACTTTCCTTTCATGTACCGAGAAAGGAATTCTCATTTCTTATCTTGTATAATTCCAGGAAATTCTGTAAAATTTGTGAATTGCTCCAAGTATCTCTCTACCTAAAAACACACATGTTACTGTGCAAAGAGCCCCAGATTATTTACAATTTATAAATAATCTAAGCCCTGGAAAGGAAGAGTGATTCAGTTGTCTTTGCCTGGCCATCCAGTAAATGCAGGATTAGAACTCAAGTCCTGCAGTAGTCTCAGTTATTCACCTCTACATAGGACTCATCATCTTCACTGTGTTTCCAAAAACATAGTAAAAATATTTTTATTTGCTGGGTGATCTCTAGTCTCTGCAGATGTTCATTTTTAAACTTTAGTTTCCATGTTAAGAACTAACACCAGAGGGCACTATGCTGCCAACAACTAAAACATCTGGAAATGATGGAAAAAATAGTTTGTCCTGTGCCAATGTAAACCTGGCTCATCACAGATGTGCCACATCTCTCCCCTTGATGAAATCAGTCCTATAATTAGAAAATGTTCTACCTTGAAGAAACGAATCTTCATTTATGTGTGTGTGTGTGTGTGTGACTTTTTTCATTTAATAGATTAAAAAAGAAAATCTGAGGCTGGAGAAACTTTTCCCCCAGGTCATACAATTTAGTATTCTGAATGTATTAAATTTACTATTGACATATCAAAGTCACTTTTTAATTCCTTCTACTCCAGATGTGACTCTCATTGTTCTTACTGTTTCAGATCGACAATTGCATTTTATTTTTTTAATATGCCTTTGTCTCATCTGTGTCTGTTCTCATTTTTTATTTTCATCTTCATGTCTAGAATTAATTCCAGAGATGGATATCCTGCTGAGTTCTGAAACAATTGTAACTCCTGGAGTAAATATTTTGACTAGCACCATCAGTGCAAGGGAGATTGGCTTTGTTTTGTTTTGGCTTGTTTTTCCATACTGCAACACTTTATTTGTTATTATCGGTCTATACCGTTCTTGTCAAAATGAAGAGGGGAAAAAGTTTTATTAAGATTTCTTTTTCTCAAGCTGACACTAAATTTTCTGTACAAGAAGAACTGCCCTCCACCATTACTATTGACACTGAGTGACTTTGGAAATTAGCTTTCGCTGCAGAGTTCATCACGTTTCTTAATGAATTCAATCTAAAATTACAAGGCAAAACAAAGTCAATCTGATGACAACAAATGTTATTTGAATTACAAGTAACATCACGCTGCTTTATACACTTCTTTTGCTGTCAAAAGTTAAAAGAAGTTAAAATCCCTATTCCCACACAAATTTGCAGAAGATTTTCTGAATGCAAACTGTTCTTTCAGCAGTGTTTTTTGGATCTCCTTGCAAAGACAAAAGAAATTTCCATATTTCATAATCCATTTAATTTTGCAACTAAGAAGCTTCTATCCAGTCTGCAAGGAGAAGTGAATAATCTGCAGAATAATATAATAATGTACTAAAAGGCAAATATCCAAATAACAATTTTGCAGAATTTCATAACTATCTTCTAAGTGATCAATATGATTAATAAAAATCATATGCTTGTGAATTAACATATGTATTTGGTCGTATCTATCTTTATGAAAAGACATTTCATAAATGAAATACATTATCACTCTGCACATGTCACATACCTCTTCTTGTTAAAAAGCATCTCTTGCTTTCAGCAATAACCCACCATCTCTGTGTGTGTGTGTGTGTGTGTGTGTGTGTATGTGTGAAAATGCTCATTTCCCAGCTGATTTTTTAGGTGGGAAAAAAAGAACTCTCCCCAAGGATCTTGAATTCCTTTCAGTGGACATT
The DNA here is from genome assembly GCF_016432865.1 of Antechinus flavipes. Taxonomy (NCBI): domain Eukaryota; kingdom Metazoa; phylum Chordata; class Mammalia; order Dasyuromorphia; family Dasyuridae; genus Antechinus; species Antechinus flavipes. Next base: position 7,034,946 of record NC_067403.1, read on the forward strand.
ACCAAAGTCCTGGGAGCCACGAACTAGCGTGTATTAACAATTATTTCACTTGGATATGTCCCCAGAATCTCAAAGGAGATATTTCTGGATTATCCTTCAAAATAAATATTAGATTTTTTCTTGAAATATATCATCTGAGATTAATTTGGAGGTTTAGGTATATTAAGCACCATCTGTGAGTCCAGGGGCCATATTGAATTAAACTTCTGTGTCTGCTGCATATGATAGCCTTCAAAGACGTAAAGACAGCTGTCTTACCCACCCTTGCCTCTCCTGAAGCTTTCCCCTTCTTCAAGTTAGATATACACAAGTTCCTTCAGTCAATTCTCACATAATACAGACTCAAGGACCTTCAACATGCTGGCTGCTTTCTCCCAGAGCCTCTCCAGTTTACCAATGTCCTTCTTAAGCTAAGACACTCAGAACTGCACTCCATACAAAGGCAGACTATAGCAGAACCACCACCTCCTTATTCCTGGAAGCTGTGCCCCTCTCAGTATAGTCCAAGATTGAATTAGCTTTTTGTTTTTAGTGAACCTAGGAGTCCACTAAAAACACCAGATCTTTTTCAGAATAATTGTTGTTGATCTATGACTCCTCTAACATTCTATTTGAGGTGGTGGGGAGCACCCAAGTACGAGACTTTACATTTATCCCCATTAAAATTGATCTTCTTAGATTCGCTACAAATTCTCCAGGCTTTGGAACCTGATTGATCTTCACCTAATATGTTAACTATTGCTCTCAATGAACAAATTAAAAAAATAAAAAAGAAGAGTAAAAAGTCTTCTTAAGTTATCCATTGCACGACAGAAAAACTAAAATGTGATCCCTGCCCTCAAGAAGATCACACTCTACTGGGGGAGACTACGTGAAAAAACCATCAAGGGATTATTCTTATATGAAAGAAGGACTTGAACTGAGTCTTGAAGGAAGCCAGAAGCCAGAGGAAAAAAAGAGAGAATATTTCAAGCATAGGCAGAGGATGTAGTGGGGGTGAAATAACCAATAGAGAGGTACAAAGATGAAAGACGGAACATCATGTGGAACAAAATTGTGGAAAGGTCAGTGACTTTACTGGACTGAAAAGTCCAGGGGAGGGAGATTAAGCAGACAAAGATGAAAAAGAAAGGAAAGGGCTGAGCCGTGAAGAGTGTCATCAATAAATTCAGTGAGCACATCACCTATGTTTTTAATCCAAGTTATTGATACAAATGTTATATAGCAGAGAGCATCTTTCAATATCTTTCCATGTAAACTCTGAATCACTATCATCTTTTAATCTAATCATCCATCCAATCCTAATAGATCTCTCCTCTTTTCACTAAAGTATAAGATACTTTCTTTAAAGTTTTAATAAAATCTAGATAAATTATGTCTATAGAATTCCCCTTATTCACTAGTTTAGTAAGTCTGAGAAAAAGAAAACTAGAGGTTAGTCTGGAAAAGGTTACTGATGAAGCCATTCTGGCTCTTTGTTATCGCTACTTTCTATGTATTCATCAACCATCTTTTTAGTAACCTAGAATTTTCCCAGGAATAAATGTCAAGTCCATTGGTTTAGAGCTTATAGACACTGATCTTTTCCTTTTCTTTAACTGAGACAACCTGCACCCTCCTCTGATCTTGCAATTCCACTCCCATTTTCTATAATTTCACTGACATGAGTAGCTCAACAATCATATTTGTCTGTTCTTTCATGACATAAGAAGGTTGTTCACCTGAGTCTAGTGACTTGAATTTATCTCTGATAGCATTAGATGTTCCTTTACTATCTCCTCATTTATCATGGTTATCAACTGCTTGTTAGTCACTTTTCTTTTGTTTGGATTATATATCCAGTATAAAAATCATTCAAAATACAAATAAGAATTGAGAAATTCCAAATTTTCTCTATTTTAATGACCTTTAACCATCTGTCTTAAACAAAGGTCCTATTCATTTTTTTGTTCCTCCCAATGTCTTTTTTAGAAAATCTTTTTATTCTTCTTTGCTTCCCTCACAAGTCTCATCTTATTCTCAGCTTCAGTATTTCTGGCAGAATTTTCCAGGATTATAGTATACTCTTATATTAATTTTTTTTGTCCCTTGCTCTTGCGTCTATCTTTTGTACATTTATTTTTTAAATCTAAGCATGTTAATGAGTTCCCTCTGCATCTATATGTCTTTTTAGACAAATCTCCCTTTTCCTTTTAATTAGAATTGTTTCTATTTTTAGATTTTCACTTGTGAGCATCTCCCATTCTTCCTAGACTGACTTGTTTGGAAACATTTTGGTCCATGGGATCATGTCTGTATTTCTTCTGAATCCTTTGAAATCTGATTTTTCCAAAATCTCGAGTGGATGTCAGGATATACCTGGATTTTCTCTTCTTCTCTGTCACAAACTCAAGGGTGGGGAGGACTCTGAATAGAATTTTCCCTATTTGTTCCTCTTCCCTTTAGAGGATGAAATGATTAGTAGAAATAACACTAACTACTTTGCTTTTGGCAAAAGAGAACTCCAGCAAATTTCTGGATAATTGAAGTTTCCCACCAGGGATGTGCTGGAGCTAACTCAAATTGGCTAAAAAAGGCTGATTGTGAATTTTCACTGTGAGCATTTACATCTTAAAAATAAGTAAACATTACAAATCAGGGCTTAATTTATTTACTTTTATTATCTAGACAAGAAAATGATGAAGAAAACAATGCCGATTGAACTTAAAAGTGTGCTTGGGAGGTTCATTTTTTTGAGATCCAATTGTTAAACCTTAGCAGCATACCACACTGCTCATTGCCGCTATGTCACGTCTTTATATGAAGCTTGTGATCTGTTTTCCAAATTCTGTTTCTTCCTCCTGTAAGATGGTCTGTTGTCCTCTAAGAGACAAAATCATCTCCATTTCTTTCTCCTTTTTCTATATTAAAGTACTGAGCCAGAATCCTATCTACCCTGCCCCCTCCATCTCTCTGAGTTCAGAAGATAAGTCACTCAAAGCACTTATATACTCCTCATATTCCCTTATTAGATCTTAAAGTCCTCAAGAGCAGAAATTACATTTTTAAAAATTTTTGTATATTCAGTACCATGCACAACACCATCTGAAAAGCTTAGTAAAGATCTCTTGCCTCAAAATAAATAATAATGATAATCCATTTATATAAAAGTGTACAGTTTTTTAAAATAATTTTTGACTCTGTTTCTAGAATTTCCCTCTACATCTTCTTCCTCTCAGTCATCCATTTTAACAATTTTTTTTAAAATAAAAAGAGGAAAAGACAAAAAATTAGCAAACTGATTTTTAAAAATCTGACAACTGCCACGTTCCCCACTCACAGACCAGCAGCCCCTGAAAAGGAATGGGGGCAGAGAAGGTATCTTCTTATATCTCAAAGCCTACTTTTCATACGTGACTAATTTAGTCTTTGCAACAACCCTTTAAAATATGCAATGCAAATATTATTTTCTCCATATTACAGAGAGGAAACTGACTTTTAAAGAAGTTAAGTGACTTGTCCAAGATACTGCATGTCAGGACTCACAGTTAAATCTTTCATACCCCGACGATAATTTCAGGCTCTCCCTACTATACTTGTATGAGAAAGCCTAGATTCTCCTCTCTTTTTTCTCTCGCCAATATATCTGGCTATGGATTGATTGATGATTCCTCATTTCCACCCCTTATGTGGCCCTCTCTTTGGGCCAACTGGTTTTTACTGTTCAACATTTCCTGATGTCAGCAAGTTTAAAACCAACGTTAACTTCAATATCATCTACATTTTCTCTAGTTGTTCTCAAGTATATAGAGGATGTTTGTTCACAGCAGGGAATCATAAATCACCATAGGAAATCATGAAGAATCTCTTTGTAAATCTGGCTTTGAAAGATCTACTGTGTCACAATAGTCTGAGAGTCACTCAGCCTCCCGATGATTTATGACAGTATATTGTAAAGAAAGAATTCTTCCCATGACCATGGAATCTTTCAGAAAATGGGTGCTTCTCTCCTCAGCTGCTAAATATTTGGGATTTTCTTTCTTGTAAAGTACATGAAATTGTTCTAGTTTAGTGCCTAGGAGAGGAAAGGAAAATTTCTCCAACTACAAATTGAGTTATTTTTTTACTACTTTATGAAACAGACATTATGTTCTCCTGAATCTTCTATATCATAAGATTTTAATTCTTTTTTGTGTATCATAGATGGCTTTGGCACTGGTGAAACTATGGCATCTTCAGAATATGTTAAAATGTACAAAATTACAAAAGAAACAAAAGGATAGTGAAAATAATTTTTTTTTTTTTTGCCATTCAAGTTCATGGATACCTTGAGATGTACCCATATACCCTTTAAAGGTTTGGGGTCCCCAGGTTTAAAATGCCTGTTCGATAGGCTAAATATTCCTACTCTTTTGACCTGATCTTTTAAGACCTTTACTAATCCTGTAAATAGCACCAGCCTTCACTCCCTGATTTTGGACACTCCCTCTCTTAGGGCAATTTATTCCACTTCTGATAAACTCTGGTTTTTAAGAAGTTTTTCCTTGTATCAAATGTAGATTTGTATCTTTGGATCTTCTACTCCTTGCCCATAAGTCTGCTTTTTATAGCCAAGAAGAACAATTCCCAAATTCAAAACCTTTCTCAGTCACTTCCTACCTACATAGTCCTGGGAAACTGACTTTACATCTCTCAGTTTCAATCTCCTACCCAGTAAAAGAGAACAATACGTACAAGTATGAGTTGTCGGAAGATTCACGTAACACCATGTTTATAGCATTCTGGGTGTGAATCTGGCCCTGCATCAGAATAATTATGGAAATTCGGGTACTTTCCCAGGATTCCATAGGCCACTGAGCCCATGATCTATGTGAAGGCTCTAAAACTTTAAACTTATTTATAACAATCAATGGAAGAAATGCTGGAAGAAGGAAGAGGAGGCGGAATGTGGTGTGGAGACACGTCATTCATCTTGGGAATATATGGCAGCCAGAAAACTCAGCAGCCAACTTTGATTTTTTATTTTAATGTAGCAAGACTAATGCTATTATTAATGTTCTTATCTCAACTCATACATGCACTGAGGGGTCAGATCCCCAAAGCTCTGGCTAACTTATCTCCTCCTAAGGATTCTGGGTGGGTAGCCCCAAGGATTTTCAGAGTTCTCTCTAATGCCATCTGTTCAAGCTCCTCTCAGTGTATGTTTTTCCCACTATTTATTAGAAGTTATGTTTGACTGCTTTCCGGGAGGGGGAGGAACTTACTTGGTGAGTTAATGCTTTTCTTAGACATACTTAGCTCCAACTAAGCAGCCTAAAGTCTTCTCTTCCACAAAGAAAGTGGACAGGTACCAATCATACATTATTCATATATGCTTGAAAGTTCACATGGAAATCACAAGTGAAAATCACATGCTTCAGTCTCTAATCAAACAATGTCAGTTCTTTCTCTGGAAGTAGATAGTATGTCTTTATCATTGGTCTTTTGGAATCGTCTTAATTGTATTGTATTGCTGAGAATAGCTAAGTCATCCACAATTCTTCACTGAATAATATGTTGCTACTGTGTACAATGTTCTCCTAGTTCTGGTCGTTTCATTTTGTATCAGTTCAATAAGTCTTTTCACATTTCCTTTGTTTTTAAAAATCACCCTGGTTGTTATTTCTTACAACACAATACTATCCCATCACAATCACATACCAAAGCTCGTTTAGTCATTCCTCGGGTGATGTGATTCTCAGTTTTCAATTTTTAGCCAATACATACACACACCCCAAAATATTCTTGTACAAATAGGTCTTCCCTCTGTCCCTCAGTTTTTTTAAAAATGTCTTTGAGGTACAGCTCTAGGGTGGTATCGCTAGGTCAAATGCTTTTATGGCTCTTTGGGCAGAGTTCCAAATTGCTCTCCAGAATGGTTGGACCAGTTCACAATTCCACCAACAATGCATCGGAGCCTCACTAACAAATCCAGCAGGCAAGCAGTATTTATGAAATGCTTACTGTAAATGAGGTACTGTACTAAGCACTGAAGACACAGAGAAATGAGTTCTAGTACTCAAGAAGCTCATATTGTAGTTGAGAAGAAGTTGTGTAAATCCCAACTATATATAAATTGATACCATGTAAGTGGAAGATAGTCTCAGAGGGAAGTTATCATCAACGGGGGAGTGGGAAGGGACCCCATGAAACAAAAGAATTTGAAAGAAGTCGGGGAAACTAAGTTAGAAGTGAGAAACTTTCTAGCCATGAAGGACAATCAGTGTAAAGGTCCATGGAGTCAGGACGTGGAGTATTCTGTATGAGGAAAGGCAAGTAACTTGTACACAGGCTAGTGGAACTCAAATATTCATTGATTGACCGATAAATGCAAACCTGCTTTTCAAAATCCAGCTCAATAGTTGGTTATTAAAAGCAAATAGGACCCCATTGTAATAATTGTTTTGAAGCCCGCTTCACTTTTGTTGGCCCAGTGAGAAAAGCCAAAGAGATGTTCTCCACAAGGGACTAGCTATTCTGATGGGAAGAAGAGAGAAAAAGCAATGACATCATTACCTTAGCCATTTGGTTTCTGGAACAGCAGTTTCCTCTCACATCTGTCCCAGTCAGACAGACCAATAGAAAGTGGAATCCTTCCTTCCTCCATGCTCCCCCATGGAACTTGGTCTCCATTTTATTAGTGTCAGTGGGGCTTCAACCTTAAGATAACAAGAAAAGAAATTCAACTGAGGATGGAAAGCAGACTAAAATTTGGCCAGACTTTTTGAGTCGACATGCCTCATTCTTGGGGGGTTGCGAGGAGGAGTTGAAGAATGTGGTCTGGAATCATTCATGATTACAAGAGGCTAGAAATTTTTTTAAAATGACTCCCTGGAAAGATATTTAACACTCCATTTATTCCATTGTCCCACACATATAAAGTATCTAGAGATAAAGCTATGGAAATGTTAGAGCACTGATTTATTGTTATAACGCGTAAATGGCACTTTTCTTAATCTCTTTTTAAAACTACCTTTAAAAAATAGTCTGAAACTGAAGTTCAGAGATCTTTGAGAGAAGTTGCCATATTAGAAGAGATCTTAGAAGTAGAGAATCTAATAAGTTACCCAGTGAGCATTTGATAAGCATGCGTTCTGCAACAGATACTGTGCTAAGGGATGCAGATATAAAAGAAAGCATTAAACTTTCCCTTCCCTCGAGGAGCTTCCCGTCTCATAGGGAAGACCATGGGCAAAGGACTATATACAAATAAGATAGAGACAGGAGAAATGGGGAGTAATCCACACAGGGAAAGCCCTAGAATTAGGGTCGATCAGGAACGGCTTCCTATGGAAGGGAAGGTGTTAGCTGGGTCTGGAAAGAAGTCAGGAAGTAGGGATGAGGAGGGAGAAAATTTCAGGTCTGGGGGACAAGGAGATGAAGGAACAGTAAAGGGTCCAGGGTCCTTAAATCATGAGCTCGGAGAAGTAAGAAGTGAGAAGGTTAGACAGGGCCAGCTTTGAGATTCAGTCCTAGAAGAAATGGGCAACCACAGGGATTGACTGAAGGAGGGTGGAGGGTCAGACTTTTGCTCGGGAACATCAATGTTCAGAGGCTGGATGGAAGTAGGGAGAGCCTGAGGCAGGAAGACCAATCAGCAGGTTCACCATTGCCACAGCCCAGGAAGACAGGTGAGCACCTCCAGGGCGGGACCAGTATCAGAGAAGAGAAAGAGAATTTTTGAGAGTGAATTGATAGGACTTGGATGTGGGCAGTGACTGAGAGTGAGGAATTGAAAAGGACTCCTGGTGAAAGCATCTGGAAAGGGGGAGGGTTTGGGAAGAAACATAATGGCTATGTCCTCATTCTATAGTTGAGAAACCAAAGTCCTATAGTCTGGGATCCCACAAGTGAATGGTAAAGGTGAGACTATAACCCACATCCCCAGACTCAAAGGGGAGTATTCTTTCTGTATTCTAGGCTGCCTCTTATTTCAAGGAAATAAATTTGGAGTGTGTGTTTGTGTGGGTGTATGGGCTTGCTATGTACTTGCCGTGTTATATATGTGTGCATGGTTGGTATGCTGTATTATTTTCATTCATTTCTATCCAGCTTTCTATCCAGGTTTGATAAAATATTCCTTCTATAATTATAATCCCCATTTTACAGATGAAGAAATTGAGGTTTACCTTTTGTCCCTTGCGATAGGTTTCTATTGCAATAATGCCCAGAGGAAAAGGGAATTCCAAAATGAGTTGGGAGAGTCTGCATCTTATTTGAGAAGTGCCTGATAGAACACAAGCTACATCAATATTCAAAAGATTTCATCACCCACTACAGAAAACAAAATGAAAAGTGAAGGAAGGCAACCCCTAAATTAAAGCCAGATTGCTAAAAAAAAAAAAAAGGTGGGGGGAACTTATTGATGTGCTTGGGAATATCACTTATGTCAACCTTAATACAAAGTCAAAGTGTATTTTAAACTCTCATATCTTTTGAAAGCAGGAGATGTAAAAGGCAGCTGGTAAATGCTCACTCTTTCCAATGGCTGGGATTTTAAAGTTTAATTTCCGTTTATATAAGACAATAATCTGAGCCAGAATCATCATGTAAGAGTGCCTGGAGAACCAGCTCTGAGTTTAAAAAAACATGGGTTTCACTACCTTCTGACACACTGGCAAGTGAGATTCTAAGTTCTGATACAGCATCAGGGAAAAGAACGCCATATATCCCAGGTCCAACCTCTGTCTATCTCACCCACCAGTCTTCCCCTAAGAATTATATAGGGAAAAGACAGTCCATTGCTTTTAGCTTAGCATTACTTTTTCAAATAAATTTTAAAAATCATACTAGCTCGTATTTCTATAGTTTTGTTTTACAAAGTGTTTTCCTCACTACGGGGTGAGATTATTGGCTCCGTTTTATAGATGGGGAAATTGAGGCTCGGACAGGTAAAAATTACTTCTTAAAGGGGACAGTAGTTTCAATATCATAATAACTTTTTATTGATAGAACCCATGCCAGGGTAATTTTTTATAACATTATCCCTTGCATTCACTTCTGTTCCGATTTTCCCCTCTTTCCCTCCATTCTCTCCCTCAGATGGCAAACAGTCCTATATATGATAAATAGGTTACAGTATATCCTGGATACAATATATGTGTGCAGAACCGAACAGTTCTCTTGTTGCACAGGGAGAGTTGAATTCAGAAGGTAGAAATAACCCGGGAAGAAAAGCAAAAATGAAAGCAGTTTATATTCATTTCCCAATGTTCTTTCTCTGGGTGTAGCTGCTTCTGTCCATCTTTGATCAGTTAAGGCTCTCTTTATCGAAGAGATCCACTTCCATCAGGATACATCCTCAAACATATCGTTGTTGAAGTATATAATGATCTCCTGGTTCTGCTCATTTCACTCAGCATCAGTTCATGTAAGTCTCGCCAGTCCTCTCTGTATTCATCCTGCTGCTCATTCCTTACAGAACAATAATATTCCATAACATTCATATACCACAATTTACCCAGCCATTCTCCAACTGATGGGCATCCATTCATTTTCCAGCTTCTAGCCACTACAAACAGGGCTGCCACAAACATTTTGGCCCATACAGGTCCCTTTCCCTTCTTTAATTTCTCTTTGAGATATAAGCCCAGTAGTTAGTTTCAATATCAAAAGAGAGCAACCTAAAATTCCAGGAAGAAAAACATTGAAGTGGCTGAAGGATGTATATCATAGTCAAGATTACAATGCGCAGTGGGATGGCCGGGACATTTACTTAGCTCCTCAACCTGTGAATGAATGAAAAAAGAGGCATTTATTGAGCAATGTCTGTACCAAACACTGTGCACAGTGATGAGGAAGATGACATGATTGTGAGTGTGTTTTTTATACACACACACACCCACACCCACACTCACATACACATACACACAATACATACATATATAAGTATATATACAAATAAGTAAATAGATGTGTATAGATATGTATGTATATATTTATACACACATGTACCTATGTGTATACATAATACACATATACAACTAGCATAGGAAGTAGTTGGGAAGGCAGAATAAGAGCAGTTGGACTGATCAGAAAAAGCTTTCTGTAGAAGATGATGTTGTATTTAACATGTATTGGTCAACCTGCCATCTAGGGGAAGGGGTTGGGGGAAGGAGGGAAAAAGTTGGAACAAAAGGATTTACAATGGTCAAAGCTGAAAAATTACCCATGCATATATCTTGTAAATAAAAAGCTATGATAAAAAAAAAACATAAAACAAAATAAAAAAGAAGATGATGTTGCAGGTGAATTGAAGGAATCCCAGCATTCCAAGAGGCAGAGGTGTGGGAGAGAAAGGTGGTCAGGAAGAGGAAGATGGATGCATCCCAAGCACAGGAACCAGTCAGTACAAAGGCACAGACACTAGAGATCGAAAACTGAGCTGGTCCCAGAACTGTTCAGGAAAAAGAGAACAAGCCAGGTTACATTTGGGAGACTGAACAGTTCTTCCACTGTTCCCAAGCTCAACCCCTAAAACAAAAATCCATCTTTTTAGCATCAGTCTATTTCTGGTGGTGATACATAGCTAAGAATCATGGAGTATTACTGGTTCTAAAGAGTAAAAATTATGACTGATCCTAAGAGAAAAAAAGGTGGTGTTATTAGTGCAAAAAGACTCTAGAATATCATGAATGATGAAGCATACAAGTAATAGTAGAAGAAATGTTGCTTGCTATTGTTGGGGTCTCCATGACCTCATTTGGGGTTTTCTTGGCAAAGATACTGGCGTGATTTGCCATTTCCTTTTTCAGCTCATTTTACAGATGAGCAAACTGAGGCAAACAGATTAAGCAACTTGCCCATAAAACAGACACAAGTAGTAGGTGTCTGGATCTGATTTTAGGTCTTCCTGACTCTAGCACTGGTCCTCTAGTCACTGCACTACCGAGCTGCCTGGCAAGAGGAATGTTATCTGGGAAATAATTGTATAATAAAAAGGAGGCAGGTTCCTGACATAGCAAGAGAGAAGGGGAAACAGATGGACAAATCTGGTGCTGTGTAGGAAACATTTTATTTTTGCTTGTTTGGCTGTTTTTAAAAAACATAATGGTATTTTATCCCCCCTAAATATAATAAGAAATTTTAGTAATCATTTAACAGAGTTTGAGTTTCAAAGTTTTCTCCCCCCACCCATCTTCTGAGGAAAGTAGGTAGTTTCTATGTGTGCTCTCCTGTAAAACATCGTTCCACATGAGCGATGGTTGGAAAGAAGAACCAGGTCACAGAAAACATCTTAAAGACCTAGAGGGAGGTTTCACAGGGCACTGAGAGAATCAAGAAGACCTGAATTCAAACCCAGATCCAGATGCATTAGCTGTGTGATCCCAGGCAAGTCAAGTCACCTCTGTTTGCCTCAGTTTCCTTAATCGTGGGGTCAAGGATAGCACCTACCTCCCAAAATTGTTGATCCAGGCTTGTGAGGCTCAAACATGAACATACTTGTAAAAAACTTAGCACAGAATCTAGCACACAGTGAGCACTGTATAAACACTTATTTGCTTCTCTCCCCTTTCTTAATGACTATACTAGTGTTGACCAGAGGAAAGGACTGAACACAGTCAAAGACCAGGTTCTAGTTGAGACTCTGCCCGTTGAGGAATCCCCCAGGCCCTGAGCTTCTCTCCCTTACCTTTCAGAGGGCCACAACGACCATCTTCAACCTGCATGGCTGGGGAGGGACCACACATTACACCTTAATGTGGTTGGGCTTCATGGGTACCTAGTGGGCAAAGAAGAGAAAACCTCGAACTCGATGCAATTCCTGCTTCCCTTCCCGTCTTTCAGAGTCTACCCACGGCTACTCTTTCCACTCATGTCTAAGAAGTGACCAGAGATATTCAGGCAACATTGGGTCAATAAAGGAGGCAGACTTGCCTGTAAGTGGGGAAGATCTTGGTCCTCTCCTGATGCCCCTGACTCATTAAAGACCTGGAGTCAATCAGTCTCCCCATCAGTAAGCATTTACTAAGCACCTACTACAGACCAAGCACTGGGGACACAAAGAAAGGCAAGATAGTTCTTGCCCCCCAAGAGCTTATAATCAATAGCGTGCAAACAGGTTATCTACAAACAAGCTATACGCAGGATAAACAGGAGATAATTAGCTGAAGAAAAGCATTCAGATTAGGAGGGTTTAGATTATTTAGAAAGTGAGATTTTGGCTGGACCTGACGGGACCTGGAGAAGTCAGCAGGTGGAGTTGAGAAAGGAGAGCGTTCTAAGCTTGGGAGACAGCCAGAGCTGGGAAAGGGAACAATCAGGATAGGATGGCTGGAAAGGTGGAGGGCGGGTGGGCTGGGAAGGGCTCTGAATGACAAAGAACTTCCTAGAGGAAGGTCTCCAAGCATTAACACCATAAGGGTAAGTTTTCACCCCAATCCCCAATTAATACAATTGTAAATTATTAATTGGATTGGGGAGGCCACAAAAAATGAGGTTTGAAAGGTGTGAATAATATGGTTTCTGCCCCATTAGTTCTCACTTTACAAGGTGTAAACTCCTTTTTGGCTAGCCAATGTCCTTAAAACAAGCTAAGCACACCCATGGGGCTTTAAACAGTGGGTGGAGTCCCTAAATTGGAATATGCTCCAGCATCTGGAGCCCTCGAGCTCTTCCCGAGGGCAGCAAGGTAGTGGAGAATGAGGTCAGAGCAGGTGGTGGACCCCTCCCACCCACCCAGTAACTGGAGAGTGTGGACCAACAATAACACATTGTGGGGAAGGACCCACTGGGGATGCACCAACACGGACACTTACAGATTAAAAAAGGAAGCAGCTTTGATGAGTTCCTGGAGCCCACCTTCATAGATTCTGTGAAGGAAGAAGGGGAAACTGGAAGTGTGAAGTAGTCCGTGTATATATAAATGTGTGTTTAGACTTGTCACTGTTGTTGAGTTGTTCAATAGTATCTGCTTTTCTGTGATCTTGTGAACCATATCCTTGAGTTTTCTTGGCAAGGACGCTAGAGTGTTCTGCCATTCCCCTTTCCAGGAGCAAATAGAGCTAAGTGACTTGCCCAGGATCACATAGGTAGCAAGTATCTCAGGCTACCTTTGAATTCAGGTCTTTCTGACTCCAGGCTTAGTATTTTATTCAATGTGCCATCCAACTTCCTCATGTGTGTATATGTACAATATGCTGTATTTATTATATGTAGTATATAATTTTGTTATGTTTGATATATTAATCTGCTATATTATACATAATGTAATTATAATGATATAAGAATAATGGATGATATAAGAAAAATATTATATACTAATATAATATACACAATGTCACACTATTGTATTGTATTGTATTAAATATACAAATGTATTATTGCATGACACACTACATAAAATTATATAATGAAAATAACGTATAAACATGATACATTTATAATTATTATAAGGATGTCACAAATATAATAACAACATTTCTATAGTACCTACTGTGTCCAGGCAAAGCACTAGGATGTCCCAGCAAATATGTCACAGGCCATACTCATGGGCACACTTGCTTTTGGGACTTCCCTTATCTTTTCACACTACTCTCTGAAGGATTTCATTCCTTAAGTAACCCCAAATAATACCTCATATTTATATAGTGCTTACTATATGCTAGTGTTTTATTTGATCTTTACAACAACTGTGGGAGGTCAGTGCCAAAATTTTACAGATGAGGAAACTGAGGCAGAGTTAAATGGCTAGTGAGTATCTAAAGTCAAATTTGAATTGCGGCCTCCCTGTCTTCGGGCCTCGTGCTCTACTCACTGCCCTACCTGGCTGCCAGTGCTTTGCATAAGGTAAAAGCTTAATACATTTCAGAGAATGGATGAATGGTTCCAGAGTCACAGAGGGAGAATTGCTAGTGACTCCATTCGTTATCTTCCTGGGCAAGTTGCTGGGTGCTGCCAAGAGGCAATGAGAAAGGGATGCTTATTCGGCTCCCCTGCTTATTTTTTTCTGCCAAATATCATTGTAAAAAGGAAAACCTAAAAGATCTGCATGTTACCCACTCCCTAGAGTAAACGGCCCCTTCCACTTGACTCTCTGAAAAACCTGCAGATTATCCGATTCCTTAATCTCCTTCTCAGAACAATTTGGACAAATGAATGTCATCAGAGGTCCATCTCACGGCAACCAGATTAAAAGTAGGAAATTTCTGGCTATGATTAGAGTTCTAACTAGGGGTGTGTGTGTGTGTGTGTGTGTGTGTGTCTGTGTATGTGTGTGTATGTGTGTATGTGTGTGTATGTATGTGTGTATTGTGTATGTTTGTGTATGTGTGTGTGTGTGTGTGTGTAATGCACACAAAACACACCATTTCTTTAGTGTTTGAGGGCTTATACAGTATCTTACTTGTTGCTCCCAATTTTCAGAAAATAAGATCCTAGCTCTAGAGGTGAAAGAAGAGGTCATAGAGTCCTACTCTCTCATTTCACAGATGGGGAAACTGAGACCCAGTGATGTGCCCTACTCAGGGGGGTAGCAGCAGAGCAAGTTTTGAGACCCGGGTCCTGTGTTTCCAAGGCCACCGTCCCTGCTTTGCCACACTGTCTCTAGTCCAGCTAGAGGAGACATGTTTTCTATTACCCAAGTCAGTCAAATAGCACAGTCCTGAGAATGTTACTGAGCTTTCCTCCCTTCGCTGGCTTGCCAGAATTGGGACAAGCCGGGCTTTGGATCGCTGTGGCCTGTTACGAATGAGACCAGTGGGTTTTCCCATCCAAGTTTTTTAGCTGTGTTTATTGGATAATGGTTTGAGAAATGTCAGCAAGTATACATGGAGCCTTAATGGTTAAGCTCTCCCATTGTTTTTAATGAACAGGGATTTTTATTCTAGTCCCAAAGGGAACCCAAAACAGCCACTTGTTCTGCTCCTAATCCAGAAATGGAGGACGGGAGCTACAGCTTGCTTCCTCTCCATCTCCCTTGATAGAAACTCTCTGGGATGGACCTGCGGGGCTTTCCCCATTTTATTAGAAAATTGAAATGCTCATATTATTCATCAAGCTTACCCTAACATAGTGGTGGAAAAGATTTTCCAAGAAGAAAAGTTCTTTCACAGGAAAGAATTACTCAGGTCCTCACTGTCTCTGGGCACAAAAGTGCTGCCAGTCTGTCTTTTGAAAGCTCAAAGTGCAACTAAACCGCTTTCAGTTTCATTAATTCAGCTCAGATCAGTTTGGAAACCATGAAATCCCTACTCTGTGTAGAAAGACGCTTTCAGTCTGAAGGATACGAGGTGCAAAGCTGTCCTCACTTCAAGGATCTAGCAGCCGACTGGGGACACACAGGAGATATATAACTGCTGCACTGAAAGGGAAGGAGGAAGGAGAAAAAGCCACCATTTGTCCACCAAGCCGGACGTCAATGGGAGGCGATACACTAAAGCAAGAACAGCAGTTCCAGAACAGAGAGGAAGCAACACCCCGAGGAGCCGGTGGGGGAACCCCAAACTCAAAGATCTCTGCAGAAATGCTCAAATGTTAGCCACCAAATTAGGGAACCCCGAGGTCCTCACAGAGAAAGGCAACTTGGTCCCCATAAGTACTCCTGAGACTCCCACATGGTTTTGGATGGATATGGTTCATCCAAAGGAAAGGTAGCAATAGGGTAGTGAGGGAGTCTACATGGGCAGGAAAGCTCTAAACCAGAGACAGCCGGAGAACATCTGGGTGAAGATCCCAGGGGGCGTGGGAAAAGAAGTAGGCAATTTGAGAAATCGGACATAACCTGGAAAAAAGACATGTCGGGAAGTGCAGAGTGCTGTGGGAGGGGGCTCACACTGGCTCCCTCCTCTCTGCTGCCTTCTTTTCTCTCTCTCTTTCTCGTTTCTCTTATTTCTCTGCTTGCCTCCCGTTTCTCATTTCTCTTATTCCTCTGCCTGCTTCTCCGTTTGTCTCTCTCAATGTATACATGAATCTCAAAATCAGAGCAATAATTCTTGACTTGCCTTCGTAATAATTATCTTCTTTAAAAAGCATGATGACCAACAAGTTGCAATTCTGTTCTGGATCTGATTCTAACAGGACATGCTAAGGGAAGCTGCTGGGAGAGCAGGAGATAGAGAGCCTGGAGTCGGGAAAACTTGCGTTTAAATCTGGCCTCAGACACTTACTAGCTGGGTTATCCTAGGAAGTCACCTCACTACTGTTTGCCTTAATTTCCTCACTATAAAATGGGGATAACAGCACCCACCTCCCATATCTGTGAGGACTAAAGGAGTAATATTTGTAAACAGCACTTAGCACAGTGCCTGACACATAATAAGCACAGTATAAATACTTATTCCCTTCCCTTTCCTTACTAGCCAGAAACTAGTTGCCAAGGTAAAAAACAAATCACGTGCACCTGGGATGGGGGAATTGGTCTAACTTTAATTCTAGGCTCGGGGAGATTTTTTTGTAGCAGATTTAAGGAAGGCTAGCTAGGATATCATTGACTGAATTTCTAAGGGGAAAATCGGCTGAAAAGTGATGGGGAACTTCCCAAAATGAAATTGGGAAGACATAAGAAGACATCCAGGCTGCTCCTAGGGAGGTTTAGGATGGTTAGTCACATGAGCTGGGAGTCCCGAGCCTCAGTAGGTCAAAAACTGAGTGGGCAATAGCACTAAGTATGACACTGATATGGTGGGTGTGCTCTGGTGGTGTTCTGGGGGGCAGGGAAAGACCTCAGGTGAAGGGGTCGGGGCAAAAGACTCTCTGGAGAAGAAGGGCCAGCCCAAGTGGGGAACACAGAAGGTCAAAGTTTCCATGTCAATCAGCAATGTGAGTAGCCACTGCATCTGCGACCTGGACAAGATAGGAAGGTCCAGTCTCCCTCCCTATCTCTCAGCCCCTAAAAAAGAATAAAAAGGACCAATTCTTATAGAGGAAAAAAGAGTAGCAGGAAGAGTTTTAAATGGCTGCACAAGGTACTCACTGACCAACTTGGGTTTCACATATGTTTGTACTGAATATGCAGACAGGACAGACAACGGGAAGACTAGAAAATCATGGCACAATGCTTGGAGAACGGCTCCCAAGATGCCGAGGGGAGCAGGAAAAGCTAAAGTCAATCCCACTTCGGGCTTCCATGGGAGAAGGTGGCATTAAAAGGAGTGAGAAAGAAGAGAACTTAAGCCTGATTGAAAGAAGGGATCAGGCAGGATGAATACAGAGAGGACTGGCGAGTCTTATATGAACTGATGCTGAGTGAAATGAGCAGAACCAGGAGATCATTATATACCTCAACAACGATACTGTTTGAGGATGTATTCTCTTTATCAAAGAGAGCTAATTCAGTCTCAATTGATCAAGGATGGACAGAAGCAGCTACACCCAAAGAAAGAACACTGGGAAATATATATAAACTGCTTGCATTTTTGTTTTTCTTCCCGGATTATTTATACCTTCTGAATCCAATTCTCCCTGTGCAACAAGAGAAACATTCGGTTCTGCAAACATATATTGTATCTAGGATATACTGTAACCTATTTAACATGTATGGGACTGCTTGCCATCTAGGGGAGGGGCTGGAGGGACGGAGGGGAAAAATCAGAACAGAAGTGAGTGCAAGGGATAATGCTGTAAAAAATTACCCTGGCATGGGTTCTGTCAATAAAAAGTTATTTTTAATTAATTAATTAATTAATTTAAAAAAAAAAAGAAGGGATCAGATGAGAGACTTGAAAGGGTTTTCAACAGTGAATCAGGTCACAGATTAAATTGGGGAGGAATAAAGGGGCAAAACTTGGAATAAAATTAAGACAAATGTAAAACTCCTCCCTCCAGTATTTGAGGATGGACTTCATGTGAACCAGGTGACTGGAACCCAACAAGGACAGTTAGTTATTTTCCTTGAGTATCAATTCCAAGTTAGCCATTTTGGTCTTCCTCATTGAGATTTAGAGAAAGCAGTAGCTGCCTGCTCCCCATCGTCAGTTCTCTTCAACTACCCACCACAAGCAATGCTCCTGTCTCTGGGGTCCCTCATAGAGTTTTTGAAAGCAAATCTGATTTCACAGACTGTCCAGATTTGAGCTATTCCCACACTTCAGCGGTCGGACCCACAAACTAAAGGAATCCTAAGGATTAGGATGGCATCCTTGACTGGTGGTCTCCTAGCCTCTGCTTGGTGACCTCTAAAAAGGGGCACCCCCATTTTTATTATTTGGGAGTTTTCCCCTGACATCTGAACTGGCTTTTTACAACTTCTATCAATCGTTCTCAGAATAAGACAGAGCTCCCTGTGACAGTCATTTAAATACTTGAAGACAGTTATCATTTACTTTCTCCTCACTCCCACTAAACCCCATCTTTTCCCCCTCCAATCCCCAATTGGTTGAGGCAATCCTCACCTACCATGGATTCGAGGTCCTTCAGCCCTGAAACGCTGCCTTCCTCTGAATAATCCCCAACCTATCAATGTCCTTCCTAAAGCATCGTGCCCAGAACTGGACAGCAGACTCCCTGTGATGACTGACTAGGGCAGAGAACGGAGAGCTTCTCGCCTGCCCATGACTGGAACCTATTTCTCCCTTATGAAGCCCGAGATAGAATTTGCTTTTTCTGACTGCCACATCACACTGCTAACCCATCTTGAGCCCACAGTCCACTAAGATCCTTTGAAGAACAGACCATCTTTCCCCCCTCTATACCTGTGAAGGTAATTTCCGTATCTAAGTGCAATTATCCCTATGGAAAGTCACCTGAGTAGATTCAGACTGAGGCTCCAGCCTGGTGAGGTCCTTTTGGATGCTGACTCCAGCATCTCGTGCATTAACCATCTCTCCCCATATTGCGTCATCTGAAAATTGGGCGAACGTTGTATCTGGACCCAGAGAGGTTGTTGTTTGTCCCTCGTTCTCAAAAAGGACCATGGCATCAGGGAGAGGACGCCATGACATACAAGTGAGGGAGAGCTGGGCGGGGGCCTGACTTTCTCTTCCAGAACCATCTAGTTAATGGTTCAATGTCAAATTGGCAAGAGATCAAGGCAGGTCTTGACTGAGCTCGGAGTTCACTAAGATCCTTTGAAAAACATATTGCATTTATAAGATATTGAAAGCAGGTCTGTAATACATAAAATATATCAAAACATATTGTAATTGTAAAACTCTGTGATTCTGTAAAGCAGGCTGCAGGCTACACAATAAAATGGAAAAGGCAGTGGGACAAAGCAGTGATCCTGACAAAGCTCTTTAAGGAAATTTGAAGAGAAAACACTCTTGAATCAGAGATTTCAGTGAGAAGATGACACATGAATTTCCCCTTGTATCTTTCACTTGCATAATTTAAGCTCAATGTGAAATTTTAACTTTTTCCTTTTCTTTAGATAACATCTCTAGTATAACTTAATGAAAGCGTCTGGATTTCCTGTGAAAAAGTGTAACACAATAAAACCTTTTAGAAAAATGAAATGGTAGAGTTGTAGCCTGGGAAGCCAGAGGCCTGATGTCCGGGAAGGAGGATGCTGCAGAGAAAGACACACGTATTGTCCCAAGGATTTCTTACCAATCTCCTGCTTTGGGGGTGTCATGGGCATGGGAATAGTGACTGAAATTCCATAGAGAGCATTTAGGTGCATCCGTGAGTAACTGGAGTATCCACTGTTTATATCACACTGTTTGAGGGGGAAACAGGTACCCACAAATCTGGGGGCAGATGGAAGAAGGCTGGGGCTGGAGTCAGAAAGATCTGATTTCAAATGCAGATACTTATTAGCTGTGTGATTCTGGGCAAGTCGCTTAATCTCTGCCTATGTCAGTTTCCTCATCTATAAAATGGGGATACTAATACCCCAGCCTCCCAGGGATGTTGAGAGCATCCAATAAGATGGAAACTATGATACCTACTATGTGCTCATAGTAATCACTATGTAATGGGCTTTTATTTGGGGCTGATCTAACAGTAAGTGTTCCAGAGAACGCTTAAGCTGTGAAGTGGTTAGGAGAATGGTGTGAGAGGATGAGGGAAGTCCCAAAAGCAAGTGCGCCCATGGATATGGCATGGAGAGTGCTTTCTGGAACCCCCAGGTTTCTGATTTAAAGGAAAAGTGTCTGGGGGACAACACCATCATAGCCAGGACTATGAGCAGCTACAACTGTTCCCAGATCACATTTGAGTGGAGGGAGACTGGTTATAGAACCCAGTTCATTGGAACAGGCTAGGGGAAGGAGCAAGAGGGACAGTCCCAAGGCAAATGGAGGAAAACCAGGCATAGAGCACTTTCCAGAGATCCTGGCTGCTCCACCTGTCTAGTTGTAGGGAAATGCGGGAGGAGGAAATGGGTCTTGTGGTGATGGGTCTTGGGTTCAGGGGAGCAGCTGGGAGGGTTGCTTTCTCCATCTATTAGAACATGAGGTAAGAAGAGGAAGAGTTTCCTTGCAGAGGAAATGCCCCCTACACTGTTGGTGGGGAGTGATAATGTGCCATTTGCCCCATGCTAGTTTCAGTTCTGATCACAAAACCTTGACTTTTGATCCAGCTCTGTCCCTGAAGGATCACTTTGGAGATTATTTCTCCCCCCCCTTCTATAATGCAGATGAACCAAATATGCTCTAGGGGCACTTTCAGCTCTAAAATTCTATGGTCCTATTTGGAGAGTTCTGTAAATTTATAAAATTAGAAAAAACTGAAGCAAAAGAATCAACTGAAGAGGAATTATGTACCAAAGGTGAAAAGGAAATGATGGAACCAGATGGATTTTGTGTAGTGTTGCTAAGAGCTAGAAATGATTTCAGTAGTGAATGGGCTGATGAGGAATAAAAGCAACAGGCTGAGCTCAGCCAGGAAAATGGGAGTATATTTTCTTAAAACATTATATATATATATATACACACACACATACATATACATACATACATACACATACATATATATACATAATATACATATACATATACATATATATACATAATATACATATATATATATATACATAATATACATATTATTTACAGAGTAGTGACATGTAATAGCTTTGGCTTTCAATTGTATAGAAATCCAAGTTCCGGTTGTCTTCCTCTTCTGTGCCGTGTGCCTCCGGACAGACATAAGTGATGAATGATTGATTTCCTCCTGGCCATTTTCTCAAGGGATGAAATGAGAAGGTGTTTTGGAACAGATACAGAAATGTCTGCTTAGTTCAATATAGAGACACATTCAATGGACATTTCAAATCCCTTAAAACATTCTCCTTAATCCGTGACTCCGGCCACTGGAAAGGGACAAGCTCCACTGAGTGAACAAAGAGATTATCATTTTGCTCCTGCTGACATGGAAGAGGTTATGCAATAGAAATGTGGAAAACAACCTGCAGAACATGTGACGGGCTGCCTCTTTACATGGGGAGGGGGGCTTATGATGCAAATGGAAAAAGAGGCGTCAACGGCAGTGACTCAGAGTTTCTGAGAGAGCTCGGATTGTGCCCAACTTTTAATAGCAGGTCTGGGATGGGAATGAAGTGGGACTGATGTCATCACACCCTCAATGGGCTTCAGGACCATTTTCCTTCTGTAGCTCCCACCCTCTTGTGCTGGGCTTGGAGCACTGTGGCAGCCCGAGGCGAGTCGGGGCAGGGCGGCCCCTTACCAGAGCGGCTCGGTGTCCGGATGAGGAATTCGAAAAGGAAACCGGGTTGGACTTGTCATTGATGGAGAGCTCCAGAGGATTTCCCACATCTCTGTAGCTCGTGCTCAGAGGTCACATTACACTTCATAAAGCATTTTCCTCACATAACCCTGTGACAAAACTGAAATAATAACGATGACTTGTGTTTAAATAGTGACTTATGATCTACTTCAACCACAGATAAGGAAACTGAGTTCCGAGAGTGGGCCTGCCTTGTCATTACCCATAAACATAGAAATGTGTGGACTCCAAAGACTTATGTCTTTTCAAAATACTCCCTTGGCTTTCACATTATTGTTCTGGGAGCTTGTGACCTTCGGACAGGGAAAATCATTACCCTGCTAAAGTCATTGAGGACCTCCACCTCCACCCCAACATAGTACCAACTGTCGTTTAGAGGTCCTTCTGCTATTATCCTAACTGAAGTGGGGGGAGAGGGAGTGTTGGAGGGAGAGAGGCAGAGCTGAGGAGAGGGAGACCATGTAGTTCCCACCGTGGACAGGGGCCTGAATTGAGTCTGACCATTCTGCTACTTAGAATTGGTACAGCTTCAGGGAACTGCTAAGGCTGCATCTCTGATAACGAATGATCTGATTAGATAATTCTTAATGTCATCTAAATCACAGAGTTAGAGCCAGAAGGCACCTTAGAAAGCAACTAGCTGTCTAATTTTTCAAAGTAAGAAACTGAGACCCAGAGTTTCACTGACCTGGTTCGATCCTGACTGGAGAGCCGATGTTTCTAGTGTCTCACCTGTAAACTTAGGTGATCCTTCACTGAGGAGATGAGCCTGATATCTGAAGAAGTCTGAAGATGATTTCATTTCATAAAAAATAATAATCCTCCCACCCCCATTTATATAATGTTGTGATCCATGAGCTTCAACTCCTCCATCTCGATTTCCTTCTGTGTCTGCAAACTCTCCACCAAAGACTTCACTCAAGTCTGAAAATCCTGGGTGGAATGCAGAATGGTTTCCTGTTTCCCAATTCTAGCGTCTCTCCACAGGCACAGGTAGGGCTTTCAAGGGAGGGAAATGAATAGAGATTCTTGTGTGTGTGTGTGTGTGTGTGTGTGTGTGTGTGTGTGTGTGTATCTTTGTGTATGGGGATAGAAAGAAAGAAAGGAAGGAAGGAAAGAAGGAAGGAAGGAAGGAAGGAGGAAGAGAGAGAAAGAAAGAAAGAAAGAAAGAAGGAAGGAAGGAAGGAAGGAAGGAAGAGAGAGAGAGAGAAAGAAAGAAAGAAAGAAAGAAAGAAAGAAAGAAAGAAAGAAAGAAAGAAAGAAAGAAAGAAAGAAAGAAAGAAAGAAAAAGAAAGAAAGAAGGAAGGAAGGAAGGAAGGAAGGAAAAAAAGAAAGAAAGAAAGAAAGAGAGAGAAAGAAAGGAAGAAAGGAAGGAAGGAAGAAAAGGAAGAAGGAAAAATATAGATAGATAAGTATGTAGGTATAGATATAGAAAGACAGATATAGAAATATCTTTATATGTGCCTGTATTTCTTTCCTTCCTGTAAAGCTGTATGTGTATATTTCACTCTAGTGGGAGTCCGAGTAAATTTATAGAGATTTATAGAGACCTAAAACTATATCTATACTATGGCATAATTAACACTGAATTTCAGTTACCTGATATGAAAGTAGCCTCTTGGTGTATTCATCATGAGTGTGTTTTTAAAACTCTGCTAGTTCACATTCAGTGAAATCCCTCAGTCCTTGAGTTTTTACCAGCTGACTCTTGCACGAATTGTCTGAGAGTGACCGATACACGTTCACACTGTACTTTTGCTTATGGAGACGCAGACAAGCGTGAGCTATGGAAGGTCTCCAGTGCTTTGTGGGATTTCTGTGCACCCTTGATACATAGTGATGTCATATGGATTTCCGTTCTGTGCTGGCTCCACATTGGCTTTTATCAGCACGCCATCGTTGGGCCGTTCCTTATCCCTCAGTACAAGGAGGAGGGGGTGAGTAATGAGATGCAGGCACAGGAAAGGCGAAAATCATTCGCATTCTCATTTGTTTGTTCAATTTGTTGTTTATTCTAATTTTGTTCACTCAACCAAAAAATGCGATTCATAAACAAAAATTTTAGAAGAGAATGCATGAAATCACAAAATCCATTTCTTTGTACAATTTCTTCCAAATTTGTTAACCTTAAAAGAATAAAGGCCCCATTTCTATCTATGCATTGGGATAATTAAGACTCAAAGGAGGGCTTTGAGACAGGTCCCAAACCAGGGGAAGTTGGAATAGCTTCCTTACAACTTTGATCCAGAGATCCCTTTTAGGATCCGTTTGAATGCTTCCTTGATTCAATGCTCCACATTTCCTGCTCCAAAGGCATTCTGCAATAGAGTTTTTCTGTGCCTGATGTCACCACAAATGCTCATCTGTAAGGTTCCACACCATCCGGTCCAATAAAACAAACACGTGTAGGTGAAATACATCTGTAAAACTTTCATTTGCTTGGCAATATTCCTGACATATCTCTGAGAAGGCCCCATTTTGCAGAAGATAAGAAGTTTTGCTAAGATTAAGCAGACCTAGGCTATGTGCCAAGAGGCCATCCCCTAAACTAGGTCATGACCTACCAAAAAAGCCAAAAAATAAAATAAAAACTCAGAAATGGGACAAAAGATCGCACCTCATGTCCCCTGCGATCAAAACTCTGGGGAATCTAAAGACAAGGACTGCAAAGTCAATACCGATGGCAGCATATAAAGGATAACAGAAAAGGAAAATTAAATCTACGCTTTCTCTCTGTTCATGGTCACGATGTCGGAGATGGTGTTCAGGGTCACAAATCCAAGAGACAGGCCCAATGGCCTCTCATAGATTGGGAGCACAAAGTGGTCAATCCTAGCTGAGAGCACTGTCTGGAACGGGGGTCCTCGTGGGTATCGCTGAGTCACCGAATGAATAAGAAGCATTTTTAGTCCCTAACTATGGGCTAAAGCCAAAGACTTGGATAATCTCCTACTCTTAAGGAGCTTCCATTCTAACAGGGGAGACGTAACGTGGTAAGGATGTACGGAATAAACGCAAAATAAAAACAAGGTAATTTAATAGAAATAAAACCAAAAGATATACTTGTGTGTAGGGGCCAGGAGGAGGTACTTATTTCTATTCTAAGGAAACTGCTTTTTTTCATCTAAGTGAGATAGGACTGATAATCTTATCTTAGACTGAACAGAGTGCTTGCCCATAGTTTAGCTGCAACAGCCAAGCCTTTTCATCCCCCTCAAACAGGCCCCTTGGATTTTTTCCCTGTGCATTTTTTAAGCTTGATTGTCTTAAATGAAGTCCTATATGGATGTTCCATCATGTATGGAGGTTTTAAGAGTTCTTAAGGGCTAGTTTAGTAAAAACAAACAAACAAACAAAAAAGAACCCCAGGTCTGAAACTCCTAACATCAGATGGGCAACTCATTGAGACCATGAGGGGTTGCCACTTATTGGAAGGAATCTATACACCATAAAATTATAGACTTTTGAAGCGTATTGTAGAATCATAAAGAGCTAGAAGTGATCTCAGCAGTCAGTTCTGATCCTTTCACTTTACATATGAAAAAATTGAGGTCCAGAGAAGTGAAATGACTTGTCCAAGATTAAACAGGTGGTAAACTTCGGATTTAAATCCTCTGACTCCAGAGCCAGTGCTCTTTCCACTCTAATAACCACCATTAGTATCAGCAACATCACCCCATCGTTGAGGTTATTTTACATAATCATAGTCAATGTATATATATTGTTCTAATTCTATTTTTTTTTCATCTTGAGTTACTTTTTATGTCTTCCCATATTTTTTGGTATTCCTCTTTTTTGTCAATTTAAGGCTTAGTAGCATTTTATTATGTTAGAAGAAACATATTAGCATCACAAAAATCAAAATGAAGTAGTCCCTGCCCTCAAAAAGCTTATGTTCTATTTGGAGAGAATAATGTAGTAATAGCTAATCGATGAGATTCTTGTAAATGGGTGGGGTTGAGCTGAGAAGTGAGCTACAGTTGGATATCTAGAGCTTTGAATCATCTGCCTAGAAGGTGATGGTTGAACTCATGTCACCCAATGAGATCACAAAAGAGAGGACATAAAGAGAAGATATAACACGTCATGGGATTGAATTCCAGAGTGAGCATGTGTACATGCATGTACATACACACACATGCACTATGATCCAGCAAAGCAGACTGAGAATTGGGGACCTGTAAGAGCAATGTCATGAAAACCCAGGGAGGAAATGAAGGTCCAGGAGGAGGGGATGGTTGACTTGTACTGAATGCTGCAAATAAGTCACATTGCACAATTTAATAGGTGTATTTTACTCAGTCTTGTGGAAAAAAACAAGCAAAATTTTATAATTCAAGCGATTCACTTTTAATCCTAAAATAATTATAAGGATAGAAGAAAATGACTAGACTTAAAATATTTTGCAGCTGCAAACTGTAATGGGGCATTAATTTTCATGGACTACTTTTTTAAAATTCCATTTTTCCCTGGAAAATGAGGAGGAAAAAAATGTTCATGTCTAACTACCATAAACACATTATGCAGGATCCAGCTACTGTTTACCTGCTGATCATGAAACTATTAAATATTTAACATTTCAGGTGCATTAAAAATATACTCTGGGATAGAGAGACTCTAGAAATATAATACTCTATATTGCTGAATAACCTACAATACAAATGTTTTATAAATATAGAGACATTCATAAAAGAACATAGGAGACATCCACAAATTCAAAGCACTGACTTTCAGATCATCTAATCTAATTCCCTTATGTTAGAAGAAAGTAGGTGACTTCCCAATCAACAAAAGTAGCAGAGCTTATCAGGACTAAGTCTGTATCCTCAGGAGAGTTTTAAAAAGGAGAAATGACTTATTTTTACCAAAAATATTTACATCCCTTTCTTTTGTGGTGACAAAGAATTGGAAATTGAGGGGATGTCCATCATTTAGGGAATGGCTGAACAAGATACGGTATGTGATTTTAATGATATAAAATTGTGCTATAAGCAATGACAAACAGGATGATTTCAGAAAAATCTGGAAAGATTTACACAAATTAATGAAGAGTGAAGTGAGCAGAACCAGAACTTTCTACATAGTAATGGCAGTATTGTCTCCTGGCCAACTATGAATGGTTTAGCTCTTCTCAAAAGTGCAAAGATTCAAGACAATTCCAGAGAATTTAGTCTGAAAATGCTATCCACCTCCAGAGAGAGAACTGATGGGGTCAATGCACACTAATGCACACCATTTTTCTTTTCTTTTTTTCATGTTTTTTTTTTTTGTCCTTGTTTTCTTTTACAACACAATTAACATGTAAATATGTATTACATGATTCACGTGTATAACGATCACTTTCTTACCATCTCAGAAAGAGGGAAGGGATGGAGGGGAGAGAGATTTTGGAACACAAAAGTTTTTTTCAAAAACGAATGTTAGAATTGTTTTTACATGTAATTGGGAAAAAATAAAATATTTTTTAAAAGGACAGTAGCAGAGGTGACAATTGAACATAAGACTTAGTTCTGTCTTTACGACACTGCACTCTTCCTTCTCATTTTTCTTGGGTTTTTGTGGCTGATTATCTAACCAAAGAAGGCCTTCATCCTGATGTGATGACAGATGTTGTAGCAGGTTCACATGAAAATATAATTTTAGAGCCCAACTCAACCATCTCTCTCTAACTCTGGAAAGTCTCTACTCAGCCCTACTTTCATTTTCTCATTCCATCCCAAATTATGAGATTTAATTATAAGTTTTCTTGCCCCAGACCATCAGCTTTGGTGTCTGTACCCACCTGAGCTGTTACCAAAGTAACTTTTGGATGACTCTAGCTATATCTCTATCTCTTTGTGGATGGGGACAGTTCACACAAGTCTCTTTGTGCCGGCTTAAATGAGTTGTCAAAACATTTTCCCCACACTTAACTATTCCAACTTTTTTGATGTTTTCATAAAGCTACATCTGCTATTCTTACTTCGACAGTTCCTCTATGATACAGTAAAAACTTGAGTCAATACTATGAGCATAACTGATCATCATTTCTCTCAGATCACAGACTCTTTGTCTTATGAGATAACTTGATAAAAATGTCATAACTCTTGAAATCAGAAAGACTGCATTTTAATCTTGACAATTCTGTTCCTCATTGACTTTGGTCATTGTTTCGGTTTTCCCAGTAATGATGATGAAGTACTTATAATCTTATATAGAGCAAAGAAATAAGTATCCCTTTGGAACCTTAATGTGTTTAAGAGCCATAGCAAAATTTTTAT
This sequence comes from Antechinus flavipes, assembly GCF_016432865.1. Lineage (NCBI taxonomy): Eukaryota > Metazoa > Chordata > Mammalia > Dasyuromorphia > Dasyuridae > Antechinus > Antechinus flavipes. Next base: position 7,062,848 of record NC_067403.1, read on the forward strand.
AGGATAGAGATCCTGGAGGTGGGTTTGTTCTGTTTTAAGAAAGAAAAGCAAAGGGGAGAGATTGCATTAGAGAAGAAACAAAGAAGTTAAAATGTGTTATTTCTCATAACTGGGGAGAACAAGAAGAATATACAAACACGAAGGAAGGAGAAGTATATATATCATCACTGAATCAAAGGAGGATTGCACGTGCACATAGATACACACACACCACAAACACACACCCACATACACATTTATACACGAAGGGTGTGGAGTAGAAATACATTAAACAAAAGAGAAATAGATGGAGATAGGGAAAGAGCAGATGGGATGAAAAGAAAAAACAGGGTCGGGAAGAGAATGGTCACAAGCAAAATTAACTTGAGCATCACCTTTCGGCTGCAACAAAGGGAAGAAAGGAGGGGTAAAAACGTGTGATTGAGGTTCAAAAAGTAGAGAGGATCGGCAGTGATGTGGAAACCTTAATTGTAGTTCAATAAGGATGATTACATTCCTTCTCTTATATACCATCTACACAGCAAGTATTTTTTTAAAGGTCTGATATCCGAGATACATGCTTACATGCACACATACATGTACTTTACATGCATGTATATATTATAAAATATCTGTGTAATTGCCTAGGCTTTAGCAAATCATTTGAAAAAATCTCAGAGGTTATTTTTGCAGAAATATAGATGAAGTCATGTGGATGAACTGAGATGGCTTCATCACTGGTAAATGGCCAGAACCAAAGAGTAGAGCCATTTGGAAAATCCACTTGTAATTTAAATTTATTACTACTGAATTTTATCTCATTTTTTTTCTCAAAAGTCAAGCCAATTGAGATTTTTATCAAGAGCAATGCCCCAGATTTTTGTATTTGCAGATTTGATAAGCTTGCCTTCTTATCTGAGTTACAGATTAAAAAAAAAAGTTTAACATCACAGGCTCAATCATAGATGCAAGATGACAACAAACCATTTATGGCTTTACCCTTTGGATCTGGCTTTTCATCAGTGGGGAATACATCAACTTTACAAATGTAAGATGATGAAGATATGTTTAGTTAGTCACTAACTTAAAAAGGCCTGAAAGCATAATGCTCTACAAGATGACTATGAGTCACAAAACATGAAGTAAAATGGTTGTTTAGTCATTCAGGAAGGTTTGATTCTTCCTGACCCTCTGGACAATTCTGTCCATGGGTTTTACTGAGAAGGATACTGGCAAGGTTTGCCATTTCCTTTACCAGTAGATTAAGAAAAAATAAAGGTAAAATGGCTTTCCCAGGATCACATTTCTTGTCAATGTATAAGATGAGATTTGAACTCAGGCCTTCCTGACTCCAGGCTCAATGCACTATCCATTGAGCCATTTAGCTTATCCAACGCAATTTTAGGATATATTAAAGAAAAAAAAAAGGAGAGAAGCTTACTTGCATATATTACCAAAATTAGATACTAGAAAGATAGCCACATAGAAGAAAGTAAAACATCAGCTGGAAAACTCGGAAATTCACAACAGACAAAATCCAAAAAAAGGAATCGATGGCAAAAACTTATAGTCAATATACAAATAGCTAAAATTTAAATTAAGACTTTATATTTTTTTCTTTGCAACTCCTTTTTGTCTGAGAAATTCTACACAATCCCCAGTGTATAGATATATAAAATATGGGGAAAAAAGGTATATAAAATAAGTAAACAAATCAAACATTTAAAAATATGTCTTAAAAATTAACTCTAAAATCATTCTTTAGTATACATATGGGTTTATCATTTATTAGAGCCAAAAGCAAATTTTCATAGTAACGAGAGGGATGTTCTTGTTGGTTTTTACGTAAAGAATTAAATCTTGACCCCCCAAGTTTAAAAAGCTTCAGTTTAGACAACCAGTAATAGGAACAAGAGACCCTAATGCAATGACTTCATAAATATCATAGCTATTTAGTGAAATGAAAACTACTATTAGAGTATGGTTCTGGATAGGTATATTTTTTTCAAAAGAAACAGGATTGTCCAATCTGACGTGACTTAAGCCATGATGCAATAATGAAAGGTGATTTCAGTTACTCAGATTTCTTTTGGAACTAAATTTCTACCTAAAGAGGAATAGCTAACACCTTGTCTTCTCTTAATGATAAGTTCATTCCCTAGAAGTTGAGAAGAACCAACAAAGGGAGATTCTATTGTGAATCTGATGCTCGCTAACAGAAGAAACTGATTGCTAGGGAAGGGACTACTGCACCCCAGAGTTTGACAGGGAAGGAGAATGAGTCTTTGACCAACTTGGATTTTAATAAGAAATATGCAGAAGAGGAATAGCAAGGTCCCAAAAGATGAAGAGACAAACATGATCCTTTAAAATGGAGGTTAGGCATGTTAAAAATCAGAATGAGATAAAAGTGGTAAGGGAAGGTAACAACAGCAAAAAAAGTGGTAGTAGTAATAAGAGAAGAAAGAAGATGAAAATGGGGTTAGAGCCTTTATTTGGTGTCTATTGGATGGTTCGCTTTGGCAGTTAAACCTGAGTGCAAATCCAACTTTGCACACTTTCTAGCTGTGTTACTCTCATCACTTAATTTCTTTTTTGCTCAGTTTTCACATCTATAAAATGGGGATAATAATAGAACCTACCTCACAGGATTGTTGTGAAACTCAAATGAGACAATAATTATCAAGTGTTTAGTAAAGTGCCGGCATATAGTAGGTGCCATATAAATGTTATTTATAAAAAATCAGAGCTGCTCAGTTCTCATTTTTTTTTTTTGGTTCCATAAAGTTGAAAATGATGTTGAAAATGACCAAACAAAAATGACAAGCAGGAAGCTGATCACCATGTCAATGGGCAGGTGTTGAGATTTTAAAACAAAATAAAACAAAAGGAAACCTTGCAAACTACAGACAAGTGAGCTCAACTTGGGCTCATTGGAAAATTGTAGAAAGAATCATCCAAGACTTGGTGAGAAGGGAAGTGGTGATTTAGAATTTCTTCATCAGTCTCGCCTCATCACCACATCTTACAGGATTACTAAACCAGGGGATGCATAGAACACCATAAATATGGTTTGCCTAGCTTTTACAAAAGATTTTTTTTTTTAAATAAAAGAAACTCTTACTCTTCTTGTGGAGAATATGGATTAAAGTGATTAAAAACAGCTAAGGAGCACTCTACTGCACAGAGCACTGGGCTTGGAGTCAGAAAGACTCCCGTTCCTGAGTTCCAATGTGGTCTCAGACATTTCCTAGCTGTGGGACCCTGGGCAAGGCACTTTACCTTCAGTTTCTTCATTTATAAAATGAGCTGGAGAAAGAAAGGACCAGTATCTTTGCCAAGAAAAGTCCAAAAGGGATCACAAAGACTCTGACACAATTAAAAATAAAAAGACAATATGTTAGATTTTGAAATTCACTGGGAATAAAGGTAAAATCTTGTACTTGGGTCCAAGAGATCAACTTTACAAGTATAAGATAGAGGAGATATGAATAGAAAACAGTTAGTTTTTCAGAAAAAGACCTAAGGATCTGAGGGGCTATAATCTTAGTCTGACTCAGATTGTGAAATAGCAGCCCCAAAAAGCTATTGAAATTTTAGTTTCGTTTAGATGAAATAAGAGATATTCATCCCACTGTTCTCCGTCTTCCTCAGAACTCATCCGGAATATTATATTCCATGCTGAGGACTGCACTTTTGAAAACTAATTAGTAGTTTTATATCTATGTGTATATATGGAAATATGTTAATAAGTTGAAGGCTGTCCAAAGGTCAACAACCAAGATGGTGAATAGCCCTGAGTATGTCACAGGAAGTTATTTTTAAGGAACTTGGCGTGTTTTGCTCAGAGAAGGGAAGACTAGGGATGTATAGTCCCTTCCAAGTCCTGGAAAAAGTGATGTAGGATTAAGCTTCTTCACTTTACTTCAGAAAACAGAATGAAGCTCTGAAGGAAAACTGAAATGAGAGAAGAAAAATGGAAGCTCTCAGAGAAGTTTAAATTTGCAAAATGAAGCTCTATGTCAGGGGAAAAAATAAAAACCTTTCTAACAAATGGAGCTGCCCCAAAGTGGACTGAGTTCCTTTAAGATGGGAAATAGTGTCTCTCCTTGGAGATCTTCAGGAAGAGGCTAGCTGACCATGTCTTTGGTATATTCCAGTGGGGTTCTCTTTGTGTATGATTCAAACTAGACCATTGAGCTTCCTCCCAATACTTCATTTCTCCTCTTCTGACCTCCCTTCTGTCTGCAGCTCCATCACTCTGTAATTTAAAAGGGACAATGGGAAAGACCTACTCTCATGGGGACAGGATACACATACATAGAAAACCTATAACCTGTTCAGTGTTTCCATGAAGATGACAAAATTCTAAACAGAAATCACATTGAAATTTAGATCAATCCAGGTTTTTACTGAGGGCAATTATGCCTCACATTACTATAGATTTTTTTTAAACTAATTTCATCATAGGATGGATGTCTCCTAAGAAATGCTTTGTAACTGTAAAACACTGTCAATGTGATATATTATACAATCATTAGCAAAGCTAATTATGCTTTCTTGCTCTTCCAATGCCATTTGAGTTTTTAATAAAATTTATTCTATTTAATACTTCCATGGGTGTGGTAGGAACTGTGCTAGTTTTATGTTTTAGCTTAGGCCTGGTCCACAATAATGGGTCTATGACTTCATCAGTATGGGTACTTCCTCGATCCCTGAATTTATTTCACAACTCCCCTCTGCCTCCCCCAATCAATATGGATGCTGTCCAGTTCTTTCCATAAATCTTGCTTAGAAAATGGACCTACCCAATTTACAATAGGAGGACTTCCTGTGGTTCTAGCATAATTTCATGGAATCCAGTGTTCTAGAGTGGTGGGCTATTCTTTATTCTTTGTGATCAATACATGTAGAGAAAATTGGTACATTTTATCGTCTTTTGTTTAATTTAAATATATGTACACACATATTTATGTATACATGTGTGTGTGTGTGTGTGTGTGTGTGTGTGTGTGTGTAATAATCTCTTCTTTCATTAAAGGTTAAGCAAAAAATAATTTTGTAGGAGATTTGGAAATCTAACTTACTAGAGTTCTCAATTTCTTAAATTTATGGATGTGGAAAGTTATGTCAAACAAGGATAAAGTCTTATTGGAAATGCAGCTTGTTTTAATCACCCATTCTGAACTACAAAAAAAGTCACAAAGTAGTTACTTTTTACTAAGTGTTTATTAGAAACCAGGATGACAATTTTATAAGACTAATCTATGGGTGGCCTGGTGAATGAGAAAGCCTGTTAGACTTGGAGTCAGGAGACATGAATTCGAATTTCTATTTGTCCTTCCCTTGGGCATGTCAAAACTCTTTTAACATCAATAAAATACAGTTATAGCCACCACACCCTTCAAAACTGTTATTAAGTACCATTTCTCTCTCTCTCTCTCTCTCTCTCTCTCTCTCTCTCTCTCTCTCTCCTTCCCTCGCTTTCTGTCTCTATCTCCCTCCTTCTTTCTCTTCTCCTTTCCTTCCCCTCTCTCTTCTCCCTTTTCCATCCCTCCCTTTCTTTCCCCTTTCTCTGTTTTCCTCTTTTTCCTTTTCTCTTTTTCTTCCATTCTCTATCTCCCTCCTCACTCTTCCTTTATCTCTTTCTCTTCCTTTCCCCCTCTCTCTTCTTCTTTCTATCTCTCCTTTTCTTTCCCTTATCTCTGTTTCGCTTCCTCTTTCTTTTCTCTCCTATTCTCATTTTCTCTTTCTCTCTCTCCCTTCCCCTTTCTCTCTTCATTTCTCCTCTCTCTGTTTTTCCCTCCTTACCTCCCTCTCTCCATCTTTCCATAGAATTTTTATGAGGATCAAAAGAAATAATATATTAAGTGTTTCTGCAAACCTTAAAGTGCTATATAAATGCTAGCTATTGTATACACGTATGTACATATATATTCACAAACACACCCATACATATATATGCATCTGCTATTTCATGGGAAAGTTTCATTTCCAAATCTTTTATATGGAAGTATGGACTCACAGTAATAAGACCCATACTCAGATGACATAGCTATTCAAGCTACAATGTGACTCATGAAATCAATGACTTTCTGGTGGTGAGCATTCCCAATTTTAACTAGGCTGGTGCTTTCACAATATACAGACAGTTGTCTCGGATGATCAGTGATCAGGAGATCAAAAGTATCTAAGCAACAGAGAAGTGTTGGGAATTCTGGGTCATGAAAATGAACTCAAACTCAGGATTGGCAATTTTGAGATCAGATTTCATTTCTTTTGCAGATATAGTCTAAGTAAAGAGTAGCTCTAACTGAAGAGCTGGTGGGGTGATCTTGCTAATTGCCACCTTTCTCTTTGTGGCTGGGTCACCATGAAGTTTTGATTCTTTTTGTTACTGAGTCAAGTAGTCTATGTATAGACTCCTATCTCTCAAGAATATGCCTGAGAATCCACGCAGGCTAAGGACTTTCTCTGAGCTAAGTACGCTTATCACCTGCTTCTCTTTTTCACATCTGGTTCCCCTTAAAAATCTTATTGAAAAACCCATATCTTTCCCAGAGTCCTAGAGATTCCACTGCCTAATCCTCTAGTTACCTGTGAGAACATGTAACTAATAAAGTTAAGGAGCAAAAAATAATAATAATAATAATAATAAAGTTAAGGAGCTCTAAACTAACAGAGCTAAAAGGATTTTGGAGATCCTCTAGTTCAGATGACAGTAAACTATGGCTTGAGGGTCAAGTTCAGTCCTCTGACTATTTTTGTATGCCCTGGGAGGTTAAGAATGATTTTTACATTGAATTATGAATTTTTAAAAATTAATTACTCTGATACATGAAAACACTGAAATGGATCTTGGGTAACTTATTCTAAGTGGTTTCAGTTTTCCATCTTGGAGAGAGGTTAAAATTTGACACAAAATGATCAAACTAAATGGTCAAAATAATCGTCTCACATTCCAGAATTGCTACATCTTTTTTTCAAAGCAGGAGTGAATAACACGTGTGCACATTTCCACTATTCATATTAAATTTTCAGTTGTTTAAGATAATCATCTCACAAATAGTTGATAATAGTCTTTTTAAAAAAAATAAGATGATCAATTAAAGAGTAGTTATCAACAACCTCTCCCTCTTATTAAAGCAATCATTAAGAAGAAACAGAAGTATGACCTCAGTCTTCTCTTAAACAGAGACATTTGTTAAAATTTATTATTCTCTCTTATAATTCAATCATGGTGTTGAACATATGGATGTGTGTAATTTGACTTTTAAGAGGTGCCTTTTTCTTTTACTGAGCCAGTCATATCTTGCTTTCCTCTATTCCCAGGACAGAAAACAAAAACCTTTAAAAGGCCATGGTAGCCTACTTTGTCTTGTTATTTAAGAGAGTTTCCTTCTTTCTCCTACGCTAATTTAAATGCAAAATCCAAGAAAAGCAATTTGATGAATCTTCAATTTAAAAAAAGTTTTCCTAGAAGTTATTAAAAATAGAGTTTTTACTAAGGCTCAATTAATTTTCTATATATCTCTTTTGAATACATAGCTTTGTAGACTTAGTATGGCATCACTATGGCGCGCGCGCACACACACGCACACACACGCACACACACACACACACACACACTTTTTCTCTCTGTGTCTCCGTTTCTCCTTTTGCTGGCTTACTGACCATATCATGGCAACCTAGAGAGAGAGGGAAACATCCACGTACCGTACTACTACAATTCACTCTTGGAGTGATGGAGGTAATCTCAGTGTATTGGTGTGAGTATGTGTGTGTATTTGTTTTGAGGGGACAGGGATAGGATCCTAATAGTTGTTACTGTAACTCCTGAACTTCTAACAGCATGTTTCTTATTAAAAAATCAGTCACAATGGCACATTTGACTCATGCCATGCATTAAAACAAAAGACAAAAGCAAAAATAATAACATTTTTCTCAACAGAAAAGCAAAAGTAGAACTAATCAAAAACATAAAGAGTCGACACACAAATTTGCATCACATTCTTCTACTAATAACCAAAATGCCTATGGTAGAGACAGGAAACCCCTATACCCCAAACAACTCGTTACTGGGTTACAGATCTAGATGTTGGTGATCGATTATAAAGAAGAGTCTGTATCTCACTTTGATTTCTGGAGTGGAAACCAAACTATAAAAGGTATCTAGGAAAGGAAAACTATCTTGAGTTAGATTTTTTTCCTTAATAAGTACTGAAAATCATCTTTGAGATTTAATTGACCCAGTGTTAGGCTAAATACAAAGGTCAAAATACACTAAGAGTGAGTATTTTCTCCCTCAGACTCCTTACCAATGGACCACCATGGTTCACACGGAGGCAGGGAAGTTACAATCAACTCAATCAATGAAATTTACTTTCTTTACCGAGTATGATTTACTTGTGGCTAAGTAAACCTTTCTTTTTAACTATTAAATGATCTATAAATGTCTCATTTCATTCCAGTTCTAAACCTGAAGCACGGGATCACCCTGAATCAGTGCTAGCTTACTTTAGCCCATTTAGAAAACATTTGCTGCTGTTACCCATTGGTAGGGGAGTACAGTAACTCTCTCAATTTCCTTTTGCTGTCCACTCCAACGGCACTTCCTCTTGAATACAAAATAAAAAATGACCTGCTGTTTCCTAGTAACTAAGCTTACCTGCTAGAGTGCCCTAGGTTTTGGTTTTTTGTTGGTTTGTTTTATAATTCACTTAATCTTGCCGTTTCTCCTAATGCTGAGTTATACTTTCATATCTTTCCGACATATTAGCCCTATGGTTCGCAAGCAAGTGTTTCCTGCAAGTGGCTAATGAGCACATCATCGACAGTGTCATTTTTCTCAGAGTTACAATTTTTCACGATAGCCCAACAATTACTTTCAGATCCTTTAAATAAAACTTGCTGTTTGGTTCCAATTTTGTTGTTTGTGTTGGAAGTTAATCACATCCACTGCTGATCTTTATTGGAACCTGCTGTACCTCCAAATCCTCTGGATGGAAGGGAATATGAAGTCCGGCACTATCAAGCTACAGCTGAGTACCAAATGAGGATATGAAATAATTACTTTACTGAGGGAAGATTACTTGGAATCCTCAATAAGTTCATATAATCACGAACTCAATATAAACACTGGTTCATCTGCTATGAAGAGACCCAGGATCATTGTATTAACACTTTTGAGATATTTTTAAAAATGAATTTGTAGAATTAAATCATATATTTAGAGATGCAAGGGAACTTGGAGGTCATATAATCTAGCATCTTTCCTTTCAAGTGGGAAAATAGGTCTTTCCCTTTAGCCAAGATCAAACAAACTAGAGTTTAAGCTCAGGACCCTGACTCCAGAACCAACATTCTCCCCTTACACCACCGTGACACCCACCCCAAACTCACAAATAGAGTTCCAAGAGAAAAGTGGGTGAAACTCGAGCAAACAAATTTGAGAGGTTAACAGGAGATTAACCATGAAGAATCCAGTCCCTACCTTAATGGAACGTACCATCTAGAAGGGGAACAAAGCATAAAAGCAGATTATTTTAACATGTAAAACTACCCAAGTGCACTGGGGCTATAAAGACAAATGCTTCTATGAGGTCTCTGGAAGGAAATTGTTGTCGACTTTGGGGAGAGAAATGAGGAAAGGTTTCACTGGAAAAGGGAGCTTTTAAAATGGGCTTTATGGGCTAGTTAGGAGTTCATCAAGTAAAATTGGGGAGAAAGGAAGACAGAGAGAGGAGAGAAAGAAGACAGGAAGAGGAAGAGGAAGGAGAAAAGAGAGAAAGGAGAAAAGAAAAGGACAAAGAAAAGGGAGAAATACAGAGACAGAGACAGAGACAGAGACAGAGACAGAGACAGAGAGAGACAGAGGAGAGAGAGAGAGAGAGAGAGAGAGAGAGAGAGAGAGAGAGAGAGAGAGAGAGAAGAAAGAAAGAAAGAAAGAAAGAAAGAAAGAAAGAAAGAAAGAAAGAAAGAAAGAAAGAGAGAGAGAGGGAGGGAGGGAGGGAGGAAGGAAGGAAGGAAGAGGAGAGAAAAGAGAGGGAAGAGAAATAGGAAAGAGAAGAGAGAAAAAAGGACAGAGGAAAAGGGGGAGACAGAGAGACAGAGATAGAGAGACAGGTAGAAAGAAATTGAGAGAGACAGAGACAGAGAAATAGGGAGGGGGAGAGAGAGAAAAGAAGGGAGGGAAGGAGAGAAGAAAGAGGAGGAAGGAAGAGAGAGAAGAAAGGGGAGAGAGGAAGGGAGGGAGAAAGGGAGAAAGGAGGAAAGGAGAAAAAGAAGAAGGGAGAAGGAAGGAGAGAGGGAGAGAGATTCAGAGCATTAATTGTGAACAGAACCAGAGGCCAGAAAGCATAGCTCATTATAAGGGACAGAAAGCAGTTTAATTTGGCTGGAGCATGAAAGGGAGTCAGGAAATACGTCTGGAAAGAGAAGGTTGGCCAGATTGTGAAGAGCCTTGGGTGGCAGGAGAAGGGTTTGAACTTTAATAAGGAGACAGTAGGGAGCCACAAGGCTTTTAAGCAATAGGAGATCCGGGCCTAGGAAGGATTCTTTTGGCAATGTTCTACAGGCTATTTTACAGAGGAAGAAGATGGTAGAGATTGAGAAATCCATAAGGAGATAATTGCAATAGACTAAGCTGGTGACAGTGAGGGTGCAATGGGAACAGTGAGTTAATAAACACTCATTAGGGTGGAATGAGCAGAGTCAAGAGATCCTGTAAATGTAAGAGTAAATATTTAGTTTTACACACACCCTGGGCCCTGGAAAACCCTGGCCCCGCTCCATTCTTTCCAAGCAATTGCTATTGCCCCAAATAAAACAATGGAACACCCAGTAATAATAATAGCATCATGAACCCCCACTGTGTGCCCGGCACTGTGTGAGAGCTTCTACAAATCTTCTCTCATTTGGTCCTCAGGTCCGCCCTGGGAGGTGGGTACTATTATTATCCTCCCTTTTCAGTTTAGTAAACTGAGGCAAAGAGAGATGACGTAAAAGTCTTAGTTATAATTTGCATTTAGGTCTCCATCACATTTGCACCAGAGTCCCTCCCCCAGTATGGAGGTGGGGGACACTGGGCCAGGACCACCACCTCACTGCCAAGGGCAGTCCACTCCCCATTGGCCTTTGACCCATCGAATCATCTCCTGTCATTTTGTCCTTTACACAAGTATTGAACTCTTCCCACCTAAATTCAGGCTCTCCTTTCTCTTTCCAAGCTCCCGTGATTAGGGTCCCATCTCTCCTTAAACTCCCTCACTCTTTCCATCTTATCTTGAAACAATCAGTCCAAGGTTAGGTCAATAAGTGTCTTTGTTAGCCACTTCCCGTGCTCTAATCACCATTGGAAGTGCTGGAGAAAAAGAAAGGCAAAACAATCAAAAGTAACCCTTTCTCCAGCAGAAGCAACAAAAGATACCAAGCCCGGGATTAACTAGGGAGAAACTAGGAGTGAAGGGCAAACACCCCCAGGCTAGCTTTACAGACGCTGCAAGTGGGAGCCCTGGGGCTGCAAGAACCCCAGAAACATTCATTTCTCTTTTTCTTTGGCAGGTAGATTAGGGACCGACAAGGGTTCATCAACACTAGTTGGTGATTTTTCAGCAATAGACAATCAACGTGTGTACCTCCTTTATCTATTTCTCTAGATTTGGACCACATTCATATAGAACCCACAGACCAATTCATAGAAAATTATTAATCTTTAGACTTCATTTTGAGATTCATTAACTTCAAAGCCTAAAAAAGTACAAGATGTATAAGCGCTAATCTTCCATAATTCACTTCTTGCTTCCCTCCTCAGCTGTTGACCTGCTTGCATTTGCAAGCTTGGATTTGCCTCCAGCCTAGAACCAGCCAACCCTAAGAAATCTAGCTCAGTAGAGATTGCTGGCTTCAAAGCAGTCATTGGGCTAATGAATGGAAAAAGTCATGGTTGGTTGGCTTTGTTGATGACTAGATGGATGGAGAGAAGAAATCGGCAATCTCTAGAGAGCCCTAAAATGACAGCAACTGTTTCCTATGATTCTCTAGACTCCAGACATGGCTCGACTCATAAGGATACAATGGCCAGCTCCTGAAGTTTCTTCAGACACGTCAGTCATGTCGCTAAGCCAAGTATTATGCATGAGAAGAGCACAGAACTGAAGAACTGGAAGAAAGCTGAATGGTCAGCCAGCCTAGCCGCCACATAATGGGAATCCCCAGTAGAACTTGCTCAGCAATTTCAGCCTCTACCAGAAAACCTTCAAGGACCTTCGAAGTCCGCTCAGTTCAATTGTTATTTATTTCTAAAGAATGTTTTGTTCACTCTGGTTCAACATAGTAGGTATGTTCTCGGATTTTGTGAAGGAGCAGAGGCTAGGGAAAGCTGTTATGGTTCCTAACCTTTACTACTTGTACGTGACCCAAAATTGAGGTTCAGTTTGTCCCCATATCAGATTCCTATCCCAGTTCTTTGATGGTAGATGACTTGATTTGACAAATCTGTCTGTATTTTAGACATTTAATTGTCCTGGCAATTTCTGAACCAACAGCTTCCCTGCCTAGATTCCTGAGCTCACATAGAATTTTGGAGTTGGAAATGATTTATTTCCTTCAAGATCATTTAGTCTAGTCAAACCATACCTGACTAGCCCTATGTAGCATACTCCAAAAGGAATAGCTTTAACTTCTGGTAGAAGGACTTTTCTAATGAGGAATACACTGCCTTGTGTCCACGCCATTATTTCAGATATCTGACAAAAACATAATATTCATTTTTTTAACTAACAAAAATCCATTTTTCCTCCCTCCTCTCTCCAAGCTCTTTAATGAAAAAGACAAAAACCCTTCTAACAGTGTGCATGGCCAAGTACAACAAATCCCCACAATGACCGTGTCTAAAATAATGTCTCATGTAGCCTCCTAAGTCCATTAGACTTCTGTCAGAAGGTGAGCATTTTGCATCATCATCAGTCTTTTAGAATCAGGCTCAGCCCTGGCTTTGATCAAATTTTGTAAATTTTTCCAATTTGTCTTTAAAATGTTATTTTGTAAATTGTTCTTATCCTCCCCACTTCATTCCAGCTATCTAACTCTTAATCTTGGTTTTCTTGATTTCTGATCTCCTGCCTGTCCCAAGGCTCAGCTCATCTTAAATCTGGATCTGAGATGATGCATAGAAAGCCCTTTCCCCCCTGGAAGTGCTATGTAAGTCTGAGAACTCTAAATGAACGTGTTCTCCAGCGGTTTGGTACTCTCATCAATGTGGGTCCCCTGCCAATGCTGCTGATCCCACGTCCACCCATGTCTTCCCTTCCCTGGCAACGTTTTCCCATTGTCTCACTCAGATTACTCACTGGCGTTCTTTCCAGGGGCCTGGGGGGTTCCTCACAATCTCCTGACATTATGGGGATTAACGTCAGCTCTTTATCCTTCCTCTTTCCCCACCCTCCTGGTTATGGGTCGCTCTGATGATAGCCCCCGACCTTCTGCGTAATCCTTCGCTTTTCCCCTGTTACTGCCCAGTGAGCCTTCTAATCATCTTCTGGGTGATCTCCCCTTTAGGGGATGGGATGACTGAAGCATGGCATGGCTCAGCCAATGGAATCATGCTGGCACCAAAAATGGGCCTTGGTTTCAGGGAGAAAATTGGGGTCATTAAAAGAATTGTGCAATTCCCCAAAGACTCTCCAGTTCTTCTTCTATTCAGATATAGACTTGGCTTATTGTGTATTTGAACTGTCTTCCTAAGATACAAACACATTCAGACACATTCAAAGGTGCATAGCTTATATATTCTCATATACCCAGAGCCTGGACAGTGGAATTCCTCATCTGCTGTATTCTGCCTGTACAGAGAGTTAGCACAGATTTGTTTGAGAGGAGATTAGGAGGTTCAGTCAGGATCCCCATGCAAGAAAATCAAGGGGACCTCAGCATCTACAAGACATCTTTCTTTCACTTGGACTTTGATCTCATGACAGCATCTGTGAAATGTTTTAGACAGCATCCACTTCCCAGTACTTAGTGGGAAGTACTTATTTATTGATCAACAGGTCATCAAAGGTCTCACCAAATCATGTATAATGGTAAGCAGCAATCCAAGCCTGCCCTTTTCCCAAAGTCTCTGGACTTACAAACATCAGATCCAATGCTGGGTGGCTTCTCTCTCAGCTTAGGATGTCTCTGTTCAGTTGACTGCAGAGAAATCCCCAAATTAAAGCTTTGTATTTAGGTTTTCTGAATGTGGATAATAGGATGATGAGTTGTCCTGTAGGGACCAGAGGTAACATGATTATGGATAAAAGAATGTAGAAGACAAATACGACTTCAAGCCCATTAACAGCTACAGGATATCCTTTATGGGACCAACTTTCCAGTGGTTAACTCCAAAAAGATCCTCTGATCTCCAAAAGGGAAAGACTTTTGATAATTCTAAATAGCAACATTCATTCTAGACCCATACTGTTCAAGGGACTATAAAAGTGTGGGGGTGGGGAATGGGGAAGGACTTGTAAGGAGGAATGGGTAAGAAATTCAGATCTTTTGAAGTGGAGGGAAAACATTTATTAAGCACCTACTATATTCCAGGTTCCAGGCTAAGTACTAGAGATATAGAGAAGAGCAAAAACAGTTTCTTCTTTCAATAATCTCACCATCCAATGGAGTAAATAACAGGAAAAAACTATATGTAAATGAAATATAGACCGAATAAATTAGAGGTAAACTCAGAGGGAAGTTCCCTAACTTGAAGGGGGACCAAGAAAGGCTTCTTGCAAAAGGTAGAGTTTTAATCAAGACTTGAAGGAAGCCAGAGAAGTCAAGAAGCAGAGAATTCAAGATAAGGGGAACTGCGGGAGTAAGGGAGAAGTGCCCATGGTGGGAAATGGAGTGTTTTGTTTAAGGAATAGCAAGGAAGCCAAAGATATTTGATGGAAAGGATTGAACTTTAAAGAAGGTAAAAAGGACCACGTTGTGAAAGAATTTGAATACCAAATGAAAGAATGTGGATAGTCTTTCATTTAGAGTGGTGTGGTTGGTCTATCAAGTAGCAGCTGGACTTTAACTCAAGGAGGCCATGGACACACTCTAAAGAGTAGACAGTTAACTAAATAAAAGGTTCAGTTCTCTCCATGAAAGCCCATCATGGGACTTTTCTCCAACCCAAGCATATCGACCCTTATTCTCTGACAATCCCCCACTCTGATTCCTCCTGTTGCTATGTAAATTCCTTATCTCCCCCCCTTTCTGAGCTCCAAGGAGCTCATAGCAGCAACTTGTGCATATATCATTGGAAAAATGCCATTTCCCACTCTCTCCTCCCAGATTATCTTTTGCTCGCAGCAGGCAGATTCTGCATCAATGGAAGGGGGAAAGATAAAGGGTAAAAGATGAATGAGTGAGAGTCCCATTTTCCCCATTTTCATTTTAGGAAAGAATGAATCACACTTTATGAGCAGATGTGGATAGACTGTGATCTGCATTGCAGATATCATTATAAAAGTTTTAGTCTTAAATCCCACTCCTCTCTCAAATTTCCCTATTGCTCTTAAAGGCACATCATCCTTCCAGTCACCAAGAATCTCTTAATCTCATCGATTTAGAGAAGTCAGTGATGATTCCTCATTTTCTGCCCCTCACATATTCAATCAATTACTGAACCCTGCCACTGATACTTCCCTATCTCACATTTGTCCCCTTTTCTCTACTTACACAGTCACATTCAAGTTCAAGCCCCCATTCCCTTTCTCCTAGACTATTGTAATACTTTCCCAATCTTCTCTCTCCAATCTTCCCTTCACACAAAAGCCGAAGGGATTCCCTAAAAAATTAGTCCAGAGAAGCCATTCGTAAGCTCCAGGCGCTCTCTATGTAATCCATAAATCTTTGGTCTGGCTGCTCCTTATCCCTGAACCATCTTTTTCCAATATCTTTGTAACTGTCCTCCCCTATCATCACCTTTGCACTGAAGCCACCAATTAGCAAAGCAGATGTAATTTTAGTTGGAAGATCTTTGCAGAATTTCTTTTTCCTCATCTTCTGGAACCAACATTGGCACACAAACTACAATTATTTTCGTGGGGGTCTTTTGGCTAATGCTTATCATTGGCATTCACTACAAAATTGTTTCTTGTTGCCTTTGAACGTACAATAAAACCAACAAAATGAAGGGGGAAAAGTACCATGGAAAGAGTATTTTTTCTAGTGGTAGGGATCATGGGTTCAAATCTTGCGAGTGATAATTATTTGCTGCACAAGTAAATCATTTGAGCTTCAGTTTCTCATTGATAACATGTAGATAAAGTTCTTCTCTGGTGTCTCTGGTCCCTCCTACTTCTAAATCAAGAGTGTTTAACCTTTGTGTGTGAATGTAAATATGTGTGGGTGATAGATCTCTTTAGCAATCTGGTGAAAACTATGGATCCCCTTCTAAGATTAATGTTTTAAATGCATATAATAAAATCTACAGAATTACAAATGAAACCAAAGGCCAGTGAAATTAAAAATTTTTTTTTAAAATTTGTTCACACCCACGTTCATAGGCCCCCTGAAATCTATCCATAGATTTCTGTGGTCTCCAGGGTAAGAATCCTATTCTCTAGCTCTAGCATCCTCTGAAATCTTTTCTTTGCTTTTTCAAGAAAGATCTGCACCACCCACCATTTGGCTGCTACTTTCCATGATGTTCTAGCTTCACTCATAGTGAGAATTTTATGCCTGATAAGATTCGGTTTTATCCTTGTGTGTACTTTGTTCATTATTGGTCATGGATCTTACACTTAGAGTACCAAGAGATAAATGAATGTTTAAAGATTGTTTAAAAACAGTGTGATTCTTAGTATCTCTGCTCCCTATTCTGCCACTCAGCTTAAGGGGCCCCCAAGGCTGAGAGACACATTGTATTTTTTGTTGTTTCATTGGTTGCTATGGCCCAACAATCTGGCATCAGGGCAGGGAATCGTTGACATCCTTTATTATAATTATTGTTATTAATTACTGACTCACATTTCCAGGATCCTAAAACCACAAACCCCCTTTCCTCCCAAACCCCAGGAGGCTTCTTCCCCTCCCAGAAGCCATCTCCCCCAGGGGCAAACATCTCCATATCTGTAGGTGATTCACAAGTGCTTGTGGATGGACTGGCTGAAGTTACTAAGTGACAAAAAGAGATGATCTTCAGCAGACTTCCCATCCACCCCAGGCTTTTGTGGGAGGAGAAGCAGATGCCCGAACACTCTTGCGCATCTTTGCCCTCAGCTGGGCTCCATGTAGTCCCGCCTTTCTCCATCACTAGCCTCCCACTCTCCCAAATGGTCTGCATTTTAACCATGTACTTCTGCGGTATCATCTGCCTCATCTACTTCTGCAAATGTCTGATGACTCATGTCCCCAGACCACCCAGAGCCCTGGCCCAGCATCAAAGGGCTGTCGTTGCTTTGGGTTTTCATTGGTACTGAGTACTTTAATTCTAGGAGAGATTGATGGGCATTGATATTCACTTAGCTTCACAAAACTCCTGTCAACAAAGGTTGGTTCCACCTCTGAGATGACTGTTTCTGTGCCCAGAAACACCCAATAACTCCTATAAGGCTGTACAGCAAGGCTGGGAATGGCCAAGGCCGGATTTTGTCTCCACAGGGCTATACCTGGGCAAAATTGTGAAACTGTTGTCTTTGTTTTCCTTCGCACTTCCCCCTTCCTCTGTGATAAGGCACTTTTAGATTGTTCCTGAGGAAGCTTCCCTAGACCTCTCTTCTCAAACATTCCCAAGCCCGTGCCCCATAAAAGGAACCCGCCCTGTGTCCTATTTGCTGTGAGATTTTATCCAGGGGATTTTTGTAATGGGCTGAGGCTCGAGTTGATGCACTGAGGTCCCAAGCATGTGAGGCTAATAGTAATTGGACCACACTCTATTAATATATAGGCTTGGAGAAAGAATGGCCCCGCCCACTCTTTGTGCAAGTCCTGATGTGTTGTATAGGAAATGACGGTTTTGGTGGGTGGAGGCAGGGGAGGGGAAAGGGAAGCGGAAAGAGAGACTGCTGACTGACATCTTGTCCCAGCTGCTCGCATTGCTATCGCCATGGCCCTTCATCTCCGATCTCCTCTGCTAGCTGGTCTCCTGTCTGCCCATATTGCTATCGCAATCCCCCCTCACCTCTACTGAGAATAAAGATTGAAGATTTTTCCCTTAACCTGAATTCCTGACTCTGAGTGATTGTAAATACGTGGTCATCACAGATTTTATTCACATACAAGTTGGAGCACATGGTATCGGAGTCCCTTTCAAACGCTGAGATTCGCTAATTCTCAAAGGGAACCGTAGTCACAAAGCAAAAAGAAATGACAATTTAATGGATTCAGTGGTGAGAATTTTAGGCCCTGTGGGCAGGAGAAGAAAGTACATAGACAGGTGGGAAGGAGAGACATTGTAGTCCTAGGGAGGTGTTTTTGATGTTCTAACTCTCTAACGATTCTAGCGAATCCCCAAAGCAATGTGATTCAAGACTTCCTTGCAGTGGACTATGGATTCTAACCAGGTCTGTAGGAGATGATGGGGAGGGTTGGCTTTGAACAAAATTATGAGGTAGGCAAAGTTAATCTTTCACAGAAACATCCAATGTTAGAAGTGGAAAGGACTTCGGATGTCATTATTTCCAACTCTCACATTTGGCAGATGAGGGACAGAAACAGAGAGAGTCAGGCAAGGACAGAGACAGAGACAGAGGGACAGAGACACAGACAGAGACAGAGAGAGACAGACCGACAGAGACAGAAAAGAGGGACAAAGAGAAAAACAGATGTCAAATAATTCATCCAAGTTTACACAGCTAGTTAGTCGCAAAGTCATCCTAGAACCCCACTTTTCTAACTGTCTAATCGTTTCTCCATCATTCCTATAAGGACAGCCCTCCACTTCTCCCTTCAGTTCCCCCATCCCAACCCGAACGCTTATATTCCCTAGCACCTCTGTTACCAAGTCGTTCACAAACCTGCTATTCCTGGGCACATCCCTATGTTCTAATATTATCCTTCCTGTCTTTCTCACACCTCATAAAACACATTCTCTGGAAAGAACTGATTTCAGCAATTATGGGGAAATAACTCATGCACCTCCTCATGCATGCAGCCTTCCCTGACACTCCCAACTAAAAGAGACTTCTCCCTCCTCAATATTCCTAGAACACATCATTTCCACCTTCCTGTGTCCCGTCACTGTATTATTTTGATATTTGTACATATTGAACCACCATATCAAGAGAATAGAAGATCTTTGAGTGATTGTTCATGCATATATACATGCACATATATATATATATATCCTTAGCACTTAAAGCACATAAATATTTAACATATACATATATGTGCACATGCACACACACACACACACACACACACAAATATCCTTAACATGTATCACAGTACTCTGAACATAATAGAGACCTAAACAGTGTTTGTGTGGAACTATTAAGAAGAGCATTTATTTAGTACATTTGCAGTAAGATGTAAACAATAAATAACTGAGCAACATCAGCCCCCTCAGAGATATCCATATTTTGAACAAATACTTTTGAACCAAAGGAAAGACTCTCCGAGGGCAGAATTGCAGTCGAGCCCCCGAAGGGCTGCGCCCGCACCTTCTCTGCCCGTATGTGCGCCAGGCTCTGGGCCGGTGCCCTACCCAACAGCTGCTGGACCCACCAGCCCCCATCAGTAGTAGCTGTCTAGGATGGCTGTAATCGCATATGGGGAAATGCGCTAAGGAAGCCCAATTTAGAAAGCGTTAGGACCGATGTGACATAGTTAAATGACGCCACCTGTGGACTTCGCTCCATCCATGTGACTTTGTAAGCTTTTTTTTTTCCAAAGGAAAAACAACAGCTGGTTGCCAGATGCCAATCTCTGCAAGTTTGGTTCACTGGCCGCCTCAAGTTAGGAGGAGGTAATTTAATGGCCAAGACTCACGTCATGTTCTGTCTTCGGTTACACACAGGCAGGATTCTCCTGATTTGGGGCAGCTGAAATGCGTGGTTGTGGTAAAAGGGGCAAAGGTGAGCCAGGAAAACAACAGTGACTTGGGCCAAAAGGGAAAAAAATAATAATTCCTTGCCCAGATAAATTTGGAAGAAAAAAATCAGAATGAAGGAATAAACATGGAATGTTAGAGCTGGAAAGGGCCTTAGAACAAAAAATGTTAGAACTTAACCTTAGAACTTTATGCTGAAAACCCCTTAGAGATCATCCTCTCCAAGCCCCCTCGGAAGCTCAACCCTCTTGCAGCATCTCCGACAAGGGATCTTTGATATCCCACAGCAACCTTCAGCTCAGCATCTCGAGCTCTTCCTTTCCCTCCAAGCTGACTGCTCCATTTCAGTAATACCATCCGTGTCACCAGAAGTCTCTTCTTCTGGAAAACACTGAGGTCTTGAGTCATCATTCTCTTCTTTCCTCTAGCTGTGATCAATCACCAAGTGACTTTGATTTGTCCTTCGGTACTTCCCTGTTATTCCCTTTCTCTCGGTTCTTCCCCATAACCCTTTCAGCCCAGAGACTCACCAACTCCTCTAGGTCTGTGTGACAACATAATCACCTTGCTTGAATCTACACTTCTCCCCTGGTAAGTCATACCCACCACTGCCAGACTAAGCTCTGCAATGTATGCCATATGTCATGCTGCCGCCGGCTCCTTCTTTGAGGGTTTTTAAGCCAGATGTGAGATTTCACTGGTTCGGGGAATTCCTTCTGCCAATGCCCATCAATAATTCTCCTTTCCCGTCCTCTTGGAGAATGACCCGGCTGTGAGGTAACCCAGTCTCGCACCAGTATGTCAAAAGCAAGATCTGCTTTTCTCCTGACTCTGAACTCAGCTCTCTATTCATTATTTCATGGCACTCCTTTAATCTTGTAGACAGGATTTTTAAAATTGCTAACTCTTCCCTCCCTTCTCCTTCTTCCTCTCTAAATGAGTGATCTCAGAATCCTTTCCTTTCTATAGTCTTTCTCCTTGATGAGCTCATCCCTGTGAAGATTTTTAATTGTCACCCTCATACAGAGGAGTCTCAAATTCATATTTCCAGCCCCAATCTTCCTCCCACATTCTTATTCAACATTTTTCAACTGAATGCTAGGAATATCTCTTCCAGCTCTAGAACTGTGATCCTATAACAAATGGTATCAATAAAATATATTTTTAATAAATGTTTAGTACTTGTGTGACTTTGAACTAGTCCTTTCTCTGGATCTCGATTTCTTCATCTGCCAATCAACAGGGTGGAGTTAATGAGATGAGGTTCCTTCTCATTCTGAAATCATATTTCAGCAAAGCATATTGTGAGCAAACATAAGAAAGCATTTTCTACATGTGAGTTCTTCAATATTGGACTTCTCTGGGAAGCAAAAAATCTCCTCGAAGAGAGAAATAACCATCTGTCAGGGATGTCCTCAAATAGCTTTCCTACAGTCAGTGAATGATTGGACTAAATGACCTCTAATGGTTCTTAATTAGTCATTTGCTGGTTTCCTGTGTTGACCTTGACAATGTACAATACAGACAGGCAGGTATGTCACCTCAAAATGTCAACAAGAAAAATATGAGACCTTGGATTTTCCAGCTACAAACAAAAATCCTCCAAAAGGGTCAGGGCGCTAGGACTCTGGGAAACTGGCGGCTTCTTTTATGGCATGCCTGGTGCCAAACTAACTCTGGGCAGGTGGTAGGCATTCAATAAATATTTATTGCTTTGGGAGAGGATCAGAGCCAACCAAGAAGAGAAAGACCCGAAGAGATGACCTCACCTTCCGAGTCGGAATAATTTGGATGATTTCCCCCACTTCCCAATAGGAAACCCAGTCTCTAAATTCTGCGATCTCTAATAAGAGATTAGATCGTAGTTCCAGAAGGAAGGCAAGGCTCCACAAGTAGGTTCATTTATTCTTGGCCCCTTTTCCTGAATGTCAGAACAGATTTGCTAGAACTGTGCATAGGTTCTGTTATAAAAACCAGATGAAACCACCTGGGTCTCCATGTATAATTGGAAACTTGGCTGCAATGTACTACAAAAGGAAGAAGTAAAGCTAAGATTAGGGAAGAAAATATGACTTTTCCAGACTTTTCTAATTTAATGGCATTGTTCAGATGTGTTTCTCATCCAAGAAAAACAACCTGCTTCTTCAAAATGATTCAAGTTAGGGATAGTTATCAAGAATCATCTTTCTTAATCTCAAGTGGAATAAAGGTTGTAAAGAAATCTGTATAAGCGTGCCCAAAGTATGCTCTATTTTGACAGCTTCAATTTTTTTTCCAAAAGAAACCAGGTTGTACAATTCCACAGGGTCCCATAGTCTCTGATTGTCACAGTCCCATAACCTCTGACTCAGGCAGGGTCAAAAGAATGGGAAAGTACTCCAATTTGCAGCCCTTGCTGACCTTGTGATTCAGAATCATCGCTGCTCAACCCCTTTGGCAAATTCTGGATCTTAAGGCCTCGAGCAGCTTGGAATATAAATTACTAAGTATGGATTAATGGGTCAGTCTTTGTACTAGGCATTAAGGATAAAAATATAAAAGTAAAATGTTCCCTAAAAGTTCTTAAGAACTTTGTATTCGATCAGGAGAATATTAACATTTTAGTGGGGGGGGAAAGGTATAATATACATGATGAAAGATAATCAGGGAAAGGAGTTTTGGTGTATTCCAGTGATTCATCATCTGGGATTTCTAGATACAAACTCGAAGGGTCCTGGGAATATATAGCAGAAGGTCTGGATAAGAAAAATATACGTCTATATTTTTACTAACCTTTTGTCTCTCAATTTCCTTCAATGATATTTCCTCTAGTTATTTAAAAATGTTACTCTGAGAAGGAGTCCACAGCTTCAGCAGACTGCCAAAGACATTCATGGCACAAAACAAAAAGCTAGGAAGTCCTAGCGTAGGTGGTCACAGACAATGTGAGCGAAACCATTGGATAGAAGATTGTCCCACGCTTCTCAATGACAATGATGATATTGCTTCTATTATTATTCCCTAGGCAAAATTTTGAAAAGGATGTGTCAAGGTATAGATGGTCCTGGAAAATGAAATGCAATCTGGAGATTAAGAGCAGCAAGATACAGGTGGGGGTCTGAGGAAAGCATTGCCTCATCCACTGATAAAGGCATCTCTACCTGAGGACAGATCCAAAAGGTCATAAGAACAGGAGGACAGAAATTCAGATGCACAGGGAAAGCTGCCCAGTTAAACTATCCAAGACTGTACTGCTTGGGCATAGAGGGGTCTGGGTCTGTCTGGCTCACTTGCTCTCCCTCCTATCGACAGTCAACTCTTTAATCCAAGATTGTTATGGGAGGACATTTGCCAGAGAGTTTTGTTTGTAGAAACTGATGATAGGTGGTCTAAGAGAGATTGGTACTCTCCACTGTGTTACTGGCAACAACTTCTGCCTTCTTTATCTAAATTAATTGTCCGTTCTCCCTGATTAGTAACACAACGGAGAGATCGTATTCCAAGAAAGAGAGTTGAATCAACTCCTTTGAGAACATCATACAGAACTCCATTTTGAACATATCAGGTAGAGAGAAATTTGGAGCAGTTAATATTCACCAAGTAAAAAAGGGAGGCGTTAAATAGGCAGTGGACCTATTTTTGGGTAATTTACCTTCTGCAAATGGCAGGGCTGGAAACCTTGAAGAGGGGTCATTAATGACCTTCCTACAGAAATCAAGCCCATTCATCTGATAGTCATTTCTTCCCAAATTCATCTTTCTGATCAGAAAAAAGATATTGCCTTCTCGGAAGCTAGGAAGGATTTATTAAATTTACTACATTTTATATCTGATAGTTTCTCTTTTATGAATGTTTTTATGGTGTCCTCATCTTGACCCTCCTATTCCCAGAACTGGGCTATGCACGTAGGACCAGGAAATCCCCACTGAGAGATGAAGTCAAACGGGGACCTTTCAGAGGAGACAATGGCCAAGGCACTGGTCACAGGTGTGGATTAGGAAAGGGGAGAGCACTAGCCAATTCCCCCCCTCTTCTTCCCCTTTCTTCTTCTGTGGCCTCTTCTGAGAAATTCATTTCAGGGACAATGGGAGTAATTACCATTTCCATCTATCAGAAGAAGGGAGCCATGTCCAAATGAAGGAGTAATGATTCTGGATCATTCATGGAATTGTGGCTGGGGAGAGGAAGGGGTCATGTCCCAAGTGGGATTGGGAGGAGATAAATGAAGAGTGGACAGCTCAGGGAACATTTGGGCTTCAGTAGAAATCCCACTCTTCTAGTCCAACCGAAGGTGGAGCAGAAATCCATTCTGAGCTTCCCCTCCTTCCCCCCGCAGAGGAAACATTGAGTGGAACAAAATCTCCCTGAAGCTTGTGTTGCTCTTTAAATTTCCAGGAAATACTAATATGTGAGCCATCATCCTCATCATTATGATTGGCAGCAAACTGCTTGTCCTAAGAACTCCCAAATACTACTTTGTCCGATGAAAAGAGTGATGGTTGTGTGTGAATAGATGGACACACACACACACACACACACACACACACACACACGCACCACTTTTATTCTGCCCCATTGGAACTGATTGGAATTGCCCCATTTCTCAGGAAAGATTGGTTGAAGAAAAGGAATTGGCTTTGGGATCACAGGACCTGAGTTTGAATCCTGGTTCTGTCACTTATTACAATCACTTAATCTCTCTGGATTTCAGTGCCTTCTCCTTTAAGACAAAGGAGCTGGAATAGAGAGCCAGATCTCTGGTCTTTCCTTTGGATCTAAATCTATGATCCTCCAACCCAGAGCTATTCTCTTTCCTGAAGTTTTGCTGTTGTAGGAACTTCCCTGATCAACCTGATGATCTGTCTCCACTTGACTCTATTTCGGCCACGATCTTTACTTCCTTCTCACTAGAGAACGGGTCTCTGCCTTCCCCCACATGGAAAAATCCTGGGTTTTGATAGTACAGCTTCAGTCTTAGCTGACTCAGCTCCAGATCTCCACAGCCCCTCCCAGAACAGTCGCAGTCCTCAGTGCTCCCCTCATTTCCATCTGGGCCATCATCTCCACTCCCACTCCACCCAGAGTTGGGCTTTTCTCTGTTGTATTTCTAGGACATCTCCAGCTAAGTCACCATGGATGTACACCCCCTCCCAGCTCCCTTTTTTTTTCTGACTAGAATGACTTTGAAGGCTTGAACAGTGCTTGGCTCATGGTACGCCCCGTGCTTAACACAGGGCTTTAATGGGCCCTTATTAGATGCCAGTTGGCTGCATTTGAGGCTTGTTCTATCATCTATCTACCTATCGACTTATATTTACATAGCTATGAGCTTACCTGGTCTGAGTCTGTAGCCTTTGTTTGCAATGGTGATCTCTCCCAGTTTTCATCCTTCAGAAGTATGGGTTCCACCAAGGAGGACAGCCCCCAAGGGAAGGGATTGGCTCATCCGATTATGGAATGATCATGGAGATCCCTCGGGTCTACCAGAGCTAAAAGATCTTTTAGCTGTTCTTCCTTCTGCCTGCCCTTTTGCCTTCAGCAGACTCCCTCTGCTCAGGGTCCCGGAGATGCTAATGACTGCCTTGGGATGAAGTACATAGAAGCCACGTGCTCTCAAGCAGCTGTGCGGAGAGGGACTGTGTGGCTGGGTGCTCCAGAGATAATGACCTCTCGGCTCAAGAGCGAGCATCAGCCAAAACCAGTGACGAAATCCCGGGAGTTCCTGGAAGTAGCCCTGGAGAAACAGTGGCAGAGGCTCTGGCCCTTTCACAGGGACAAACAAACCACATGGTGAGGGGCTGGAGTCCTGCTTTGGGAGGAAAGTTGACTTCTTTTCGCTTAAGAAATCTTCTGAGGTTCCTTCTCTATCAGCGTGAAATTCCAGAATCCAGCCTTCGGATAGACGTAAAATTTCTTGTAAATTCCTGGGCACTCCCTGCTTCTAGAGGCTAAGACAAATGGGATTTTCAGGACAGTACCTGCCCCTGGACTACTGGGGTTTGGGCTCTTTTTGGAAGAGGAGTGGACTTGAGATTGCTGGTAGGGAAGCCGCAGAGTCGTACCATCATTTTTTCAATGAGTCCCACTTTCTACAGCAGCATATGCAGTCCTTCAGACTCAAAACAGCCACCCATATCTTGGACTCCCTATAGAAAGGAAACCAATATTGGCTTCCTAAATGGGGCCCAAATCCCAGTAAATGCCACTTTTGCCCTCAGAGAAACTTGTGTGAGCCTTCAGACAGTCAGTCAGTGAATTCTTATTAAACACCTACTATGTGCTGGGCACTGTTGTAAACGCTGGGGACACCAAGGCAAACAGCCATCCAATGATGGAGGCAACATGTACAAATGAGGGATAATATGGGATAAATTGGCAATAACCCAATAGGGAAGGCATTCCGATTGAGGAGGGCTGGGAGAGAAGATGGGGATTAGCTGAGACTTGAAGGAAGGAGGCCAGGGAAGCTAGAAGGATAAAGAGGGAAAGAGTTCTTGCCAAGGGACACAGCCAGTGAAAACACCTGGAACCAGAAGAGCGCCTCGTGTTTAGAGGGACCAGAGTCACCAGATTGCTGGGGGAGCTGGGGCTAAAATGTAAGCAGACTACAAAGGCAGGCAGAAGCCAGGTTATGGAGGGCTTTCTGTTTGATCCTGGAAGCAACAGTTGATTGGATGGAGTGAGTGTGTGTGTGTGTATAATGATAATGGTGATGAAGATGATGGTGATGATGATGATGATGATCACACTTGCCTTTTTGGAAGGTCTATTTGACAGTTGAGTGGAGGATGGATCAGAGTAGGGAGAGTCTTGAGCCAGGGAGACTGGTCAGCAAGATATTGCAATAACTCACATGTGAGGCTATAACAACAGCTATAAGCATGGAGTATTTTAGGATCTGGGAAAGAGGGATTCATCAAAGTGGAAAGAAAGCTATTTTCATTGTTCGTGGCCCGATTTGACACTTTTATATATTTTCTGCCTCGTTTATAATATCTTTCAGATCCTCCCCCTTTCCTGCATTTTCTGTGGGGTAGAATTCAGACAGTTCTGTGTC
Organism: Antechinus flavipes; assembly: GCF_016432865.1. Taxonomy (NCBI): domain Eukaryota; kingdom Metazoa; phylum Chordata; class Mammalia; order Dasyuromorphia; family Dasyuridae; genus Antechinus; species Antechinus flavipes. Next base: position 7,089,883 of record NC_067403.1, read on the forward strand.
TGATATATGGGCTATTATCTTGAGTAGTGAAATGTGATCTGGTGAGCCCTTTGATTCACATATGTGCAAAGCTCGACATTGCACTCCAGTATCTCCTGCAGCTCCTCAGAGAAAGGAGAGACCAAATCCGTTCCAAAGAGCAACGATATCTTTGGCCACCTCCAAGATGGGACCCGGTCCACAGAAGCCTAGAACTTGCTTTTGAACAGAAGTCAAACATTGGGGTGTTCCCAATGTTTAATGCCTAGTGTCTAGTACGTAATTAATAAGTTTGCTGACTGAAGGTTCATACGGGTTTCTCTGTGGGTAAAAGTGGGATTTACTGGAATTTTAGCCCCCTGTAGTCCAGTAGCCCTATTGAAGGAAATCCGAGATATAGGTGTTTTTTTGAGTTGGAGGGCTGCTATGGTTTCACCATCATCTGGAAGCTAATTTTCTTGAGCAGCAATACCTCTCCTTGAGATACCGCCGCAGAGTAGCTGGGACATAGTTGTTAGCCACGTTATTATTCTCCATGCTGAAGGGTAATTGCTAGCTAGCTAGAAACACACATTGGTTATTTGCCATTAGTTGGGAAACCCTTTTGGATCCTGGAAACACATATGCTCCAAAGTAGAACAATGTGATTTATTTTAGTGAATTGTTGATGTTTTTAAGTGAGAGATTTCTTTCATTGATCCAAACCAAAGCCTTTTTAAAACTCTTTTGTGCAATTTGTTCATAAAATCTGATCAAACCCACACAGAAAGTCATTCCAATTTGTGATAGACCTCTTTTTCTTTTTATTGAAGAATTCATTCATTCATTCATTCATTTTTTTTTTTTTTTTTTGCAGAGGCAATGGGGTTAAGTGACTTGTCCAGGGTCACACAGCTAGGAAGTGTTAAGTGAGACCAGATTTGAACTCAGCTCCTCCTGTCTTCAGGGCTGGTGCTCTATTCACTGTACCAGCTGCCCCCTAGATCTTTTTTCTTTTATTATCTTGTGGATACCATGAGTTATTTTAACTACTAATTTATGGCGATTGTTCATTTTCATGAGCATATTCTTTTCTGGTCAAACATGTTCTTAGGAATGGTTCTTGTGAAATTTTTCAGAAACGAGTCATCTTTAGTCATAGGATGGTTGAATGAGAGCCAGAAAACCCCACATTACAATCCTGGCTCTACCATCGGTAATAACTTCAAGACTCAGTTTCCTCATCTGTAAAGACACGATTTGGAGGAGGGCTTAGCCTAGATGACCTCCCACTTTTAAACTTATGAAACAATGCCTGAGAAAGTGATTCAAGGCTGTATTGATTGCCTCTCTGTATGCAAGTTAAATGAATCTTGGATCTAGAGTTAGACGTCGCCATCTGGTTCAATACCTGCATTTTACAGATGAGAAACCTGAGACCCAGAAAATGTGAGTACTTTGTTGAAAGTTGGACAGAGGATAAATGGGGAAGCACAATTAGAATTTAAGTGTCTTCTCGTTTCAATTTGAGTCCGTTTTCTATTGTCCCCAAGCGAGTCCATTAGAGATAAGTTATTTTAATACTTTTATTTTAAAGATTTTTTTTTAAAGTAAGGTCCCTAGAACAGCAAAAAGACCCTAGTGATTGTGGGGACTGGATCTTTTTCTGTACTGAAAGAAATCAATTTGGAATCATAAGCTTTGCCACTGGGCAATACTGATTGATTGAGGGCAAAGACTATTTCGTTTTGCTTTTGGTGCTGATTCACTGCTTGTTGTATTGAATTCAAATGCTGTTTAGCAAACTTTAAGCTTCTACTATGTATGAAATGCTGTATTACATATTAAAGACACAAAAATCAAAGTGAAACAGTTCCTGCTCCCAAGAAACTTATTATCTTCTACAGAGGAGACAATGTAAAAGTTCTCTGACTCAGGGAGAAAGCACTATGGGATGTTGAATCAGAAGATCTAGATTCAAATTCTCTTCTGATACTAGGCATATCAACTCATTTGATTTCTCTGGGCCTCAGTTTCCTTATCTGTTAAATGAGGGTCTTGAACTATAGGAAGCTTTTTGTGATCCTCCTTAATTTTCATGCTTTCCCTGGGCAAACCCTCTCCAATTTATCAGGGACATTGTTTATTCATGTTGCCTTGCGAGTCGTGTCCATCTAATAGTAGATGATGAAATCCTGGGAAGCAGGGATCATCTTTTGCCTTTCTTTGTATCCCCATCATTTAGCATAGTTTATGGCACACAGTAGGTGCTTAATAAATGCTTATTGACTAGTGGATCTTTGGGGTCTCTTCTTGCTCTAGATTCATGAACCTACAAATCACACTTACACATATAAGTAAATACAAAGTCATCTCAAGAGCCTAATACAATGTCACTCTCTCCAGTTTCCGAATAAGACTCATGATGGTCCTGCCATACTAGGCTATTTCCCCTCATATATAGATCCCATTTCCCATCTCTGTATCTTTTATGCCCATAATGTTTTTCCTTCCTGACCTCTTGGAATCTTTGGTTTCCTCTAAAAACTCAGTTTAAGTATCACTTCCTGTAGGAAGGTTTTCCTGATCCCTCCCCCATCTCCCAACTCCAATGTTACCCTGCATCTGCTTTCTATGACTTTTGTATAGATTTTAATATATGCCTGTTATCTCCTCCATTAAAATGTCAACTCCTGGAAGGCAATGCTTATTTTGCTGTTGTTCCCCTTGTACTGTGCTTGGCACATAGAAAATACTTAATAACTACATGATTTATTGATAATAAAAATATAATCAGAGCTTACATTTTTATGAGGATTTGAGGTTCAGAAAGCATTTTAATGGAGGATTCTCATCTTTAAAATAGGAGTAATAATATCTGCTCTGCTTACTCCTATGAATATTGCCGTAAATAATGGATGCAAAGATCTCTGTAACTGTAACGCACAACATAGATGGAAATTATTGTTAGATGAATTGATTTTTCAATGAATTGACTTTAGTAATACTGACCTAAAACAGTTATACAACTTAGTCTTAAAATACTTTAAGCTAGAAATATATTAACAGAAATCAACAAACAACGGTCTAAACATTCTTGTGGATATTTAAAAAAAAAACTGAGAGAAAATGAGATTAGGGAAATATAGAAACTAAAGAGGGAATACAACATTATTTTATGCTGAAAAATTGGTGCGTTTAGTATTTTAAATAAATATTTAATTCCATATTTGATATTGATATAGGAGATCTTCACCTGGGATCGTGTAAAGAGTCCATAGATTTCAAGAAGTCCTTGAACTTGGGAAATTTACAGACACACACACACATATCCATGTACATATACATTATGGGTATATATGTGTATATCTGTATGTATGGATATGTTGCTGTTCTTTTTCCTTTGTTCTCAAAGAGGACCATGACATGGGGAGGTGATACTATGATATACAAAAGAATTGGATTGAAGTGAGAGAGGGCTGGGTGAGGTCAGCTGCCTCCCTTTCCCATCCAGAGCCATTTGGGGCCAGTGGTCAGATACAGATCAGGACGACTGGAGATGGCCCACATGTGTATGTATATAAATGGATATATGTATGTATATATATATATCCATATCCATATACGCATATACATATATAAGATGGGAATATGTGTGTGTATATCTATACACATATAAAACTTCCTTTGTAATCCTATTTAGTTTATTTTATGCCTTTAAAAATATTCTTCTGAGAAGTATCTCAAAGGTTTTATCAGACCATCTAAAGGGGCAATAATACTCAAAAATAGACAAGAAGACTGCTGCAGAAAGAGAAAACAGTGTCACAAAAGTATCTTCCACAACATGTGGCACAAAGGTGCTTCTTTTTACGTGTTCAAGAGAAATAAACTGTATTGAATCATTGCCCTTGGAATTTTCTTGTAGAATTCAAAAGTCCTGATTAAGTATCTCCTTTTCTAGGATCTGGAGTTACTGGAGTTCTAGGCCATAAATGCACAACAATTCTTGCTCTCAAGAAGCTTCTCTTTTAGGGAAGACTAAAAACTATTAGGCAGATGATCAAATACCAATGAAGCATTATAATGATGGACAACGTACATACATTTTCTGTTGAGGTCTCTTATTTTGGGCCTGAGCCCTGAGATTGAGGGCAGTACAAATACAAAGAGGGGCTTTCCATTGCAGTCCAGAAACAGGAGCTTCCCAAAATAAGGACCAGATTCTTGATTGGAATGAGCCTGTAATTACTACAGGAGACATATTCAGACAGAGTCTCAACTCTCCACCGCCATGACCTTGAGCTTTTTCCTTTGAGATTCAACCTTCTGATCCCCACCAGAAAAGAAAGCATCATCTCATTAAAAATGATTCGATGAGCCATTTGTTTACGTACCCTGCCACAAGGACACAGTCTGTCCGGACTTTAATTTTCCCACCTGTAAAGATGTTTCAGTTTCTCCCCTTCGCCCCACAATGGGGCAGTGCCCTTTGTCTTTAAAAGGCATCTTGAAATCACATAGCCAGCAGGGAAATGGGTCAAGTAGGGGGTGGCAAAGCTTTGCATCCCTGGGACCCTGGATCGTGACTGCCACAGTCTGGGGTGTGCAGGGACAACTTCACTCCTGCTCCTTCCTTCCTAACTAGGGCTCTTTGAAATGTGAGTTTTATGGGCAGGATTGCAGTTGCTTTAAATTATCGGAGTTGGCAAGTGCCTGAGAGAGAGAAGGAGTGGGAGGCTGCTTCAACCGGGGAAAGACAGTTGCAGAACGTAGTTCCACAAGAGCATGAGCTCCTAGCTTCAAACGCTTTCCTGGGGCTCTGACAAGTGCTGCCTTTTCTCCTCCAGAGCTTTTCGGTGACATTTCCAAGGGGCTCTGAAAAAACAAACAGCTCTTTCTGGCATCCAGTTGTGGCGCTGACCAGATTCATGGGACAACCACCGCGAGGGAGTTTCATGTTCTTGTGGGCCATTTGATGTGCCGGCTCCTGGAGGGGAAGGTAAGCTGGCATTTCCCCTGGGCGTGTGGAGGGGTAGGAGAGAGAGCGGAAAGAGCTGGTGGTGGATGCTTTTTTGTTCTTGGGGTTTGCCCCTCTTCAGGAGTGTTTCGTGGAGGAAGGGAAGGCAGCTGCTCCAGAGAGATGGGATACTTTTTGAAAAAGTCTTATTATTGTTAGAGAGTGTGGGAGCAAATGATGAATTAGCTGCTGAAAAGTTTCAGCAGTTTGGTGCTTTTTGGTTCCTGTGGCTTTTGAAAGGATCTTTGGGAAATAACTTTGGATTTAGGAAGAATGATTACCTCCTTTCCAAACAGTTCTCGAAAGCCCAACCTGAACTAGCCAGACTACGTGTGGCTCTGCTAATGGCTTTGTTTACTTTCTACACGGTCTCTCTGTCCTTTTTGCTCTCCATATCCTCCTGCTTCCTGATTCCCCATTTCTCTTTCTCCCATCCATCAACAGCAATATCTTTTCTTTTAATGATTTTGGGGATCATTCACCTCAGTTTTGTTGCCATGGCACCCGGTCAGCTAATTTCAGAAACTATTCTAAGAATACCAAGCAAGTAAAACATTTGACTCTTCCTCACACTTTGGAAATGAAATAGGAGGATATTATATGTGTGTATTTTTCTCCATGAAAAAAGTAAAAAAAAATTATATTGGTATCTATTGACTGGAAACCCCATCCATTTTCAGGGGGACTGTCGAGAGGGTGATTTATCAGCCTCCCTAGCACAAGTTAGAAACAAAAGCATTTCCTTGTTTTTTCCTCATTAGGCCCATTATAGAGAAAGGTCCCTGCCCAGGGAGAGTTTAGGCCAGCAAGTACACAAGTAGCTCGGAGACCACTGCAGCTTCCCTAGAAACTCTCCAGCTATCACTGTCCTGCCCCAGCCCAGCTGGACATCCAGGTGCACGGGATGAGATGTTCTCCTTGTCCGTGAAGTCTCTGTGCAGACGCAGCTCATACCCAATTCTCCACGGGCAGGCACTCGGGCTCCCGGGCTGGGCTGTGAGGAAGGGTTACTGTCAGCTGGAGATGTCTGTGGGTTCTCAGCTGCTCCATCTACCGAGCTCCGGCAGGGGACCCGCTTGGGCAGGGAAATGTTCTTGTGGAGAACCCAGCAAACTAACCCCCCATCTGCAGAAGAGGGACCTACTCAGGAGAGAAGAACTCTTCCGAGCAGAATTTCTACCTGCTTCATTGCAACAAGCAGTTACAACTATTTTTTGTCTTCTAGCTTGGGGAACAATTTAAATCACAGGACTTTTTTGAGCCTTGGTTCTAGTCTTCCTTTGGGAAGAAGGAGACTACAAATGGGGGCACTGAGGCAGAATGGGAGCTCATGTTGAGGAGATATTAGAGAACACCTTAAATTTTCTCTTCTTTCCCTTTTCCTCCTTTTTCTTCAATCCATGTTTTTTGCTGGCTCTTGAGAGTACCCGGCAGTGAAAGGTTCAGCAGAGAGTGAGTTTCTGAGCCCCCTTTTTGCACTGCTTTCCCTCTGAGACGCCTTGGTCCGACTGGAGACGCCCCCACCCTATCTTGAGGTGGAGGGGCCTTCCCACCAGCCCCATGACATCATTCTCCACAGGCTGATTGCTAGAAACATCCAGTGAGCTGCATGGCGCCTGGGACTACCCAGGGGCTGGGTGGGGCTGGGAAGTGCGCAGTATGGCATGACGTGACCATTCCGGCCTTCGGAGGGGCGAGGGCCCGCAGGCAGCCCCACACGCCTCTGGGGCTCTCGCCACCCTACATGCGGCCCTGGCCCCCCGACTCGTCAGAAGCACTGGTGATTGGGGGGCGTTTGGAACCGGAGATTTCAAATGAAAACCCGGCCGGAGCCCTGGAAAGGCCAGGTCCGGCACATTCCTGCGGTGTCAGGGGAGCCCCTGATGAGCTCATCAGCTTTTCTCATCCCTCATTCCTGTGTGGAGGAGATTTGCGCTCCATCCGCTGGCTAAGGTGGAACACCCGAAGGCAGCAGGTCGCCGGCTCAAGGCCCGGGTGGGCCCCCTTGGCTCTGTGGTCCCACGTCTGGCGCTCTAAACTCGTGGGGCCGTGGGCTCCAGAACAGCCCCACTTCTCTGGCCAGAAACCTAATCCCCCAAAAAGCAGGAAAGGGGAGAAGGGTTAAGCCCTTCTGAGCCCTATGGGACCAGCTCTGCAAAATATCTTCCCGTGTCCGAACTGGAGCGCCCAAGACCCTCAGTTCGTGTCCCTAGGATGGGAGGCAGCCATGCTGCTGCCCATGGAAGGACTCTAGAGGGAGGGGGTCTGCAGGGAGTTCCAGCTCAGCCCTTTGCAATCTGTGGGAGGCTGAGTCACACTTTGGGCCTCTGCGATCCCAGATTTAAGGCTAGAAGGGCCTTTCAAAGGCCTCTCCATGGGAAAGAAACTCATCAGAAAACTCTTTTTCCCCTCTCTGCCCCTGCTTCTTAGTGTTCATCTTCCGGGCTTCCATGTCTGCCGAAGCTAGCAGTCCAGTCAAGAGAAAGGCTGTTTTTCAGTTGGAGGCTTCCTTTTTATGATCTACAGCTTCTCTATATGCATATGCCTAAGATGCTAATTATTTGCTAATTCTGCCTCTTATGTAGTCCTATCTGCTTGAAGAAAAAAAAGATAAAAAAAGTTCAACAGTTAGAGTATATTCTACAGTGGGGATGAGAGAGAAATGATACTTCTCCTCCTCCTCCTCCTCTTTCCTTCTCCTCCTTTTTTTTCTTTTCCCTTTCTTTCCTTCTTTCTTTCTTTCTTTCTTTCTTTCTTTCTTTCTTTCTTTCTTTCTTTCTTTCTTTCTTTCTTTCTTTCTTTCTTTCTTTCTTTTTCTTCTTTTCTTCTTCTTCTTCTTTTTCTAAATTTTTTGTTTCTTTGATAGATTTGTTTTTCCCTTTTAAGTTAACATACAGTGTAGAAATTGAAATAAATGATGAAAAAAGGTTAGGAGCACAAATTGAAGAGTGAGACAATGAGCAAAGGTTATTTCCATAGTCCACTATTTTCTTCTGATTTAGTAAAACATGGCTTATACTTTTGACTGCCAAGTTCTCTAAGACGAATGATACGCAATATCACGATCTAAATCAAAGCAAACAAAGGAAACAAACATTTTATGCATATGGAAATCCAGTGCCAAAAAAGTGGAAGTCAGCCAAGGTGATAGTGAAGTAAGGGACAGATCTTCAGTGCTAGCTTTAATATTTTAAATTTAATACACTGTTCTTTATGAATATTTGGGTGCTTGCCACTGCCAGGAGGAAAAAGAAAAACTACAAAACAAACAAAATCCAAAGCTTTTAACAAGCAAGTTTCTACTTGGGAGTTCCTCTGTATAAGGGTAAAAAACCCCAAGCTTTCAGTATGTGAATTTCTACACACTTTTATTTAACAATATATAAGGCACTGCATTGGTTACTATAGGAAATCAATTTTCACTCTCAAGGAGTTTGCAATCTATTTGGGGGAGATTAAACAAAATGCAAATGATTATTAACACAGAATATATATTAGAATGTATTAAATGCATTTCAGAAATGTAATAATAAATAAAATCAGAATGCAATACAAGAAATACAAACTAAGTCTTAGGAGGATTAAGAGAAAGAAAAGATCCTGTCCAAATTGGGGGGAGAAAGGGCAGGTAAAACTTTGTCAAGAAATGGCATTTGGATTTAATCAGGTAGCAAAGGAGTGGAGAACCTTCCAAGTGAAAGGAATAGACTCAGTAGAGGCAGGAAAACTTAAATTAAGGTTTTCCTAAATAATAAGTCTCATGATAAATGAATGAATGAGTGAGTGGATAAACAAACAAACAAACAAACAAGTAGGTTACTTAAGCTCTGTTTGCATTAATCCCCTGGAGAAGGAAATGGCAAGCCGCTCCAATATCTTTGCCAAGAAAATCCCATGGACCGTGTGGTCCCACAGGGTCAAGTCTAACATTACTGAATATCAACAACAAGTATTCATGGAGGGAAATTGTAATAGATAAGATTGGACACTGAAATATGGCTAAAAAGGAATGGAAGAGCCAGACCAGAGGACTGGAAATGCTAAGCTAAAAAGTTTTATATTTTAATCTAGAATCACTGAATATTTTTGATCAGATCTATGTTTTAGTAATGCCAGTTTTTCAACTGTGTGGAAGATGGGAAGGGAAAGTGCCCACTGTATGCCAGCCAATGGTAAGCACTTTTCACAAATGTGATCTTATGTGACGCTATGTTATTATTTCTGTTTTACAGATGAGGACATTAAGGCAAAGAGAGGTTAAATAACTTGGCCAGGGTCACACAGCTAGTGAGTGTCTGAGACCAGATTTGAACTTGGGTTTTTCCCGACTCTGTGTCCAGGGAGTTATTCACTGTGTCACTAGAGGGGTTAAATGTTAAAAAATTTTAGGCAGAGAATCCAATTAGGTGGCCAAGTCAGAGATGATGAGATCCTGAATTGGAGGGAAGCAAGTGAGGGATGAGAAATGAAGCAGTGTGAATGGAGAGAAGAAAAAGAGTGGGAGAAATGAGGTTTGGCTCACCAAAGCTCTCCATTCTCCGGCCTCCACCTACTTTTCTGAGCTTTTTCAGTCAATTTTCTTCATATCTGATTATCTGTGACCCCTTGGGGGTTTTCTTGGCAGAGATCCTGAACTGGTTTGCCATTTCTTTCTCCAATGCATTTGACAGGTGGCTGAGGCAAGCAGCTAGTAAGTGTCTAAAATCAGATTTAAACCAGAAAAGAAACATGGAGTCTTTCTGACTCCAGGCCTGGCGCTCTATCCACTAGGATACATTATCTCTTTTCATTTCAGTGGTTTTTCAGTAGAGTCCAACTCTTTGTGACCCATTTGGGTTGATTTATACCTTTGCTTCCTTCAGAGCCCAGTTCAAGTCCACCTCCTACCAGAGATCCCTCCAGTTGTTAGCATTCTCCCTCTTGGAAGTACTGTGTTTTAATTTACATATAATTCATAATGTGTATCTGTTGTCTCCCCCAGGAGAACAGCAGCTCCTTACAGAAACTCCTTAGAGATTTGGGTCTATTTTATTTTTGTATTATAATTCCCAGAACTGCATCTTAAACACAGTAGAATTTATTAATTTTTACCCATGGAATTAAAATGGATAGAATTGAATGACAATCTAAAGAATCTGAAATGTCTCGAGTAGGCAATGGCGACACAATTGGACAGATAGTGGCAAGGAGGGCTCAGGAAAACTTACACCAGTAGTGTCAAACGGGACGGGGCTCAAGTAGCCACGACCCTCCCTAGTGTTATTAAAACCAAATGAAAGGGGCATCTAGATGGTACAGTGGATAGAGCACTGGCCCTGAAGTCAGGAGAACCTGAATTCAAATCCAACCTCAGACACTTAATACTTTCTCTCTGTGTGACTCTGGGAAAATCACTTAACCCCAATTACCTCAGCCAAAAAAAAAAAAAAAAATACAATTAGGAAATGTCCAACAAAATGAACCCAAATGCAATAAAACACAGATAATGTTCCTTTGGGAGTTTCTAAGCAAACAGGAGCCCCCAGTGATCCTTATTTGATTTAGTGGCTCCATTTTGATTTGTTGGACACCACTGATGTAAATAATGGATTTAGAAAAGGAAAGATTAGAGACAAAGGGAATCAGTAGGAGACTATTGGTAGAATTGAATTCTAGAACTCTAGATAAATGGAATCAGAATGAGGGCTTCTAGTTTGAGTACAGAAATCTACATCGATAACTGGAGACATCCATAAATGGTGTTCAGAAGAAGATCTTGCAGGATCCTAATTCATTAAAGAGCAGGAAAATCAAATCATCAGTTTTCAAAATATTTGTAGCAAAATAGTTGACTAGCTTAATTCTCAATTAATCTAAAATTATGATTACCCCAAATACCCTGTTCCTTAAGTGCCCTGGTTAATCATAATTAATTTCTTAAGCATCATGATTAATCTTGGCTTTATAATAGTGAAATATTACTCTCCCTGTTTCCTTAGATACTCCCAGAAGCAGAGCATCTGTCTGGGGCTAATAACTACTCAATTCATGACTTAAGCCCCCATCTGGTGAATTACTCTGTTTCATACCAAACATACCAAAGACATACAAACCCAAAAACAAAACATTTAAGACTTGAGACAATGTAAATTACAAAAAAAAGGGAAAAGAATAATAAAATGCTCTCTGTGCCCATATAGAAAGGGATACCATCTTCTATACCACTAGGGAAATAGGTAATCTAAATAATTGTCCCTTAATCCCCTCGACTTCCAGAAAAACAGGTCCCAACACTTCAAAACTTGCAGTCCCAATGGTGGAATTTTCAGCTGCGGTTCCATGTACCCAATGGAGCGTCTTTCCCAGGTTTGAAGGCCAAAGAAAAATCCAACTATCTCCCCCAACGGTGCTTCAGTTCATACTTGAAATATCTCTTCACACCATCCTTGCTTATGGTCTCTCTCTCATACATATAAAAATTGCTTATATAGCCTAATATCATCTATATTCTTTACACATTTGCCCCTGGTCCTCAAGGACTTCATGTTGTAACAACCATTTCAGGGCTCAGATTGTATAAATGGAACTTGTCTGCTCCATGGAAAACAAATCAAATCAAAGCTTTAGAACAGCAGGACAATGATGACATATGGAAAGAGCCAGGGAGACCCGAGTTTTCACCCTGACTCTGCCAGTATCCAAGTATTTAATCTCGGGAAGTAACTTCAGTGGGCCTCCATTTCCTTCTCTGAAAAAATGAATTGTTGATTTAGTCCCCAAATCCCTTTTAGATGCTCTAGTCCTATCTCCTCAATAATACAGGGAGAAAAAGAGTAATGAGATGAAATTGTTGCTGTTGCTAATTTAATAATCTTGCTCAGTGTCTTTGGGCTGCAGTCACTGGTACTTAAATTTTTCCTAAATTTTCAACCAGGCATTTTTTAAACTTCATTAACTTGTTCTGGGAGTAAAAGCATCACAGAGGTCACAGATGGAATAAATTACCATAAGTACTTGCAAACCATGACCAACTTGAACAATTTTACAGCTAAAACTTGTAGCATTCACAAAATCATTGGGGTGGGGCGGGAAATCAGGGATGGATATTTGAGGGTGTTGGGCAATAGTTTTTCTTTTCAAAAGCGTGCACGTGTTATTATGTACATCTTAGCTCCTCTTCTAGGCTATAACTTCTTGAGGATCAGGACTATATCTTGTATTTATTGTACAGCTCATAGAGTCTTATAGGGTACTTTATACAGGACAATAAACGCTCAGTAAATGTTTGGGGAAGGAATGAATGATTGAACAAGTTATGGTACATGATCATGAGGGAATACCACTGTACTTCAAGAAATTATGCATGGACAAACTTATAGGAAATAATGAAGAATGAAATGAGCAGAACCAAGAGAACACTGTATACAGTAGCAACAATATTCCTCTAAGAACGACTTTGGCTGAGTAAGCCATTTTGAGGATTATAAATACCTAAAATAACTATAAAAGGACCAATGAACAAAGATGTATCTATCTCTGTATCCAGAGAAAGAACTGATGAATAGAAATATACACACAGACACATACATATACATATATATATACACAAACAGACACATATATACACACATATTTGCATGTAATGATAGCTATCCCTATGGTAGGGGGCAAAAAAAAAGGGAAAAAAGAAATTTACATGAAAACTTTATTACATATTTAAAGGGAATAGCAAATTGTACAGAATACATTTGCAATTTTGTGTGTAAGCTTCTTTTTAAAATTATACTGTGTTATAGAAGTGCTAGTTTTATTGCATCAATTAAAAATAAATTTTAAAATTTTAAAAGAATGAATGATTTCTTCCACCTCATTGTATGTACTACTCACAAAAATTGAAAATAGGTTGTTGGCCTTATTTTCCCTTCTAATTTGTTTTACTAATACACTTTCCAAAGTCAGTACAAAAGTAAATTTTGTCAGATTCTACTAGAAATATCGCAAACTCTAAATTGGTGAAGTTTGAATGAATGAATTATTTTGTCTTTTCTAAATTAATTCCCCACTTCCCCCCAACCTAGCTATGTAGTGCACGCACACACACACACACACACACACACACACACACCTTCATGGTTGTATTTACCAAGCTCTGAGAACCTGAGTAGTTAAGGAGATTGTTTTGCCATTTATTTTTCTTGTGATCTCATCAATAACTTTAATAAAGAGAAATTTATGCTCTGTATTAATCATGTAAACTTCCTCTGGAAACGGTCCATAGTCTCATTCTAGTGTACAATGAGTCATGTTTGTCTGTTAAGTCTATCTCAGAGTTAACTCTAAAGATCAAAACTCTGTTGATTATTCCAGAATTGTCCCCAAAGCTCAAATGGAATAGTCTTCTTAGAGATCCCTGTAGGAAAAAGGAACCTTGAAAGTCAGCTGGCCTGTCAAAGTCAGCTCAAACGCCACCTTCTTTATGAGGGCTTTCCTGATGCTCCCAGATGCATGGATCTTACCCTGAAAATCATCTTTTATTTTGTCTAGGTATAGACATATATGTGTGTACACACACACACACACACGCATACATATGTGTATGTATCTGTATACATACTTAGATACATATACACATTACATGCACACATATGTTCATTTCCCCAGCTAAACTGCAAGTCTTTTAAAAGCAAGAATTGTTTTTTCCTTTTTTTGTCTCTAAAGCCCAGCACAGTGCCTGGAGCATAGCAGGTGATCAAAAAATATTGATGAATTGATTCCACCAAATGCAAGAGTCCATTTGAGAGGGTGGGGTATCCCTAAAGTCTTAATGTAGTTCTAAGCTACTAAAAACACACTGAGGCTCTTCTTCAACTTTGGTTTCCCCTCATTTCTTTAGCTATTAAATGGTAGCAATAAAATGGTTTGCATCACGAGATTGTTGTGAGATTAAAATAAAATACCATATGTAAAGCACTTTGTAAAATGCAAAATATAAATTTTAGGTAATGATGGAATATGAGCTCTTTGAGGGCAGGGACAATTTAATTTTATATTTGTTTCCCCAGGGCCTAGTATACTACCTGGTCTCCATGGGCTTAGGAGATGTTGGTTGATCGATTGCTTGATTCCACTAAATGCAGGTTGCCATTCTGTAGCTTTTGCTCTTCAGATATAACGGAGAGGCAATGGTCAGAGGATTGCACGTGTATTCAGAAAGGCCCAGATTCAAATCCTGTCCCAGCTGTTCCCTAATTGATAAATAGTAAAAGGATAAAAACAGGCAGTTCTCAAAGGAAGAAATCCAAGCTATCAAGTAACATATGAAAAAATGTTCCAAATCACTAATAATTAAAGAAATGTAAATTAAAGCAATTCTAATGACTCCTGCTCACTCATCAGATTGGCAAAGATGGCAAAAATAGGAAATAAAAAATGTTTCAGAGAGTTCAGGACTTGGTCCAACCATTCTGAAAAGTAATATGGAATCATGCCCCAAAGGTCACAGTATTGTGCATTCCATGTTTAACATCAATTGGTTGCTTGCCATCTAGGGGAGGGGGTGGGTGGAAGGAAGGGAAAAATTTGGATCACAAGATTTTGCAAGGGTGGATGTTGAAAATTATCCATGTATATATTTTGAAAATAAAAAGCTTTAATAAAAAACATAATTAGAAATATTGTTAAAAGGTTTAAAAAAAACAACAACAAAACTCTACATTCCTTTTGACCCAATGATATTGGGTCTATACCTCAAGGAGATAAAAAAAAGGTGGGGGGGACCAGTTGTAACAACAACAACTACAATTAATTTGTTATATAATTGTGTATATCATTTAAGGTTTGCAGAGCAAATTTATGCATACTATCTCATTTAATCCTCATAATAACCCTATGAAGTAAGTGATTATTATTGTCATCCCCATCTTACAGATGAGAAGTTTAAGATGAGTGAAACTTAGACACTTTTCAGTAAACTTGGGCTGTGATTTATCCAATTTGAGTAGGATTTGACTGCAGATCTTTCTACTCCAACACTTTCACTGCTCTCTCTCTCTCTCTCTCTCTCTCTCTCTCTCTCTGTATATATATATTTATGTATTTATTATAAATTATTATATATATTTATATATTCAAATAAAGAACTTGCATGTGAATTAATGAAATATCATAGAATCATAATAAATGATGAAAAAATGGATGGTTTTAGAAAAACCTAAAGAGACCTCTATGAACTGATGCAGGATGAAGTAATCTGAACCAGGAGTCCCATGTATATAATAGTAACTCAACAAACAAAAACAATTTTGAAGGACTTGAGAATCTGACTCCTACAAGGACCAATTCTGGTTCTAAAGAACAGGTGACAAAGCATGATGTACATACCCTTATTGACAGTGGTGGACTTAGGATGAAGAGTTAGACATGACCACGGTGAGGATTTGTTTTGCCTTGGTAATACTCACTCATTACAAGGACTTTATTTTTATTTTTTCCCATGGAAGGAGGACTTAGGAGAGTGAGAACAGATAGGGATGGGGAGGAGGGGAAGAGAAAAGAGAAAGAAAGTGACTCCTTGAGCATCATTTTAAAAATTTAGAGGAAAGGAAAGAAGGAACACCAGGAAGAAGCACAGACAAGCAGAACAGTTGTGAAAAGTGCAGGTCGTATTTATTAGATGACTAGAGAGAAAAACAAGCTGCCCAAAATGGAGATCTGCAGCTTCGTGTGTAATCCTTTATAATGTATTTGGAAGCGCCAATTCTATTTGGTTTTCACTAAGTTCAAGATAAAAATAAAAGTTAAATTTAAAAATCCTGCCTCAGACAATTACTAGTTTTATGTTCTTTAGCAAATCACTGAATCTCTTTAAACTGTAGTTTCCTCATCTCTCAGATCTCAAGTAAGAACACCTCTCTCATAGGATGGTTTTGAAAATCTCCTAAGTTAATGCGTGTAAAGCACTTTACAAACTTTGAAGTGGTTTGGAAATATTAGGTAACAGCATAACGTGAGCTCTTTGAAGGCAAGGACTGGCTCTGGTCGGGATTTTCTCCTCAGCTCAAGGCACAGCGCTTGGCGCGTAGGAGACGTTACAAAATGCTTGCTGATTGATTGACTGAACGATAAGGTGCCTTGTTCCATTCTTGGACAATGCAGGGTATTAGATTGTTCGGGTTATTAGAACGGACTGAAGCCAAACTGCCTTGAACCAGATGTGTACTCCACCCTTTTCATGAGATCCTTTAAAATAATAGCTACTATCAAGTCCCCGTGAACTTTTTTTCCCCTTCTAAACTAAGGAAACCCAATCCCTTTCATTATTCCCTTTTATGATGTGTCTTTGTGTCCTCGCACCAACCAGATCACCTTTCTCTAAGCTCTCAATAATTAGTCATTACCCACTCTTGAAATATGATGCTGAGAATAAAATAGAGTATTCCAAAAGTAGAGCAGGCTAATAGGGCAGCTAGGGGCGCCCTGGAGCACAGAGCACTGGGTCTGGAGTTGGGAAGCCTCATCTTCCTGAGTTCAAATCTAACCTCAGACACTTAAGCTCTGCGAAGCTGGTCCCAGCCCAGTTTGCCTCAGTTTCCTCACCTATAAAATGAGCTGGGGAAGAAAACAGCATGTTTCCTGTATCTCCACCAAGAAAACTCCAAAGGAGATTGCAGAGTCGGATGTGACTGAAAATGACTGAACTATACAGGGGTTTTTACAGTGCCTTATAATAGAGTGAATCATGGAGTCATTTTTGTTGAACTGAGTCAGTGAAGTCTGACTTGCTCCAAGAATTCTATATTTCCACTAAGGCAGTTCTAAGACGTGTTCACGGTTTTGAGCTCACCTAAAGGTAGGTTTTAGGTTTTTAGTCATTAACACGCTAGGTTATATTAAGGTGATTGTCATCCTCCTCCTCCTCCTCATCTTAATAGTTGCTTGAGGTGCCTTAAAGTTTGCAAAGTGCTTTAGAGAGATTGTTTCATTTGTTCCTTACAAACCTGTGGGATAAATCCAAATGAAGAAACTGAGACTCAGTTTTCAGTGACTTGCTCAAGATCAAACAGCTAATGAGTTTGAGACAGAATACTAGCTTTGATCTTCCTGAATCCACACCATCCGGCACTCGAGTCAACTTCGTTTTTGTTTGTCCGAGCAGTCGCCAACCCCAGGCACCTTTCTCTTGTGTTTGTGCTTCTCGGATTTAGTTGGAACTCACTCTCTTGCTCAGCTTATTTTTGTCCTGTGGCTTTTTATTTTGTGGAATATGTACAAGTGCAATGAGCTGTTTTTGCATTTCTAGTGGGATAATTAAGCATCACACCTTTTGTCCATCCCAATGGCTTACTTCAATTTATTTATTGAAATTACATTGCTTTTTAAAAACTATAGTAGTCATTGACTAATACACTTTGGATGGGGTCTTTTTCATATTCATACTAATACCATTATCAGAAGCATTATTATTTATTCACATCTTCTTTGATAATATCTCTAGTCCAATTCCCCTGCTATTTGTATGTATGGTAGGTATCACCTGGAACTGAAATGTTCCATGTCTGGAAACTTAAGGTTTCCCCTGAGGAATTCTTCAGTTTAGGTCATTATGGTAGAAAGCGACAGTAGAGAGGGGCAACTGGGCAGATTCAGCATTCGGGAATAGTTTATCTGAAATTACTCTGGTGTGGACATTGAACTAGAATTAACAAGATGAGATTTAACAACAAAGTGCTGTATTCTCACTGGGCTGAACAGTAGTGACAAAGACACAGCCCCTTTGTGCCTTCAGGGCTGGTCTTCACAATCTGTGTGGTTGGTCTTAGCCAAAAAAGAGCCTTCTGTAGTGAAAATAAGCATCCTGTGCTTGGTGCTGGTTTGCATTTCAAAGAGAGAGTCTGTTGCCAAGCCTTTGCCACTTGTCAGCACCTTCCAGGTCTTCCCCTTTTTAGCCTCGGCTCTGAGAATCAAGTGTTCATTCTTGTGTCATAATGAGATGTCAGGGTAAACTGTATCCTATCATTGGGGGAAGAAAGAGGGAGAATCCATTGGAAGGGCAGAGTAAAATGAATGGAACTTGTCTTGGCAGTGAGTTCATGTAACTTTAGCAGACCACATTTTTAACAAGTTCAACTAGTGTGATATGGCCGCTAATAAAAAGAATGGGATGTTGCACTACAAGAGACCGGGTCACAGCCTTGCTGTACTCTGCTGCTCAAACCAATAGCGTTCCACTGCGGATACCATATTTTAGGAGGCACGTTCACAGACTAGAGCATGTCAAAGAAGGTCTCTCTGGATGGTGACAAACATGGCAACTCATGGTCATAAATTTAGTGCTGAGAGAGATCTCAGGGGGTCTTAACCTTTTTTGTGTGTGTTCTGGACTCTTGGCAATCTGTTGGAGTGTGTGGACCCCTTCTCAGATTAATGTTTTTAAATGAATAAAATAGCCTACATAGGATTACAAAGAAAACCAATTCTATTGAAATACATGGTTCCAGATTAAGACTCACTGATCTAATCCATCTCCCGCCCATTTTATAGATGAGATAAGAGAAGCTAAGAGAGATTAATTGATTTACTGAAAGTTGCACAATTAATAAACAGAAGTCAGGATTTGAACTCAAGCCATCTGACTCAAACAAGCAAACCTTTATTAAATGCACATGTACCAAGTATTAATCTAGACCTTGGAGATACAAAGCCAAAGGTGAACCAGAACTTACCTGCTGTCATGGGAGGGACAGCTAGAGAAGTTGGAAATGTTTAAACTGGAAAACATACAGAACAGAAATTCAAGGATAGCATACAGAAGAAGGAAATTGTTTGCGGATTTCTTACTCCAAAAGATAGTGGTAAGGTTCAATTGTAGCAATTGTAGCAATGAGAACTGTCTGTCAATGGAACTGATTGTCTCATGTAAATGAGCTCATTATAATTAAAGAGATTTATGTAGAAGCTGTAGGATGACCTATCCCCTGTCAGGGATGTTATAGAAGGAATTTTTACACTGAAGGGATGGTTGGAGAAAATTCACTAATTTAGAAACTCCTGGAATACTTCCACAAATACCATGATACATGGGGAAAAAGCTAGATTGGAATCCAAGTCTCTGTGGAGGTTCAAATGCAGGTTGGTTATTTAATAACTTGGTGACTTGGGAATAATCACTTAACCTCTCTGAGTCTCAATTTCCTCATCTATAAAATGGCCCTGATAAACTCTGCGGTTATATACGTCACAGGATTGATGGGAAAGCCAAATAAAACTATGGACACGATATGCTTTACAGCCATCTTAATGTAGGTTGAGTGTGGGGTGTTTGATTTCATTAATGCTTACCATGGCTATGTCTGAAAAGCCAATATCTCATTTGTCCGTCCTCCACAGGAAATTGTATCCAGATGGAGGCAAATAGTTAATGGCCAATTTGGTCAAGGTCCTCACTTTTTTTTATAGATACCTCAATAGCCAGAAGGGTAAGGATGCAGGGGGGAAGTCAAGGCACCAAGCCAAGGATGAAACAAAAATTCATATCACATAGGATAGGAGAGAGCCCATTAAGATGATGCAAAACAAACAAACAAACAAAAAACCGGACTGGAAAGCCAGCTTTCAGGTAAGAATGGATCAGTATGAAGTTGGGTATTAGAATGAGACAAATCAATGACAACCCAAAGTTCTTTGCCTGACTTCCTCTCCATGAAGAAAAGGACAATGTAAGCCATGGATGGCACATGACCTCCCCGTGCCCAGCTGCCCATTCCTTAAGCCTTCTCTGACAAAGGAACCAGTCTAATTACAAAAAAGCTCTCAAATGTCTGTGAGGTCCTGTGAGGTCGGTAACATGCCCCATTGTGCAGTGCTCCCAAGGTACATCCCTCATATGAGGAAAAGGAGGTCTGGGGAGTTAAAGGACCTTATGGGAGCCCCGGGAATATTGTGTCCAAGTCAGAATTCAAACTGAGGTTCCCTTGTCCAAATCCAATGCTCTCTATGCTAAAACATGATGACCAAATAGAATATGGGAGAGCACCCACTAATGTGAATGGGCAATCATTTGAGTCTGAAGGCTACATAGTTGGGGGTTTGGCTAGAATTCCCTCCACTTGTTCCTTTCCAGCTCATCATTTCTTTTGACCCTCTTGAGGTGTGGCACACAGTGCCCCAAGCCCGCCAACCCTGAATCTGTCACACGCAAATCAGCTTGGCTGCCATTCCGGCCGTGAACAGAATTCCCAAATCCCACGCTTACCCCGAGAACTGATTTATGTTCCTTTCAAGCAATTCTTTATTTAATTGTGGGCACACATGAGCTCATAATCTGATCCACAGAGCTGCTTTCATTTCTAGGGTATTAGCTAGAGGAATAGGAAACCTAATAACAAATATAAAGTGAGTTCCAGGGTAGCTGTAAATTCTATTAAGAAAAGAAGTAGCTGTAATAGAGGGGAAAGAGCACAGGATATGAATCAGAAAACCTGTGTTCCACTATCAGACTTCTTATTTCACTAGATTAAAGCAAAAAGAAAAAAGAAAAAAAGGGATGGGAAAGCGATTCAGTAAAGGGTAAAACCAACACAAGTAAAGCAGTTATTATTGTTGATAAAAATTAGCATTTTGGCCTCAGATATGGATTTTTAGCATTTCAATAGTTAAGATGCAGCAAGGCATATGTTGCCTCCTCCAGAAATGCAGCATGTCTTGGAAGTGGCTTAAACAACGACCACATGAAACAACAGATGATATTTTTTGTTTCTTTTATTATTGTTATTGTAAATAAATTGGACAGTACAGTTTTCCAGGACAAGCCTTGAATTTTTTGAAAATTATATTGGATAATACCATAACAGAGAGTGTTTAGTTTGGATGGATAAATCACCAAATTCCCCTTTAAAATGACGGGTTGGCCAAGCGATTTTTTGTGGTTCTGTATTCTGACTTTCTTTTGAAAAAAAATCAATCCAACGAAAAATAATCTGAGATAAGGCATGTGGTTTCTCCATGAATCACCCAAATAATAGGTTTCTAAAACCAAATCTACATGGCTAGCATGTGATGAGCTGGATAAATCCTGTTTTTCAGATGGCAACGAAATCTCATGGTCCTAATTTGTCACAAAACATTTTATATTAGAAAACAGTCCGATAGAGTAGAAAGTGGTTGGGATTTGGACTCAGGAGACCTGGGTTGGAATCCCACATCTCCCAATTGCTTTTTCTATACCTCTATTTCCTCCTCTGGAGGATAGAGTGAGGTTGCCAGCCTTGCACATCTCTGTCTCACTTAACTCCCATTCACTCACAAGTCAAAGTATCACCTTTGTGGCGTCACTGATCCTCTTTGGGAACAAAGGATGCACAACAATCTCCTCATCTCTAAATTAAAGAGTTTGGGGAAGGATGATATCTAAGACCCCTTCTTGATCTAGAAGATTATGATTTGAGTATCCCTTAGAAAGGACAAGAGCTTAGGAAGTGGGACCCTTTTTTAGATGTCAGTTAAGAATTTGCCTACTTTCTAGACAACATTTCTGTTGTCTTTGTTATTTAGAATAACAGGAGAAGGGATAGTGGGAGAGATATTGGTCTGCAAAACCCAAAAATATCAATAAAAATGTATTTTAATCTTTGGTCATGTGATTCTTCCATTCTAAAAGCTCCAATTGCCCCATCGTTCACCAGTTGAATAGAATGAATGGTTTATTTAGGTCTCAGAAGGATTCTTTTCCAATCAGAGAGTATTTGCTTTCCTTTGGGAAGAGTGATTGTCTTTACAAGGATAGAGGTTGGTCCTGTGATTTCTATGATTTAGGGAACTTCCAGATAGGAAATTCTCTCCCCCAATCCAGGTGGGCATCTTTGCTGTAATTTTCAATCTTGGAGTCACCAAGAGCACTGAAAGATTAAGAGCTTTCCCAGGGTCACACAAAAATTATGTCAAAGATAGTACTTGAAGCCAAGTTATTCCAGCTTCCAGGCTGGCTCCATTGCTGCCTTATCTTTTGTCTAGCTCTGTGTCTGTCTCCCCCACCTCCTCCCCCCACTTCTGATCCTTGTCTCATTTTAAATAGAACGATACCTGCACTAGCAAGTTCTTTGTAGACCAATAGGAATGTAGGTAATAACACTACTCTATAACACTTTTCAATTTACAAAATGCTTTCTTCACAACAATCTGGTGAGATGGTAGTGCAAGGATCATTATGACCATTTTACAAATGGGAAACTGAGGGACAGAGAAACTAAGTGACGTTCCATGGGTCACACAACTAGTTAGCATCAAAGCCAGGACTTCAATTCCAGCTGCGTCCAGGATTAGTGCACAAAGTTTCTAAGTGTGAAATGAATGTTTTAGACTGGAAGTTCCAGACTCGTGAGATCATGCACATCCATCAGTAGAAAAAAAAACTTGAACAAGTACCTCAAATATATGTGCATTCATTCACAAAATACCTATGACTCTGATATTACTATAGTAAGTATAACATAGTTATTATACTTACTGTAAGTATAATGTATAGAAGATATAGGTCATCATTAGAAAGGATAAGATACACAAAAAATATACAACATTTTAAAACTGTTAATGATTGCGTTTTATTTTGTGATACAAAAGTATGATTAATATTTTTCATTGTTGAAAATGTGGGTTCATCATTTTTAATTACAGTTCAAAGTTTTGACAGTTTAGTTTCTCTAGATATGTGATTTTATTAATGGATGACTACCATTGGTAAAAGATTCCTCCCAAAGATGGGTCCAAATGCAACTATATACGATAACTTCCACCAGCTCCACAAAGTTTTTTGTTAAAATTCAATTAATAAATTCTCATCATTCATGATGTCAATTGTTTGTTTTTTTTAACAAACAAATCAAAAGTTAGTTTTAATCACCAGTTAATAGCTAGTTAGTCAATAAAATTTATTGGGTTCTTTTTTTCTGAGGCAATTGGGCTTAAGTGACTTGCCCAGGGTCACACACATTTATTGGATTTCTATTACACACCAGGTACTTTGCTAAGCATTGGAAATACAAAGAAAGATAAAAGTCCCTGTCCTACAGGAACTTATAGTCTGCTGGGGAAAATGTGCTATATTTTTATACTTTTAAGGAATGAAGTCAAAATCAATGGAACTTTTCACTTGAAAGATTTTTAAAGAGATTAGAAAGCTTTTCCTCTATTTTTCAGAGCAGACATATGAGAGATTATATAAATGATGTGTTCATTTTTTATTTAAGTTTAAAATAAATAAAAATGTTTAAAAGAGCTAGACATCATGATATTTACTTTCCATCTATACAAAATGTTAACTTGCATCCATCATGGAGATTTCTGGCTTATAAGATGAATGCAATAAAGAAAGAAAGGAAGGAGATCACTAAAAATAGAACAATCAAGAAAGATTTTCTGGAGAAGCTGGTTTTGATATGAGTCTTAAAAGTTACAAGGACTTAGAAAAGTGGGGAAGATGAGGGACTTCTTCAGTACTTGGAAATCCTGCCCTCTGCCTCTTGGCTTCCTTCATTCTCAGTAAAATCCTGCCTTCTGCATGAATTCTTTTTCATGTCTGTAATGTTGGTTGCTTTCCTTTTATTGATTATTTTCAATTTGTACTCCACTAATTGTCTTGCTTCTACGGAGCAGCTAGGTGGCCCTGTGGATGGAGTGGCCAGGTCTGGAACAGAGAAGATTCATGAAATCTAATCTCAGAAATTACTATCTATGTGATCCTGGGCAAGTCACTTAACCCCACTTATCTCAGTTTCTTCATCTGTAAAATGAACTGGAGAATGAAATGATAAACCACTCTAGTATCTTGGCCAAAAAAAAAAACCAAATGGGGTCACAAAGAATCCTACACTACTGAAGAACTACAACAGATGTCTTGTTTGTGCATAGTTGTTTGATTGTATGTTGTCACTCGCCCCAATTAGATTGTAAACTCCCCCACACTGAACAAGTACTTAAAAGATATTTGTTGGCTTGACATGAATAGATTTGACTGAAGCCTGTTGGGAAATGCTATAAGTTGAGGCAAGAATATGCATAATATGGCCCATGAACAAAGAGTGGGCCGGTTTAGCCGAAGCCAAAGATTTGTGTATTATGTTAATAGAAGACAGCATTTATGTAGCACTTGAAAGTTTACCGAGCACTTTAAATAACAAGATTTCACTTTTGGCTTACTATGAAAACTTATGAAACTGGGATAACGGCTCTTATTATCCTCATTTCACAGATGGAGGAACTGGGACTTAAAGAGATTAAGTCACATGCTAGTTGTCTCGACCCCAAGCTTTGCTCTCCGTCCAATGAGTGTGCTGCATCTCTTTATTGTGGGAGAAATGGTTGAATATTGCGACCCAACAATAAATGGCCTTGATTATTCAGCTAACTAGTTTAGATGCAACTCCAAAGCCAGTGGGAATCCACGGCAGATTTTAAGCTGGGGGGACGGGAGACAAGGAAGGGAGATCTACAAAGCAAAGAACTTTGGAGACCTTGAACATTACCTCTGAAACTTTGGAGTATATAAATGTTTCTTCTTTATGTTGTGGCTCTTTTGTGGAAGTAATCATTTTAAAGCTGTGTTTTTGTTCCACTCATATGTGGCTGACTGAGGCAGAGACAAAGTCACTGTGGTCTTTGATGTGGAAATGTCACCAAGACAGTGAATGAATTCTAGGAACTGTTCCAGTGAGGCACACATTCTAAAAAGAGATTGCATACTTGTGCACATGTTAATTGTCAAAAGCAAAGATGTTCAGAAAGGCTCATTAGCAGCATGGAATTAATTAATAATAGTGATTGGGGCAGCCCACTTTCTTCAGAGACACATAGAAACAGAGGGCAAGATAGAGATCCATTCCTTCTTTTTTTTAGGTTCTGTTTTCATACTAAATCCATTCTCCTCCCCCCAAAAAAAGTCCAGATGGGCCTTTTTGTGCTTTATTAATTGCAAAAGAAGTAGATGCTCCAGTGAAGCACTAAGTATTGATTAAGTGCCTTCTTTGTGCCAAGCACTGTGCTAGAGACCCTGGGGGCAGAAAAAGAATGAAAAAATCTCTACTCCAAATGAGCTTTCTCATGGGCACGACACTCGGTATGTTTAAAAATATACACATCGTAAATAGAAAGTAGATAATTTGATAACGCAATGAAATTTCTAGTAGTTAAAGAGAGAAGGCACTTTAGTCAGGGGGACCAGAAAAGGTTTCTTGAGGAAAATGGTGTCTGGGTTGTCTGAGAGGGATTCGGTGAGATGGCCCTGAGGAGGATGGAGCTCATATTCCAGGCATGGCCATGGCCTGGGAAAATGCATAGAGACGAGAAATGGAACACTCTGAACCAAACTCTGTTTGGTTGTACCACAGGGTTCAAGAGAATGCCTGGTGATAGACACTATTGGGGTCCATGGGGACTTGTATTTTATCCTAGAGGCAAAGGGAAGTCACTCCAGTTGGTTGAGTGAAGACAGAGAGCACAGTACTGTCCAGTAAAGTTAATGGGTGCCTTTTTTTGAAGGTGGATTTCTTTCAGAATTCTTTATTTAAAGTCCAATTTCCATAATGCAAATTCCCCTAAAGAAAGATCTTCCTATGGGTAATAGCTGTGTCACTCTAGACAAGACACTCAATCTTTATAAACTTCATACTCCTCATCTGTAAGTAAAGGGCTGGAACCCAAGAAGTCCCGTAGTCCCATCCAGTTTGAAATCTCTGATTTATGATGCTGTTGAACATGAAGACTTGGCCCTTAATTTCCTGATATAGGAACCAGGTTTACCATATAAAGCATCTCATCAGAGGCCCTGTGTCTATACTAAGAAACGAATTTAAATTTATATTAAACAAAAAATCATTGGCTTTAAGAATAAATCAACCCATCCTGTGCTTTAGAAAAAAGTTCATAACAACCATGTGGGTTTAATCACCTGTTTTATGTATGAGTTAGAGTCCCAACAGTCAACTTGAAAGCTTACACAGCTAAAAAGAATTCAACTAAAATTAAAATAAACCTTAAAAATGGTCACTGAAATAGCTATACAAAAAGATCCAAAACTTTGCTTTCCATTACCATGTTTATCTTTGACCAGTTGAGCGCCATTTTCTATGGGAAGAGCTTCTACTGCTCCAGTTAATACTTTGGACCCTTTTTAATGCTCTATTGTCACAGAGGCCAGGATTTGGGAGCCCAAACACAACACAGTGTTTGGAAATACTTGCCTCATGTATTCAGATTTTACTAATGTGACATATTTTAACTTCTTTCTGTTTCCTTATAAGAATTTAATATTGAATTTGAAAACCAAAAGGCTCAAATAAGTTCCAGATGTCTTTTCAAATCCCTGAGTCATACATTAGAGAAAGGACCTGCCACATGAGTCAATGGTCACATTTGAATTCACTGAAACTTAAGTAGGCTGTTGGGAGAATTCTTCACCTTTTCCCTTCAAATACCATATATTAATATTTTTGAGCAAGTTAAAGGTCTTGAGAACATCTTTGAGAGTAGGAGCCAGCCATAGCAGATTGATTGTGTTAGTGGATCTGTTCATACTTTGACACTTTAAAGTATCCACAATTGCATTGGCGCGTGTATTCTTTTCATGAATATACATCATAACGCATCCAGCCTTCCCATCGGATCCATTTCATGTCTATGCACTCCCACAAGTGACATATAGAAGAAAAAACTTTGGGGAGAACCCCGACTACCTTCCTCTGGTTGTTTTATTATGTCTTGGCTGTCAGTGCTCAAGCAGTCATCCTTCACGCTGCACTCCTTCGCATGATTGGCTTACGTCCCTTTCTTGTTTTATACATTCTTAGTCATTGGTGTTCCTTCTCATGGACACATCATGCTTTAGATAAGAGTTGGACCCGTCGAACTCTCCTGTGTTCTTCCAACACAGAGTTGAAATTCAGTGATATCATAACTGGAGAGGTAGATTTTGCAAAGAAAGCTTTATTGTGAAAAAATGATTTTACTGTTAAATCTTAACAGATTATTCATAAGCCATATATCCATCAGTGTTTTAGGCACATAACTACAGATCAGGGCTTGCAAACGAGGGCAAGATGTCAATGTGGCTCAGGAGCTCATGTTTCAGCCTGGATCTATCATTCTACCTGGGTAGGTGCCATTGTGTATGAGCCATTCTTTTGGACAAATTTGTGGGCTTCAAACGCATACCCATTGAATAGGATGTCTCCCCTAATAGGTTCTGATTTGCCAGTTTGCCTGATCTCATGCTCGTTGGCAAAGGGTGGCTTCCCATACTTACTTCAGCCAGGTTGGGAAAGGTTACTTTGTAGAATACTCTGGTTCTGTGGCTATATATTAGCCAAAAAATATAGGAGCAAATAATTTTATTTCAGGCAGTGCATTGTGTCACACTGTAGCCAAACGATGCCTCATCTTGAAAAAAAAAATTGAACGATTACAGAGAATTGGTTCACGAAGAAGCCAAATATTTTGCAACAACTAAGTTATGTATACAAATCTGAAAACACTTGTTTTTTTGAGAAAAAAAAGGATTTCTCCCTTTTCCCTTTCTGGGGCAAAAATGCAATCCTCCAATCTTCTTTTTGTTGTGAACTTCAAAACATGATTGCCATCTACCAGAGTTTCACTGAATTGTGGGATGATAATGAAAAATGATCTGGTCTACCAAGTCCATTTACATCTAAAGAGATGAAGTTATGAGGTCAAAGCAATATCTTTGCAAATCCGGAGAAACAATTACATACAGAAAAGTGCCCAAATAAGGAAAGACAGATGAAATCAGGTATGGCTCCAAGGAAAGAGAAAACAACACTCTATTTGAATAATAATTCACAGGGTAAGTTGCCAATACAAGGACCAAAGAAGCTGATTATTGCACCTACGTTTCTTCTGAAGACAGATGCTAGGAGATCTGGAGGTGCAGTTCTTAGGAATTTTTTCCAAATGTATTTCTCTTTCTCCATTAAAGTTCTCCATTCCCTCCTCTGGTGTCATGAAGTTAGAAGAGGGTTCTCAAAAGCTAAGCCAGCAGAATACAGACTCTGATCATTTCTGCCAATTTAAAAAAGCTTTGAGTACAAAATCAGGAGACTATTTGTTCCTCCTATCTTGAGCCAGCCTTGCTAAGTGCAAAAAGACTTATCCCTAGAAAGATATAATCTTTCCTTTCTTTCTTTCTTCCTTCCTTCCTCTTTCTTTCTTGTTTCTTTCCCTCCTTTCTCTCCTTCCTTTCCTCTCTGTGCTAGGATCTAGAGATATAAGGACAAAAATGAAAAGAAAATAATTTTGACTATTATATGGAATTTGCATTACACAACGTGGAGATAGATAAGTATATAGAGAATAAATAAAAAATAAGCATTAAAATTAATAAATACAAGATAAGGAGGGAGGAAAGACCCTAGTAGTTGGAGGTGTCAGGAAGATCTTCATTCAAAAAGCAATGCTTGAGATGAGTCCACTAAGAACCCCTGGTCTTTTCCACATGAATTTCTTTCTTCTGGGATCATCCCTATTCTGTACTGGTGCCTTTGACTTTTATTGCCAATGTTGCAAAATTTTCTATTTGTTCCCATAGTTTCTCCTTAACTTCATTGAATTTTTTCTATTTTTGTCATTGTGTCACCAGCATCAAACATGATGCCTGGCACTGAATAGCCAGTGAACAAATGTTTATCAGTTGACTGAAAAACTATTGAAATTTTTCTGAATCCTGACTTTGCACCCAAGGGGCTTTGTATCATTTGCAAAGTCAAAACAATAAAATGTGGAACACAGCAGTACCAAATAAACATCCCTAGAAGACTCCACTATATCTGTTCCTTTAGTTAGACATCAGTCCCCTAAGTATCATCCTTTCGGTGTCATGAGTTATCTAGTCTTAAATCCACTTGATTCTGGGATTGTCCAATTCACACGAAATTGAGAAAAGCAGGCCTGGTTCTAGTCAAAACCAGAAATTGTGAAAGAGAATATTAAGCCAAATAAACATCTGGAGCAGAGATATAGGAAACATCATACTCAGGTTGAAATGATTGAATGGGTAAATAGGAAAGAGTCCAAGAAGATCACAGAACCCTAAATAAACTGGGGGCAAATCTACTTCCCAAGGAGTTCAGCCAGAATTCAACATTCAAGACAAGAGAAGCCATTCAATTCAATTCAATAAGCATTTATTAAGCCTCTACTTTGTGTACTACTAGATGCTGGGGAAGGTAACTAAATCACATCTCTTGCCCTTATGGAGTTCATAATCTCTTCTCCCACACGTTCCCATCTTCCCAACTTCTCTGTTACTGCCAAGGAGACCACCATGCTCCCCATCACCGGGCTTGCCATCCAGGTGTCTTCCTCAACTCATCCCATGTTTCTAATCTATTGCCAAGTCCTCTAGTATCTTTCATGTAGATATCCTCCTCTCCAGTCCCTACTTGTTGTCTCATCAAGGCAAACCTGAACTATTGTAAAAAGCTGGCTGAAAACGAGAGGTCTCTTTGCTTCAAGTCTCTGGACATTCCATTTTTTTCTTAGTTGTTAAATTGCTCTTCATAGTGTGTCGATCTGATCGTGTTATTCAGTAAACTCCGGTGCCTTCTATTACCTTCCAGATCAAAAATAAAATCTTCTGTTGGACTTTTCAAACCCTTTACAACCCGCTCCCTTCTTCCCTTCCCAACCTTACAATTTATTCTTCTCCACATAATCAATTGTCCAGTGATATTGGTATTGCTGTTCTCAGGCACAGCCCTCCATTGCTTCACCTTTGACTTTTCACCATGTGTCCCCTTTACCTGGAATATTCTCTCCTAACATCTACCTGCTGACTCCCAGGGCTTTCCCAAAACTCTGATCAAATGTCCTCTTCTATAATGTATCGCAGTGTCCAGCATATAGTAGGTAGTTAGTAAAAGTCTATTGACTAATTTATCAACTACATAGATGTAGGGAGTCAAGGAAGACACAAATATTTGTCACCATAATATACACTTTCATGATAATCAGATTAAGGAGGTTCAAAAAATGCTATGTGAAGTCCCACAAGAAAACTGATACCTACCTGCTATAATAACCTGTGTTCTAATATAGCTTCTCTTTTGCACAGGACCTCCTCTTTATCCTAAAAAAGAAAATCATCTACTAGAAATTAGAATCTTGAAACAAATAAGCCCAATAAAGACCTTTCTTAGGGCAGATAGGTGCCTCCGTTTCTCATCTGAAAAATGAGTGGGAGAAGGAAACAATAAACCACACCAGTATCTTTGCCAAGAAAACCCAAAGGGGATCTTGAAGAGAGAAACAAGATTGGAAATGGTTGAATAACAAGACCAAAAAGACCTTTCTTTAGCAAATTAAAATTCAACTCAACTAAGTCAAGATTTATTGAACATTTGACATTTATTGACATTTAACCAATGTAGAGTCTTCCTATCTGCATTGCTATATCAAAGATACTGAATAAAGCTGAACTCGTTTTGAAATCCTACTTACTTCCATTTATAATGGAAAAATGATTTTAAGAGAAGGCAACTGTTCTTACAGGAGTTGGTATACCTGGTCTCTTTCCTTCTGGAGAAACTAGTTGCTACTCCGAGTGATACAAATGTCCTTATTACTGCCAAAGTCTAAAACCAGTCACAGGAGCCAGTTATATGGACAAGATCTCCTTGCTCGCCACTTTGCCGTGGCTACCATCACACAAAGACTGTGCCATTTTCATCATCTTTTGGACAAATGCCACTTGTAACTTTATTAATATATGTGTGGTGAGGGTTACGTGTAGCATGAGGGTGTCATGTGTCCTAACAGGAAACAGAACAGATATCTCTAGACTCTTCTCTCCCCATCCTTATCCAAAAGAAATGTTGTTTTCCTGATGGGAAGCGGGAGGTTGGGCAGAAGTCACTATCCTGCTCTTCTCAGAAAGAAGCACCAGGCTAAAATTCATCTCTCTCCTCCCTTAAATATTATTAGTCGATTTCAAGGAGGTAGATGTTTGGTTAGTAACAAGAAAGAACATCTTAATTATGTTGAGATTTGTTAAAATAATTATGATATGGAATAAATACATTATAAATGTTAAAAAATATATATTATTAGTGTAGGGGAAGGGATGTTCACATTCAAATGAACACTTCTGATCAATTTTCATTAATGGGGAAAGGAAGATTAAAACTTTCTGCCTAAGGTGTGACTCTTTTCCCACCACATATAATGAACACACATAAGAAGTAGGCAAGAAAATCATTTATCCAAATTAATAGTAAAATGACTATGAAGAAAATATGCAATATAAAGGGGAATATATACAGAGTAAGGAGCTCTCCTACTGGGAGTGAGGTTGCTCAGCTCAACCAAGAGTGAGATCTCACCCAAGGAGAGACTCTCCAAAGTCTCTAACATAGTATAGCAAACTGGGGAGAAGGATATGATACATGTCAGCTTCTTGCCATCCCCTCAGTAGCCTGAAGTGCTATTGACATGATCTATTTTTCCTTTTGAAACTGGAAACAAGAAGTGTTCAAAGCAACTACCGAACCCAAAGGGGTTCCCTCTAACTCCACCTCATCCCTCCTGCGGGTGTGAGCAGTAACTCCACCAATTAAGAGAGAATTCCTTACTAAAAATGAGCTTTCAGATTTAAATTATCTACACTTAAAAATAGTACATAGTCATTGGCCATCAGTTCCTGCTCTACTTATTTTCCTTTGAATGGATCCATGTCTTTGCTTACTATTCATGTGTCTATTGATTTATTTCTTATAAAATAGTAATATTCCCTTTCTGCTCCCTTAAATATTATTAGCACATGTATAAACTTTATTTAGTTGCTCTCCAGTGAATGGGCTAGATATTTTGATATCTAGTTGTTGTTGGGTTTGGGGTTTTATTTTTATTTTTGCTACAACAAAAAAGTGCTGATATAAATATCTTGATGTATACAGAGGCATTCTCTTTTGTCAATGGCCTTTTTGGGCTATGTGCCTAGCTGTGGAATAATTCCAAACTATGTTTGAAAATAGTTGTAGCAATTCACAGTTCTACCAAAATTAGAACAATAACTACAAAACAATAGGAGTCAAATGTTTTAAATATATCAAATGCAAATTTAGCCCCAAGAAGAGATAAGAGGAGACACCCAGCCCCATCCCCACCTCTTTTTGCAGAAGTTGAGGTTCACAGATATGAGGCACTGCATATGTCATATTCTTAATGTGTTGATGGATTTGCTAAATTATTTTCTTTCTTTTTTTCCTTCTTTTTTTTAAAATAATTATACTTTACTTATTTATAAAATTCATTTTTAAAAATTTAAGTTCCTAGTTTTCTCTTTCCCTCAAGTCCTTCCCCTCTCGTTGAAAAGGCAAGAAACATGATATCAATTATACATATAAAGTCACACAAAACATATTCCCATATTAGTCATGTTGCAAAAAAAAAAAAGAAAACAAGGAAACTTAATTAAGTTTAAGAAAAATATATTTCAATCTGCACTCAGAGTTAATCGGCCCTTCCTCAGGCAAAGGCAGTTTTTTCTTTGCAAGTTCTTTGGAATTGTCGTGTATCCTTATATTGACTAGAGTAGCCAAATTTTTTACAATTGATTATTGATATTATTGCTATTTCTGTGTATAATGTTCTCTTGTTCTGCTCACTTTGCATAAATTTATAGAAGTACTCTGAGGTATTTTTTCCTGAAACTACCTGCTTTGTTATTTCTTATGGACAATAATATTCCATCACAGTCATAATACAACAACTTGTTCAGTCATTCTCCAACTGATAGGCATTTCCCATTCTTTGCCACAACAAAAAGAGCTGATATTAATATTTTATACAAGAGGTCCTTTCATTTTTCTTCAGCCTCTGGGATACAGATCTAGTAATACTAATCTTAGATCAAAGGATATGCACAGTTTCATAGTCTTTTATGCATGGTTCTAAACTGTTCACCAGAATGGTTGAATCAGTTCACAAACCATGCATTAATGTATCTAATATTTCCATATCCTCTCCAGAATTTTTCATGTTAGCCAATCTGATAAGCAGGAAGTGATATCTAAGAGTTGTTTTAGTTTGCATTTCATCATCAATAGGGATTTAAAGCACTTTTTCTTATGACTATAGTCTTTGATTTCTTCTGAAACCTGCCTGTTCATATCTATTGATCATTTATCAATTGAGGAATGATAAGTGTCAGAAAAGATGTGGGTATACATCTAAATTAATTTAGTTAGATTTGTCATTTTCTTTTATTTGACCTATTGATGAGCAATGACTATTTTTCCAATTGTTTAAATTTACTTTTATTTCTGTGAAAAATATTTTGTAATTAGTATCATGTAATTCTTTGATTTGTATTGGCAAGTAAACTCCCAAGTATTTCATACTTTCCTGTCATTATTGTAAATGAAATTTCTCTTCCTATGTCTACCTGGTGGGTTTTATTCTTTATTTTATATCCTGTAACTTTACTAACATTTTTAATTATCTTAACTAGTTTTGTAGTTGATTTTTCTGGGCTTCTTTAAGCATACTATCATATCATCTGCAAAAAGTGATGTGTTTCCCTATTTTTTTATTTTTCTTCCTTCAATTTCTTTTTTCTTGTCTTATTGCTATAGCTATTATTTCTAGTCCATTATTGAATAATAGTGGTGATAAAAAGGCATCCTTTTTTCACCCCAATATTATTGGAAAGGCTTCTTTTTTATTCCCATTATAGATAAAGCTTGCTTTTGATTTTAAATATAGTATTTATCATTTTAAGAAATGCTCCATTTATTTCTATAGTTTTGAAGTTTTAATGGGAATAGGTGCTGTATTTTGTCAAAAAGATTTTTTCTGCATCTGTTGAGATAATTTTATGATTTCTTTTGGTTTTATTATTGATATAGTCAATTATGCTGATAGTTTTCCTCTAATTGAACCAAATCTGCATTGGTATAAGTCTCACCTGGTCATATTGTAGGATCTTTGTAATATATTGCTGTAATTTTCTTGCTAGTATTTTGTTTAAAAATTTTTGCACCAACATCCGTCAGAGAAATTAATCTATAGTTTTCTTTCTCTATTTTCTCTCTCCATAACTTTCTTATTTCTCTTCAGTTACTGCTATCTTCTAATCACTTGGGTTTATAATAACAATATCATTCTTGATTCCTGATTTTCCC
Organism: Antechinus flavipes; assembly: GCF_016432865.1. Lineage (NCBI taxonomy): Eukaryota > Metazoa > Chordata > Mammalia > Dasyuromorphia > Dasyuridae > Antechinus > Antechinus flavipes. Next base: position 7,124,020 of record NC_067403.1, read on the forward strand.
TCTCATCCCATATCTAGGTCTTGTTGCCAAATTTTGGTGATTTTACCTTCATCATTTCTCTTATTTATACCACTCATCTTCTCTCCTCTAGCCCCACCATAACTGTGGTCTTGACTCTCATCATTTGTAAAAAAATCTGTTGGTTGCTCTTTGTGCCTCAAGTCTCTCCATCCAACTCATCTTCTACTTTACTGCCAAAAAGATCTTCCTAAAGCAAAAGTTTGACCATCTTATTTATTTATTCAGTTTACTCCTGTGGCTCCTTCCCACTGCCAAGATAATCATAATATTCTCTGATGATTAAAATCCTTCATAACCTGCTTATTTCTACCTTTCCTATCTTCTTACGTCTTCCTTTTCCCCACTCCTATCAATATTCTCTGTACTCCAGTGAGACTGGCCTCCTTGCTGTTCCTAGCATAAGATAATTCATTTCCCACTTGAGTAATTTTCAGTGACTTTTTCCCATTCCTAGAATTGTCTCCCTAGACCATTGATGCCTTCTGGCTAGCTTGATTTCTAAGTTCCAGGTAAAAATCACATTTACAAGAAACTTTTCCTTGACCCCTTAAAGGAATTGTTTTTCCTCTGTTGATCATCTCCAACTTATCCTGTAGATATGTTTTTTTTTTGGTATGACTGTCACATGGAAACAAAATTAGACTTATTTAGTTTAGTCTCAGAGGGGAAAACTAGGAGTGGTAGGTTAAAGGTTCAGAGAGGTTGGTTTAGGCTACTGGGGAAAACTTCCAGAGAATTAGAGATGTCTAAAGGTAGGGCAGCCTGCTTCACATAGTGATGGGTTCTTTCATATTGGAGGTCTTCAAACAAAGATTAGCTGACCACCTGTCCAATATGTTGTGGGGGGGGAATGTTTTTAGGTTTGGAATACATGGTCATTTATGTATTCCAATGATCCTAAAAGAATCATTATAAGGTTCATTTCAATGCTGAAACTCTGATTCGGTGACTCATCTTTAAATGCCCACAAGATGATCTAGCTTTGGGTCTCTTGCCAAGCTTTCTGTAAGTTTATTTTTCTCTCTACTGCTTTTCATTGTTTTATGAGGTGATAGTTCTCAAAATATTCCACTATGGTACTCTATAAAATTTTACAAATGAATTTATATTCTAAACTAGTGTTGACCTTGGCTTCCACATAGACCTCTTAGACCAGAGAAGATCAACTATCTGCTGGCTGATGCAGTTTTTAGGCACTTTTGTTCTCCTCGTTGTGGTGACTGACTTCAGTTAAAATTCTTCAAGAAACAGTAATAGTTTATATTGATGTCTAGTCTTTTTAACCCATTTCCCTTTTCTCAATAATAGCAACAGGTTGTTTAAATAGGTCAGTTGGTGATTCCCCTCAATGGTATGCCATATAGTCTCATTTTTATCATTTCTTGTAGGTTCATAAATTTTGATCAATAAAGGACTTTAGAGATCATCTGCTCCAGCCTCTCTTCCTAAAGAAGAATAAAATGAGGCCCTTTCCCCATGGGGCACCCCCGATTCCAAATCCACTCTTCTGTCCACGTCGTTCTTGTGTTTGACTCTGATTTTAATCTTTTCTCTGACAAGGCAATAGTCTGGCAGCACCTCGCTGATTTTGGAAATGATATTCACATAAATTTCTTGTGTGTGTGATTGTGTGTGTGTGTGTGTGTGTGTGTGTGTGTGTGTGTTAGGTGCTACTTGTTGGGCTCAGAATCCCTCAATGCTCTTTTTATATAGCAATTAAGCTTCTATATAATCCCCAAGCATTTGACTTTGTGTCTCTTTCTTCTGAGTGTTATCTTCTAATATTATTTCTGCTCTTCCCTCCCCACCCCGTGCCAATCTTTACTCAGAAGTCATTGATATTAAGTACATGTTGATTGAATTTCTTGTCAAATTCTCCATTTTCTTCATACTCTGCCATATCAGCACACACAGTAATTGTTTGCTCACTATCTAGCTTAGAATGTAGCCATTCTGGCCTCCATAAGCTTTTTCCATTCCCTCCATTTGACAGTACATTGTACCCCCAAATTCTCTCTTATTTTTTATGCATTGTTGTTTATAACTATGTATGTACAAATAATCTCTTTAAATAAAATATAAGCTCACTGAGGGCAAAACCTGTCTTTGTATTCTTGGCACTTCACACATAGTAGGTCCTTAATAAGTAGGTACACTGATTTTAGATAACCTCCCCTCACTTTTTAACTCCCTATTATATTTGTTTTCTTTCATTAGATTGTTAGCTTCTTGACAGGGAATATTATTTTTTGCTTTTCCTTGTACTCCCTACATTTAGTACAGGGTCTGGCCCATAGTAGGTCCTTAATAAATGTTTGTTGACTAATTTAAAACTGCTTGTTAATTGATTTTCATACACTGGCCTTTCACAAATGCTTATCACACCACTGCAATATGATATGGTTCACCATCTCATTCCATAAAATGTTTTCTTGTTTCTGCTGTATGAATCTATCTAGTAACCTCATCAAAAAAAGAAATGAGCTTAGCCTAATAGCACCTCCTCTTGATGAAGTCATTCTGAGTCTTCATGATCATTTCTTCTCTTTCTAGACAATCAATAATCACCCTGTTAATGAAACTTCGAGAATTTTATCAAGATTCAAAGTAAAATTCAGTGCCCTTTCGTATTCCTACTTCACTCCCTTAAAAAAAAAAATTAAGTGATTTGCCCTTATCTGGTCCTGTAGTGTCTCCTGTTCTAGACAACTGTTTAATGACAACTGAAAGTGGTCCCGTAAGCATCAATGGCACGTACTTCACTTTGCCGGGAAATGTTTATCTGAATCAAATTGTTCATCAAAGACAACTAGTTGTTCATTTCTTATCTCCCTCTTTGTCTTGGATCTCAATCCCTCAGGCATTCTTCCAGCCCTTTCCAGTCCAAAGAGCTTTTTCCTGGACACAGAAGACAGAATTCTCAATCTTCAATGAGCCTTGTCCACACACACACACACACACACACACACACACACACACACCCCAATTCCTTTCCCTTTGCGGTTCCCCTCTTTTCCACGAGAAGCTCTCTTGTCATACTTAGCTCTTCACACCCCTCGGCTCATCTTAAGTTCCAGCCCTCTGACCACAATTCTTTCAGCATCAGGACGAGCTTTTCCTCCATTCTTTCACCGCCGCCTTCTGCATATGTCTTTGGGAATCTCAGTTATTTGGTGAGCTCCCTGTGCATCAACACGTGTTTCTTTAGACAATTCCCCCTTCATCCTCTGCATCAGAATCGTTTCTTTGTGGCTTCAGAATTTCATTTTTCCCGGCTTCCTATCCATACTGGGCTGACTTCCCTGATAGGGTTTTGTGTTCTTGCTGGTTCTTGTATTCTCCGTACTTTTTCTCTGTACCATCTTGACATCTGCTCTCCCAAACCTGGAGTCTATAAACAACTGTACCTGCTTCTGCCTTCTCCATCACAAATTCCCAGGCACCAGGTCAAGCCTTAGGGATGCCAAGAAAGGCAAAACCAAGCAATGGCAACCAAACAAATATCTTCCCTGAGAGAACTTGCATTCAAAAAAAGGAAATCATGTAAAATGGCCGAGTACATACAGAGTAGATGTAATACAATCTAATCGGTGGCCAGATCTTGCTAATTACCCTTCTTTGACATGTTTTCTATCTATCCCCTTCTCACTACTCACATGACCGCCATCTTAATTTAATCAATCATTCAACAAACATTTATTTAACATTTCCTTGTGCCAGGCAGTGGACTAAATCCAAAGAAGATTATGGGAACTGAGTGTGGACCACAACATAATATTTTCACTTTTTGTTGTTGTGTCTCTGCATTTTGTTTTCTTTGTCATTTTTTCCCTTTTTTATTTGAATTTTCTTGTGCAGCACGATAACTATGGAAATATGTATAGAAGAATTGCACATGTTAAACATATATTGGTTACTTGCTGTCTAGGAAAGGAGAGAAAAATTTGAAACACAAGGTTTTGCTAGGGTGAATGTTGAAAACTATCCTTGCATGTGTTTTGTAAAGAAAAAGCTTAAAAAAGAATTACACATGTTTAACATATATTGGATTACTTGCTGTCTAGGGAGGGGGGAGTGAAGAGAAGGAAGGGAGAAACATTTGAAATACAGGGTTTTGCAAGGGTAAATACATGGCTTTTGAAAATAAAAAAACATTGTTTAAAAAAATACTGAGCATACATACCAAGACAAAAATGAAACCTCACTCCTACCTCACACTCTCGCACTCCCTCTAGCCTTGCCCTTAAGGAGTTTACATTCTAACAAAGGAGACAACTCATAAAGATATATATCACTCCATTCAATCAAATCTCTATTCAATCAAAGTGTGGGATCAAGTCCCCAATTGACTGCTTCTCTCCTAAAGGTTCTAGAAGTAATTTGAAGGGGCTCAGGTTGTCAAATGCTTACGAGCTCCCATATAGTATGTTGCCCATGGATTCCAGACAGAATTACTTATTTTTTGTTAATGAGTATTTACTGAGATAGTATGCTACTAGTTAGCATAAAGAACAATCTCCCCTAATATTTAGGATCTACAAAGTCCAGGAGAAATGGGGATTTCTAGTCTACCTTCTAGGGTTCTGAATCTGCTGTTCTTCATCGTTGTGTTGAGTTTGGCTGTAGGGACTTCTCTCAACTCTTGGTTCAGGTGCAGCTTTCAGCCCTTGGTGTTGTTGCAAGACCATGGCTAGGGACACAAATGGAAAGTCCAATTCTGGGAGCCTCTTGAAGTTCACAAAGCTGTCCTCTGGTCACTGGGAGAGGCAGAAGGAGAAGAAAAGCTCAATTTCCACCCCAACTACTCTCTCCTCTGTTTACAGACACAAGGGTCCAGCTCCTCGAATTGTTCTAACGTTTGGCGGCCAAAACAGCTGCTGCCTGCCCTTCTCCAAAATGCACAGATCCGGGACTCAGATGGTTTCTTTGGCCATCAATCCCAGTGCACTTTCTGTGCAGTCTCGATAGCTCAAATTGCTTCACTTCTTCCAAGCTGAATAAGGCCTTGTTCATACCTAATTTCCCTCCCCCTTGGGTATTTTATTCCATAACTGAATCAGAGTCCTCCTCATGTGCTGACATTCCCTCACTAAATCTCAGGACATATCTCATTACTGTCCATTGAATAGATCACTAAATCTCAGGACATATCACATCACTGTCCATTGAATAGATCACTAAATCTCAGGACATATCACATCACTGTCCATTGAATAGATCACTAAATCTCAGGACATATCACATCACTGTCCATTGAATAGATCACTAAATCTCAGGACATATCGCCTCACTGTCCATTGAGTAGATCACTAAATCTCAGGACATATCGCCTCACTGTCCATTGAACAGATCCCAGAGAAATCACTGTAACCTAAAGAAGTCAGAATCTCTGGTGGGAAAGGAGCAAGGGCAAGCTGATCACATCTGCTGAGAGGCTTTCCCGGGGAAACAGTGCCCTGGCCCAGAAGCAGGCAGATTCATGGCACGTTGAGAATAAAAGAAACTGCCCGGAATGGGTGTCCCCTCCACTACCTTCAGCTAACACAGCTGTGTTATGTCTGCACTAGATTTGTGTTCTGGGAACAAACTAAACAGTCTGTCCACACAGAGGGCAGAGTGTATGTCGGATCTTCCCTTTCTGTGGCAAAAATAGGATCCCTTGCTTAGCAATTAAAAAAAAGTTTCGATGAATTATTGTCTCTGAGACATAGTCTGATCCACACCCCAGAATGTAATTATAGACGAAACTGTGGTTTGGGGTCGGACTTCTTACACTCACATATCTGGAATCGTTTCCCAGAGCATCCATTATGGAGGCCACTTTAGAGGCAAACAGCACATAGTTGGCGCCCTGGAAAAGCTTATTCACACCCCACTTAGGTCACAACCTAGTCTCCTTTTGAGGAAGCTTGCCAAACAGTGATGGCTCTATCCACTGCGCCACTTAACTGACCCTAAAATATTAAAGAAAATAAATAAACTCAGAGTCCCAGATTAAGAATCCCTATCCCTAAACCTTACACAGGAACACATACTCCAGTCTGCTCTTAGTGATACACGTTAGTGTAACTGTTGCTGTTATTTGTCCTTAGTTCTCAAAGAGGGCCATGACAATAGGAAGCTAATGCTATGACTTGTAAGTGAATTGGACTTAAATGAGGAAGGGCTATGCAAAGTCACCAGCCTCAGTTTCTCCTCCAGAGCCATCTGGAGGCAAGACATCCATCAGAATGACTGGAGATGACCCTGAATGCAGAGGGGACCTTGGTCTTGGTCTCAATTTGCCTGAGGCAACACTCAATTGGTGGTTGAGGCTAGGTAAGAAATGAGGCAGAGAATGGTCTCTTTTACGCAGTTTAAAAAAAACTAGACTCTTCCGCTATACCATGATAACTAACGCTCAGTTCCGGTGGTTTGTTTGTTGATTTCTTAAGAACATTTTGCAGAATGAATTGGGAATTTGTCATCTGTTTGTTCATGAAGGATAGCGACCTTTTGGTATATAATTTTGGTCACTTCATCATGTTTTTTTAAGTATTTAAAAGGTGCTAAATGTTTGTAACCTAAACTAGATTAGACAATTTTTATCCTAAATCTAAGATCCTTAAGGATGAACATAATAATTATCTGTTCTTTTATTGCTATCATGAATTTCTTTAAATAAAAACGCTGGAATCTGTCATTGTTAGAAAGTCCAACACTACTTTGTCAATATATTGTTGGCCAAATTAATGTGGATGTTTTTAAGGGTCTTTATGTTCTACTCCTGAATGTAAGGTTTTGGTTTGGTTTAGTTTTTTTTAATAGACTCTATCTGCAGATATATCAAAAATAGTTCATTCAATAAGTCTAATGGTCTATATGTATTACTTAGTTTTACTATTGCTCTGTGAAGTGCCATATGTTCCTGAAGAAATTTGATACGTTTTTAACTTGCTTATCATATAATCTAAGAACATTTATTAATATTCCTCCTTTTTGAAGAGGAAATGATAATCACTCCTTGTGGTAGGCTGTATTTTGTTAATATTATGTGAATTTTTGCTTGGATTATTATTAGTAGTCATAATGATAATAATATAACAAAGTATTAGTTACAAATACATTTACTAAATATTTTCCTCATATCATCCTGTTGAAACAGCCAAATAGGGAAAATATCTCTAAAAGACATTGAGGGTTTGGGGGTTGGGTGGGAATGAGCTCTTGGAATTACATTCTTTTCAAGGGGATTTTTCATTTTTATTTTTAGCCTTTTAAAAAACTACTCTTCGAAATGGAAACTGGTGAGAATTCCAAGCTCTTTTTTGGAGTTCTTAGTATTAATTTTAAGAAAGCTGTGTAAACCGGGCAAGGCATCTCAATTACAAACAAAATATGCTTTGAAGCTGTGCCCATATTTTAATGTTTTCAATAAAAATTTAAAAATAAAGTCAGAAAGAAGGCATTTTCCAATCTTCAAAGGAGAACTATGGTCAGATAGAGTAGTCTCTTGAAATACTGTAGTTGGAATGCTGTGAATTGTGTTGCTCATGGTTAGGTGCCGAGTCCTTAAAAATTAATGTATTTTTACCAAATCCTATAGCTTTAGGCAAGATAGGATTTCCATTGAAAGTTAAAAATTAATAATTGGATTTTCAGTTGAAGATAGATGTTCCCAGAATTATCTAAAGAGCACAGAGCAGGAAAGACAACATATATACACCTCCCACAAAATTCTGATAACATTAATAGTTCAGATTACCAGTTTACCAAACCTGTTTCCAACCAAGCCCTAGTAAATGGAGGAAAAGTAGTGAAGAAGGATTTTACCTTTCTCATTATCACCAGTGACAACTGCCAACCAACCCACTGCTACCAGTCAGATGTAGGAACCCTGAAAGTGGCAACAGGTCTCCCATCACTGGCCCTGCTTCCAGCCTAACCATGACAGCCATTACCAGGGAAGCAGCCCCTGTGGAAAAGGAGTCGCCCATCAGTCAAACAACTGCCACAAACAGGGAAGGAAAGGCAAGACATAAAGCAAGGTAAGGGAGATTCAGGAGGCAGCATTGGCCGGCAAGTCAAATCACCCCCGCCACTACAACAACAACAACCTCCACTATCTCTCCTCAGATCCTAGTGGAAACAACTGGGGATCTTGATCCCAAGAGCCTTGCTAACAGTCATGTTTCCAAATCAGGTTATCTATTGGGGAAGTAACCGTGGTGGAGGGAAAGCCTGGTGAGTGCTCCTGCAGGTGCTGTGGCCACAGCTCTTAAATACCCAGAATGGAAAGTTGCTGCCCCCCAAGTCTTGGCCACTATTAAACAATTCCACACCAGAAATTGATAGCATTCTCCCAGTGTTGTTGCTTAGTCATTCCGACATGTCCAACCCTTTGTAGCTATCTTTTCTTAGTAGAAGAAAAACCATGAAAAGTTGAGTTCTCAACCTTCTCTCCCTGTTCCTGATCATCTAAACAGATGCTACACTTTTCCCTTGCATTCCCTTAAAAAAAACCTTATTTCTCTGCACATAAAAATCAAGATCAATTATGAATGCTTTGTACTACTTTTTAATGTATCATTTGAGTCCAGAGAAATCAGATAGGGGAAAAGCAGGGGCTATTTAGAATACACAAAGATTTTAAAAGGAAAAAAGTCTGATGCTATCTTGGCAGTCCAAGCTTAAGCTTGTATTGTTTCATTAATAATAAATCATCTTAATAAGTTTCTCAAAATAAGAGAGAAAAGACCATGTGGACCTGAGAATTAATTTGCTTCTAGGCTCAAAAATTGAGTCCGTAGCCAAAGCAAATCAGTTTAAAAAGGCATTCTGTGTATCTTCCGCCCCCCATGAGAAAGGAAAGGAGTCAGGGGAAAGAGGCAGTGACCAAAAGGAAAGGTTATATTGCCCTGAACTGTCCTTAGTAGGAAGAAACTCGAATGGTTTGAGAGGAATCTATCCTTTTCTTTTCAAGAAGAAAAAAAGGAAAATTCTTAGACAGCTTTGCCCTCCACAGGAATATTTTCTGGCTACAAACATAAAACCAAGCACAGATTTTTGAAGTACTGCAGTTGAGACTTCCTTCTAAATAACATTGAGTCATTTAGGACCACGTTTTGTGTGTGGTCATTCAATCCGATTCATTGTCATGTCCCATAACCCATATTTCTCTTATCTTGTTCATAAGAACTGCAGGAAAGCCTTTGTCAAATGTTTCATTTGAATATAAGTAAATTAGGTGAGCCATAGTCACTTGAATTATTGTTGTTGCTGTAGTTGAATATTTCAGTTGTGTCCAACTCCCTGTGTCCTCAATTGGGGTTTTCTTGGCAAAGATACTGTTTTGCCATTTCCTTCTCCAGCTCATTTTATAGATGAGGAAACTGAGGCAAATAGGATTAAGTGACTTGCCCTGAGACAGATAGCTAGTAAGTGTGAAGGAGGCACTTATAAGTCCCTTGATATGCCAATCTAATAATTTAATACTTCAATGGATCCATTACCTCATTAGTATGAGAATTGTCTCTAAAGTGACCGTTCAAACTCATTCACCATCTTCCCTATCAAAAAACAAAATAAGACTCATCTAGCCACACTTTTCTTGATGAAACCATCTAAGATCTTTGTGATTATTACTTCCCATCTAGATGTTCACTAACAATATATTCCTTTAACAATATGTCCTAGAATTCTGCCAAGACTCTAAATCAGACTCATTTACCATCAATTTTTTTACTTTTTTTTTTTGAAAACAGTATATTTTCCCTTCCCCACTCTTATAGTGCCTCTCCTATTCTTCACAATATTTCAAATATCACTGTCCATGGGTCAGCAATTACATCTACTGATTCTTTCACTGCCCCAGGATATAGTTCATCTAGGTATGATGACATGAACTCCTCAAGAATCTAGGTACCTGTTATTTTCACCTTCCTCAGTTGGATTTGAACACTATATTAGATATTTGGGGCTCATACTTCTCAGAACAAAGATCATTCTGCTTGACAGAAAATAAAAAGCAAAACAAAAGTTGAGTAGTTCTACTTTCTCTCGATTTATATCATTAACCTATTAACTCCAAACAATAGTATCATCCTTTCTTTCATTTTCCTCTTTTCTCCAATATAATTTTATAAAAAACCAATGGATGATTTTCTTTGATTTTCTTGACAACTTAGCTCATTCTGACCTTTAGTACTTCTGGCACCATTCTTAAAGGATTATGTTATGGTTTCATATTCATCTTCTATTATTACCCTTGTTTATATCTTCTGTACATGCTTTTTTATCTGATCAGTGAATTTCCTGTGCATGCATATAAGTTTCTTAAGAGAAAACTTCATTTTTCTCCTTATTAGAATAATTTCTTCTTGTTTTAAAGACATTGTTTTTGAGGGTTTCCCATTTTTCCCAGAATGACTTCTCTTATAGAATTTTAGATTATGACATCCTGAAACCTTTGAAATATGTTCTTTGAAAAAAGGGTCGATATTGGACTTTTGACTGGCTTTCCCCTCTATTATTATGAATTATAAAAAAGGAGTGATCACTTCCTATCCAAGATCTGCTCATTTCCTTACACTTTTTCTCCTTGTTAGTCAGAAACAGGTCTAAGATGTCAGTTACTTCTGAAATGTACCTTTTGAAGACTGAAATTCTATTTAAGATGAGTCTAAGAATTAGTTATTCTGCTTTGGAGAGAGATAGACACAGAGAGAAAGAAAAGGGGGAATGGAGCATACACTCCATCAGAAGATTCGGTTAATAGAATACTCCTTTTGTACTAAATACAAAGTCAGGCTTATAATTTATTTCCTCAATCCCTCATTAATTTATTTCTTCTGTTTTGGTAACCTATATAGAATATTCTAATTTCAGGATCATTTCTGTTAATTTCCACCTAAATGTTGTTCATCCTAGGAAATATTCTTCTAAACCCACATTTCAGTCATGAGTTCAATACAACTCTCAGTAATACCTGAGATCAAATTTGCCTCCTTACTTTAAAATCTCTTGATCTTAAATCAACTTTGCTTGTTAGATGCACCTTTCACATTCATACTTACATTTATAATGCTGATCTCAGTTTTAGTGCTGGACTCTCTGAAATTAATCTTTCCTGTATTTCTCTTATGTTTCTTCCTGTATTATAGACACCATCTTTAATATTTAGTTTGAGACTTATGTATAGCCATATTAAAGCCTCTTTTATTAGATTTAGGAGATCCTTTGGAAAAAAAATACATATGTATTTTTGTACTCCATCTTCACTCAGTAAGCTGTCATTCCTGTATTTTAAACTATAACCCAACCATCTAGAATTCATCTACTCATTCATTCGAACGCCTACCTCTTCTCACCAATCCCATCTTTGCTTATTGAAATGATTACATCTTGGTCCAACTCAAATTCACATTCTTCCATGAAATCTTCCATATGTTCTTCAAATGAATGTGATAGCTCTTTCTCAGAATTGTCATGGCTCTCTATTTATTTTGCTGACATACATATTCATCCCCATAACTGTTTTATCTCTTTTGCAAAAAAAATCGGGAAAGAATAATTTCTTTTTTTCCCCTTGGCACTATGTATACCAGAGTTAACACTTCACTGTTTGTTGAATGAACAGGTAAATGAATAAACAGAACAGAACACTGGTGTCAGTTAATTCTTTTTCTTAACTATTTTTATTATGAACTCAATGGGCAATTTAATATAAAAAGAAGAATCAGAAAGATTATATATGACCCTGTGAATTTGATATATATAATTTAGTTTTATTAAAACTATATTATATTTAACATGATAGTAATAAAATTGTCCTTACTTTTTATATTTCTATTGAACTTTCTGCTCACTTCTCTGCATTTTTCAATGTTCTGTTGACAATCTTCTCTTTCTTTTGTAATGATCATGTACTGATTTATTTCCCCAAAGTCATTGAGGCAGCAGCTACTCTTCAAGAAGATTCAGGGTAACTTGAGAGATTTAAAGATGTCTTTTTTCTCAATTTATCAGCTCAGAGCCCTACTAACTTTTGGATGGATCCCTCACATTCCCTATTAGGTGTCAGTGATGAGACCCCAGTTCTTTTTAATCACTTAGCATCAATCAGTTTTTACAAAAGGATATTTACTTCAAAGATACAGCAAAAACAAACACAAGCAATTCCTTTTAGCCAAATTTCTACACCAAATGTATACCTAGCTGTGGTATGATTGCCAGTCTTCTTTTCAGTTACCACTGGCCTTTGGTTCTCAAAGATCATTTCTGGTTCCTTGGAACACCAGCTGCGAAATCCAACCTAAATTCTGATGCACAGATTCCTGTACCTCATTCTGCTAACCTCCAGATTAATCTCCTTCACTTAAAACAGAAAAAGATAAAAACAGAGGTCAATGACCAAGGTCTTTTTCCAAGACTATATAGCTTCAGAGAAGAAAAAATCCTATAATCTTCTCTTTTTTCAGCATTATCTCTCACTAGACACTGAGAAAAGGAGTCACATACTCAGAGAACAGATAAAGGGGAAATGGCCTAAAAAGACTGATGCTTAGATGGACAGGCCTTTTAAATGCCTCTAGAGACAAAAAAAAAAAAACCTTCTTTTTAATCATGTGGTTAGCCAACCAAAACAAGCAAAATAATATCCAAATATATTATATAGTTTCTCCAGGCACTTCATCCCCTATCATCATGACTTACCCCAAAACAGACTTTTCAGGTATCTATACCTGGGATAGTAGACCTTCCTTGCATTTTCTGAATCTCAGTTAATATACACAAATTCTCACCCCATAGAGAAGCCTTCATCAGAAGTAAGAGTGCAATTGAGCAAAACAAATCAGTTCATTGAGAATTCATTAGATCTGCAATTTACAGTGTTAAAGCATTGTCTGTGACATTGAGAAGATAATCCAGGATCACCAAGCTATTGTGGATTGGAGGCTGACACAACTTGATGACCTTCCTAACTTGATGACCTTAATTTTATCCAGGAGGCCATGATGCCTCTGATTTTACCCACTAAAAACTGTAACTCATAACTCCTTAGGGCCCCCACTGCTGCTTCTGCCCAATAAATTGGGCTATTTAAATAGAATTTTATTACACCTTAAGAAATAGCATGAGGAATTCCGAGAAACATGAGAAGATTTACATATACTGATGTGGAATAAAGGAAGCAGAACAATAACTGAAATAAGATTATGAAAACAGACTCTGATTAGTTGCAGTGACCAATAAATGATGCCTATTTCCCTCGCCTAGAGAGAAGTATGAGACTAAAGGAACATAATGGCTGTCAGACAAATGTCATTTTGCAAAGGAGTTGTGTTTAATTGTTTTTCTTTGTTTAGAGTGAGCTGACCCTAGATTTAGCAAGACCTAAGTTCATAAAAAATATGACTTCTGACACACCTGTGTGACCTTGAGCTAGTAACCTCCGTCTGCCTCAGTTTCTCCATTGTGACATGAGAATAAATATAGCACCTACCTCCCAGGGATGTTGTGACGATGATATAATCTAAATATGTCTCTTGGCATAGTGCTGGCACAAAGTAGAGCTTAATCCTTTCTTTGTTACAAGTAGGATTTAATGAGAAGTGACTATGATGTAAAAAAGGAAAGGTATCAATAAATTAAAAAAAATAAACGAAATGGAATCTTTGATTTTGCAGTGGAGAGACTGCTGGATTTAGTCACAATATTTGGGCTCAAAGTCTCATTCAGTCAGTTATTATGCAGGCCATTTAACCTCCCTTAGTCTCAATTTCCTCAACTGTAAATTGGGAGGCTAGACATGATGATATTTACTGTCATTTTCAGCTCTACATCTATCGTCCTGTGAAAAAATAATCTCTAACGTCCTTTGTGACTCCCTTACACCATAATAATGTGAACTATTTTCTAAAAAAGCAAGCAAAACGATTCTTGGAGATATGTCAAAACAGACTCATGGTTATTTGGGGGTTTGTTTGGGTGTTTTTCATGCCAAAGAGATCAGAGTGGTGTTTAACTTGAAGTATTACGGTTTGCTAATGTCAATTGTGCAGACGGTCTGTGTTGTTGCTCAAGGAGGAATTCAGTAATGAGCCAACAGATAGAGTAGGATATTTACTCTCGTTAGAGCGTTCAAGGAATGCTTCTTTGGGACTCGAGCCGTCGGGAAGTTGTTGTCCGAGAGCCGAGTCCTATGCCGCCCGCTCAGCAGTCTCTCACCGTGCGCCCCTCCTCCCCCAGGGTCTGGGGGAATTCTTTGGAGAGCAAATCAGGAAATTACTTATCATTCGGAACCAGTGGAGAGTTATGAGTGCTTGCCTGCTGACACGAAGGGCTTTTGAACCAAAACGTCTGCACGCACTATAATTTAAAGGCTTCAGATACTGGAAGGTCTTGGGATCCATGTAAGTAAACAACTGACAGAAACCTTCCTCCAGTTTTTATTTGGGGAGAAGTGTTCAAGAATGAAACCTTCGGGCTAACGTCAGTGGTATTTCTGCTCTGCTCTGCTCTTCTGAGAGTAGGAGGTGATCATTTTTGAGGAGGGAGGGAGTTGATGCATGTGTTCTAGGCTCAATCAGAGGAATGAACGGCCCTATAGAGAAAGCCTTGCTGGTCATCAGCAATCAACATGGAGATGGGGAGAAAGGGCAGGGACCGAGAGCTTCCCCCTCCTTGTTTCCCACAATCCAATTTCGTGAGCTACTCTCCCTCTGACAGCCAAGTCTCCTCACTTCTGACGCAAGAAAGGACACTTTGCATTTAACGAGATCTGTGATGTAGAGCCAAGGACCCATGCAAGTAACCAACAGTGGCTTATTACATAGACACTGATTTACTGAGTTGTCAGCGAGTCAGAAACAGAAGTATATGTGGTAGAAAAGAAAGTGCATAATTTTTTCTATGCCATAAGAGATCTACAAAATATTTTTCTAATTTACCAATAGGAAAAAATCCGTCCATTCCTTCTCAATGTAGAACAGATGTCAGACCCTCTTTTCTGCACCTTGAATTTAGATTTTAGACTCACTGACAGTTCAATATATCAATTTCTATGTAATAAGAATCTATCGCTTACTTTCATGTATAATGACCCTGAATGGTCACTTCTGCCCTGGGAGGCTTTTTTCTAAGAAAAGGAAGGTTCATTAAATGTTCTCTCTCTATAAATATGGAGTTCCCATTTTATTATCCGTATAGCTTATGATACACATGTATTTGTAGCTCCTAATTGTCATGAGTGAATAATCACCCAGAGTGGAGAAGCCTGTGCTCATCTACAGCCTGGGAACCTTTGTAAAAATTAAAACACACAATAGCTAGCTCTTAATATAAGTGACATAAATTATGCAAGTGCATCCTTAGTACTTCTCCAGCTATACAGACCATATCAGTACATTTCCTTCCTATATTACTGAAAGGTAGGGTATGGTAGTTGTTGAGTTTCTATTGGAAATAAGGATTGGAACCAGAATTGCATTGGAATAAGAATTTTCCAGGTGGGAAAACTCCATCTACCAAAAAACCCAACATTTTTCTCCAGCTAATAGCTAATCCTAATTAGCGTAAGAAAGAATCCCTTAAGAAGTCACATTGCTATTCAGTTTCACACTGCATATTTCCATGGGGCTGGGCACAATGATCATATTTTACATAAAATACAACTTTGAATTGTATGAATTATAATATGTAAGACCACTTCATGGGAATCGGTATCCACACCAATCAAGAACAAGCTGTATAATGTTAAGGAGTTATCTAACTACTGAGACATTATTGTACTGAAACAATGTTCTCCTGGCATTGATACCATACTGCCTCTCACATCATACCTTTTTGTGACCAATTCACATAAGTTGGAGTTGTTGTGTGTCAGTAATAATTAGGATTATTGTAGATTTTTGAAAACTTTTGTTGGTTCTGATGAATGAATCTTTGTAACTTTCCTAAAAGCTCAACTTTCTCTTCCCTACACCTGTTCAACTGAATAGACATAACCTCTGTCTCGATTTTATATCTTTCCCTTGTCTTTCGTCATAAATTTTTCGAAACATCTTGGTTTTTTCCAGCTTTAATTCCAGTTGACATTTGGCTTTTTTCTCAAATTATAACTTCTGGCTCACACTCCCACACACCCTGTGGTGATGAGACTTGGCTTTCTTCTTCTATGTTAGTAATTGTCAGCAGGAACCTAAGGCCTGTCAGAGGGGAGGAGGCTCTAGCATGTATTCAACTTAAGTTTGGTATAATGAGCAATAGCAGATTACTGTCTCACTGGGCAAAATTAATTCCATGGATTGATGTTCACTAATAGTAGTATACCACATGTTTGTAGAACATGTTATAGTTCTAAGATGCTTTCCTCATAGTAATCCCACAAGATAGGGAAGGCAAATATTATTACCATTTTACAGATGTAAATATCGGAACTCAAGATTCACTTGACAACTAGGCAAGTGTCATGGCTGCCGCTTGAGTTTTTGTCTCCTTCCTCTACCACCAATTTTTTTGGCACTCCATGTTACCATACCAACATCCTTCATTCTAAATGAATCCAAACACTAAAGTACCATTTTATCACAAGCATGTTAAAGGTCCATGCTTTCAATGGATAACTCTTTGTCAGTCTCATCCAACTTTTTACCCCCAATATGGCATCGAGTGCTTTATAAATACTTTGATGGTTTTATAGTTTCCTATGTGTGAATGTCTTTTCATGGTGCCGATCACAACTCATTTCCACATTCTCCAATGATTCTTGCCTATGTGGTTCTGTAAATTCTCCTTAGAAGAGCTATCTGATAGCCATAGTCTTGCCTCTGGTTCTTTGGATATTGAGTGGATGCATATGCAGCAGTTAACTTATCCAAAAATCCAGCCCTCATCTAATTTCTCTGTTCTGTTTCTTAATAGTTTATTTTCATTTGAGTATTACGAATTGATTTGAATTTTTGTGGACATTATTTGGCTAATGCTGAACATCAAGCCTGTGAATAATAGGCACAGTAGTAATGGAGTTTATTTGTACGGCTCCTGAAAAGTTACAGAGCCCAGTTCTATAAAGCCCTTTCTTATTTGTGACTTGATCTTCCTGATAGCCCTGTGATGTAGGTGGGCTTTGTTGATTTTTGTTGTTTAGTTGTTTCAGTCAAGTCTGACCCCATATGAGGTTTTCTCGGCAGAGACTCTGGAGTAGTTAGCCATGTCCTTCTCCAACTCATTTTACAGATGAGGAAATTGAGGCAAATTGGGCCAAGTGCCTTGACATGGGTCAGACTAGGTATCTGAAGCTGGATTTGAACTCAGGGAGATTAGTGTACCTGACTCCAGGCTCAGAACTTTGAGTCCTGTGACATCCCCCTTCCCCAGATTCCCTGTTAATTTTACAAGTGAAAGAAATGGTGTTAAGACTGGCTAAGTAGCTTGCATGTTTGTAATCCCTGTATGGGAGGCAGTGTAAGTAAAGTGATCATTTTACAGATGAGATATCTGAAGCCCTGGGAGGAAAAATGCAGAAGACTCAGCCTGATCTCACTTACTAGTGTGTGACTATATCATGTGCAACTAATACGTCAAATTCAACTAACACTGATCATATACCTTTGGGGCTCAGCTCTGTGCTAGCTGTTGAGAGCAATATAACATATAAGACTTAATCTCTCGGTTTGCCTCAGTTTCCTCATCTGTAAAATGAGCTGGAGAAAGAAATGGCAAACTAGTCTAGTATCTCTGCCAAGAAAACCCCCAGATGGGGTGACAAAGAGTCAAACATGGCTGATAAATGACTGAACAGAAAGAGCAACCTGGTGTACCCTGGTCAGAGTCGGGATTCAAAGGCAGCCTCCCACCTCCATCACTAAACAACTGTACCCTGGTCAGAGTTGGGATTCAAAGGCAGCCTCCCACCTCCATCACTAAACAACTGTATCCTGGTCAGAGTTGGGATTCAAAGGCAGCCTCCACCTCCATCACTAAACAACTGTACCCTGGTCAGAGTTGGGATTCAAAGGCAGCCTCCACCTCCATCACTAAACAACTGTACCCTGGTCAGAGTTGGGATTCAAAGGCAGCCTCCCACCTCCATCACTAAACAACTGTACCCTGGTCAGAGTTGGGATTCAAAGGCAGCCTCCCACCTCCATCATTAAACAACTGTATCCTGGTCAGAGTCGGGATTCAAAGACAGCCTCCCACCTCCATCACTAAACAACTGGGCTGTTCTCGGCCTCTCGTACATTCTCATTCCAGAGTTTCCCAAACTGTTCTGCAGAGCAGTGGAATTCTGTACCATGTGACTCGGGGTTTGGGAGAGGGCACTGACTGGGGAAATGTCAACATTATTTTTTCCTTCTAAGATGTTAAATGTGAAAGTATGTGTGTAGGGATCAAAACAAGCTCATTACATGTGGCAGAACATTCATTTGAAAATAGGTTCAAATTGATCTCTTTTGCTCCAAAGCTTCGCAGGGGCATCGATATTCCAACAACCCCCCTCTCACTCCACCCTACATTTATAGATTCTGTCAAAACAGTTCAAGACCAAAAGTGCCCTGCAGCCAAATTAGTTTGGGAAACTCTCCTTTAATTCTTTGTTTTGCTCCAAAGCATGGCAACCTTTTGACCCGCCCTCCAAAGTATGACAACATCCATCACTTTGACTGCATTTGGTCCTTTCAACAGGAGGAAATAGATGGAATCTTGCCATGTGATATGTAACTCATAAACTTTCCTCACGGAACCCGGCAATTTGTAGTTGCTGCTGTGCTATATGATATTTCCTGGTTTTTATTTCTTGGGGAAAACAACTACATTCAGCAAACATTATACACTCTGTGATAAGCATTGTTGCTGTGGTTCAGTCATGTCCAGCTCTTTGTGATCCCATTCGGAATTTTCTTGGCAGGGATCCTGAAGGGCTTTGCCACTTCCTTTTCCAGCTCATTTTACAGATGAGGAAACTTGGGCAAATTGGGCTGAGTGATTTGCCTAGGGTCACACAGCTAGTGGGAGTCTGAGACTGGATTTGAACTAAGTCTCCTGACTTCAGCCCTAGCACTCTATTCACTGCATCATCTGGGTACCCAATGGAACCCCTGCCCTTGTGGCACTAAGGTCAGGAACTTCTACTCTAGCATATTTCCAAATAGAACTCCCATAAAATCACTCAGAGTAAGAAATGCATATCTTTAATTCAGATTACAGATTTAATTACAGATTACAAAATTAATACAGATTTGTTTAACAGAAATTGAGATAGATTATAGATTTATGTCAATTCCCTATACAAAAGATCCATAGGAGCTTATAAATGGATTTAAAAAAAAATTAGACACTCAAAGGACACAGAGGAAATCTATAAATCATTCACAGTGGTAGATCAGTTCCCCTTAGAAGGCAAACATATTTTTGGGAAGCAAAACAAGCAATCACTTTCCCATTATATACCAGCACTATTCTAATATAAATTACTATAGGTGTGGGAGGTCCTTGTTTCTCCAAATTACTGCTTCCTTTTATTGCTCTTCTAGGTCTGAGAACGATATGTAAAATATTCTTTTTTCTCTGAATAAGAGAATTTTTCAAGACATTCCATTTTTCCTGTATATGTGCTGATCCACAAACTCTTGAACAAAGGAGAATTGACATGAAGTACTGCCTTAGGTTGGCCCTGCTCAAGAGATCTCCATTTTCTGTCTAGAAGGCTAGGTGGAGAGCTCATTATGCCAAGAAGATAAAAATCTCTATTGCACATGAGATGGTGGTTTGGGAGCATCATCCAAGAATTTCTCTCTCAGACCAAGCAAGCCCAGATATGGCTTTTTCTGCCATCTGTTGCTGTGAAAATTTATTAGCGATGTCATCTCTCAGAATAGGAAAGTTTACACTTAGGATCTCTTATCTCAAACTTCTCGAGTAAGCACATGAGAATTCCATGTGTTTTTTTGTCCCAAAGCTGCCAATTTTAGTTCCCCAGATTTAGGATGGGAAGGGGTAAAGACCACATATACACAAAGTTCTTTTTCTCTCAAACTTCAGAAATTTAGTCCTATTCTGCTGAACTCTAATTTATTCTCTGACTGGGGGAAAATGAACAAAAATGGTAAAAGAAGCCTAAAACTGGATGTACATCAGTACCACAGGACATATTCTTATATGTCTCAAGCAAATCTGGATACAGCTCTTGTCTCCGGGAAACCAACAATAGTCATATTCTATTATATGCCTAGACTATAGTTTCTTCAGAAATTTCCCATTCAATGGGCATATTCTGTTTCCAATATTATTATTCAAAATAATGCAAATATGAACATTTTGTTATATATGGATCTTTTATTGTTCTATGAGATATAATCCCAGTAGTTTAATGACTAAGTCAAAGACTATGAACAATTTAGTACTTTTCTTGCCTACCTCCAAATTATTTTCCAAAATGACTGAACCACTTCATAATTTTACCAACTAGACATTAGTTTGACTGTTTTCCTACAATCCTGCCAACACTGAATTTTTTTCTCTTTTACTCCTTGTCAATTAAACAAGTATAAAATTATCCCTCAGAGTTTGTATTTCTTTTATTTATGACTTTGAAAATGTGTCAGATAGTTGTAGAATGGTTTGTGTTCATCCTTTTGAAAAATGGTTATGTAATTTGACTAATAGACAATGGAATAAATCATAGATTTATATCACCTCCTTATATATTTTGAATGTCACAATTTTATCAGAGAGATTTAATAAAATGATTTTTAATCTTATATTTATAATTCCAGATGAGTTGATTTTATTTATATAACAGCTTTTGAATCTTATATGATGAAAAGTAACTATTCTTTAATGGTTTCCTCCATCATGATTATGATTATTATTTCTTTCTCTAACCAGAGTTTTAAAAGGTAGAACTTTCCATTCTTCTTTAATTTTTTTATGCTGTGACTTTATGTTTAGACTACTTATTCATCTAAAATTTATTCTGATTTATATGAAATATAAGATATTGATTTAAACTTATTTTGTATAAAACTATTATCTAGTTTTCCTAGCAGTTATTGTTGAATAAAGAATATCTTCTTTAATAGTGAAATTCTTCAGTTTGAAGAACATTAGACAATTGTACGCATTTATTTCTAGCTCTTATCTAATCTAGTCTACTGAATTACTTTTTATTTTTGTACATATGGTTGTTTTAATTTTTGTTTTGTAATGTGATTTAAGATCTGGCAACATTTAGCTCCTTTCATTCCATTTTTTCCATTATTTTTCTTGAAAGTTTTTATTTAATATTCCTCTTTGTAAATTACATTATTCAAATTTATTTAAATAGTATCACAATTTTAATACACTTGTATAATCCACATGAATATTGAATACATTTCTAAAATTACTTACATCTTCTTTAATTTTGTGGGGAAAGTTGTTGTTTGGCAATCGAATATGTAGACATCTTTTTTGTTGATAGAAAGTGAGATTTAGAAAAAATACTTTGTTACTTTAAACATAACTTCTTTAACTATTCTATCACGTTCTTGTTAATAAAATACAGAAATAACTATGAATTTTGTGAATTCAGTTTCCAGCTATTTTACTAAAACTAGTTAACTAGCTAGCTACCTAGATGATAAAGATGTAGATATAGATAAATTAATTCTCTATGGGTATTCTAAGAAAATCATATTGTCCACAAGTTGAACATCTTGCATCTCCTTTACCCATTCTTATTCCTTTTGTGTGTTTTTTCTTCCTTATTGCCATTATTCTCATTTCAAGTGCTATGTTGAATAACAGTGGAAATAGCAGGCAGCCTGGTTTAATCCCAATTTTATTGGGAAAACTTTCAGTTATTTTCCATTACAACTCATGCTAACACTTGGTTTTGAATCAAAGGATTTTTTTTTATCATTTTAAAGAACAGTCCTTCCAATTTATTAATATTTTGAAATGTTTTTAGCATAAATGTTATATATCTTCTAAGTCTTTTTGTATCTATTGATATAATAATGCGAATTGGTTGTTTTTCTTATTAATATGATTTATTATGCTAATAGTTTTGCCAGTGTTGAATCATCCACACATTCCTGGTATAAATCCAACTGGGTCATAATGAATAATTTTTTAACATATTTCTGTGAACCTTTTTGTTAATATTTTTTTCTTCAGTATCTACTACTGATACTGAGCTATATAATACTCTTTCTCCATTTTATCCCTACCAGGTTTGGATATCAGGACCCTATTTGTTTCATCAAAGTTTGATGGGATTTTTTCCCCCTTCATTCCTTCCTTTTTTTGAGAATGGTATAGATATAATTTGGTTTTTAAATGTTTGCAAGAATTCATTTGGACCCTGTGTTCCTCCTTTGGAAGATAATTTTTGCACTGCTAAATTTATTTTTCTGAGATTGACTTATTCAAATTTTCAATTTCCTGTCCTCTTATCTTTATATTTTTTAACTTTGTAAATATTCAATTATTTTGCTTACCTTTTCAATTTTGTTGACATATAATGGTATTTATTAATTTCTGATAATTTTATTAGTTCTTTTTATTTATTGTTAGTTTCATGTTTTTGTTTTTGTTTTTAATTTTGGTAATTTGGATGTTAGGATTTTTGTGTGTTTCATATATAATATCTGAGTCCTGGTATTAAGTTGATTCCAAGGAGAATTGTCTACTTACTATACCACATTGTCTCTGACCCTCTTTATAACTTTATTTAAATCTATTATTAATTTCTTCTGTTATTTGAAGGTTCTTATGGCAAACAGGTTGTCATTTATAGTATGGATGGGAATCTAATTATTAACTCAGCATTAATATTGTTTTCTTAGAGATTTCTCCTCACTTTTCTTTATTTGATTATTTCCTCATTCTAAGAGGGTCTTTTTTTCTTTCTTAATTTCTTATTCTCTGCTGGTTTTCTATGAGGGTTTCGTCATGATGATATCTTTCCCTTTCTGACCTTCTTTGTTCTTTAATTTATTCAGCATATTTCTTTTTATTTTAAAGTGATTAAGGAGAACTGAGTTTATCCATAATGATTCACACTGTCATTTTCCCAGAAAGATATTGACAAACTACTGAACTCAAGGAGAGGTGATCGGAACAATGAGGACTGAAGATATTGGCATATGAGATGGGGTCCTACAGACTAGGCTTGTTTAGTCATGAAAAGACAAGGTTTGAGGGGAGAAAAACATCATGAGCATCTTTAAGCATTTGAGAAGTTGTCACATGAAAGATGAATTAGACTCATTCAGCTTATACCCAGAGAGTAAAAATAAGAGTAATAAGTAGAAATTATAGAAGCCAATAACTGGACTTACTGGGAAAAATCCCTAATAATTATAATTGTACCAAAATGAACTGAGGTTCCTATCCCTGGATGTCTTTGAGTATTGGCTATATGACCACCTGTGAAACACATAATAGAGGGGACTATCACTCAAATATCAGCTAGATGAAATGATCTTTTAAGTACCTGTAGTTCTGTGATTCTGTGAGAGAAAAATGATGTCTGAGTAGTGAGGGCTTCACAAACCAGGTATCATTTGAACTAGTCCTTTAAGGATAGTTAGGATTTCAAAGTGAAACTGTGAAGAGTGGGAAAAATAGGGAAGATATTCCACATTCAGGGAAAAACATGAGAATTCCTTAAATTCCACAAAATTCCTTAAAGGAGGAAGAAGAAGTTGAATTTGGAAAGCAGTTAATAGTCTAGTTTGTTTAGTATACATAAAGATATAGAATACTATTATTTTTCTTTTTCTAATTAATATATACTGATTCAGTAATCAGTTACCATTTTTTAAACTGTATTTTTTAAAAGTTAACTAAGCCACTTCTTATCGCAATTCGTTTTTATTTCCATTTTTGTTAACCTTTCTCATGTTTCCTTTGTCATTAAAGATAAATTAAGATTGTCTAGATTGAAATTAGTACCAGAAAAGACCTTAGAGAACTATATTTTAATATGTTGTATTGGAAAGAATATTGAGTTTTGGAATCAGAAGAATGGCCTTTGAATCTCATTTCTTTCATTTATCTTGTGTTATTTGCACAATGGGCAAGTCACTTGCCCATAGCCCAATGTACACATTTCCTAAGACTCCTATTGTTTAGAGAACATGCATAAGTCATGATATGTCATTTTAAGCCTAAATTTTGAGTTTTCTGCTTTGTTACTTCATGTGTGGTTTCAAGTTAGACATTGTACATATGGTAATGAAGCTGATGTGTGACTGCCAGCATTTGGTTGATCCAACATTCTATTACAGGAGAGTCATTTGTATTTCTTTAAAAACAATTCCTGTTTTAAGCTTTCCATTTTTGGAAAGTGGTACGTACTGTCTCATTTGTTTCTTTCTGCAGATAGTGAAGTACTAAAGATCAAATAATCCATGCCAAAGTTGTCTTTTCTTATGAAATTTCCAGATAATTGAGGAAAAACATGTTTTTGGTGTCTTACTTGCCAATAATTGGTTAAATATTTCATCTACTTTGTGTAATCACAGTCTGAATGCCAAACCCTACAAAACACAGTCACTATCAAGAAATGGCATTTTATCCACAAGTGAACAACACACAAAATAATAGAAACCATGCTTACTGTTTGGGATTTGGGGGACGTCTGGGTGTGTTTGTATTTTTGCTTTTGTTATGAAGTTGTCGTGGGTTTTTTTTTTCATTATTTGCTTTCCTAATTAAAAATGATATGTTTTTCCTCAGAACTTTTCATTTTGGATTCTAAGTACCCCAATTATTTTAAAATGAAGCACCAAACAAAACATCCCTAAAAATGATTAAGGGCTAAGAAAAGAGATTGCAATAAAGAATAGATTGCAAACTTCAAAGGGGAAACAAGAAGAATTCATATATTCTGAAGAAGGGTATTGTGTTGTTGATTATGGGGCAGTTTATAGGGCCCAAGGGAAAGAACTAAAATCCGAGTCATGTCTGCTGAGATTAAAAAGGATGCCGTGCTTAGTCCCAATGGAGTTTATGCAATCATCAAATCAAGGGGCTAGCAGATATTGAAAAAAAGAGTTTATAGCAAAGCAAAAAAACACAGGACATTTGGTACACAGTAAAGATGACTCTCTGAGAAGGAGTATTAAGCAAGTCCTGGAGAGATGATGGTTTGTTTCATGTAAAATCATCAGCCAAGATAGGATTGCCAGCTTCAGTGTTAAAGGTGTTACAACAAGCCAGGAAGAGACGATATATCAAGGACCGAGCACACAAATAATATAGAATTCCTCGTCATCAACAAGAAAGGAAAAAAGAAACGAGAGTGTCACAAACATATGGAAAATAGCTTACACTCCAGAATATGTTTGTCTGAAAAGCTCTGCATCTTCCTCCTCAAAAAAAGATGGGCTTCAACAGGATAAGATAGATCTTTTTAATCATACTTCCATAGAAAATGACCTTTTGCCACAAGCACAACAAATATTAATGCAGGTAATAAAGGCTAAAAAGTCTACCTGACGTGAAAAAGATAGATGATTACCCAGTGTTTACACACTCTAAGGAAGAAACGAGATTATTGCCCTTTAGAGAACCTGTTAATCTCATCCTCTCCTTTCTCTGTTGCCTCCAAATTGCCTCATTCCCAGACAAGAAAGTTGGTATTCACCTCTGTATCTCCTCTGAGGTCTAGCACAATGTCCTGCACATGAATACGAAAATGAGGTAAAGAAGTTTATCACAGAAAAGAAGAGACTGTGAGACAAGTTATTAATGCTCTTTCTTGCCCCAGATACAGTGATCTGTACCCAGAGAACACCTTCACAACACTTGGTGAATCAAATTCGCATTGCATTTCCATGAAAAGTTTCCACAGAGTTCATTTTTCATTGAGAACCAGTATGGAGAAAATAAACTTTTTGATTCACTCTAATAAAGGAATATGGGTTAGCTAAAAAGAATAACTCGTTAAAATTATTAATAGATATGAAAATGAATTTCTGGGAGAAGATGTGGAATCTTTTTTCTTACAGGGCTATTAGATTTATTATCACATGCTTAACATTCTGTGCTATAGTCTTTCATGAAAGAGAAGACACTAGCACATCTCTAAGGTTTTTACGGTTTAAAAGAATACAGAATAAGTATCAGTTTAATTCAATCATCTTAACCACCAGAACAAAACAAGCATCTGATATTAGAAACAGTTATGTCTAGATTGAGCAGGTGAGCAATGGTTGGCCAAACTAATGGGTTAGATAATGATAATGATAAAATATGTAATATTTTATAGCTTTCAAAACAATTTCACGTATACTGATTCATTTTTACTTCATGATAATACATGAGGATAATACAATGAGAAGGATACAACATGTATTATTATACCCATTTACAAATGAGGAAACTGAGGCTAAAGTAGGTGGGATGACCTCTTCTGGTGTCCTACAGCTAATAAATAGTAGATCCAGGCCTCAAACCCAGGGGCTACTGACGTCAAGTCTACCGCTCTTCTCTAATGTAGATATGTTATAGTATCACTTAACTATTCAATATTTCAAATAATTAATAATAATTTACATTTATATAGCACCTTAAACTTATAAAGTGTTTTCCATACATCAAGAATCATAACCATTCTGTTAGAGGGTTACTACAGCATAGGTGGGGCAGTGGATGAAGTGCCAGGCTTAGAGGGAGGGAGACCTAGGTCAAATTTGACTTCAGACACTTACTAGCTATGGGACCCTAAGCAAGTCACTTAATTAGCTGCATCTTAACTTAAGCCACTTAACTTAGCCTCAATTTCCCCATCTATCCAATGAGCTGGGGAAAGAAATGGCGAACCACTCTAGTATCTTTGCCAGGAAAACCTCAAAGAGTTGTACAAGATTCAAATGACCGAACAATAATGTGCCTCCCAATTTTATGGCCAAGAATACTGACCTGCCCACGTTCACGCAGCTAGTCAGTATGTTAGGCTAGATTTGAACTCGGGAAGATGAGCTTTCCTGACTCCAGACCTGGCGCTCTGTTCACATCAGCAGCTTCTAAGTTTACTTATATTCACTTGGATTTCTAAGTAGAACATCCTGCCTCATTTTCACTGCTGCCTTTTTGAGCACACATGGCTCCTAGAAGTCCCAAACTCTCAGCATGAGTGCATCAGGGAAGGAACTTTTTGGCTGTGACATTGTAGAGCCGATCTTTCATTGAGTGGAGTAGTTATTTACATGCGTACGCCAAGATCCCTTCACTTTAGTCTTCAGACTTTTTCTTAGCAAACCTTACAAAAATGTCTGAAAAGAGTTTGTTTTTCAAGCTGTGCCATGCCATCTGCTTGTGAGTTGTTACAAAACAGCATCAACGCTGTTGTTTGGGGACATGAGAACACAAAAGTGACTTCAGTGTTAGCTGTGAAAGGAGAAAATTTCTAGAATTTGTGCAATGTCTCCTATTTGGCAGAACTGCAAAATAGAGCATTTATTCTCTCTCTCTCTTTCTCTCTTTATATATATTGCCAATATCTTCCTGTCTCCTCTCTCAAGGTAATTTTGTCCATATACCTAATCATTGTCCCACATATAAAATAATTTTCAGATCTCCTCTATCTAAATCTGCTTCTCCATCCTATAAGTCCTATGTCAAGGCCTAGTCCTATAAAGTGTCCTCCTGAGTGTTTTTCTTTTTAAAATTTTTTTTTACTTAAAACTAAAGTAGAAAATGGAAAAAGAAGCAAAAAGAAAAAATTGCCATGTACGCAGCAGACTATGAGAGGATTCAAAATATGTAGCAACAAATCCACTTGAAGAAAGCATATATAATCATAGATCATCTTTTATTCAGAACTGTCCATCTTTTCTTTGTTTCCTGGGAGGTTTTCTTTTGTTTTCTGTTGGGCACTTTTAACTTGATTCTTTTTTCTCCCCTTTTTTCCCCTTTATCTTCCCCTAGAAGACAACAGTTAACTATGGATATATTTATGATTTTTATACATGCATATATATTATACAAACACACACATTATCTCTTGTTTCCTATCTGCTTTTCTAAAATCACAGATATAGGGCTATGAGGACCATTAAAATTCATTGATTCCAACCTTCTTGTTTTACAAAGGAAGAAATCAAAAGTCTGGAAAGATTGACTTATCCAAGATCACACTACAAATGCAGCAAAGCAGTCTGCAAACACTTGTCCTTTGACCAAAATGTACATGACTTCTTTTGACCTTTTCCTTCTCCAGACACTTATTACACTTCCAACTTATTCCATATTAAGCGCAGAATTTCAGCATATTCAGTACTACACTATCACCATTGACTTTTCGAGCTTCCACTCTATTTCTCTCTTTTTATTTTCCGCCAATATTCTGGAAGATGTCACTGCATTTGGCACACACTTATTAAGTGCCTACCATGGGCAAAGCACAGGGTTGCACCCATCTGGCCTCGGTTTGCCCACTGCCCCATACCCTCTGACTTCTGAAGCTGTGCCCATGAACGCCTCCAGTCTCCAGCGGCCCTTTCCCTGACATTCTGGTTGTTCCTGATGCCCCGTGCCCTTCTGTCGCCCCTGCCACCACTGACCACTGCATTCCCTTGGCCCCTGTGGCACCACACTGCCAAGGTCCTGTCCTTCTGGCTCTCTGCTCGTGACTTTGTCATTCTTCTCCTTCACTCTTTCCTCTTCCTCCTCCTCACCCCTCATCACACATTTGGTTTGATTCAGTGATCCCTTATTGCGTCTTCTACATGGGAAGCTTTGTACCAGATGCTACAGATGCAACAACAAGGAAGAGACGGTGTCCACCCTAGAGAAACTTGCAATCTCCTACAGCATGTACAGAGAAATATAAATGAAAGAGGAGCTGAGGAGAGGGAGGCTCTCAATCACTAATTGAAAGGAGCCTGAAATGAATCTCAAAGGGCTATGAGAATTCTGAGAGGCAGAGGTGGGATGGGAGTGCATCACAGGAGTGCAAAACAATGGGTACAGGGACACAGAAGAGAAGATATGTCAAGTTCAAGATCCAGCTAGTAGGTTATAAATTACACTCTAGGAAGGACTGATACATTTCTATATCCTAGAGGTAATGGAGAGCCATTGAAGGTTGTGAGCAGGAGAATAACATGATTATAATTTTAACATTAAGAAAACCATTTTGTCAGTTATGTGGAAGTTGAACTGGAGAGGGGCAAGAAGGGAGCAGGAAGACCAATTAGGATATTATTACTTTAGTCCATATGAAAGGTGATGAAGCTTTGAGCTAGAATGGAAACCTTGTGAGGAGAGATTCAGGGGAGGGAGCAGAATTTCTCTACATCTTGTTGTTTGGGTTTTGGTTTTGATCATACTTGGGAAAGTGCTCAGCCCAGATGAGTCTTGGGGGTATGGGAAGAATGTGGTCACATTATGGAATTTTTCTGGAGACTTTCCTGACAGATGCATTACATGTGCCTCCCTTGCTGATACAGGGAATTCTCTGATCTTAGATGGGGCATCTTCTATTGGGCCATTATGGCTGATAATGGAGAAGCCTCTTGGGCCAGTGGAATAGAAATTGAAATTACAACCAGGAAGATATTAGTTCAGATCTCCTACTCATAATTCCCAGCTGCATGACCCTAGGCAATCACTTGACCATAGTTTACCTAAGTTTTCCTATGAATGGTCCATAAATGGATGTAAATGATGTCTTTCAGCTCTAAATGTACATTCTTATGAACCTAGGCCGGTGTCAGAATTTTTTAAGACAAAGTCGGTGTCTATCTGAGACATTTAAGAGCTATAAAGCAGGATTGTCCTGAGAATCAGCCATTACAAACATAAGAAAGATTTGGAGGTCTAGAGAGTAATATTTGGACAGAAGAAGGAAATAGGTGAGGAATGGAGGAAACACTTTACAAACCTAGCACAAAGGCTTTGTAGTGATGGGAAATTGTGACTAGTTGGACATCTGCTGCAGTTCTCTGTGCCAAAAGCACAGCCTTAATAAGAATGTCAGCCTTCGAAAGATTAAGGAAGCAACAAGAGGGACGACTATTTGGTGCCTTAGTGTGTCTGATTAGAAAGTAGGTACTGTCTGCTGAAGCAAATGATGGCACCCTTGAGGAGCTTGGTGATTCCATGTTAAAATTCATGATATTGGAGGCAAAAGCCATGGAGAGGCAGCCCCTTGGATCTGAGGAAGAGCAGATTTCCTAGCATGTGAAATAGATAGGATCCTCTGGCCTAAAATTTGATAAGAAAAATCAGTCCCAAATCAATGAGTCTCTCAAGGAAGGTGTTAGGGACTTTTTTTTGAGGTGCCCGAGGGAGGAGAGGGCTAGCCCTGGAATCAGGAAAACCTGAATTCAAATCCTGCCTCAGCTACTTATTATCTGTGTGCCCTTCCACAAGACATCTGAACCCTTGAAGACTGTTTTCTCATCTGCAAAATGGGGATAATAAGGCCTCCCTCATAAGCTTATTGTAGCGACCAAATGAGATGATACATGTAAAGTGCTTTGCAAACCTTAAAGTACTATGTAAATGCTAGCTGATATTGTTATTATAATTTATTCTGGTGTGGAATAAAAAGTAGAACTGTATAAAGACAACACTCTGTATGAATAAGGATTTCATCAATTAATTTAGTATTTTTTAAAAGGTGAAAACAAGAGCAAGTGATCAAAGTAAAAGAGCTATGGGATGCTATGGATGCATCCAATCAGTGATAAATATTAAAGGTGACCCAAGGGCTTTTTTCACTATATTTGATCCCAAGAAGAAGGGAGCTCAGTTCTTAGACAAAGTAGGATGATCATAATGAACAATGAAGACAAGGTAGAGCTACTCAGTACCTGTTTTGCTACTGTTTCTTTTTCAAGAATTGTCACTGGACTAGGGAGGATAGAATAAAAGTGGTTAATAGGGAGTTGAAACTCAAGGAAGATAAGGAATTAATTAATGACTACCTAGTTTCCTCCATAAATGCAAATCATCAGGACTAGATCTATAGCTCATGGTACTAAAAGAACTGAATGGCTTCATTGATTGAGCTGCTGTTGATGTTTATAACAATAATAATGGCTACCATTTATATAATTTTTCAGGGTTTACAGGCTGCTGTATAAGTATAATCTCAGGGAAGCTAGGCAGTGCAAGCACTGGCCCAGAGTCAAGAGAACTTGAGTTCAAATTCATCCTCAAACATTTGCAAGCTGTAATCTTGGATAAGTAGCAATTCTAATTGAAGGTACACATATATATATATATAAAGAGAGAGAGAGGAGAGAGAGATGGATAGATATAAATTTCATTTTATATATCAAGTTTCTGACGTTACCTTTGGGATGAGATGATAATATATAAAGCTCATCACCTTATAACTAGGTAGATTTAGATCTGGTTGATTGCCTAAATTCAGTCATTGTCATTAATGGATTGATGTCAACTTAAGGAAAATCTTTATTAGGTAAGCCAAATTGCTATATAGATTTTAGATGTTGGAGCTGCAAGTGATAATACATTTAATAAATGGTCTTTTTTTTAAACTCAACTATAGAATTCAACATATAGGATATATCAAAAGACTTCAGAACTGTATAAGCTATTTAAACTTCCAACTTTGCTCTAATTTTTGGAATACTCTATATTCCTATTCAGTTTCATTTTCTTAGTTCCAGCTCTTTGTTTTAACCTGTCACAATCAAGATTCATTGCAATGAGTGCTTTTAGTATATTAGCTATCCATCTGAGCCATATCTGTAAAAATGCATAAATATATATATATACATATTTGTTTGTGTATAGGTATACCTATGTGTATCTGTGCATAAGTATGTATAGACAGATCGATTGATAGTTAGAAGAATATAGCTTCGCTTTAATCCAAGGCATTGGTTTTTTAAAATGTTCAACAGTTGCAGGCTAATCATTATACAAAGCACATACGGAGTCGTTACTTTGCATACAAATTATATGTTCAATTGAAGCAGAAAATGGTGGAAATTCAACAGCATGGCAGTCCTTAGATTGAAATGATTCCATCTCCTCTTTCTTCCTGAAAAAGAATAATCAGTGCATCGTATTTGAGTAAAACTAAGATCCAACGCATACCACAAGGGTGCTGTCAGGGTCCCTGGAGAGAGATATATCCCCAGATTCACTTGAAGACAGAAAGCAGAAAGCCTAAGATAAGAGCAGATGCGCTGCGAGTCAGCAAAGGCTTTTATTACAGCATGTTCAGGAAAGCTCAGTGGGAGGACGTGAGGTTGAAGAAGGACAGAAGATGAATTCCAAAAGCTTCAGCATCTAGAGCACCCACGCGACGAAAACAAAAAGGAGGTGCAAAGACTGCTTTGACTCTACTGGGCTGTAGTGCTGGATTTCTTTTTTGTTGACATAAACTTAAGTAAATTATATTGTAATTTTTTTAAAAAGCAGGCAAGCCATCATACAACAATGGCCACCAACAAAAGTGTGATAGGTCATACTATCAGCTCTACAACTTTAATTTGTGATATAATTTTGTTCTCAAAGCCAGTTCCTTTTTACACTGTGTGTGTAATATAGTTAACATTTAAAAGTTTCTTGACTTTGCTTTTCATATCCAAATCACTCATTTTTTTGCATTTTGACAAAGAAACCCCAAACTCTAATGTTATGGGTACCATGTTTTAACCAGCTACCCAGGCGGGATCTGTCAGCCAGTGCCTGATTCTAGGATTCACAACGTTCTCCTAAAATAGTCAGTTTCAATAATATGCACTCAGCCATTCTTCCTCTAAATCAAGAGTTCTTAATTTGATGCCTATAAACTTTTAAACATGTTTTGATAACTTAGCTTCTATATCATTTGCTTCCATTAAAATCTTGTGGTTTTTAATGCATATAAAAATTTGATTCTGAGAATGGATTTGTAGGCTTCCAAAGACAGCCAAGAGGTTCCATGACCCCACAAAAATAGATCCTTTTTATACTGTTCAATATTTTCTACTCTTTCTCTTCTTCGTCTTTCTCCATTCTACTGTTTCTTATTCACCAACTATTTTCCACTTAACATCAAATATATCCAAGGCCAGATCTTATTATCATATCACTCACACGAGATCATCCATAACAAGATAATATCTCCACATTCTTTTATGGCCAAGGCCATGATTACAGATTTCAGACAGCTGTTGAAATGATATATTTTGTTTTGTTTTTCTCCAGATAGTTATTTGCTTTTTCCTGAATTCTCAGCCTTTATACTCAAGTCCAACCCACACTTCCCCCATACACAAAAACAAACAAAAACAAAACCCCCTCCAAATATATCTGAAAAAAGCCATCCAGCTTTTGTTGAAAGGTTCTAGTGAGGAAAAACTCATGCAAACTGTTAGGAAGTTTCCCCTCTACAATGAAATCTAAATTTGGTTCTCTGCAACTATCACCCATAGCTCTCAAGGACTAAAGCCAGATGAGTGGCTTCAAATAAATACAGAAAAAATCTGTACTGAAGCATGAACTCAGCTCTGTAAAATCTGAATGAGAATACTCTATGTATTCTAGACATGGATCAAAGGTATCCTATATGAAAATATAGAAAGAAAATAGGTTGGCCCATCTTGTTTTCTATAGCAGACTATGTGCTCACACTCATACAGATGACTGAAAGGTAGAGAGAATGTCAGATACCAGTGCAGTGTTTATGTTGATCGTAAAAAATTATGACTTGGTAGAATAAAATGTCATCTCACAGGCCCCCTAGCAACAAGCTTTTCAGTATGCATCTATTCAGTACCATCCACTGAAATTTGTTCAGTGACCCTCTCAGTGCTATCAACTGAGGTAAGGAGCTAATGGAATAAAGGAAAGAAGGAAGGAAAGAAGGAAGGAAGGAAGGAAGGAAGGAAGGAAGGAAGGAAGGAAGGAAGGAAGGAAGGAAGGAAGGAAGGAAGGAAGGAAAGAAGGAAGAAAAGAAGAAGGAAGGAAGGAAAGAAGGAAGGAAGGAAAGAAGGAGGGAAGGAAGGAAGGAAGGAAGGAAGGAAGGAAGGAAGGAAGGAAGGAAGGAAGGAAAGAAAGAAGGAAGGAAAGAAGGAGGGAAGGAAGGAAGGAAGGGAGGGAGGGAGGGAGGAAGGAAGGAAGGAAGGAAGGGGGATGGACTAATTGAAAGGGGAGAAAGAAGAAAGAAAGAAGGAAGGAGAGAAAAGAAAATCAAGAAAAAAATTTTAAAACATTTAAAACAAATGGCAAATTATTTGGAACTATCTTTTTAAATTTTACATACTTTTTTAAATGTTAAGTAACAAATTTAAAAGTTTATATGAAATCTATTTTGTTTTTATATATTGGAATGCATGTATTGAACAAGTATGAACTTTATAATGAAAATTACATTCTGAAAAGAAAGCCACGTGCCAGGTAAACGTAGCTTAGTAATTACTCGATGTGTATTTATTACTCACTCGTGACGTTACATACACTTTGCTGAGCATTAGGGATACAAGTACAAAGAATTAAACAATCCTTTCCCTTCACTTGCAAATAAGATGTGTGCATAAAGGGATGTACATAGAAAAATGAAAGTAGACATTTATGTAGGAAAAACTTCCAATAATAGTTGGGCAACCCAAGGTCTGAGGTCCCCTCTACAAGTTCTTAAAAGGCCCAAAGGATGGCTTCTCATTAGAAGATTTGTGGAAGGCCATTGACAAGAATCATACGGGATAAAAAGGCATACATGAGATAAAATTTGTAAAGCATTTTGTAAACTTTAAAGTACCATATAAATAGCAGTTACTATTATTTTTATGGATTGAAATCTCCTCAGATGGAGGAAATTCTGACATCAAAGAAATTACAAGTCCGTGAAAGTATCAAATTATTACATGAAACTTCCATTTGAGATAAAATGATCCATTGATTGTCATCTAGACCTGCCTTGAGCATTCCCACCTCAGTTCTGTTGAGCACACAAATTTCTTTATTCAGAACACCGTCCAATCTCCATATAATTTACTGAAATAAGTTTTTCTTCTTTGATATTCACTTATAAATTCATTTTTTTCAGCTTTTGCTTTGCTGCCTGATCTTACAGTGACTGCAACCCACCCTCCCTCCCCCAGCTTCTTTAGTGTGCATTTTGTTTATTGGGCACATAGCATATGCTACCTTCCATTTTTCTTTATGTCTAATCCCTTTTGAAAATAAATCTCATTTTTTTTCTGTCTTTCATATTGCCTAGCAGTGAAAAATTTAAAAATGCACTGGTTTGTTGACTAAAATATAGCCAAGTCTAGCCTCTGGGAAGCTTTACATAAACATCATCCCGCTAGAATTATCTCCGAACGGAAATTAACAACCAATTTAGAGTTGAAGGAAACCTTAAAACCCATGATACAATTCATAAAGTTCTAGAATCAGAGAAGAAGCCTCTTGTGGAAGTAAGAGTCTCCTCATTAACAGGTAGTTATCTAGCCTTCCATCAAAACCCTCCAGGGATGGAAAGCTCGCTCCCTTGCCCAGAAAGCTCCAAATTTCTCAAATTCCAAATGAGGAAAATGAAGTCCAAAGAGGAAAAACATCTTCAACATTTTGTCTATTTTTTCTTTTAAAAAATGAAACATAAAGCATATTGCATGTAGGAAGTTCTTTGGCCCTGCGTGCATGCCTTCCCTACTCCAAGGCCTGCAGGCTGAGATAATTTCCTGGATTCAGCCCAAGGAGAGGTATGTGGTAGGGGGATGGCGTTCCAGCATCTTGCGTTCATTGTTGTGAAGATGCTCTCTGGCTCGGCGGGTTCACTGTGGAATCCCAACCATGAGCCATTCATATATCTGGCTTGGAGAGTTGGAATAAATGTAAGCTTTCCCAGCCACACTTTTGTGCCCTTCTTCCAAAAGTTTCAACTTTGGATGGATTCCTTTTGCTTTTCCTTATGTGTCCCTGGAAGGGGCTGGGTTTGGGGCTTTTGTTGGTCACACTACGTGCTGATCCATCTGAACTTGGCAGAAGGATCTTCCACCACATCAATAATAAATTAAAAAATGTTTAAAGAGATTCCTCTGGGTCACTCTAATTGTGGCCAGAATACCACCGAGAGACCCACATTCATGATCCCAATTTGCTTGAGAGCTTCCCAACTGCTGTCCTCACAGCTTTCCTGTAAGGTACATCATCCAAGCATTAATAGCCTGAGTTATTACACAATCAGTAATAATAACACTTAGAAAGTACTTGAAAGCTTATTAAAATTTTATAAAAATATACTGATAAAATTTTATTTAAAGAATCCTATCTTATTTGATCCTCAGTAGCTCATGAGGGTGGATACTATGGGAATAAATATCCCCACTTTACAGATTAGGAAACTAAGGCTCAAAGAATTAAAGCAACCTATGGTTACCTGATCAGTAAGTGTTAAACTTGGTCCATTAGAGCTAGAATTTGGAACCAGGGACTCAGATTCAGAATTTACTTTATTAGACGGTGCTTCCTTGTGGATGTCCTTGACCCCAAGGACCATCTCTCAGTTCCTAGTTCACAAAAAAGCATTTATTACATATCTAATAGGTGCTAGTAGGTGTGGAGAGGTCCAGAATCATAAAGTCACAAATCAAAGGATTTGAGAGTTGAAAGAGCCCTGAGCAGCTAGCTAAGACTAGCCAATGTGGAAAGGAACCTCTGCCATAATTCCCCCTATCTCTAGTTCAATCCTATTTGAAAGGCATCCCTACAGAAAGCAAGGTGGCCCAGTGAATAGAGCACTGGCCTAGGGCTGAGAAGACCTGAGTTCAAGTTACCTCCCCATGGTCTGCCCCAGTTTCCTCAACTATAAAATGGGGACCATCATGGCATCTATTTCTCAGAGTTAATAAGAGGATCAAATGCAATAATATTTATGAAGCACTTAACATGGTGCCTGACACATAATCAGCACTTAATAAATGCTTATTTCCTTCCTCCCTATAAAAATGGTCATCCAGCTTCTCCTTGAAGGGGGGACCCCATGAGGGAGAGCCCATCACGTTCCAAGGCAATCCATTCTACTTTTGGATAGCTTGAATTGGCAAAAAGTTGTTTGCTTTTAAGGTATCACGCTTACACTTTTGTCTTTCCAAATCCCACCTGTTGCTCCTGTTCAGTGCCCTGAGCTCAATCAGTCTAATTCCCTGTCAACTCCCTGAAAAGAGTTAGCTTGTCTCCCCTGAGTCTTCTCTTCTCCAAGGTGACATTGCCAGTTCTTTCCATGACTCCATGTCAATTTACCATTGCGAATGCCCCCTTCTGAACACTCTCCAATGTACCAGTGGCCTTTTTAGACTATGGTGTGCAGATCTAAATTCTGTACTTAGAATTGGGGCTGGTAAGAGTCACAACAGGACTGTCAGCATCCTCCTCCCAGAAGCTACATCCCTCTTCCTGCAGCCCCGGCACAGTTACCCTTTGTCTCTGGGCTCTCTCTCTATCTTTATATATATTCCTTTCCCTTAGCATCCAGCAGTTTTCAAGTTAACAACTTCTATCCTTAAGCTCCACCTCTAATTGTTAAGATTTGTTTTGTTTTTCCTGATATCAAGCTTGAATTTTTTTGGTACCAACCTCCAATCTCTTTTACCAGCTTGCATGACCTACCAACCCATACAGTCAATTTGCTTTTCCTCTCCAGTAGTTCCATTTACTTTTTTCTTATTTACATTTTTCTTATTTACTTTGCCTTGCCTTGCCTTGCCAATTACTTTTCTTTCTGAAATCTTCCTCCATAGGGTCTATTAAATTATTTTCCTTAGTTATCCTTGAATCTGTACCTCCTTAACACAAAAGTAGAACTGGACTAGTAGCTAGTTTCATTTTTTATTTAATTTTTATTCATTTTAAATTTAAATATGAAACAAAACAAGGAAAAAAATTCCATTTCATGAAAACTTATGTAATAAATTCTACATGTTGCTTTCAAAGCAACCCAGTTTTGCTGTGTTTTCTTCTAGATTTTCTTTTGTCATCTGCTGTGCACTTTTTATTTTATTTTCCTCTCCCTCCCTCATCCTAGAGAAGACTACCATTAAACACAGGTAGTTAGTTTTAAATATTTTTTCCTTTAAGTTTTTATAGTTTCTCTCAGATTTCTCTTCCCCAAATGTAATCTCTTACCGAATTCACTGGAGCGAGCCTCTCTAAATTACCTATATAATTTCCTTCTTTTTCTCATTCAGCTCAGATTCCTACCTTATTCCACAATTAAGTACCATCCAAAATTGATGAATAGTTCATACATAGATGTGACTAAAGCGCTCTGTAAAGCCTGACAAATCACATCTGACTAAGGGGATCGGAGAAAAAGCATTTAAGGTGGATATTTGGAGATTCTACAACCCATTCCCAAAAGGGAGGGGGATAGATGTAGTAAAAATAGGGGATCCCTCACTGTTTGGGGCTGGAAGTGAATGGAAAAACAACAGCATGCTATCAATGGTCCTAGCTTATCAGAAGGGTAACGATCTTTAGAGTGATGCTTTTCAGTTGAGGATGCCCCCCCCCCTCCCCTGTATGGGATGTAGTCCTTCCTCACCTTAGCTTCTCAGTATCTCTCAGTTCTTTCCAAAATACAGCTCAGGATACTTGCTAACTGAAGCTTCTCTGCCGACAGGACTCTCCTCATCTTAAAATTATTTTGGTAATGTGTATATTTGGGATTTCCTTATCTGTGGAAATGCTAATGGCAAATGATATGCTGTCTCCTCTCCCCTCCCCAGCCCTAAATAGAATGCAAACCCTTTGTAGGCAGGAACTACTCCTTTTTTGCCTCTGTCCTACCTTGCATGACGCCATTGCCCATAAGAGGCTAATCCGGTTGCCTCACTGGTCATTCTTGTCTAGATGGGGGAAAGTCCTACCTGACAGTTTGTACAAACATTTCTCTAAAATTAAAATAATACTTTCTCTAGAACAGTTGCGTGAATTACATTTGGTTTCAATGGAAATGAGAAAATTTGGCAGTCTGAGGGATCGTTAACAGATACAATTCTAAGGACTCCTTGGCCAGTCCGATACGTAAATATAGACTCAGTTCACGAAGGGTTTAACATCTAGCTTTCCCATAAATCACTATCCCCATGGAGAAACTCATAATCAATCAATGTTCAAGGGCAGTACACCTGCTGTACATTTTAACAATAAGCTCGTGTTTACTTTAGAATAGATTTTGCTCTTTGAAAAATACTATGGGGAATGAATAAGAAAAATACAATACAAATCATGCCCACAAGGAGTTTATTAAAAGTTTGCCTCTGAAGAGCAAACAAGTCAAACTCTCTATTCCTTTCAGTATTAAATAGAAAAAATCTTTTTTGGGTTTATAGCTCTTCCCAACCTGGCCCCTTTCTACTTTTGAAATCTTCTTCTATTTTACTCCATGCCCTCTCTGCTCCAATGGCATCAGCTACTTCTCGTTCCTCATGTGTGATACTTAGACCTCCCAATTCTATGCACTGTTGATTGACCCTCATGACTGGATAATTTCTCTCCTTACTTCCTAGCTTCCAGGACTGACTTTCACATTGAACTCCAATATTACTTCCTGCAAGAAGCATCCCTTCTTACTTGTGTGCCTTTCCTCATGGGTTCCTTCCAGTAATATCATTTCTATCTCAAACATACAGAGTTATTTATATGTTGTCTCCTCCATTAGAACATAAGGTCCTTGTTGGCAAAGGACTGTGGTTTTTGCCCTTCTTTATGTCTTAAGTACTTAACATGGTGTCTAAATACTTACAGATTATCTTTCTGATACTGGCTGTTAAGTTACAAGAGGAATTCTGAGATGAGAGAGAGCAATCAGGCTGAAGGTACTAGGGACATTTCTCCGGGGGAAGAGAAGACTGGAGAATAGCATTATTCTAGTCTTTATGGGGTTGTCGCATGGAAAGGGGATCAGAACGGTTCTGCTTGGCCCAAGAAGGCAGACCAGCTGAAAAAGGTGGAAAGATCTCAAGGGCAAGTTTAGATGTCTTGGCTAATAGTGAGTTATCTCCCTCTGGACAGGAAAGCTTCTACTTCACTGAGGGTCAAGGCCACTGTATAGGAGCACAGGTTGAATTAAATGGCGTCTATTGCTCTGGAGTCGTTTCAGTGGTGACCACATTCAGGGTTTTCTTGGATACTGGACTGATTGACCATTTCCTTCTCCAGTTCATTTCACAGACAAGGAACAGAGGCAAACAGGGCACCCAGCTTGTAAGTGTCTGAGGCCAGATTTAAACTCAGGAAGATGAAGCCTTCTGATTCCAGGCCCTATACTCTATTCACTATGGCACCACTTAGCTAATGGCATCCCGGGTCCCTTTAAACTGAAATTCTGGGACTCCACAACCTTCTGAAATCTAGCTCTCACCTACCTTTTCTTTGTATTTTCTTACTATATCCTTTCATGTCTTTCACATCTAATTAACAAGAAAGATTAACTTCTATTGCTCTAACTTATCCTTCCCTTTCCCACCATCATCTGTCTAAAATGTTCTCTATCCCACTTGTACCTTTTGAAATGCTGTCACACAGATTAAATCCCACCCCTTCCATGAAGCCTTCTCTGATCCCCCTAAGAAGCAGTGATCTCTCTTACCTCTAAGATCTCACATATAACTTGGCTTGAAACTCTCCCATGACTTTAGGATTATTTTTCATGTTCTTTGGGGACAAAACATTTCCTCTGCTAGATCATTAGCTCCAAAGACTCTCATTAATTTGTTATTTTATCCTCCGCCCTATTACCCAGCACCAAATGTGGTGTTTGCCACCTAGCTGGCACTTAAGATAGTTAAACTGAACTCAAAATGATATGGGGAGTGGTCCAGGAAAGCTTCTCAAAGGTAAGGATTTGGGAAGGGCGTCAGAGGACGGGTTAGATTTGAATAAGCAAAAGCAGAAAATAATCTAAGTATAGGCACAGGTACTCAGCACTGTAGCTGATGCATCCTGGGAAAGGGAATTGCATGTATCCATTCATCAATCTACAAGTACTTAAACACTTAGTAGGTACTGGACACTCAGCCAGATTCCAGGGATAAGGGCAGAGGAATGGAGCCCTTCAGCAGCCTCCATTCTTGAGCCTTCAGACAATTTTGGGAGGCAGGTACAGATAGGATGATCTCTTTGTTACCTCCAAAGAAACAAGATCAGACAAGAAAGATTGGTCCATAGTCACAAGGAGGGTCAGAATGGGCGTTTGAATCTGAGTCTCCTTCCCTCTAAGTCCAATAAGTCTTCCAAACCTTTCACCTTTCCATTCCCCCACCCTGAAAAAAAAGTAGTCAAATGAAGGGTTAGACAAATGCTAGCATTTTTATCCAGCCTGGGAAGGAGTGTGAATAATAATCATAATAACTCCCAGTTATATTGTCTATATATATTGAAGACTTACAGAGTGCTTTCTTTCGCACAAACCTTGAGATATCTGAGCAAAGGCACATGTGTAAAATGTACAGGTCATGTAAAAGGCACTTCAAAAGCATATCAATATCTATGGTTAATGGTAGCCATCTCTAAGGCAAGGTCAGGGAAAAGGAAGAAAAAATAAGAAAAAAGAAATGTGAATTTGATTATATTTCTAAAAGGCACAGCAAGTTGTACATCACTGATGTGCAGTTTCACAAGCAATCTTTTACTATAGTGTGACCTAGAAATGCTTGTTTTATTCCACAAATTAAAAGTAAAATGAAATAATTATTTTTAAGAAGGATGCACATTCAGCCCTTGCATGTGGGAGCATTTCACTTCATCCTACGGCCTTCCTGCCTTATAATCTCTTCATGCTCATCGTTCCAGTCAGTGTTTCCGTCAAGGCCCCCCGAGACTCAATCAGGTCCAACCATGTTTCCTTCTCCCGTTTCCAAAATGAAACAAAGCATGGAAAGCAGCCCCGTGGTGTCAGTGCTGGCCGAGTCGGCGGAGGATGTGGACGGAAAACTCAAGGGGGATTTGTTTTGTCTCCAATTAGAATCTCCTATTGGGCATGTTTTCTTTTTCAATTTTCAGTTTATAAACAGCCATAGGAACTGGAGATGCTGAAGGAATATTGTCATTTCGGGAGAGTTTCCATGGAAATGCAAGGTCAGAGGTAGAAATAACTGGGATGAAGATAAACATCCCAAATCAGCAGGATTTCAGCATTCACAAACATGCAATAACACTGACTCAGATCAAACAAGTCATGTCTCAAATGCATTTTTCACAGTCTTTCCATATTTGCTCTTCACAACAACCCTGAGAGATGGAAAAATTATGATTATCTCAATTTTAGAAATTAAGCAGATGAAGCTGGAGTACATTCTATGAAAAAGTCCAAAAGCCTGAATTCAAATCTAGTTCTGCTTTTATTTAAGTCAGCAAGCATTAATTAAGCCAGGCAATGTACAAAGTTCTGTAGATGAAAAGAAACTTCCTCAGGGAGTTCATCAGAGGAGACAACTTGCTGTGTCCAAACAAGATGGATAAAGGATAAATTGAAGATACTTTTGTGATACTATTGTGAGCTTGAGCAAGTTACATCCCTCTCTGTGCTTCAGATAAAAGGAGAATGTGGGAGTAAAAGTTCTAATAGGCTTATTCTTCCCCACTCTCCAAACACCAGACTAAAGAGTACCCTGTCTTAAACCAATGGAAGGAAATACTCTGCAGAGTAACTGAGAGATCATCAACTGATGCAGAGAGAACTAGATTTGTCGTCAGAACATGGTCTGGATCTGGATCACCTACTGCTTGTTAGATTTTAAGTTCCTCAGTTAACTTCTCATAGTTTCTGTTTCTCCATCTATAAAATGGGAATGATAATTAATTTTTCCACTCCACATGTAGGGATGTTAAAGTTAAATTTGTGATATGTATAAAAGAAATTTCAAGTAATAACCATTTATTGAGCTCCCTAGGAGACAGAAGTCACTAAGTGGCAAGCAGTGGATACAATAAGTATAAATACCTCATTATAACAGTCTCTTGCCCAAGTTGTCCCATACAGTTTCCAAAGTGAATTTCCCCAGCATGTGGGAGGCCTTCGTCTAGATCAGAACTTCTTATCTATGGACAGATTTCAGATTTTCATCATCTCTATGATGTGGGTGGGAAAATTTACACCATTATTTCAATATATTAGGTTTCCTTTGCCATCCTATATATTTTATTTTATGCATTTAAAAACATTAAAAATTGCATTTATAGGAGCAGATAATTGATGTAGTGGGTAGAGCATTAGTCCTGAAGTCAGGAGGACCTGAGTTCAAATTTAGCCTCAGACACTTAACACTTTCTGGCTGTGCGACCTGGGCAAGAAACTTAACCCCAGTTGCCTTAGCCAAAAAAAAATGCATTTATGCATTTAAAAATGAAAAGGGGGCTATACATTTCATCAGCCTTTCAGTGAAGTCCCTTTCTAGATCTTTCGCTATCTCCTGGTTTCTGGTGCAGCACTAAAGCTATCGACCTTTGATTCCTTCTCTTCTCCTTTTCTAATCACACATCCTCTGGATGATATCCCTTACTTCTTGCATGCAAGTGATCATTGATAATATGCTACAGAGCCTGGAACACAGCAAGTGCTTAATAAATATTCCTTTACTGCCTGACTGTAGCTTACTTACACTTACCACTCGTTTCCCATTGACTTTTAGTTTACTTGTAACCCCAGAGATTACATGTTACATTCCACGATTTGCAGCCAGGAGAATATTCATGTTAAAAGACAGGTTTTGAGTCTGAGATGATAGCTTGGACCATTAGAAACATTTCTCAGCGAATGCCCAGCCTGTTCTCTTTCTACTATTATTCAGTTTTTGGATAAGTTTCTCATCCATCTGCAGTCTCTGCAGGATATAAATGCTGATGGGCTGTCAATGGACTTCCAACCCAAATGCAGACAAGAGAGATTCTTCTTCCATTGAGTCTTTTCTTTTCCTGTGTGTATTGTTAGGTAAGTCTCTTCTGAATGATTCTCATCGAGGAGACTGTAATATTCTGGGCGTTGGGGCAATCAGCACAGAGACATCTGTGAACAGGAGCATCTGGAGAACCTCACGATGTTTAAGGAATCACCCATTCAATTGGAGTTTGTGCAGGACATCCAGCTTGACAGCAATGAACACTTTTGGCAAACGTGTCTGCTTTACGCTTCACTGTATTAATAAACAGACACTTTGAAGAGCTGGTGATTGCCTCTATCCTGTTGTATGGTTTTGATTTCTGCATAGTAGAGCCTTTTAGACAGAATTTTCACTACTAAGTCAAATGGTTTTTGGACCATCAGCATATTGGGATCTTTCACTCGATTGCCTCTGAAAGCCTACTTAGTCTTTGTATTTTCATGAAGGATGCTTTAATAAGGATTATTTTCCTTAAAGTTTTAAGACAATGAGAAGAATAGGTCCGAAGCACTATGTCTTCTTGAGAGTATTTGAGAACAGGAAAAGAATGGTAATAATATGCTATGTAATGTTTTTAAACTATCATATGCATCTCTGAGTTATCTTAAATAAT
This sequence comes from Antechinus flavipes, assembly GCF_016432865.1. Classification (NCBI taxonomy): domain Eukaryota; kingdom Metazoa; phylum Chordata; class Mammalia; order Dasyuromorphia; family Dasyuridae; genus Antechinus; species Antechinus flavipes. Next base: position 7,168,483 of record NC_067403.1, read on the forward strand.
GAGCTCTCCATACCTTCAGATCTCTGATGTATTTGGGCAGCTTCAGGTGCCTTTCTAACTTCATCTTCTTAAGTGCCATTACCCCCCTCTCCCCCCACCATGTAGTACACTGGTTATTGAAGATCAATTCCAAATGAGATGGTTCCCACCAATAAGAATAGAACACAACAGTCTCGGAGTCAAAAGGGAGCCTCAGATTGCCTAACTATTCCAATGCTTACTTAAAAAAAATCTCTTCTAAACATGTTCAATAAATGGTCATTTAATCTTTGATAAAGACCTCCAGTGATTTAGAACCCATTGCTTCTGAAGAAATCTACCTTTTGAGCCTAAATTTATTTACAGTATCTAGTCATTGCTCCATCCAGGACCAAACAATACAAGGATATTCTCTTTTCCAACATGGCAACACTTTGTATTCTTGAAGATAACTAGCACAATTCATGTTTTCTTGGATCGCCGAGTTACACATTTCTATTTTTTTCAACAAATGATCTTGGAAGTGAATTCAAGAACCTACCCAACCCTTGATGCTATCCAGATTATCCGTCTCATTCCCGTGGCACCCAGAACTGAGCACTGATAGGTTTCTGATAGGTTCCCAAGTCCTGCACACTATGTCTCTATTAATGGAGGCTAAGAGTACACTAATATTTTGGCTGCCCTAACTCACTGTTAGTTTGTATTTAACCTGTGGTCTACCCTTCTACAGACCCTTCTCACACAAACTGGTATCTAGTTATAGCTATTATTGACTTTTTAATCGAAATATAAGCCTTTACAATTTTACCAGTTCAATTTCATCTTATGAGGTTTGGCTTAAAGTCATCAATCTGTCAAAATATTTGAATTATTATTACTATCTGATGGTAGCCATCCCAGCCCCGAGTCATCTGCACATATGAGAAGCAAACCATCTTAATTTAAGTCTTTGTCCAAGTCATTGGTAATATTACATAACATTTAGCCAAACGTAGAACCCTGGGAACTGTACTGAAGGCTTCCTTTCAAGTCAACATTCAGCCACTTAATGATTGTTCTTTGGAGTTTGCCTTTCAACCAGTTTTGAGTCCACCCAATTATTTGATCTTTTAGCCTATCATCTCTTTTCTTCTCTTCATAAAAAAAGCATGAGAAAACTCATCAATTCTAGAATACTCACCTCCTCGGAAGAGTAGACAGTAGAGTGTCCTTCCCAGATTCTCCATTTCAAGAAATTGTCTCCTGAACTCTTCTGAACTTCCATCATACTCTACAGATTAGGAAACTGAGGCTTTCAGAGGTCAAATGACTTGCCTATAATCACAGAATTAATATTAAGATGGCTGGGGTTTCAATTCAGGTTCTCAGGCTCCAAATCCAGTATTCTTTCCATTGAATCACAATTATGTATATATATAATTGTGTGTGTGTGTGTGTGAGAGAGAGAGAGAGGAGAGAGAGAGGAGAGAGAGAGAGAGAAAGAGAGAGGAGAGAGAGGGGGAGAGAGAGGAGAGAGAGAGAGAGAGAGAGAGAGAGAGAGAGAGAGAGAGAGAGAGGAGAGAGAGAGAGAAGAGAGAGGAGAGAGAAGAGAGAGAGAGAGAGGAGAGAGAGAGAGAGAGAGAGAGAAGAGAGAGAGAAGAGAGAGAAAAGAGAGAGAGAGAAGAGAGAGAGAAAAGAGAGAGAGGGGAGGGGAGAGAGGGGGGAGAGAGAGAGAGGAGAGAGAGAAGAGAGAGAGAGAGGGAGAGAAGAGAGAGAAAGAAAGAAAGAAAGAAAGAAAGAAAGAAAGAAGAAAGAAAGAAAAAGAAAGAAAGATAGATAGAAAGATAGAAAGAAAGAAGAAAGAAAGAAAGAAAGAAAGAAAGAAAAAAGAAAGAAAAAAGAAAGAAAGAAAGAAAAAGAAAGAAAGAAAGAAAGAAAGAAAGAAAGAAAGAAAGAAAGAAAATGAGAATTCTGGAATTGTAAATAGTAAGAAGTAAAGAATTATTTTACCTGATGATTCTCTACCTATGTAAAGTCACAAATTAACTATGTTTGTTCATCGGGCACTGTGTCAACCCAAATAATTACTGCTATAAAAAGAGATATTATTTATTTAAAGGGAAGCAGGTGGATATGGGAGGATGGGGTTTCAGCTGGTTTTCCAGCTGAAAAGTTCTGAGAAGCAGGTTTCTCTTTCTGGAAAGCTATAGAATTTACTTTTTAGTGCCTAAAGAAAAAGCATGGATAGCTTCTTGGATAAATTAGTCGACTTTAATGACTATCTTCTGCTTCCTGTAGATCCTTCAGTCTCTTCCTTCTTCCTGCTCTTCCCTGAGACCCCATGAAGTCAGGATATAATTTTATGTGTCTGGAAGCTTCAATTATTGAATGTTGCAATTGTTTACATTTTTCTCCTAATATACTCTTCTTAAGTTTTATTTTTTACTATTTCCTGTTCCCATTTCTTTTCCCTTAATTTTCAGTAGTTTAGATTACTCCAGCTGTTGAGAGATCTCAAAAATGGTTATTTAGGAGGATTCTGTTTTTATTTTTGGTTTTTTAAAAAAAAGTAGTCAAGTGTAAAATTCACAAAATCCTTCAGAGGAAGAACAGCCCTGGATTTCAGCTGCTAATCTCGGGCCCGTGTAGGACCTGGAAGGCATCAGGTCAGAGGCAATAGGACATGGTACAGGAGGATCAGAGGCCTCGAGCTCAAACTCTTTATTAGCTGCTTCTCATACTCCCTGGCTGCCACTGGGCAAATCCCTTCCCTTCTTTCGGGTTCTAGTGCTTCTCTTTACAAATAGGGTTTGCTCTAGGTTGGCTTTTGGAATGATTGATCATTTATCCTTTTTCTATAAAAGCAGGACATTGGTTGTTGTTGGGGGGGAATTGAAATGGTAATTGGAAAAATAGTTTTTCAAAGATGAGGGACTTAGATTTGAGAGCCTCTAAGTTCTCCTCTAGCCCTTAATCCTGTGAAACAGACTGAACCGTGCTCCCAAAGTGCACAGAGATGTAGGTCATTGTTCCTTTGAGCTAATGGGATCCCCAAATTATTTTTGCAGCAAAGGTTCTCAATTGGTTATCTACAAGGCTCACTGCCAACATGTTACTGGGTTCCTTCAAACTTCCTGCCCACCACTCCTTCCCCACCATCACTAGCCACATGGGGCAGAGTAGATTGGCTCAGGAGGTCGAACTTCTAATTATGCCCTTTACTGGCTGCAATCAGATTTAAAACAACAATTGCAATAATGAGAATAATGACAGTTTAAAACAGTAATGAGGCACATTTTGTGGAGCATCTTTAGATTTCCAAAACCATTTCCTTCGCAATGGCCTTGGGAGTTAGAGTAAGAATTAGCTCCATTTCAAAGATGAGAGGATTTGAGGTTCTAAGAAGCTGAGACTTGTCCATAGTCATACAGGTAAGATTTGAACTCAGGTCTTAATTATATACTGATGGCACTAGCACTACGACACACTACCTCATCATTAAATTCTTTTGTTCTCTCTGTGTCTCATTTTCTGTCTCTCTGTTTCTCTCTGTCTCCCTCTCTATTTTTCCCTGTATGTCTCTGTCTCTTTCTATGAATCTGTCTCTGTCTCTAGCCCTTTCTTTCTCTCTCCCTTTTTCCCTCTCTCCCTTTCCATGTATGTGTGTGCAACATTTTTTTTTTTAAATCTGAGTAGCTTCTTTGTAGGGATATTTATGGCTTTATTTTCTTTCTTTCTTTTTTCCTCCCTCTCTTCTTCCTTCCTTCCTTCTTCCTTCCTTCCTTCTTCCTTCCTTCCTTCTTCCTTCCTTCCTTCTTCCTTCCTTCTTCCTTCCTTCCTTCTTCCTTCCTTCCTTCCTTCCTTCCTTCCTTCTTTCTTTCTTTCTTTCTCTTTCTTTCTTTCTTCTTTCTTTCTTTCTTTCTTTCTTTCTTTCTTTCTTTCTTTCTTTCTTTCTTTCCTTTCTTTCTTTCTTTCTTTCTTCCTTTCTTTCTTTCTTTCTTTCTTTCTTTCTTTCTTTCTTTCTTTCTTTCTTTCTTTCTTTCTTTCTTTCTTTCTTTCTTTCTTTCTTTCCTTATTGAAATAATTAGAACTTCTCACACTATACAAATACTAGCAGACCTGTTCTCAAACTCTTCCAGCTGTGAAAAGGCAGAGCTAAATCCCAGTCTCCCAGGTCTAGTATTCTTTTCCTCGAGAGTCTTCTTCAGGAGAGAGGGAAACTTTATTTGGCTATTGTTGGAGCAAATGACAGAGTTGGGGGAAGCAGAGGAAGCTCATGTATTTACAGGTTTGTATAATTTCACAGTAATTTCACAAGCATAGATCTTACCTTTAAAAAATGTTGGCTTTTGGGACTGGGAAAGTGTCATAGAAATTGTACCATCTAAATCTCCCTTAACGGGTAGGCTAAGGAGGGTTAAGTTACTTAGACAAGCTCACACAAAAAGTAACAAATCAGAGATTCAAGTGAATGCAGAAGTCCAGAGAATAGCAAGGCAAAATAAGGTTTGCTCACATGAGCATTGCCAAGAAATAGAAGAAAAAAAGAGAATGGGAAAGGCAAGAGATCTCTTCAAGAAAATCTGAAATATCAGGCTCTTCACCAGAAAGTCCAATGCTGAAGCTGAAACTTAAATACTTTGGTCACATTGTGAGAAGATGAGACTCACTGGAAAACCCCCTGATGTTGGGAAAGATTGAGGTCAAAAGGAAAAGGGTCCAGCACAGGACGAGATGGATAGTGTCATGGAAACAATGAACATGAGTATGGACAGACTTCAGGAGAGAGTGGAGGTCAGACATGACTGCAGGACTGAACAACAACAACAAAGGAGCCATGGCAGCTCTTGCTCCTACTGATGTGAGGCAAGGGTCCCCCTTTGATATGGCCATTTAAAGAAAAGATCTCCTTTTAGTCCTAGTATCGAATAGTCCCTGCTATTGACCATATAATTTATTTTCAAGAAAATGTGCAAGCTCATGGGTATATGTATGCAAAATGGTGATGAAAGGCAGCTCCAAAGCAATAACACATCTGCGTTCCTACCGTCGTGCAGCCTTCTTGGCTGAGGCCATTGACCCAGCAGCGGTAATAATAGCATTAGAAAGCGTGGCTGTGGAACATTTCTCTCTAAGGTTCCCTTCAGCTGTAAATCCTTTGATCCGGGGATGAAGGGGTATGGGTCACATCACTTTTGGACCTTTGGTTTCCTTATCTATAAAATGGCAGAGGGTGACTCCGTGGGGTGATGGCAAGAGCTCTGGATTTGGCATCAGAAAACATTTCATTTTATTTTACCTCCAAAGTAAACTAATTATGTGGCCTTGGTTTTCTTGCTTTTAAAAAGATATATTGATCCTTGTGATATCTGCTTTGTAAATTTTAAAGCTCTGGATAAATGTTATTTATAACTACTACTAATTACTATTATTACTACTACTACCACTACCCACCACCATTACCACTACCTCTATTACTATTATTTCTACTACTATGACTATTAACTATTACGACTATCACTACTACTTTTTCTACTACTACTACTTTACTACTACTATTATAACAACTACTACTATACTACTACTACTATTGCTACTTCTACTACTACTACTTTACTACAACTATTACTACTTTACTACTACTACACCACCACCACTACTACTGCTACCTTTACTACTATTACTACTACTACTACTACCACCACCACCACCACCACCACTACCACCATTAGTAAAATTCAGCAGCTAGGTAGCACAAAGCATTGAGTACTGTACCCAGAATCAGAAAAACCTAAGTTCAATTCTGGACTCAAACATTTACATGTTGGGTGAGCCTGGGTAAATCATTTAACTTCTGGTTGTCTCAATTTTCTCAACTGCAAAATGGGCTAATAATAGTATTTACTTCCCAAGGTTGTTATTTGTAAGGTACCTTATAAACCTTGAAGATCTCTCTAAAGCCTTTCCCCAAAGGCATATTGCAGCTTTAGAGAGATCTTATGATCCTATAACACAGCCAGAAAATGAGAAACTCTGGAAGAGTGAGGGAAGCAATTAGATTGCAGGTGATAGGACCTTTAGTGGACAGGCTGTTGTATTAGATGGAGATGCAGGATCATCCATCACATCTCTGTACATAAACAGGTTATAGCTGAGAACCAGAGAAGAATAAAAAATCTACAGTAAGCAGCCAAAATATGCCCCCAAGTCCATACCCTAAAGCTCATATATTCTACTCAAGGTGAATTAGATCTATCTCTCAGCATCTGATTTTTCTTGCTTACTACATAATACTAACAGACTTGTTTCTGAATCTATAAGTTTAGAAGGGAATAGAAGGGCCAGAAAGGAGAAGTCATTAGAGGCGTTGATAAGTGATGACTAAAAATCTGAGAACAAGGAAGGAGACACTATTATAAAAAGTAAACACAGATACACAAAGTTGTTTCCTCTGTAGAAATGCAGCCTTGAATGCCTCAATAGTTCCCCCCAAATCTCTGTATTATACAGTACAGCTGATGGCCCCCATAGAGATGGCCCAAGAAGGCTCGGAGCACTTCCAATGCTGAAGACAGGGAGATTTGTAATTCAACACAGAGAGAGAGAGAGACATAGAGACAGAGACAGACAGAGACAGACAGAGAGAGACAGAGAGAGACAGAGAGAGAGAGAAAGAGAGAGAGAGAGAGAGAGAGAGAGAGAGAGAGAGAGAGAGAGAAGACATAGAGACAGAGACAGACAGAGACAGAGAGACAGAGAGAGAGAGAGAGAGAGAGAGAGAGAGAGAGAGAGAGAGAGAGAGAGAGAACAAAGCTTGAGGACTTAAAAGAGACAAGCTTCACTTCTGTTAAAAAAATAATAATAATAAAAGAAAAGGTCCATTCTCTGCAAAACCGACTAAATAAGGCATTACTGTAAGAGAATTCAAAAGCAACTTCAGACCTCATTTAACTCAAATGGGAACAAAAACTTGTTAGTTAAGTGCACTTGGATTCAAATAATCAACTTCCCAGACATAAGATAATGAACCACAGTTCCTATGACAAAGAGCTGAGGTTTTTGGCAGACCACAAGCTAGTCAATGGTATACACGGTCAAAATGTTAATGTATTCTTAAGAGTGGTATAGAATCTAGTAAAACAGAGGGGAGGGTAGCTAGGTGATGCCATAGGGCATTGAATGCCCAGTCGGGAATCAGAAAGACTCATCTTCCTGACTTCAAATCCAGTCTTGTACACTTACTGTATGAACTATGAAAGCCACTTACCCCTGTTTGCCTCAGTTTCCTCATGTATAAAATGAGCTGAGAAGGAAATGGCCAACCACTCCAGTATCTTGGCCAAGAAAATCCCAAATGAGCTTACAAAGAGTTGGACCCAACTGAACAACAAGACCTCTGATCTCTACCCTTACCGAGTCATATCTAGAAGACCATGTCTAATTAAGACCATTTTCGAGTGCCATTGCTGGTAGCAGAGAATGCCGATGAGGAAGGGGATCTTTAGGCTGGAAAAGAGAAAGTTTAGGGAAGCCATGATAGCATCTTCAAGTAGCTGAAGGCTCATTGTGTAAGAGATCAGCCTTGTGCAGAGAAGAACTAAGAGTGGGGGAGGATGCCGGGATGAGTCAGATCAAGGCTTTCTGCCAGGAAAAACTTCCTAGCAATTAGGGCGGCCCACAGGGCGATGGGCTGCTGCAGGAGCAAGGGAGCAGAGATGTAGAACTGGAACAAAGCTCAGAGGTCATTTAGTCCGACCCTTTAGTTTGGCAGATGAAGAAACTGAGGTCTAAGATGTGGCTTATCCAAGCTCCCATGGCATGGAGAGTAGCAGAAGGAAGATTCAAACTCAGGTCCTCGGCTTCCAAGGCTTTCTGTTTAGTATCTGCATTATATGGCAGGCTTTTACAGCTGGCATTTTTCCATATGAGTGGCTAATGGGTACAATGGATAGAACACTGGGCCTGAAGTCAGGGAGATCTGAGTTCAAACCCGACTTCAGACTAGCTGTGTGACCCTAGTCCAGTTATTTAACTCTACTTGCCTCAGTTTCTTCATCTGTAAAAATGAGCTGGTGAAGGAAATGGCCAACCACTCCAGATCTTTGCCCAAAAAACCCCAAAAGGTGTCATGAAGAGTCAGATTGAAATGATTGAGTGAAGTTTTTCATTAGGAGCTCAGGGACACATTTTGGCAAGTGGTCTTTGTTCAGGTATAAATAGAGCTGACTGGCTTCTGAGATGCCTTCCAGTCCCCAAGAAGGTGCCATCCTGTGAACAAGATGACATGTGCACCTACGGAACAGGAAGCCTTGGTCCTGGAATCCCCCTGGGTTTGGTTCAAGTTTCAGATCTGCTTGGGACAAGCTGGGTGATCTGTGAAGTGAGCATGTTGGGTTTGCAAAGCTCTTGACACATATCATTTCATTGGATCCTCACAACAACATGGAGAGGGAACTGCTCCCATGAATCCTATTGAGCAGATGAGCAAACTGAGGCCGAGAAAAGTTCAAGGATTTGCCCAGGATGACATGACTAGTAAGTGTCTGAGGCAGAATTTGAATTCAGATCTCCCTGTCTTCAACTCTCCCAGAGCCCTGACTGTGCTCCTCAGCTATTTTAATGTTCCCTTTTGGCTCTGAAATATATTACTTTGGGGAATGTGAAATTCTGAAATGCAAAATAAGAGTCTAGAACTGAAAATTTCTTTTTCTCCCCTTCTATTTAATGCTCTACCGACTCATAGAACGAGCCTCTGAATCTATCTAAGGTAATCTCTATCAGGCTGAATGATCCACATTTTTAGAGCGAAGGTAGAAGGTCTCAAACTTTTTTTTTGAATCTCTGGGCCCTCTAAAAATTATTAGGGACCCCAAAGAACTTTTATTTACATGAGCTATATCTGCTGATATTTACCATGTTAGAAATTAAAATTGCTATATTTCAAATGTACTGATTCATTTTTTAAAAAGTAATATTGCTTGTTAACACAAATGGCATTTTATGAACAATAACCATATTTCTAAAACAAAATTCAGCAAGATAATAGCATTGTTTTGCATATTTTTATAAATCTCTTTAATGTCTGACTTAATAGAAGACAGCTGGGAGCTCATATCTGTTCCTGCCTTCAATTTGCTGAATTTGTTGATAGGTTGTTTTGGTAGAAGTATAGGAAGAAAATCCAGCCTCACACAGATATATATAGCTGGGAAAAGGAGGAATATTTTCAAAAGCAAATAACGTCTTTGCAGCGGTAAAAAATAGTTTTGACCTTGTAGCCCCTCTGAAATCTTGGGATCCCATTAAGAGCTGTCAGTAACAATTCAAACTTTAAAAAAAAGAGGAGGAAAAAAACTGGTTTTCTTTCCTGTATGTAAGATGTCCCACTTTGATGTGACGCATTTAATGACTATAAAACGTGACTTTAAGATAATTCAATCCTTACCTGGAAATTTTGCACAATGCTCTTTTGAGGTTGGGAGTCTATAAGGGAGTGGACTTCATCATGACACGGGTGAATTGTTTAATATATTTATATCTTGATCCAAGGAGACTCTGGCACCCATACAAGGCTTTTAAATCGAGCATAAGTTTTTCAAAGTTTTCCAAAAATCCCCATGTTTTGTCATTTAAAATTCTAAATGGAAATTGAGATCTCTCCAATATCATCTCCCCACGATAGCTAGCAGAGGACAAACAGACATCTAAATCTGTCACTAAGAACTCCGGCTGATCGTCCCTTGGCAGAAATGTCGACTTGGCGCGCTATTCTAGTGGATATTTTTTTGTTTGTTTCTTTCTGTTACATAAAAAATGTTTTTGCGAACTTACAAAATGGACTCGGTTGCACTGACTTTTTAAATTAAGTCCCTAATCTCTCAGGGCTTCAATTTCCTCATCTCTAAAATTAGGAGGTTGGATAAGAGCATCTCTACTGTTCCTTCCAACCCCCATATTTTATGTTCAGTGTTCTAAGCTCTCTTCCAGATAAAAGGACAAGATCATCTCTGCTGTCCCTTCCAGTTCCAATATTTTATATTCGGTGTTCTAAGCTCTCTTCCAGATAAAAAGACAAGATCATCTCTGCTGTCCCTTCCAACTCCCATATTTTATATGTTCAGTGTTCTAAGCTCTCTTCCAGATAAAAGAACAAGATCATCTCTGCTTCCCTTCCAGCCCCCATATTTTATGTTCAGTGTTCTAATGTCTCTTCCAGATAAAACAGTCTATTTTCTGTCCCATATAGTCCTTTCAGCTAGAATTCTTTATAGTCTGTTTTCAGCTCCTTCCTGCCCTGACATGACATATGTTCTGTTCTAAGGACTCTCACAGATCTGTTCTACATTCACAGCTTTTCCATTTCTCAAATGTTATGATTCTATGTAAGCTATCTCTGAGACTGCCTAACTTCAGCTAACAAGAGAAAAATCTAGAAAGAAGTAAAGAAGTAAAAAAAAAAAATCCCAGGTGAAATTCAAGATGCAAAATGCACTCCAAATATCCCTAGTTAGAGAACTTAACGGCGAGTCCACTTTAAACACACTTGAGTCAAAGCAAACGCTATAAAACATGACTGAGTGTTGTTCTTACATCACCCGAGCTGCAAAGATTAATAGACATGCTGAATTCATTTGTTTCTCACTTGGTTCACTAAAACAAATACATCTTTTCACCAAACAAGTCCAAAGCCAAGACTTTTCTTACTGATATTCCTCAACCCGAAAACTTATGGTCAGAAGGGAATGCTGGCCTGTGAATAATGAATGGCCTTCCCTTTGGTTGCTCAAATATAGCCCCAGGAAGAAAAAGACTTCAAAAAGTAAAACTGGGAATGATGAGGGTGAAAAAATAAAGAAAAGCAAATAATGAGGAAAGGAACCAAAAAAAGAGGTAGGAGCCTTATTTCTTGAGGCAACTTGGGCTCATTTGAATGATGCTTTGGGGGTAGAAGACAAACATTAGTTTTGTCTTCATTACTTCAGAACAGAAGAACTAGGAATCAGGAACTTAAATTCTAACTTTGATGCATTATGGCTATCTAGGCACAGTATCCTAACTGTTTAGAAAGCTAGCCCTGTTCCTATTCATTCTCCCAGAGCTACCAGAGGAGCATAGATAGATAGATAGATGTAAGAGTGAGCTTTCCAAATATTATTATTCAGTCATTTTAGTCACATCTGACTCTTGGTGATCCCATTTGGGATTTTCTTGACAAAAAAATAGTGAAGTTGTTTGCCATTTCCTTCTTTGATTCATTTTTATAGAAGAGGAAACTGAGGCAGACAGAGCTAAATGACTTGTCTGGGGTCACACAGCTAGTATCTGAGGCCAGATTTGAACTCATAAAGATGAGTAAAAACTGATATAGATCCAGCACTCTGTGCACTATGTTGCTACTTAGCCCCTCACAAATATCATAAAGAGCCCTCGATGTGGCCTGGTTCTGTTACTAATTAGTTTCATGACTCTGAACAAGCCATGGCCTTTTCTTGGGCCTCCACATGGTCTTTTGTAAAATAAAGAGTTTGACCTATACTTTTTCTAAGGTTCCTCTGCCTCAAAATCTTGGGATCCTCTGATTTACAGGATTCTGGAGAGCCAGGAATCCATCAAATTAGGGCTTTGTTAGCCAATAGCAGTATGCAGTAGGGGAAGAAGCCAAGAAAGAGGTCAAGGTGAGTCCTTGCTCTTGCCCCGATGCTGCTGGCCAGTGCCCTGTGACCTTGGGCAGGTCTCTCCCCTCCATCCCATCTGTCTTCCTGTCCTCACTTATAAGATATGGAGGTGGGATAAGGTGATTTCTAGGATTCTTTTTTGTTCTCTCATTCTGTCACGTCGACGGCATTTGTTGCGCATCCACCAGCCAGGAGCTCTGCTGAGACTTGGAACTCAAACGAAAAAATGACAACAGTATCTGCCTTGAGGAGGTTACATTGTAATGGGGAGAGGGGGAGCATTGACATCAGCATACACAAGGACATATATCATACATACAAAGTAGCTACAGGGCAAGCTTAGAGGGGAGGTAATAGTATCTGGGGGACCTTGGAAAGACACATAGTGAATGCGCAATAAATACTTATTTTTTCCCTCCTTCCCACTGTAACCATAAATGGACTGTGAAGAAGTGGGAGTACAAGAGTTTCCAAAATAATTCAGTTCTCCATCACAGAGATATAACCATTATCTGTATTTTTTCTTATTAACTGTTTCTCCAATTAAATAAAGGTTAATTGTGGAAAATAATTCATTAAATTAAGAATATATGTTACCTTCATTCTTAGGTATCAAGTTTGGTGAAAAATATGATGTCAGAATTTGCAAGATTTTAAGCTTTTAAAGTTTGTGGGCAATAGAAGAAGGTGAATTAGAAATAAGAAATTTGCAGTTTCATGTGCAATCATCTTTTTTGTTATACTATATTATGGAAATGCTCATTTTGCTCCACAAATTAAAAACCAAAGAAATCAATGGCTGTCTAAATAGATAGATAAAAGAATAGAGTGGAAGCTGATCAAACCCATTTTATGGTCAACCATAGCAGTAATGAATAGGTCTTCTTTACCTCAATGGCAAGAAGGGTTTTAAGGGCAAACCTCACATTAAGACCTTTAAAAGTTGGGAGCCTACTGTCTGAAGGTCTTCATGGCTGATGGCCATCGGCTTCAGATATCTTAAAGATGGTTACAGATTAGAGAAGATGATTTGAGATCTCAAGTTCATGTCGCATAAGGATGAGGTGAAGGACCTGGGAGCGTTAAACATGTAGAAAGGAAGACTTGGTGGTGACCAGATAACTGTCTTCTTGGTTGGTCGGTTGTTTGGTTGGTTGGTGTCCTTTGTACTAGAAAAGAACCCAAAATCTATGTTAGAGTTGAGTTGCAGTATGTCTGACTGGAGCCAATCGGTCCAATCCGAGCTCGGAACGCTCTTCCACAGATTGGACACAGAGTCCCTATGAACATTTGAAAGGCTTCTCTAAATTTGCACATCTCCTATCTTTTAATGAGTGAATTCTAACATTCAAAGAGCTGTCCAGTGACTTAGTCCCAAAGGGTAGAACCAGGAAGAGTAGCTAAAAGCTTCAGTTGTAAATAGGCTCACTCAACACAGTAACACAATTGCATCATCTTTCCCTACTTGAGGTCTTAAAGCACATTCTCGATGACCATTTGTATGGTCTATTGGGAAAGACCGTTCTAGTTCAGCTGTGATAAGATGAAGGCCTTCTAAGGCCAAAATTTGGTGATTCTGTGATCTTAAGGTCCCTTTCAACTCTACAATTCTGTAACTCATGGGAACCCCCTTCATTTTCCTGACACTACTTACTTCTCCTTAGATATTCTTGGCCAAAGGAGGTCATTTTTCAGATGACTTTTTTTCTATCCCATGTGGTAATTCTTCAGCTTTCTTTGACTACCCACTGCTCTCAGCTTCATTTCCTATTTATAGAATAAGGGGGCTGAAACACAAAGACCTTTCCTACCTTTCCCATTCTATAACTGATGACAAGACTGATTCTCTAACCCTGATCTCCTGACCTGTGGGCCAGGCCTTCTTACAGCACTGCTTCAGCTTCCATTTATCCAGGGGAGTAGATTAGTTAGTTAATATTGTGCCCTTCCCAGCCCACTTAATTCCACATCTCAGTAAAAATGTGCTAGTCCCAGGATGTCCCGTAAGAAGGGTTTCTCTTGCTGGGGCATTTCATCCTTTACATCAAAGGGGGATCCTTGAGGATTCATAACCTACATCTCAAGAGCCTCCCCTTTACCCAGAAAAAACCTTGGTTCTGACTTTCTGATACCAATCAGTCCCAGGTGAAAGAGAATGGGAACTGCTCACATTTTAAAAGTTTTTAAGTTTTCAAGAGCCTTTCAATATGTTCTTTCCCTTGATCCTCAAAACCACTCGATGAAGATTACCATCCCTATTTGGCAGAGAGCATTTCCCTCCAAGGCCAGCCCTAGATCTGTGAAACCATGATCCCTTTGTCTAAGTTCTGCTTCCTCAGATAAGGCGGCAATGACAGCAATGATACATCACCTTTGCAAAGCTCTTTGCAACTCAGAAGATCGGCTTGGCCCTTCACTTTGCAGATGAGAAGCTGGAGGCTCGAAAGGCCTTTGCCTCATGAGCTTCTTATCAAATAAGGTAATTCGTGTCCAGTGCTTCGCCAACCTGAAAACCCCAGAGGTACGCTACCTCTTGTTATTGCTGCACCAGGTCAGCAAATTTTTTAGTACCTTCCACAGATTCTTTCTGGACGCTCTGAGACATGTCCTTGTATTGTTACAGAAACACGGGTGCAAAGTGAATGCATTCAGAAGCAGGCAAAAATAATATTTTTTGAAAGCTAGGATTGTAAGTAAAATCGTATTCTACATCTTGGCTGAGAGAGAGCATTCCCATCTGCACGGAAGCAGTGTCAGTCTCATAATATCCTGATGGTCCCAGAAACAAGTGGCTTGGGAAAAGTCCATGTCGATTCATCCAGGCCTTCAATAACTGCCACTTGTCTGATTGATTGTAATTTCATTTCTAATGACTTACAAGTGGAATTAGCATCCCAGTCTGTAGAGCCAGGAAAGTCAATAACCTCATTTTCTCCTCCTATTGGTGCCCCTAGCCTCTCTGGGACTCTGCTTTTTGACGTTAAAGTGGGCCTGATGTTTAGACCTAATCAGAATATAACATTGACAGCAGCAGCTCATTTGAACTTTCTTACAGTGATCGCCTCTTTCCCAGAAGGCCTTTCTCAGTGCCCCCTCCCTAGGTGCTAGAGCCTTCCCTGATCACTTTACATCCCCTCTCTGTATATTTTGGCTGCACTTAATTATTACACCTCTTCCCCGCTTAGAATGTAAGCTTCTTGAGGTCAGGGATTGCCTTTGCATCTATTTGTCTCCTCAGCACTTAGCACAAAGTCTGGCAACTACTGAATACTTAAAAACTTGTTGATTGATTGAACATCATCCATCCCTTCTGAGTAACGTTGCCCTACTTTATCTCATTTACATTTTTTCCATCTGACCCTCATAAGAGACTACACTGTCTCCCAGTCAGAAGGGATCCTTCCTTCCTTCCCTTCAAGTCCCGAAGCACACAGGGGTGGGAAACAAGCACCAGATTTTGAGTGAAAAGGCCTGCCTTCTCGTCTCAGTCCTGTTACGTGTGTGACTCCTCTGGGCTTCAGTCTCTTCTTCCAGAAATGGGAGAACACTAACGCAGCACTTGCTAAGTATTGTGACTTCTATTTTTGTTTGGTTTTGTGACCAGAGCTTTTTTTTTTTAAACAACAAAAGTCTGACAAAGAAGATTGATTTTGCTAAGTTTCATTAATAGTACAATTTATTTTCCTGAAAAAAATTAGCTGATGGCTTATCAGATTTCCTCCAAAATATTCTTTCCTGGTTTTGTTTCAGTGAATGTTTTGTTTTACATTTTTGTTGATCCCTAGTTTGATTTCCAGAATTTTTATTTTTGATATTTAATTGGCATTGTAACTTTGTGTTGGCGATTTCTTTTTATCTATTTAGTCTCTGATTAATTTAAACTTTTATTCAATAGGGTTTTGTTGTATTATGATTAATAATATGCTTAATTTCTTCAAAAAAAAAGAGAGAATTCAAAATATCACACTGTATTTTAAACAGTAGTTATTCCTGCTCAGACTACTAGGTGATGGGATGCTGAATATGGAGACAGAAAGTCAAGGTTTCCGCCACTATCTTAGGTCCTGGATGTGTGATCCTGTGTAAACACTGAACCTGTGAAAGCCTTGGTTTCCCCATCTGTAAAATGGAGCTATTAACAGCACTTAGCTCTTGGAGTGGCTATAAAGATCAGATGAGGTAACATACATAATACAGTTTTCAAACTGTAAACCTTAAAGAGCTACAGAAGGGGAGGGATTATTATTGCTAATATTTAAGGCAAGATCTTGGAGGACAGGCCTTGTAGCTTGGTCATCGCCAGACCTCTCTCGATTCTTAGGACAGTATTGACTTTACCAGACAAGGCACCAGAGGAGAAAGCTAGAGTTGGGTTAGCAGTGAAGGGATCAAAGGCCTCCAAAGTTAAAAGGCCTCTTGAAGACGTCTAATCCAGCTCTCCCATTTTAAAGATGAGATCCAAAGAGAATGTGGCTCGTCCAAAAGCAGAGAGGTAGCAAGGCAGGATTTGCACTTCGGTCTTCAGGCTCCACATGGAGGATTCTATCCACTCCAGTATGGGGACTCCCTTTCTTTTACCATGAGGTACCAGGAGGGTTACTGCGATCCTAGTAGGTGCAGGAACTCCCTTGTGGTCTTTTCTTTTGTCCTGATGGCTGATTCTCGTTAATGTAGGGAAGGGATTCTCAGTGGGGAAGTGACCTAAGAATGCAGTACATACAGGTCCCCATCTGCTCTGGGCCAGAAGATTTTGTTTGATTTTGTTTACGAGGTTATCGGGCTTAAGCGGTTTGCCCAGGATACCAACCAGTAAGTGTCAAGTGTCTGATGCAGCATTTGAACTCAGGTTCTCTTGACTTCAGAATTGCCGCTCCATCCACTGTGCCTCCTAGTTGCCCCTGGGGTCACAGTATTTTAAGAGGTGCTTGGTGAATAAATGACAGTTCCAAGGGAGCCAGTGTTAGTTGTGCAAACATACTGTAAATAGCAGCTCCGTGACTTCCAGAAAACTCCAGATAGTGAGGCTGTGTGGTATGATGGATAGAACATTGAACTTGACCTCAGGAGAGACTTGAGTGTGAATCCTGCTTCTAACCCTAGATTAGCTGTGAAACCTTGGGCAAGACAGTTGATTTCTCTGTGTTTCATTTTTTTTAATGTGAAAAATGGGGATGATAATTCTTTTAATACTTTTTGTCTCCCCACTGGAATACGACCCACTTGAAAGAACCGACTGTCTTTCTTTTTTGTTTGTATTCATATACCCAGAACTTAGTACTGGTGCATGTAGTAAGTGCTTAATAAATCCTTGTTAACTTGTCTTGATTACCGTGGGCATTGTGGTGTACCTGGCATTGCAGTCAGGAAGTCCCCAATCCAAATGCCCTCCTTGACACAATATGGAGGCTTGACCCTGGCAAGTGACTGAAACCCAACAATTCTCTAAGACTATAAATGATAAAGATGGTGATAGACTGCACTTGTGGATAGGGAGGCTCCTCAGGGGAAGTTCTGCACATTGGACATTAAATACCCAGCCCTCGATGCTAGCTTAAAATGTAACTGGGAAATATCTGACAAAATAAATAAATTACAATAAAATATAGATAACATTACACTCAAAATAAAATCGATATGTGACCAGTAGAGATCCTTTTGTGTGGATTAGTGGGCTCTGTTCCTCTGGAGTTTGATGTGACTAATGAAATCAAAGGGAAAAGTAAAGACTGAAAGACAAGAAAGGAGAAGAGGGAAGAGAAGAGAGATTCATATACTTTCTCCCACACCAGGCTGCTTCCAATAATCATAAATTCCAGTTATATGTGTTGCTGTGGCTCTAAGAACTCAACTAGAAAAGTATTGGGTATACTTTTTCAGGCATTCTAGATGGGAAGACAGTGGGAGGAGAGAGAAGAAAAAACAAAATCCAGCTAATTTAGGATTTACGGTAATATTAAATGGACTCAGTACTTTTGCCAAAAACCACTAGTCTCAATTTTCCTCCCATGATATGTTATGAGTCATTTTTTTTGGATTCCCAGCCCTTTCTCCACAATTTGGGACCCTAGGGAAAAGATTGTTTTGGCTGGAATGAAACGTATACAAGTGGTACCACCTGCTGCTCCATCTTTGGATCTTTGGTTTTTGTTTGGTCTGCGATGGCTCTTGGCCTGGGTTCGGGAGCAGGTCGTTCAGCTGTCTCGTCAAGAAGTTCTGTAGTTCCTTTATCTAGGATGCTGACAAGTTTTCAAGATGATTATAACATCTTCACGAAGAAGCAGACTCGGGGACACATAGAACATGTTAGCAGGCCAACAAAAGCCAATGTTTTTGTGGACACCCAGATTTAGTTTATCATAGAATGGCCCTGAAGAGAAAAGACTTTGGTTCTTCCCCTCCATACTTCTGCATGAAACAATTGACCCAAACTTCAAAGATGAAAAGAAAAATCGATTTGAATGATGAGGGAACAGGACACCAAGATACAAATGACTTTTTCCGGATAGTTTGATGAATGAATGAATGTAACAAAGTGAAATTCCACAGGAATAAATGTAAATTCTTAAACCTCGATTCAAAAAATCAAGGGCATAAATATTGAGAAAAGAGGCCGATCCCTTTATATCAGTTTGCCTTAAAAAAAAAAAAAAAAAAAGAGCTGAAGGTTGAGGAAGATTATAAAATCAAGAGGAATCACATGATAATGTGGAAGGCTCAGTATGTGTGTGAAGTTAACTTGACTTTAAGCTGATTTGAAACACCCAGTGTCCAGACGGAGAGAAGCACTGGCCCTGCTCTTTCTCCTCTTCCATAATGGAGTATTGTGTTCTGTTCAGATGGTCACATTTTAGAAAGGACAAAGACAAAGGCAGAGAAGACTCAAAATAAAGTGCCCAGGATTCTGAGAGATCCATACCTACTTTTCAAGGATCAAGTAAAAGAAGTGAGAATGTTTATGTCCTGCAGAAGAAAAAACTGAGAGTGACATCCTGACTGCTCTCAAAGGTGGGGAAGAGTGTTAGGCTTATTCTATTTGGCCCTAGAGGGATAATGGGTAAAATAAAAAACCTTCCTAATAATTAGAGTTATCCAGAAGGTGCTGCTTAGAGCAGAGAATTATTCAGGTCAGGAATAGTTTCAATATTTGGCAGGATTATTGTAAAGAGAAAGAATATTTCCATTGAGATGGACTTTAGATTATATCAGTGATTCTCAGGTGCTTTTAAGGTATTCATGGCAAAAAAAATTACATCTCTGTTTTTGCTTTTTTGATTTACTTTGTAATTTTCTGAATTTCATTTGGGGCACTTAAGAATATAATTGTGAGAGTGGATTGTTGGCTTCTCTAATGGCTTCCCTCCAGCTACCCTGTCCATAGTTACTTGCAGGTTGTCTCTTCCCTTAGAATGTGACCTCCTTGAAGGCAAGAATTGTCTTTTTCTTTCTTTATATTCCCAGCAATTAGTGACTACCTGACACATAATGAGCGTTGTAAAGCTATTTGTGGACTAATTGCCAAAGAAATCAGTGGCACAAAAACAGCAAAGGACTGCTGGGATACATGATCTCAGATGCTCAGACTCTTAGATTCCCTTGGCATTCTGAGAATGCAAACACTCTGCTTGAATCATGAATTCCCTTATTCTATTGTCATTGTATATTGCATTATATTGTGGGAAGGACAAAGAAGACAGGCCATATGGAATACCCTCATCTTCTCCATTTTTCCAGACTGCTCCCTCTGCCTGGAGGCACCTTTGTCCTTCACCTCCGTCCCTTCAAACCCTTCTCTCCCTACAAGAGTCAGCTCATGTGCACTTCCTAGAAGTGACTTTCCCCAATCTCCTTTGTGGTTCACACTTTCTCTGATCTCAAAATTTCTCTTTCTTAGGGCATATGATATCTTCTCAGTAGAACATAAGGAACTACATTTTGTTTCTCCATTGTGTCCACCGTATCTAGTACAATGCCTTATACTCAGTAGGCATTTCATAAATGCGCATCAGATCAGATTGGAATATAGGATTTTCATCTTAAGAGCCTTGGACTTGAATTATAGTCCTACCATTTAATAGCCATGTAACCTGGCACAAGTAATAATAATTCATAAGCAATAAATAGTGAATAAACATTTACTAAATATCTCCTCTGTGCCAGGCATTGTGTTAAGAGATGGAGTTAGAAAATAGAATAGAAATAGAAAATAGAAAGTCAGTCCTTGCCCTCAAGGAGCCTCTGATCCAATGAGGGAAGGAAGACAAAACCCAAAAGGAAGTTTCCTGAGGCATAGGGGAGAAATCAGTCAGAGAAGACCCAAAGAAGAGCAGCCAGGGGAGAAACAAAATATAAGAATGGACATAACAATTCTATATGTGATAGCTAGTGTTTCTATAGACCTTCAAGACTTGCAATATGCTTCAGCATTGTTAATTCAGAATAAGATTAGCCCCATTTTATTCAGGAGGAAATGAATGCACTTATCCCTAATGCTGAAGGAGAATTCAGCTCTTCCTGACTCCAACTTGGGCATTCTAACCTGGGCAACCTTCACTGCCCCACCAATTCTTTGGTCTACAGGCTTCTTATCTGTAACCCAGGGGTGATAATACCTGCTCTGGCTACTCACTGATGGAGTGTGTACCAAAAGAGACCTGCAGGTACACTCTCTACAACCACCAAGCCCCCTACTATAAGCGATTTAGCCCCTTTGTTGTAGACCTGAAGCCTTCCTTTCTCCTAAGCAGCTTAAG
Organism: Antechinus flavipes; assembly: GCF_016432865.1. NCBI lineage: Eukaryota > Metazoa > Chordata > Mammalia > Dasyuromorphia > Dasyuridae > Antechinus > Antechinus flavipes. The sequence continues at coordinate 7,188,869 of NC_067403.1, forward strand.
GTTGGGGACAGTCCCCACCTACAAACCAACTGGCCACGGAATACATGGGAGGGAGCCTGATACTAATCCGACCAACTCACCAGCCCAGGGGTCCCTTTCCATTCACAGCCTTCACATTAAGAGTCACAGCCAAAGGGTCCTTTGGCCCCAGCTGCAATGCTTCTGCTTCAGGCCCATTTACATTATGGAGCCGGAGCTGACAAATACGTCTATCTCTTTGGCCACGCCTGCCTCTCAGAGAATTCCAGCCTTCGGGGCCAGCTGGACGTGCCAGAAGATTTTTTTGGCCACTGGTTCTCTCTGGGAATCCAAGTGCACTGAGGTAGGTCCCTTCTCTCCAAATTCTGCCCTCTTGTTTATGGGTAAATAATTCTTCTCTCTTCTCTTGCTAATTTCTCCTCAGCCCATCTGCTGCCCTCTGCATCCTTGCATCAGAGTCCAGTTCTGTACAGTTTGGGTTTTTGATCTAGTCCTTTATTATTCTTAACAAGCTACAGGTTATTGTTAGCCCGCTGCCAGAAGCCGCCTCTCTCCCCTCCAAGTGGGGCTCTTCTCCCGCATTTGTCTTCCTGGCTCCTCGCTCCTTTTCCAGCCTCTCCCTTTTCCCTTCACAGTGGGAAGCAGTGGTCAACAAAGCTCCTCCGAAGATCAGTCATCTCCTCCAAACCTTCTCCCTTTCGAAGGGATGCTTGTCTACTTGACCTCAGGGACTCTCCCCTTCCTTCTCCTTTCATTCCAAATAAATCACAGGCCTCTAGAGTCGCTGAAAGCCTAGCAGACAATCTTGGCCTTTTCTCTGATCACATCAAGTTGGATTTTTGAGGGAGGAAATTACTAGAGAAACTTGGGACTTTAGAAAATTCCAGTCTCAACGAAATACAAGGATTTCAACATCACTTTCTACAGAACTCCCCCAAAGTTTAATAAAGAACTGCAGAAAAAGGAAAGGTGCCTTCATACGTGTGGGTCACCATGAGGTGGCCCTTTTATTCTCCCTGAGTTTTGTCCTTTGAATTCCTGGTGTAAGATGTAATATCTAGATAGGTTCTGATATCCAGATATCTAGAGCAGGTTCAGCACCAAATGTCCAGACCATATGTTGGATGCCTGGTTGTCCTTTGCCTGTAAATACATCATGAGCTCCTTACAGCCAGAGACCACATGTCACAAGAATATCAACAAAATAAAGAATTATTAAATAAAGAAAGAAACAAATGATTAAGATGGAATTCAATTTCTGGTATGGGGATAAGTATAGGATACTGCTAAAGACAAGTGCAGGTAACATGGATCCACTATCAAATGCTACTAGGAAAGAATTGGATGAAATATTACTCCTAGAACCAGAGTCGACATTGTGCTCAAAATGGCCACTTTGACCTCTATTGATGAATTTTATAACAGCCAGTATCCTGAGACTCTTTCAGAAGAACAGAAAAAAAAATTGATGGCCCTCAATAGAAATAAGTGTGTTATGCTTTTGATGGCTCATGGGGTCCAAATATAAATTTGTATCATCCCAAACTGACATTTAGTAAATTTGTGGAACATTGAAAATATTGAAAGCTCCATTTCTTGCTCAAACTCAACAGTCATTGTCCAGATGTTGAAATTTAGCAAAGAAAATGAGCACCCTGATGAAACCACTACCATTTCTGCAGAAAGCCATGAATTATTTCCCAGCACCATCCCTCAAGTGAATTATAAATGGTACGTTATGGGTTCAGCTTCAATATGGAGTTTACGATAAGTCCTCCAATGTCATCTCTTTGACTGAACATCGTTGACATTTAGAATGGCTCAAGATAAGACTCTAGTCAATGAGAAAACACTGACATCACACAGAAACTAAAGGAGCAGCTCTCACTAGGGCTGTTTGACTTGCTAAGGTTTTCTCGACACCTGGACCATGACAACAGAGAAGAGGAGAGTGTGTATGTGTGTGTGTGTGTGTGTGTGTGTGTGTGTGTGTGTGTGTGTGTAGAGATGTACACTACTATTATTTACTTGAAGATTCAAAAATGTAAAAGGCTTCTTTTGCAAGAAGAGGACAGAGATCTCAAGACAGTGCTAGAGAAATTCATATTTTTAGGTCTGGAAGTCACCTCAAAAATCACCAAATCCAGGAGATTTAAATCACATCTGTTTGTTCCTGACAAAGGCAGGGCAGTCTGGCAAAACCTCTGGAGCCCTTTTCAAAATAAGGTTTGTAAACGCATCAGATAGAATCCCTGGAATCACAAAGGAAACCGATTCTTTTGAAACAGTCAGAAAAATATATAAAAAAACAAAATAAATTTGTATCCCACCTGAGAGGTCCATGGACCCCAAGTTAAGAACTCCCATCCAGGTCTGGTACCCATCTAAAGCAAGTACCATGGTAAAGAGTACACTAATGGTGAGGTCAAAACATGGGTGAGAGTTGCTCCCCAACATCGAAAGCTACATAACCACAGACAAGTACTTAGCTTCTTTAAGCCTTCATTTCCTCACCAGTGAAATGGGGATAATTAAACTGCTATTTATTAGTGTGACTTCAGGCAAAGGACTTCCAATTCCCTGGTCTCACTCTTCCAGAGAGCTGGCGTCAGTGATATAATTTCTAAGATCTTTTCTTCCAGTTCTAAGGATCAGATCCTATAATCCTACTTGCTTTAATTCACAAGTCTTATGTAACCTTTAATGCAGTGACATTTTTAACCCTTCTACTCCCTCCAAAAATAAGAAGTTCCAGAGCTCTCAGGGAAGTTCATATTTGGTACTAACTGGCCTTGACTAAAACTAAAAATGGATGTAAAAATTAAGTCAGAATTAAAATGACTTGCACAGGGTTACGCAATTAGAAAATGTCTGAGGCTAAATTAGAACTCAGAATCCAGTAGTCTATCCCGTCAGGTGCCTGAGGATTAGAGAGGATTACTACTTTGGGCAGAAAGTTAGATTGCTGTTGTTCATTGATTGGCCATGTCCAGTTCTTTGTGAATCCGTTTGGGTTTTCTTGGCAAAGATACTGGAGTGGTTGGCCATTTCCTCCTTTAGTGGATTATGGCAAACAGGGTGACTTGCTCAGGGTCACACAGCCGGTGAACATGTGAGAGCGATTTGAACTGAGGACTTCCTGACTGCAGCCCCAGAGCCCTTTCTCTCGGTTATCTGACTGCCTCCAACATGTTGTTTGTCCTTCATTCGTGACGTTGATGCTGGATCGAACACTGGATTCATTGGAACTCGAAGCTGGATTGAGTTGGATTGAAGGGAGGGAGGGCTGTGCAAAGTCACCAGCCTCACTTTCTCCTCCAGAGCCATCTGGCTCCATGGCCAGCTCTAAATCAGAACAACTGGATATGGCCCTGCATATGGACGTGGCCCAAGGCACATAATCTAACGCAAAGGGTCGCTGTGAGCAAAGTACCTCGTTAATCTTTAAAATGCTATGGAAATATGAACTACTATTACCCCTCGGCTGCTTCTCATCTCTTTCCATGTTTGTGACCTTTGACCAAACAGAGAAGGAGGAGAAGTTGAGAGCAATGTGTCAAATCGGGGAGGAGTGCTTAGGGACTGAAGGGAAATCTCAGAGAAGAGGAAGTGGACCAAGATACACACAGAGGGTAAGATTGCAGCTGAAGACCCATGCACATCCCACACTACGGGGGACTTCTGGCTCCATCTGGTTACTCAAGGGGTCAGCGTTCCCGGCCCTTTCTTACAGATTACAAGACCAATGGTTTCCCGGCCCAATTATCGCTAGGAGTGTCAGGAAATTCCCACATCTTTTCCAAGCAAAATTAATCCCAATTTTTAAAAAGGTATAAATTGGTCTCAAAGCAGAGGAGGATAGCATTTGAGGCTGGAAAAGACTTTAGAGCTCGCCTAATCCAACTCTCATTTTGTGGATGAAGAGGCCGAGAACCAAAAAATAATGTGCCCAAAGTATGGAGCTAGTAAATGGCAGAGCCGGGCTTCAAATTTGGCTCTGACTTTTATTGGGCCATATACTGCGGAGGGCAGGCAATTCTTTATTATCCGGATTGTATGGTGGGAAAAGGGATGTGACATGAGCAAGTCTCTTAACCTCACTTAGCACAGTGTCCGGCATATAGTCTCTGGTAGGAAATGCTTGTTCTCTCCCGCCACCCCGCTGATTTCTTAGGCTTTTTTGGGCTTCTCATTAAGTGATTTTCTGGGAATATCTGAGACACAGAAGAAAATCCCCGCCCCAGGTTGCTTATACTTTTTATATGACTCATAACTTTATCTGGGACCCCATTATGCCATAAGTCTTGCATATGGCTCTAGGTAATACCCACACTATCAGGTTTAGTTCTAAGGCTTATATTTGGACTTTTTCCACTGGCCCCAAATCTCCTTAAAGCTTATAGATTAGCAGTTCACACAGATCTAAGGACTTATTGGGATTTGGGTCCAATGTGTTCTCAGAACTCAAATAAGATAGGCATTAAAGGCTCTGCTTTCAAAATCATAGTTTGGATTCCCATAGTGCTTTTCTTCCAAAAGGTTAGAAAGCCTTTACTAATCCCTCTCTACCTTTGAAATTGTTATTCTCTTCTTCAGAAAACAAAAAGAGTATGTCTTAGCCAGGTGACATAACTACTAAATTTGGTGTTGGAGTGTCCGCCTAGAGGCGCCTATAGGAAGCACGCTGAACTTGGAGATCTGGTACCTGCCCTGGAATCCAGCTCTCAGGCTCACCGGTTGTATGTCTGTGAGCATTCAGGGACGCACTTTCCTTATCTGTGTAATGGGGAGGCTGGAGGACACGCTCTCTAAGGAGCCTTCCTGCTCCCACATTCTCAAACATCCATTGTGTGGGGCCTTTCTTGAAGCATTTGCCAATTCGTCAGTCAACGACTTTCTTAAAATGTCAGCCACAGATGAAGCGGGAGGGAGACCAGGCCCTTTCTGAAACAATGAAGTGCCAGGGGACTCGCTTGAACGGATCACTCTCTGACGAATGACGGCAGTCTTCACCCCTCGGGGATCTAGCTTTCCTGGGTTTTACGGCTGGGGTATTACAATATTCTCAGCTGGGAAAACTTGCCTCAGTCTGGGACTTACAGAAGCCACCCTCATTTCAGTTCTTAGTCTCTCCTACGAGGTTTGTCACCACAAAACATAGAAGTCTAGCTTTAGTTTTCCTTCCTGGTTCGGGGGTGGTTTCCCTCAATATGGGACTCCATCTTTGCTTATGGGATTCACACCAGTGATGCTTCCCAGAGTCGCGTTGGATCTTGTGTGGTTGGAGACAAAGATACTGAAATAATCCAAACCCTCCATTCATATATTGTTTTGTAGCTATTGAATTGCTACTAAGTCAGTCGAGGCTCAGAACTTTTGGAAGTCATTGGCTATTTCCTTTATAACTAAAAGACCTTGCACTCTCCAGTTCAGTGTTTTTGTCCCTTTCCATCTCTGGGTTTTTAAGTCTCAGGGGTTAAATTATTACATAACATCCTAGCTCCACCCCTGAGCATGTGGTAGGGTTCGGTGCCCATTTGATGTAGGACTGCAAAGATTTTTCACTTTTGTCCTCTACTTACCTATTGAAATTTCTTAGGTGACTGATTCTGTTGTATTCTTAAACTTTTGGATTCTATCAACATTCGAAATCAAGATCCCCCAAAGCAGATTTTGACTACATTTTTTTTTGCTTTCACCCATGTTTGGTATCAGAAACATGGTTTTCAAAGAAAATTTTTAAATAAATTTTTAATAGATCAGTTTGCCATCTTGTAGACAATAAATGACTTGGACACTTGTTTTTCAAAATAGTACATTATGTTAACTTTCTTCAGCAAGCGAAAGTACAGAGAGTATTATTTTGAAAATATGCTGTAAGAGTGACTCTTCGGTCTCTCCAGTCTGGGGGTCAGGTGCTCTGTTTCACTTCTTCTCCCCCCCAAGGGTACTTTAATATCTTTACAAAAGTTAGAGTACTGTTAGTCTTTACCATGGTTCAAGTTCTCTGTTTTCCCTAATTTTAGGAAACTGTAGGCCCCTCTAGCCATATAACAGTTAGATCAGCTTTTATAAAGGCATATTTACTTCAAAGATAATAGCAAGAATAAACATACAAGAATTACTCCCAATACTTGGGAGAGATATTGGGATGGGGGAGGTGGAGGGCAGGGGGACTTAATTCTTCCTAGGCTGCCTTGGTATCTGGGGAAGAGGAAGGCATTAAATTTAATTCAATTCCATAGGATCACCTAGAACCCTGACTTCAGTTACATAGGTATCATATAGGGTTTTTTTTCTCAGTTTATATTTTCTCATTTGTGATCCTGAGAATATGAGACATTGCCTTTGCTGGGTAGAGAAGGAGGAAGGAAACATGGTTTCTGGATTATACCTTTTAGCTCTGATGTTTTATGTTCTGTATTCTAAGATTCATTCCAGCTTTAACATTCAATGTTCTAAGGTAACCTCAAGCTCAAATATTTTATAGTCTGAAGATCCTTATAACTTCCATTCTGTGTTATAAGGCTCCTTTCCAGATCCGACCTTCTATAGTCTACAGACCAATCCAAATCTTAATGTTTTATCTTTTGTTTTCTAAGCATTATTCTAGATCTAACATTCTAAGTTCTGACTGAAAATTTCACCTAGCATTAACATTCTATGACTCCAAAATTCTATTATTATTCAAGATTTTAAATCAACAGCAAACTTCCTAAAATCTCCTTGCCTAGTAAATGGTCCTAGAGTTTCATAGCAAGAAAATCTGGATTATCTGGAACAAGCATTCCTCATTCTAAACATTTTCCAGATTTTAAATTTCAATCTATGCTATCTGCCTTTCCTGAATGAGGATTGTTTTCTGGATTGTGAAGCTACTTTGAATTTTTCTAACATGTTTTAGAAGGTTTTCTTAAAATTTCTGGGAAAATTCTGATATGCATATGATAGCTAGCTAGCTAGATGGATACTCAGATTATAGGTAAATATAGGAAGTCAGTGAATAAATTATTTCACAGCCAAATTTGGCTTATCTAAGTAAAGTTAGTCAATTTTAGGTTAAACGACTTTAAAGTCCATCGAGTTTCACAGTGTCAAACAACTGGATGTAATCTAATACTATTAAAATTTCTCTGTTTGGAAATAATTAGAAGTGATCTTTTGGAAATAAGACACAAAAGACAGCATTATGCTTTTAGAAAGCAATATATGCTAAACTCTGGATTATCCTCATTAATATATAGATGACTGTTCAATCATTTTCAGTTGTGTCCAACTCATCTGAGCCTATTTGGGCTTTTCTTGGCAGAAATACTGGGGTGGTTTTTCCACTTACTTCTCCAGTTCATTTTACAGATGAGGAAATTGAGACAAACTGGGTTAAGTGATTTTCCCAGGGTTACACAGCTAGTAAGGGTCTAAAACCTGATTTGAACTTTCTTTTTGACTCCAGACCTGGCACTCTATCCACTGTGTCCAGCTGATATGTACTCATCAAAACTTATACTATATAAAAGTAGATGAAACATTATTTTGTTAATCATAATTTAACTTGAAAGAAAATAGAAAGATTATATACTATGTTTTTCTTAAATACACAAGTTCTCTTTAGATACCTTATTTCATGGTAGATGACCTTGGATTCTTAAAGGCAATAGTAGCAAGATAAAAGGTCCTTGCAAGGCAGAGAGATTTCAACTATGAGCCTGGTGATAGATTGTGAAGGCAATTTCATCTTTCATCTGAAGGCAATTTAGATAAATTTAGAGACAGATCACCAGAAACCAGTTCATTCATTCATTCCAAAAAATGAAGCACCTACTGTATAAGGAACACTATTCTAGATGCTAAGGAAAGCGCAAAGTTTAAGTAAAAGTTTTTGTCCTAATAGAACTTATTCTCTAGCTGGGGGAGCAGATACACAGCTAACTTTAACACACAATAAAACATTAAAAGTTCATTAGAGAAAGATAAAAAAGAGATAAAAATCATTCCCAACCAGGGAAAGTTTAATAAATGAAGCATCATGTGAGTAATAAATCTAAAAGATTCATAAACAATGTTTTAAAATATTTATAAGAATTTAACAAGCAATGGAGGGAAAGAAAGATATTGCAGGAAGAATAAAAAAACAACCTACATAAAACACAGAGGAAACAGCATAGGAGATGCCAGAGAGAGATGCCGATGTTGATGAAAGATGGAGTATGCCAAAAAAAATACATATGACAAGTTATAATGAAAAAGGGCAACAGACTGAAGAGGTCTTGAATACAGACAGAACATTTGAGCTTTATTCAAAAGGCAATTGGGAGCCACTGGAGATATTTGAGCAAAAGAGTGATGACATTAGTAGATCAATGCATGAGACTTTTCTAGTTTGGTACATGTTGATTTGGATGTGATGGTGGGATATTTGAGTTCTCAGCAGGTAGCACAGGGAATAATTGATTTAGGAGTTTTCTGCTTAAGAGGGTGTAACAGATTATGGAAATGAATGAAATTGTCAAAAGTGAGAATACAGAGAAAGAAGAGGATCAAGAACAAACTCTTGGGAAATATCAATCTTAAAAGAACACAATGCGATAAGAGTTAGCAATGAAGTAAGAAAGAGTAGAGTAGAACCAGCAGACTGCCATGTTTCTGAAATCAAGGGAGTGAGTTTGGCGGCCAATAGCATCAAAGGCAGCAGATAAAGAGACCTAGGAAAAAATATTAGGTATTAGAAAGTCATTGGTGCCCTTGGAAGGTACTTCGGAGGTAACACCACTGATACTGATAGAAAGACAAATGCAAGGATTTAAAGAGAGGGGAAAATGAAGAAGCTGAGATACTGGGAACGGTCTTTTTTCCCCCGAGAAGTTTGGTGGCAAAGGGGAGTAAAGAGATAAGCTAAACATTGGAGAGAAGAAACAAACTGTGTTGGGTTACTTTGGGTTGTTTTGTTAATCCTTCTTGTAAGTACTGGGAAAACCTGAACCTGTTTAATAGGCAGAAGGAAAGCATCTAACGAAATGAAAGAGTTTCGTGATATTATACTGGGCTAATTATTTTTACTGAAATCAATTCCTCAAGGTGATGTGCTGGAGAACTTGATCAAATGGGCTGAGAGATGGATTAGCTTTGATGATTATTGAAAATGAAAGCGGGAGAAAGAAGCTGCAGAGAAAATTTAAGGAATGAGAAGAGGGAGTTTACAATGATGTTCTCAGGAGAAAAATGAATGATGGTCTGATTTAAAACTGAAGGATAACTAGAGGCTGGATCACCTGCTGGATAAGAGTAGAGAGTGGAGATTTAATCGATGAGAGGAAAGAAGAAGCATTCTGTGGGAATTTATATAAAGAGTAAAATTCAAAGGATTATCAAGGAGCAGTAAAGGCTCAGCTAAGTCAAAATCTTCCTTCCCATAATTGCTACCTCTTGATCCTCATTAGTTCTGTTTGAGCCAGGGCCCAAATCTAATTACTTTCTACAAACCAGCCCTAAAGACAGAATCATGTTCCCTTCCCTTTCTCACCCTTCCAAGTCGTCTCTTCTTCTAGCTATACATTCACAACTCCTCCAAATATCCTCAAATGGCATTATTCTGAATATCCTCGCCATTGCAACTCCACTTATCTATTGTTGTTCTTATTGTCCAGTTATGTCCAATTCTTCATGACGCCATTAGGGTTTTTCTTGGCAGAGGTTCTGGAATGGTTTGCCATTTCATTCATTAGTTTATTTTACAGAAGAGGAAACTGAGGCGAGCATGGTTAAGTGCCTAGTCCAGCATTAGCTGTCTGAGATCAGATTTGAACTCAGAATACCAAGTCTTTCTGAATCCAGACTTGGCACTCTATCCCATGTGTCACCTTCAACAACCTTCCTAAAATATGGCTGAATAAACTGCTTCAAATATGGACTGTCCAGTAGAGAGTACATCACCATCCATAACCTGGATGCTATATTTTATAAATGTAATCTAAGTAGGCTTTGGCTTCTGAGTGACCATATCACATTGTTGACTCATACCAAGTTAGGTGTCTGCATAATAACATAATATATAATATGTAATTATATAATATATATTATATAATAACATAATAATAAACACTCTCCACAGGGAGTTCCCCAGATTCAGTCTGAAAATAGAAATTTATTACTTGGGGGATCCCAGCATTGAAGGAAGAAATGTTTGATAAAGAGTAAAGAACTCAAAATTGGAGACTGTGGCTTTTATATTTAATCTCCCATCCCCACCACTATTGTCCCATTCCTCAGATTTCCCCAGTAAGCTGAGCAGTTCAAAGTAGCCAGCAATCGGTATATGAAGGGCTGCCCCCACCATCACAGATCCTGGCTTAGAACTAGTCACAGATCCTTCCCCAGAGCCCCCAGTCATTCCCTGGAGACTAGGAGTTGGTTTGAGCAAGAAGTGATTTCCATAGCTTGTATATGGTAAATAAGAAGTAAACTGACATTTAGGAATGAAAGCCATGAGGGCACAAAAAGCTCATCTGATTCAGTCATTGCTAATCATTCGCTTTGATTCAACAGACTGACAAAATGTGAAGGTGGATTCTGGGATACCACGGCCAAGGTTGTCATAATCAGTAATGAAGCTTTGGGGGATACAATGTTGGCTGAAGAGTGCTACTGTTAAAGTCTCCCATCTTATCTGTAATCTCACCTGGTGTTCCAAAACAACCATTGTCATACCCATTCTATAGGTGACCAAAATGAGGCTCTGAGAAGCATTGAGTTCCACAGCTAGTGCTTGTCAGAGTCAGAAGCAAATCCAGATATCTTTGGATTCTGAATCTAGCTCTTTTCCTCCACTTCCTCATAACACTAAACAGCATAGTAGGAATACAGATTCGAGGTTTAGAACAAAGTCCAGAAGTCAACATCCCAGGAGATCTGTCGTCCGGCTTAGGGCAAGGAACTTAGAGAAGTCAGAAAGGCAAACCCCATGAGAACCCAATACATGGATGAGTAGGAGAGGAGACTGTAGGAACTGTTGGCTATGTGAGCACCAATGGCTCTCTGGTTTTTAATTTTGTCCCTTCACGCCACGGCTAGGACTCTCGTCCGTGTCTGTGGCACGGATATTTTTCCAAGTTGTCCCATAAGATCAATCAAAATTGGAATAGGTCTTTCACCCTATACTGTAGTGGAAAAATACTTAATTCTGACTCAGTTCTGCTCTTTGTTACTCTCTGTGTTTTCTTGGTCTCTCTGATCATCCATTTCTTTCTCTGCAAAATCAGAGTCGAGAACTAAATGAGCTTCAAGTATCTGACTTTTATGTCTAGATATTTCCAGGGCTCATTCTCTATTGGCAAAGATGATAGAGCTCATAATCAAGTATCTCTAATGAAAACAGATGGAGCAAGAAGAAAACCCAAAGAGCCAATCCACGTGCCAGCCAAGAAATCTATATAGAATCCCTTTTGTCTGCAATGGAACATTCCTTACATCATCAGCCCCGGAGTAAATTAAACATTTAAAGGAAGTGGGAAAGCTATCAATTCCACTCGCAATTGATATGAATTGGGCCTACACATAATCTGGCCAAGGCACAAAAAGACCCAAGGAAATCTCTCATAGAAGTCAAAGAACTCATTCATTTTCCTGTTCTTCGGCAGAGAAGGAGCGGTTTTAAAGGAAGGAGAAATGATCAACGGATGTAATTAAACAGAAACTGTTCTCAAATGGATGAGCACATTTAAAGGAGTTAAGCAACTGAAATTAAGTCCTTAGACCGTGGCAAGTTTCTCGTTGGGACCTTTTACAAAGCCTACCAATAATTAGAGCTGTTCCCAAATGGCCTGGGATCCCTTGGAAGGGAGTGATTTCTCTGCCATTACATGTGCTCGAGCAGAAGCAGGACGAGCTCCGTTTTTGTATGTTGTCGATGGGATTCAAAATTTGCCTAGGGTCCGTCTAGACCAGCACCGCTTAAAATTTTTCCACTCACAAGCCCTTTTGCCCAAGAAATTTTTACTTGACCCTGGCTACATAGGCGTATGAAATCAAACTTGTACTGGTGATAAATCATCACTTTGTAAACCTCCCAGATTCAGTTATGAAATCCTATATTAAATCCAGTTTAAGAAGCTGGGGTCTAGATAATGACTTCCGAGATTCCTTTCAACAGCAAGTCTGTGATTCCCCATTTTATGGATGAGGAAACTTAAAGCTTTTAGGTATCAGAGAAAGCTGGGAACCCAGATTTCTTAGGTTCAAGGTTTGTGAACTCTCTCCCAAACTAAATAGGTTTCTATTCAGTAATTACCTATCTTGTCTTAAGTACTTTATATAAGATAGCAATCCTTAATCAGGCAGATAGGAGGTACCATGGACAGAATACTGGAGGCATTCTGGAAAGGAAAGAAAATGAATATGGAAATGGCATGAATGGGAAAGGGTCACATAAAAAAAGTATGGATGTGAAGGTACAGATATAATCTTGCTGCCATTCAATGAAAGGCAAAAATTAACAGGCCAGGCACCTTGTCTGGTCTAGAATATAATAGGGAGAATAGGATTGGGGAAGGCTCAAAGAAGAAAGGGCAGTCTAAATTAGATACAAGGTCCCAAGGGAGCAAGAGAAAAGGTTACAGCTCCTTAGGTGTGCTTGATGTTCTGGGAAGCCAGTCAAAAAAAAATTGGGATGCAATATCAGGGGCCTCTGGAAATTTTTCTTTTGGTGGAAAAGGGGCCCTTCCAATTTAGGAAGAAGGCCCATTTAGGGTTCTGGCACCGAACGGCATGAGGAGCAGCTGTAGGTCATAACAAAGTAGCATAATGATTCAGTTGAATTTGAGCTCCTTTGGAACTTGTTTTGTTTCTGTCTCTATTTCCTAGCACAGTACCTTGCACACCGTAGGTACCTAATAAAAGCATGTTGAAATTAAACAATTTAACCAAGATCATTTCTGTGCATTAGACAAGTCATTTCCCCATCTCTCTATTTCCTCAAGTAGTAAAATGAGAAGATCAATTGCTCAGGGTCCTCTCAGCTTCTTCCCTTTTGCTTATTTCACTGTCCCCGAACATCTTCCCTTTGGAGAAGTGGACGGAATTTCTTGCCTTTTTAATGCTAGGGTATGACTTCTCCTTTGCTCCCCTTCTTTTGCCTTGACTATTGTGATATTTTCCCAAGGAGCATCTCTGTCTCTAACCTTTCCCTTCTCCAATTCACCCTATACAATACGACATAAGTAATCTTCCGCAGCCCACCTATGATGGATTTAGCATCAGAAGGGACCTCGGAAATCATCGCATCCAATTTTCTCATAGATGAGGTGATCAAGACCTAGAGAAGAATAGCTAGGATAGAGTGCTCGATGTAGAGTTAGGAAAACCTGAAATCAGATCTTGCTAGATGGCGTGATGGGTGAGTCAGCAAACTGCTCCCAGCCTCTGTTTCCTCATCTGTAAAATGGGGATAATATGGGTGCCTATCTCACAAAGTTTTGAGAATCAAATGAGAGACATGTGTAGAGCACTTTGTAAATCTTGAAGCTCTCCATAAATGCTGTTGTTGCTTTGATGATGATGGTGGTGGTGGAGATGATGATGATGATAATGATGGTGATGATGATGGTGACTACATATGTTCATGATCACTCAAAATTGGTACATGTAGCATTCAGACCCAAGTCCTCTGACTCCCAAATCAAAACTTTTTGTACTGAGCCATACCATCTGACTACATCAACTAGATTTTAGCTCTTTGGAAGATCAAGATTTTGCCTTCCACTTTTCTGCCACCTTCATGATATTCAACACAACACTGCTCAGGAATAAAGACTTGTCTGTTGAATTAATGAAAATCCATTGTCTCTGCTGCCTCCATTAACATTTTAATGCACTCTCTCTTCATCTTCACTTCCTGACTTTCTTGGCTTTTTTCAAGTGCCAGAAAAAGCATTTCATTTTTTCACAAGAAGCCTTTGATCCCCTTTAAGTCTAGTCTTTTCTCTCTGTAAATTATTTCCAATTCATTGCCTATCTATTTTGTTTGTACATAGTTATTTTCATGTTGACTCCCTCGTTAGAGTACGAGCTTCCTAAGGAGAAGGATTGTCTTTTGCTTTTCATTGTGTCATTCACTGGGCTTAGCTCAATGCTTGGTACATAGTAGATGCTTAATAAATGTTTACTGATTGACTGACAAATTATTCTTTTTAAAACTGCTCCCCATGTACATCTTTCCAGCTTCCTTTTTAATATATTTTGTTCAGTTGTTTACAATTGTGTCTGACTCTTCATGATCCCATCTGAGGCTTTCTTGGCAAAAATACTGGAATGGTTTGCCATTGTCTTCCCTAGATAGCTGCAATAAAGGCCTCATGCTTTCAGCCTGGGACCGATCCTCTAACTGGTCTGTGGAGCAGTCACTCCCTTTTAATTTCTTATATTCCTTTTATATCTCAGTAACTAAAGTTAGCATAAGAAAGAGTAGTGTCTACATAGTTTGTTCACAAATATGTCTCTCCCTCTCTGTTTTGTTTTCTATTGAGTAATAGCTTTCTTTTCTCATTTTAAAACATGCCATCTTGACATTCTCATTTTGTAGGCATACAGTCTTATCATCCTTTTCAGCTTCTCCCTTTCAGCATCTCTTTGTCCCTATTGCCAAAGATTGCCATTTCTTCCTTGACAATATCTGTTCAAATTTATCTTACTCCCTAGAACTAAAATCCTTTTTGCATATAAGCAACCTTTGTTATTCTAAGTTTCCTTGATTTAAGTTGATGTCAGTCCATGTGAATAGTACTGGCCAAATCATCTCCTTTGATTATTTCCCATACCTTGCTTTTTGGTGTGACTTCCCTACTTTGAGTATAGCTACTAATTTCCCTTTCAATGTAATTATTCAAACAGAGACTACTATTAATGATGATAATAATAATGCATGTGGGAAAGACAGTGGATATATAGCTTAATGAAAAGAGATCCAACCAGGAATCAAGTCTTGCCCCATCTAGGTGACTATGGACAAGTGTCCCAAGTGATCTTCTGATCCATTTTTGTTGTTCAGTTATCTCGCTCATGTCCAACTCTTTATGACCCCAGTTGGGGTTTTCGTGACAAAGAGACTTCAGTGGTTTGCCATTTCCTTCTCTAGCTCATTTTATATATGGGAAAACAGAAGCAAACAGAGTTAAATGGCTTGCCCAGGGTTACCACAGCTAGTAAGTTCTGGGTCAGATATGAACTCAGATCTCCTAATGTCAGGACCAGTGCTCGCTCCACTGTGCCATCTAGCTTCCTTACTGATGTACAGAAATAGAGAGTTTCCAATACTCATAATTCCCCATATCAGTGAAATCCCAAATCCAACTATGGGAAAAAAACCTTTCATATTCATATAGTGCCTTAAAATGTTGAGTTTCCTAACTAAAACCCTGAAAGATACATAGAGTAAGATATAACTGAGGCTGAGATGTCAAATCACCTGTCTACCATCACACAGCTAGTATCTGAGCTCAAACTCAAAGTCAAGGTAATTTTATTCCAACTTCTCTTCCTTTTGCTTTGCACCACACTGCTTGAACCCATGCCATGCACTAGGGAACACCTGATGCCCCTTCCATCTTTGAAATTCCCAGATTGTTTATTCATTGGGCCACTGCATCCATTCTCAGTTTCTCTTTTTCTCTCTAGAGGTTCTCATTTTATGCTTGTGTTAAAAACAGCTTCATTGTGTTAATCCAAACCAGTCCATTTTCCTCTTTCAAACGTCTTGTCAAAGCCTACTTAGTCTATTAAATCTTTAGAAGAAAGAAAAGCTAATCATCTGACATCTGAGGGATTCCTACTTTTTAACCAAAGGTTTTTCATCTCATTGTTTTGAAAACCTATTTCCTCATATTATTAAGTCTGGGACCTTTGGGGAATGTCTTTTGTTTTATAAATGACAAATGATACTGAGCAAATCTAATGAATTTACTTAGTCAAAGGATGTCCTAATATCTCAGGCCGGCAACACCGCAAATGCTTGGGGGCCTTGCTTTGGGTTGAGCTATATAGCCAGTGAAGAACTAAGTTTTCTTGCCTAGAAAGACTGGATTTTGATCATGTAGATAGTGCTGGTCATGTTTGTCTTCAATCTAATAAACTATCATTTCTCCTCACAATTTCTTAATAAAAATAGGATGCTAAGTCACCAATTTGGTAGCCCCACTGCTACTGAACAATAGTGTTGACACTGAATAGATGCTGAATAAGAGACAATCAAAATTAGTAGAGCTCTCAGAGGATCACTGATAGGGAACTGCCAAATCTTTGCTTCAAGATTTCTAGGAGAGAAGCTCACTCCTTCCTGAGGCAGTCCACTCCACTTCTAAACAGCTTGAATTATAGGAAGTTTTTCTTTTCTCTCAAGACCAAACTGACCCCTTTGTGATTTCCATCCAGTGTTCCAAGTTCTGCCTGCTGGAATCCAGAAGAACCATTTTTTTCTTAGCAAAAATAACGAGTGTTTGTCATTTCCTTCTCCAGCTCATTTGAAAGATGAGAAACTGAGGCAAAAAAGGTCATACAATTGTCTGAGACCAGGAATGAACTCATAAAGATGAGTCTTCTTGGATCTTAGCCCATTCTTCTCTCCACTAGGCCATCTAACTGCTTTCTAACTTCCTGTATTTGAAGGCAGCTTTTATGTCCTTGCTGTGTATGTTTCAACAAGCTAAATCCCCAATTACATCAATCCATATCTTAGGACGTGAACTCAAGGCTTTTTCCATTCCAGTTATCCTTCTCTAGACAATTACTAATTTGCTTATATTCTTCCTAAAACGTGGCAAGCCGCTAAATGCATTAGTTCAGATATGGTAAGATCAGAGAAGAGAAAACCTTTCTCTTCCCTCTTCTAACACAATTAAGCTTGTTCCCATGTTGGCTGCCATATCACAACAGTGACTCCTAGCTAGCTGCAATCCACTAAGCCCCCAAAGCTAGTGCAGTGCAGTTGCTGCCTAGTCGTCCCTTCCTTATGTTATCCTTCTAAAGCTGTTGTTTTTTTTTTTTACTCAAATGTAAAACTTTATAATTATACTTAATAAATTTCATCTAATTAAATTTATCTCTGCATTTTAATATTTCATGATCCTTTTTAAATCTGACATCGCCATCCAGTATGTTAGCTACCCCTGCCAACTTGGTGCCGTCTGCACTAATGATAACGTACCCCCTCTCCAAGTCGCCAATAAAAATATTGATTCAGAAGTACTTGTGAAATTATGTGCTTCCTTGACTTTTATCCTCCATTTTATTACTTGTGATTCATGGCTGGTTCATATCTCTAGGCACATAGTGCAAGCAAGTATTACAAATTTCTCATTGACACCAAGAAACTGTGAGATGGTCTTTTCTTCTGGAAAGTTGGCTGTCGAAAACAAATCTAGCTGAGCTGATGTGCTTTTTAAGAGTTATATGGTTTTCTTCTTGCAGGATCCATCACAGGACACACCCAATAATAGTTGAGATCCAAGCAGACAGGCTTCCTTCTTTAGGAAGTAGTCTTTGAGGTATTAAAAAATTGCCAAGGCTCTAGGACCATTCTAGTACCATTAGAATATTTGAAAGGAGCCAGCTCATTTTCCTACATATAATGCTAATGATAAAAATAACGAAGTCAAGCCTTTCAATATCAGATATTTGCTTTGTTGCAAAGGAAAAAAAAATCCTATTAGATCGGAACTATATCATGGGGGATCCATAGTCCAGCTTCATTGTTTTAATCGAATCCTGCTCTTTCGTTTTGCTAGCAAAAAGGCTCCAGCAGCTTAATGCAAAAAACACTGTCGTATTACAGCCTAAGGATTTTAGATGAGAGATTGAGTCTCCCCTTAGGACACACATATTGCTCCAGTTATCACTAATTGGAATAATACATGAATATCAGTGAGGGGGAAGGTAAAAGGATTCCTTTAAAAATCCCTTTTTTCTAGAGTTGTATCTTAAAAATCAAAGGTAACGCAAAGATCCTGCTAAATTATTTTTGAAGCTTAAAAACAGGCCCCTATCTTTATAGTCAATGGATTTAAAGTCAAAAATTCTTTATCAATAAGAAGCTCGTTATGGTCTGAGAAATTTGGGAGGGAGAGATTTTTTTTAATTGGGGGATATAATGTTTCAGATATTCAATCGTCTCTCAAATAGAATCGATTCACTAAGTAAGACCTGAGAAGATGCATTTATGCTCATCTGTGTCTCTTCCAGAGCCAAAGATGTTTGTCTTGCTCTATGTTACAAGTTTTGTCATCTGGGCAAGTGGACAACCTCGGGGTAATCAGTTCAAAGGAGAAAGTCACTCCCCGAGGTATATCTGTAGTATACCTGGCTTGCCTGGGCCTCCTGGTCCCCCAGGAGCTAATGGATCACCTGGGCCACACGGGCGTATTGGCCTTCCAGGAAGAGATGGTAGAGATGGCAGGAAAGGTGAAAAAGGTGAAAAGGGGACCGCAGGTAATGAAAGTTAATCTTCAATGAAGTACCCTCCCTCATCCACACCCCCTTCCCTTTTTTCTCCCACCCCCAAACCCAGCAAAATTACCCTGTTTCTCTTTTGTTATTGCTTTTGTTTGTTTTAATCACTGTGATCTTATGAGAATAATGTGTTAGACAAAGCACTCAGAAGTCTCTGTTTCTGACTTTGTTCCAGATTCTGAAGGAAAGTCATATAAATTGCTGAGGTTTTTTTCTGGATTTCGTTTTTCACACATGAAACAGCAACTCTATAAATAATAGAACTTAACTGTCCAATCATACCCTTCACTATCAGTCTACACTAGCTCTGTGCTAGAGCATCAAAAAATAAATTTCTTGTGGCATCCTAGAACAGATTCATTAATGTTTTGCTCTTTCTTAGCAGAAGGTTAGATGGATAACACACAACAGTGGAAAGAGCTTTAGATATGGAATAAGATCTAGGTTCAAATCCAACTCTGCTACTGCTAACTGCATGATTTTAAGCAAGCTCCTTGTCTTTCTGAGTCTCACTGGAGCATTTGTAAATTAATGAATGTAGTGTACACAATCTCTAAGGTCCTTTCCAACTCTAGATTCTTTGATCAAGCAAACCCTCTTGGTGCCAGTTTGATTTGAATATCTTGGTTCAGAGACACTCTAGATGAATGAGTGATTCTGTCATTAACTGCCACTGGCTGTCTCTGCCTTGGGATAAGTCCAACTCTGGTGACTTTTCATGGCATGGAGATCGCCCTAAGTTCTTAAAGAATATGTCGGCAACTTTCAAGCTCTGGCAGGTTTTTTCAACCTGGAAGGGTTGCCTTGATGAACTAGGTGTTTTCAAGAACCAGCCTCGCTAAGTTCAGAAAGCCTCATCAGATTTGCTGATTTACAGTTCTATTTAATAAATTTCATCTAATTAGATTTATCTCAGCATTTTAATCTGTCACAATCCTTTTGAAATATGACACCATCATTCAGTATATTGGCTACCCCTGCCAACTTGGTGCCATCTGCCACAATGGTGAACACGTACTCCATGTTATCCTAGTCACCCACAACAATATTGATTGGGAAGTACTTTTGAAATGATGTGCTTCCCTTGGCTTTCATCCTCCACTTTATTACTGGTGATTTCATGGATGGATCCCATCTCTACACACATGGTACAAACAAGTATTAAAATTCCTCCTCAGCACCAAGAAAGTGTGGGTGGGTAGATTTCTTTTGATTACAGCATCCACACAAAAAAAGATGTAATTGATGCCAGTGAAGAGAATGCCCACTGTGATGAAATCATGGAACCTTGGAATAAGGAGCAAATATATTTCCGAATAGGATACCTTGAGAAAATCATGAATAAATCCAAATCCAGATCTCAAGGGGATGGCAGTCTAGTAAAAGCACATAGGATCGAGTAGGGCCCCTTTCTGGAGCCACATTTTTTTTAAATTTTTAAGTGAAATCTACTAGATTTAAGACTATCATTCTATGATTTTATAAGAAAATAAAAATCAATATTTAGGAATGTGTTGATAGCAAAACTTTGTAACAGTACAAAATCGTGCATTAACATCTATTTAAATAACATGATATGGCAGACATATCTCTATTTGCCAATATAAAAGTGCTTTATAATTCAGAAGCTTTAAAGACTCTGTCAGTTATTTAGGTCTCCCATTGCATCCAGGGCCATCTCCAGTCGTCCTAATCTATATCTCACTACTGGATCCAGTTGACTCTGGAGGGGAAAGTGAGGTGATCTTGCCCAGGCCTCCCTCACTGAAATCCACTTCACTTGCATGTCCCGGCATCCCTTCCCTAATGTCATGGTCCTCTTCAAGAACAAAGGATGAACAAGAACAACAATGATACATACCAAAGACCCTCAATTATGAACTGAGATCTCTGCATTTGAAGAGATCTGTGATGTAAGATTTGCAGATAGAAATTAATAGAAATGTTATGGAGGGCCATAAATATAGCTGAATTCCTTTGTAATCACAACAGCCCCGGTACTTGCCTCCTTGGCTAACCAAGCTCTTGCTACATATAGTTAAGTCTCATGGCACAGAATTTTGGCCGATAGCACACAAAAACCATTTTCTATTAAGACTATAATGAGACTTCAAGCATATAAAAATAGTGTTAATATGATTTATCTGAGATGTCATTTACACTACACAGACATTGATGTTGGTTCATAGTATGTTAATATTTCTGAATTATTATGATTTTAACTCTATATGAATCTAATTCTGTCTCTATGTCCAGAAAGCTTGTATAAAAGTACCCTTAGAATCAATGATTGAAGGGAATGTGGAAAACTCATCAGCCCAAATATGGAGAATATCCAATAAGTCCTTGACTTAGTAGATTAGCATAGTTTAGGAAGGTAGTGGTCCAAACCCAATGACCAGAACAAAGCACAGCCAGGTTAAGTGACTTGTCCAGGATCAAATAGTTATGCTGTAGCAGAGCTAGAACTAAAACTCAGTTGTTGTTTTTTCTATTCCCATTAGGAAAATCTGATTTATTGTTATTATTATTTTATATAGCACCTGCTATGTGCCAGATACTGTGCTAAGCACTTTACAATGATTGTCTCATTTGAACAATCTTGGGAATGAGGTGCTATTATCACCCCCATTTTACAGATGAGGAAACTGAGGCAAAGTGTTTTAATGATTTGGGGAGAGTCACATAGTTATTAAGAGTCTGAATGTGGATTTTATCTCAGGCCTTCCTCACTAAAGGTTCAGTACTTTATCCACTGTGCCACCTAACTGTCAAGAGTCAGGAGATCTGTCTTCTCTTCCAATCTCTGTCATTATTTTGTTATGGGACTTCAGCTAAGTCCTTTAGCCTCCTCGGGCCTTGATTTTTTTATTTGTAAAAATAAGAAAATTGGATTTGGTAAGAACTATGGTCCCTTCTAGTTCTAGACCTTCAACTAGACCACCTTGTAGATAGGAAGATGGCATTATTATGCAGAGAGATTTCTCATAGCAGATAATGGGAACTCTTTGTAAATATGTGAATGGCCACAGATCTGCCATCAAAATAGCATGAAATCACTTTAAATTATTTTCATTTTTAAAAATCTTGTGCCAATGACAGAAAGCACATAAATTTAAATTCACAATTCTTTGCTTTCATTTTTAAAATGTGTAGCCATAGATTTAAAAGAACTCATTGACTTTTATTAAAGCTATACCAAAAAGACACATTTTTAATGCCATGGACTTCATAGGATTGCTATTTGTGAACCTCTCGCTCACTTGCATGATAACTAACCTTGTAAATATTTTTGAAGGTTTAAGAGGCAAGGCTGGACCTATAGGACCAACTGGAGAGAAAGGGGACCAAGGAGAGACTGGGAAAAAGGGGCCCGTAGGACCGGCCGGAGACAAAGGAGATGTCGGTCCGGTGGGATTTCCTGGACCAAAGGGAGACCGAGGAGACCAAGGCGATCGAGGGGCTCCTGGGGTCTGCAGGTGTGGGGGCATCGTGCTCAAATCTGCCTTTTCTGTCGGCATCACCACCAGTTACCCAGAAGAAAGATTACCCATCGTGTTCAATAAGGTCCTTTTCAATGAAGGGGAGCACTACAATCCCTCAACGGGAAAGTTCATCTGTGCATTTCCAGGAATCTATTACTTCTCTTATGACATCACGTTAGCCAATAAACATCTGGCCATTGGGCTGGTCCATAATGGACAATTCAAGATAAAAACTTTCGACGCTAACACGGGGAACCACGATGTTGCCTCTGGCTCCACGGTGATCTACCTTCAACCAGAAGATGAAGTCTGGCTGGAGATCTTCTTCACAGACCAAAATGGCCTTTTCTCAGATCCAAGTTGGGCAGACAGTTTATTTTCTGGCTTTCTCTTATATGTTGACACAGATTACCTTGACTCCTTATCCGAGGAGGAGGACTTATGAAAATGACTGAAAATCTGGAAATTTCCCTCCCTCATCATGCAAACTGAGATAAAATCTCATCTGGGAGCAAAAGCTGGTAGAACTGCACTGCCATGAAATAAAGGAACTACTAAAGGAGGAAACCATGGATGTTTGCAATAGAATCCATTGAAGAAAGAGGCTGTACCAAACAGCTGGGACCACACAGAATGAATTATGTAAAACAATAACCCCAGATATGAATTCCCTTGAAAGCAATGTTCATAAATATTTAAACAAATTAAAGATAATGTCAACAAATTTTATATTAAATACATTGAGTGATAAAACCAGCTGGCAGTAGTATTGTCTTATTAAGCTTGTTGGAATTACTTGTTTTTATCAGTTACTTAAAAGAATCATAACATGAGAGTGCAATGTCTTGGGTAATTCTCAGAAGGCAAAAATACATGTCAAAAACAAAAGATAAGAGACATGAAGCATTTTCTACAATGCAAAGTGGCAAGTTCAAAACTGCCAGTACAAATACTCCTGAGCTCTATTCTAAAGTCTAATGGGAGGAAGATCATTTCGCCATTTTGTCTCACACTAACTAAAATCGGCAGTGCTACTTTCCATTTGGGTGAGATTAGATTCCTGAATCTAGGATTTGGGGATAAGGGGGGGTCAGTTTACTGAAATCAGTTCCCCTAAAGCATGATGAAACGAAGGACCTGTTTTCCCTGAGATTTCTTAAAATAAAGGCAATCCTGCAACTTAATCATTAATTCTTCCTCTGTGTTAATTTGAGCCTCCAGTTCAACCCTGAACAAAGTCTACCAGTTTAATCAAAATCCTTTTTCAGCCATATACTTCTTTTCCTTTTTCACTTTTTTTCCACTGGCAGAAACTATTTTTATTCTACTCCCCTGCAAACACCAGCCAATCAGGTCATCAATTCCCTTCTCCCACCACCATTCCCTTGGGTCACATTAATAATGTTTCCATTTTTCCTCACTCCCAGAGATATTTGTGCTATTCAGCTCCCTCATCTACTTCCTCTCTATTCATCATTTCCTTTAATTTTCCCATTTGTATTTGTTTTCCTTTTTCCCTTCCAGTCTCTCCTGTTATCCAAATAAGTTTCCTTTGGAAACCAGTTCCCTCTTCTGACTTCTTTCTTCCATTCTCTTCCACTCCCAAATATTCATACTCTGTATGCCTCATTTTTCTAATTCAGGTCAAGAATTCTGGTAGATGGGAAATGGAGATCTAGCTAGAAGAAAATTTGAGGGATCACCTATGTTTAGTTAACAGTTGAACCCTTGGGGATAGATAAGGCAATTTCTCCGAGACTTCTTGAAAGAAAATCTCAGAGGACTGAGTCCTCAGGACAACCACAGCCATCAGGATATGGAACTTCAAGAGGCACTGCTAAGACTTAATCAAGAAAGTCGATGGAAAGGAAATAATAATAATATCTGACATTTTTGATAGCACCTTATGAGATTTGCAAAGTATTTTATGTACACTAACCAGTTTGGCTGAGAAATCACAGAACCATGGGAGAATTTTCAAGCCAAAAGAGACTTTAGAGATCATCTAGTTGGATTTCTTCATTTTTACAAAGAGGAAGATGAGAATCAAAAATATGAAAAGAGTTTCCCAATCAGTCAGCTCAAAAGCAATAGGAGGACCTAAGGATTCTGGTCCACTGCCTGGGGTCCATTCCCACAACCTTCTTTACTATAAGATACTCAGTGCGCTTGATATGTATGCATACAAATGTGTATGCAGTATAATTATATATGTATATTATATATGTACATTTATACATAATGCCCACATATTGTATTATCATGTATATAATTTTAATTTATCTTTATTGTAATTTGCTAATGCCTTTTTTTGTTACTCAAAGCTATTTAAAAAAACACATTTGTTCCAAAGGCTACTTCATTCATTTTCAAGTTCAAGTTTCTTTTGCTAGTTGTTAATTCAGAGGTACACTTTGTTTTGAGAAATCTGGGGGTAGGGGGGGAGGAAGCTATTTCAGTTTTTAAATAAAGGAAAATGTTTTGTGCTTTTTCTACAAAAGAATTCCAAAGCACCTTTTTCTCTGTGCTCAAAAGAAAAAATTAACCCAGTGAAAGAGATTTTAATTAAAAAAAATACTCAGTCATAATTATTTCTGAGAACTGCCTTATTATAAACACTACACAATTTCCTATTTTAATAAAAAAGACAGTCATAATTATTTCTGAAAAATGCCTCGTTATAGACACCACATAAACACATTTCCTATAAATACATATTTTCATAAAGTCATAAAAAGATAGGAAATTCCAATAATATGAATGGCATTGTTTATGAAGTGAGACTCTATTAAAAACAATCTGGACTTTTTCTCTGTAAATGTTGTTAGGGTAGGGGACGGAGTGCTTTTTCAAATACATTTTCTCCTTATTGTGTCATATTTTTATTAGCACATAAGATTCAATTGGACTAGATTTCATTAAATCCCTATTGACTTCAAGATTCTATGCTGATAAGAGATATAAAGTTAAGGTGAGACATGTTCCCTGCCCACAAGGAGTTTACATTGTAATTGGTGGATAAAATTCGAAATAAAGTCTTCTGTGAGGCGAAGGGGAAGGTTCATATTGGCAGAGGAGATATGGTGAGAAAAGGAAAGACTCAGACTGCATCAACAGAACCTCAAGATAGCTGGTGAACGAGTGAAAAAATCCAAACATTCTGTTGTTATGTGATTCTACATGATTTCAAACAGCTGTTCTAGAGTGAACATTTTCCCCAACTGGGGTGATTGATTTTTTTTTTTAATAGTTGAATTGATTGGTTATTTTCATGTTATGCAGATGTGGCCTGCTTGTAAATTTTTCAAGCTGAATCCCATCATGATTTCTGTTCCTTATCTTTGATTTTAAATGAATGAATAGATTATTCTCAGAAAAAATTCTTTTCATTTTTTCCAGATCAAATGATCCTTAATAGTAATACTATTATACATGTAACAATATAAGCAATCATCTTTCATAATTATAGAGAAAGAATAACTTTGAAAAGCATTAGTTCCATGGAACCCAAAAGAGAAGACTAAATGTAATTACTCCTGCTCATTTAATGAAATCACAGAAATAGGAGATTGAAAAAATATCTTAGGTCACTTGTTCTATTTCTCTTTTGAATTTTCCTTCTCATCACTTTGAAATACATAAATTAGTGCCATTTGAAATCAGTCAATGGAATTTCCTTCATTTTTATTAGGAGACAAATTATTCCCCCTTTTAAAAAAGTCTTTGTTTTCACGCTAACCCATTGTTGCCAGTTAATTTTTCCTGCTCACCTCATTGTGTCGACATTGGTTGATTGATACCATACAGCCACTATAGAATGGGTTGTAACTGGAGCATCCCATGGATGCAATTAATTCGCTGCATCCCATAGATATGGAGCTCTTCCCAGGCAGGATATGTCATTTCCTGCTCATACTTTTGGACCACACAAGGTCTCCTCAGACACTCTTCTCCTCATTTCTACCTGTTCGAATTCTTTCCAAGCAGAGATCCAATATTACCCCCATGGGGATTTTTCCCCCGATTCCTCCAAGTTTAGCTACTCTCTCCTTTTTGAAATGGTTGTGAATTATTTTGTACTGTATTGACATTATTTCCCAATATTATATAATTTTCTTGAGGGGAGGTACTATTTTGAATTTATCTTTGCACATCCAATACTTACCACAATTCCTTGCACAGAAGAGATATATATTTAATGTCACTGAATTTAACTGACGTATATTATGTTCAGGATCAATTCAGACAAGCCCTCCTGATTTGGGTTTAGGAGATCACCTGTTCTAGCCCAGTTCTCCTACAGGGGGAGCTGTAAAATTAGCTATTTCTTTTCCTGTCCGCCCTCCATTTCCCAAAGCTAAGCATCCCTTTTTATCCAATGAGATAATTTCCTAGAATACCAAAGGGAAAAAGGTTTGGAGTTGCCTTCTAGCTTTTTCTTCAGGGGAAAATCCAAGAGAATCTGAGGACAATCAGTGTCTTCCTTTACACAGTTCATATGCTCCCAAAAATGTGTGTGTAGATTGCCTGCTCAGTGCATTAAGTAAGCTAGCCATCTAGAGAGGTGAATCCTTGTGGCAGTTCAAAAAATATTTTGTTATCAAGTAATTAGCAATTTAGCAACCATTGATTAATTGTCCAATGTATGGAAGGTGGTGGTTGATGCACAAAGATGGAAAGTAACACGGCCTTTGCCCTCAGGGAGCTTACAATCACCCTCTGATGTATTAATTTCATAATCATGGAATTGTGAGTCAGAAGAAACTTCAAGATCATCTCATCCTGCCCTTACTGTTGCCCAGAGGGAACTGAAATCCATAGAATCTGAATGACTTGTTCTCAAATTATAAAAGTAGAATCACAGATTTAGAGCAGAGGAGCGCTAATCAGAGAAACTGGATCCGGGTCACGTGGTGGAACCACAATTAGAAGCCAGGACCTTTCCATTGTACCACATGATCTCCCCCTAACAAAGTAGCCCCACCTAAATTTGAACTCAAGTCTTCTGACTCTCAGGCCAATGGGAGGATTTTTGAATAAAGTGTTCTTAAAGGAAAGCAAATCCCTGGACTTCCTTTCGGCCCCATGGTGCTCCTAGTGTCATACCAAAAGGAAGAGGTAAATCCAAGAATCATACATTGTCCCAGCAATGGCAGTTTGTCCCATTGTTGCTGTTGTTATTTGGGGGAAAAAGGGTTAGTAGTTATCTCAGCTGGTGACTGGGAATGCTTACTCTATACCATGTCTATCAGGATGATGATGCTAGCTTTTTCCTTTAAGCATTTGTCCTATGACTAGCCACACCAGACATGCCTTACAGGGAAAGGGGGCCCATTTTACTGAGAGGACTCCAGCCAAATCTGGCCACCTTCCTTTCAGGCAGCCCAAAAGACTCCAAAAGGCATTCCCTTGCTCCAACTCCTTCCCATAATGGCCACTGCAATTCCGTTTTATTATTGCCATGAATCAGGGTATCAGTATCCAGGAGACATCTCGGGAATCAGCTCATCCAACTCCATTCTTCTACAGGGGAGGACACTAGGACCCAAAGAGGTAAAGCCATCTACCAGGGCCACCCCACAATTCGATGGTAAAGCTAAGATATCAAAACAGTATCCTTGACTTCTCAACCCAACGTCCCTTCTATTCACAGAATCATGAGATATGAAAGCTGGAAGGAACAGCAGTATTTTTAAAGCACTTGCCCCAGTGCCTGACATGGATCAGACATTATAGAAATGCATCTTTCTTTCTCATCTAGTCCAACTCTTACCTGAAAAGGAATACCCACTGTCATGGACCCAGCCAGTGGGTCTCCAGTTCCTCTTGATGACCTTCCACGAGGGCAATCACAGCACCCAAAGCAGAAAAATCTGCAGGGTCCCCTAGTCCAATATTGGGTGTTACAATGGCAAGCTCAGAATTCCAAGTTTCCCGACTCCGTATTCTATTAGTAATAGAGAAGTCAATGAATGTCTCAGTGCTCTAAGCAACTCCCTCTGGAGGCTACATTGGAGATGAGGCTACATTCATGTGCTTTGGTAGAGGAAGGTTCTTCTCTGAGAATTTTCACAGTTGGTACTAGATATATCTTTTTTGAGGCTGACTGACATCTGAGTAGCCAAAGGGAAGAAACAAAAGAACTCTGACGGGTACTTCGTTGTTCATTCGTTTTAGTCATGTCTAACTTTTGGTGATCCCATTTGGGGTTTTCTTGGCAAAGCTCCTAGAGTGATGTGCCATGTCCTTCTCCAATACATTTTTACAGAGGAAGAAACTGAGGCAAACAGGGTTAAATGACTTGCCCTGGCTCACACAGCTTCTAAGTGTCTGAAGCCTTATCCCTCTGCTGCTTTAACACAAGAATATCTTAGTCCATAGCCCAATAAGGGCCCTGTGTAAGAATAATGTAGACTCACATGTTCATAAGGTTTATAAAGTACATTCAAGTTTATAAAAGTGTTCTCCTCACATCAGTCCCATAAACACTCAGGGAACATAAACCCATGGTTCTACAGTAAATGTCAGAGCTAGAATTGAAGCCTCATTCTTCTGATTTCCAATCCGGTGCTTGTTTTCTGCTGTACTGCCCAGTCTTCCCCAAGCTGTTTTAGAAACACTAGAACAAATATCCCACATCCTCAAGGTCTCCATTTACTGTATTATCTCATCTGGGATCTGTAGGAAGTGAAAAGATTTGCCGCTGAGATTCCAGTGATCTCCCATGGGGCAGTGCTCCCTGATAGCTCAGTGCGGAGATGGCCCCGGTGATTCTGCCCTCACTTTTGGCAGGTCAGCCACCTTTTATAAGCCAGTAACTACACAAATCACGTGCTAGATTCTATCTTCCGAAGAACAGCGTGGTCTTAGTGAATTACTGTTTCGTTTTTGAACTCCAGACCTCCTGGATCTTCAGGACCCATGAAGTAAAGACACAGAATTTAAGGACACGATCATCTGCAACTGTCAGTTCATCAGGCCATTGTGCAAAAATGTCTTTGAAGTTGGCTCTTAGAGTTAACTCAAGAGTAGATTTCAAGGAAACCTTAAAAGCAAGATAAGGCTGAATGCAGACCTACATTAAAAAGGGGGGATCTAAACCTGAACAAAAGAAAAGGGGGTAGTAGTAAGACTCGAATGACTTCATTTTATGGAGATTTTATAAGACTTTGGCTATATGGGCTTGGAATTATTAACCCAGTGGGTTAGTTCTTTATGAGGTAATGTGCAAACCAATCCAATCCAATCCAGTCTTTCTGTTATATGAAGACTGTTCAGAAATTCTTAACTTGGGGTTCATGCACTTGGCTTTTGTAAAATATTTTGACAGCTGAATTTCAATATAACTCAGCTCCTTTGTACTCCTGTGTATTTTACTTTACTATTTAAATACATCATTTAGAAGAGGGGTTCATAGGCTTTACCAGATTGCCAAAGAGACCCAAGAAAGGAAATAGGTCCAGAGTCCCTATTCTGGTTCCTCCATTTGAGTGGCAGAATTTAGAGAAATCAAGATTTGAACAACTTTATTCATCTGCTTTAAAAAGTGATCTGAAAGGAATTGTGCAAGAATGGGAGAGGGAAGGGTATTAAACTAGTAAACATATTTTAAATGTGCGTTATTATAAGTAATATGACCTGGGCAGCTGGGGGGAACACTGGATAAAGTACCATGTTTGGAATCAGGAAGGCTCACCTTCATGAGTTCAAATCCAGTCTCAGACTGTGGGACTCTGGGTTTGGTCACTTAACTCTATTTGCCTCCATCTCCTCATCTGTAAAGTGAGCTGGGGAAAGAAATGGCAAACCCCTCCAGCATCTCTGCCAAGAAAACCCCACATGGGGTCACAAAGAATCAGGAGCAATTAAAGCAGCAACAACCACCACACTATGGCGTAGTAGAACAAGCATCAAAGTGGGCAGCCCGAGACTGGGAGGTTAATGCCGGATCTGGAATTAGTCACATGAGGCAGAATCAGTGCAATGAAAAGGACCCAGATTTGAGGTCCCCCAATTGTGGCTCCATCCTGTATTACCTGGAGACTTCTGAGAGGCATTAATACTTTCTTCGCCTCATCAACAATAAAATGGGGGAGTCAGATTAGAGGAGCTGCTGAATCCTTTCCAAATCTAAATCTATGATCCCATGACCCTAAACAATCCACTGGCCACTCGGGGCCTCACTTTTCACCCCTGTAAAAGTAATCAGTTGGATTTATGATCTCAGAGGTCGCTTCCCAATCCAGCAGTTCATGTTTCTTAGAACTCTGTATACTGCTGCAAGAATGGGAGGAAGCAGCCAACCTCCCTATGCTACGAAAGGCGTGACATTTTTATTTTACCCCATTCACAATGAAAAACTTCGGAGAATGCATTTGGCTTTGTTTTATATCTCCACTGGAAGGTTATGGGAGAGACAAGAGTTTCCAAAGAAAACACCCAGTCTTTGTTTTCAAAATAAATTTTAAGTAGACTCTCGTAGGCAGGTTCAATCGATCTAAACCATTGGCAGACAGGATTCTAGATAGTTGGCATTCTGGATGGTCAGATTTTGACCATATATTCATCTTATTTTTCCTAGGCTAATTTAGCCATGGAATACTCTGGACTGGCTGGATCCATGAATTCTTATCTGGTTTGGGGGTAGGGATACATGGACCAAGCCAGGATGGAGGAGAATTAGGGAAATTCCCAAGTGAAATAATGCAGATTACACTTGTTGTATTAAAAAAAATCTATAATATGTTCTTGATATGTATGTAATTTCATGCTTAATAATTTAGAAAGTCAAATATAACTAATATCAACATTTTAAACACAGTCTCTATTCTCATATTAAATTCAATAGTTCTGATACAATTAACTTTGCTTCAATCTAACAAAATAGGTATTTTAGTAATAACTATCTACTTTGTGGCCAATGAAATCCAATTCTGTAACATTAAGTAGGGTTGGGTGAAAAATGAACATGGATAAGAAATAAACAATAGAGAGAGGTCAGACCATAAACACCTAGGGTGGGCCCATATTATGCTAGAGCAAATCTTCCACAAATGACTTCCACAGACCAAGGGGCATAGGATTAGAAAGATTATATAATTCATATTGCAGTCCAATCCCTAAGTTCAATGGAGAAATATAAGTTGCTATTCCTGTTTTTTAATGTATAAATTAAAGATGACATTGAATGGTCTTTTATAGCACCTAAGAAGCCATTATAGGTTCCAGACTTGCCCCCAAAGTGTTGTGCACTTAAGTTATTAAAGTTTTCAAGTGCACTAAAACTTTAAGATCCCGCAGAATCTTTTCCCCTGTCCCTATATTTGAGTTGCTAACTGCAGTTCGGTGGAGGCCAAAGTTTTGTAGCAATCAATCAATCAATAAAAGTTTTTCAGTGTCTCACACATGTTAGTCACTATACTAAGCTCTGGGGATGCAAAAAAAGAAGCAAAAAACAGTCTCTGCTCTTAAGGAGCTTACAATCTAATGGGAAATACATTGAAAACATGCAAACAAATAAATGCAAAGCAAGCTTTATGTAGGAGAAATAGGAAATAAGTAACAGTCACTATAATTAAGAAGGATTGGCAAAGGCTTCCAGTAAAAGATGAAATTTTAGCTGGAAAGTAGGGGGCCTTCAAGTAGAGCAGAAGAGGGAATAAACATGGAGGGCAGTCAGAGAAACACCTGGAGCCAAGAGCTGGAGCGTGTGGTGTGCGGACCAGCCAAGAGCCAGGGCTGAAGAAGACCTGTTGGGGAGTCAAGTGGAAGAAGAAGGGAACAGAAGGAAGGGACTAGGTTCCCAAAGCTTCTCTAGAAGTTTCCCTTAGACTTCTAACTTTCTGCCCTATAATGTGTCTATATGGTATTAGTTATTTGTATAATTAGAGATGTCTTTACATTTACATGATATTATCTGCAAATGTACGGCATGGTAAGGAAGTAACATGGTACCATTGGGTTCACAGTCAGAGAACACATCACACTTCTAGGACTTAGCGGCTGGCAGCTGCTGATGCAGTGGATAGAGCAGCACCAAGCCTGGACACAGCCTCAGACACTCAGGAGCTGTGGGACCACAGGCAACTGCCCTAACCCTGATTGCCTCGGTTTCCTCATGTATAAAAATGAGCTGGAGAAGGAAATAATAAACGAGTATCTTTGCCAAGAAAACCCAAGTGGGAGCATAACTAAAACAACTGAGCAATAACAATAATGACCTTGGAAAAGTCATTTTGCTTTCTTTCCTCATCCAGACAATGAGGTAGAGGAGGACCCTCTCAAAAGGAGCCACTTCTAACTTGGAAAATAAGGAAATCAATTCTCAGAAAAAAAAGGACAACCCTCAGTCAGGGAACGAACTATTTTTTGAAGTATGGAAGGACATATGGCATTCTGTCTTTTAGGATAAAGTGACCGAAGGCATGGGCCATAGGGTTAGTAACGTCCTGGATGAGCAGTGTGGTCTTGGAGTTGTGCAATCCTCATTGTGCCAAACTGTGCGTTAAACACATGAGGTGTTTGCTAGAATGTTATTTGGTTATTAGATTGGTTCTTCTTATCTTTAGTGAATTGAGTTGAGGTGAGTTGCTCCAGCCTAAAAGTTGAGATCATACAATCCATGAATTTCAGAGCTAGAAGGACCTTGAAGATCATCTCCCTCAGAGAGAGTAATTCCTTTTGTGCTGTGGAGCCCTAGGTCAGTGTGGCAGGTCTAGGGACCCTTTATCAGAAAGAGACTGAAAAATACATAGGATTCCAAAAGGAGCCAACTAGAGTGAAATAATGTTTTCTAAATATTTAAGAAATAGGCTTGTGGATTTAAAAAATAAAAACAAGTTCACAAACACAAGGCTCCCTGGTCATACAATCTGCTCATTTTACAGATCCAGAATCTGAGATCATGGGAGGAAAAATAACTCAAGAGAAGTCATTCAGTGAGTCATTGGCAAAGCCATGACTAGAGAGGCAGATAACAGAATGAGCCTGATTCCAGGGACTTGTAACTTCACCAGCAGAAAATCTATCCAATACTTTACTGAATGTCAATGTTTAGCTGCTCAGAAAACTGACTCCCTTCCCTTGTCTTGTGCCACATTCTGCCTCTACCCTACCCAGAGGTGTCCTGCAGGTAAAGTTAACGGAGCAGGGGCCTGAAAAGTCCGAATTTGGGAAATCCCCTAAATATGAGGAAGCCTGTTGGAAAGCACCCTCACTGCTGTCAGTAGTCAGCAATAGAAAGTGGAGCTACAATTTGGGCCCTTCTAAAAAAAACATAACCAGACACCTTTTAAACTTCCAAGGTCTGTCCTCATCACCAGTATAAAGTACACATCCTGCAGGCTGCCATTTTGTAGTCCCCAGGTCCCGTCAAGGCTTCCTTGTTACTTATTTATCCTAACATCAAATTTAAAAATGTTCGAGGCTCTGGGGGTATTTTTAGCAAGCCTGTATGAGATACAGCTTGCACTGAGCCCACATCCCATACGGTTGTCCCCGGGGCCCACTCTCTATAAAGGCAACCAGGTCACAGGAGTAAATATTCCAAAGGTTAATTTTAACAGATTTCTGTCAGGGGAATAGTTGGTCATAAAGTATCATTTCCACTTCATTTCTTTCTTTTTGTGAAGGATCATAAATAAGTGACAGCAAATGCTGTGACCTTGTGTTGGGAGCGACTCAGTCCTTAGTGTGGGCTGAGAGCATTGAGTAGAAAAGATGCAGAGCACTAGCTTTGGAGCCACAGAGCCTGGATTTGAATCCTAGGCCTCCCACTTGCTGTGAGCATGAGTCACTTCCTCCTGCTGCCTCAGTTTCCTCATTTAGATCCTGTGATATAAGTACAGAAAGGATGAACTACAATGTTCCCTCCTCTCATGTCTAAAATAAGCTAACAAAAAAGATCTACAATTTAAAAAGGCTTCAGGATGATGTGTTACGACCGTGAGTTTTGCCCTCTGACATTGTGGAGACTACAAGTTGTGCAGCCGTCGGAACAGCACCAGGCTCAGCATCCGTGTCCCTGGATTGAAGTCAGGACTTCAGTACTTACTCTCAGTGGCTGAGAGACTTCTCTTGACTTAGCCTCAGGTTCCTTAGGATTGAAGCTTACAATACTTTCCTCGGAGGGTCATTGGATGGGAAGCATTTTGTGAACATACAAGCTTATACACGAATACTTCATGTGTGTATGTGTCTATGTGCACATGTGTATCTAAATAGAATCAGTCGCCATATCCCACTAATTCGACCTCCCTACCATTTCTCAGACCCATCGTGTCTCCATCCAAACAACCAGATTTAGTTCAGTGTGGTTCACGTCACCTCTCTTCAACACCATTTAAGGGCCTTCTAATTGTTCCCTCTCTCCAAGCTGACTTCCACCCAACTGCCGAATTAATCTTCCCAAAGCACATGTGTGACCGTGTCTCTCTCCCAAACTCCATTATCTGTCTCCCTGTTGTCTCTGGCTCTGGCCCACCTTCCCGACTTGTCTCCCATTGTTCCTCTCGCGTTCGTGTTCCAGCCAAACCGGCCTGTCTGCTCTTCCCAAACTTGATATTCCCCTTTCTGCCTCCATGCACTTTGTTTCCTGGACCCGGAAAGTCTCCTTAGTCCCTTCTGCCTTTAGAATGCTCAGCTTCTTTCCAGAGCCAACAGGGTCACTAATTCCCACCGGAAGCCTTTTTCTTAACTGACTGCTGATCTTTAACACCCCTCTTTCCTTCAAATGATCTTGTGCTTACTTATCCATGTAAATGTTGTGAGACTGTTTCTGGCTTTGTCCTTGGAACGCTGCTACAGCAATGCTTTGCACTTGCTTCAGAAATGGCTGTTTAATGAATAATGGGTTCAATATAAATATGAATTCATATTCTAATTATATATGTTCAAACTTAGGACCATCTATGGTCACTTAATAGCACACCCTGAGTGTTCAGGAACAATTGTTAGCATTTATAGAGTATTTTAGACTGTGTAAACGGTTTTTCATTTGATCTTCATAACAATCCTGTGAGATAGGTGCTATTAGTATCCTCATTTTATGTATGAAGTAACTGAGGCACAGAATGGTTACTATGTGTCTCTGGTGGGATTTGAACTCGGGTTCTTCCAACATGACCCCTTGCCCATTACACTGCCCTACTGCTCATCCATATTCCCTATTGGTCAGAAGGGTCTCGAAGATGCCCATAGTGGGGTTTCAATATTTCAAAAGACAAAATGTTCCACTGCCTGTTTATTTCTAAATGAAAACAGGGTTGGAAATTTCAACCATGTTGAAGACCCCGACTTGAGTTTGGTAGTTTTTAGTTTGTTAAAATACTGACCTCTAGTGTTGGAAAGGAATAACCAAAAACTTAGTTTTGAAAAGATTTCCAAACAGTCAGAATTTGAGGGAGCTTTCAGGTCATCTAATCCAAGCTCTACTTTCTATAAAAGGATAAAAAACTCGGGCCCGTACTGGGAAATGGATTGCCCAAGATCTTCGGCTTACTGCCAAAACCGCTATTTTGAGCCTAATCCCCGATGATGTAGGCTACAATGTTCTAAACCATTGGACGTCCATAAAGTCACTCAAAGTATGGGTGGGGGAAATGAAATGAATGGTGGAGCCTTTATGAGAATTCATCCCCACACATCACAAAGGAGTGCGAAATTCAAGACTAAAGGGACTACTTTAAGTTTGTAATGAGAATACACTACATTTACTGCATTTTTTTCAAATCCATATCAGAAAATGGCAGATTTCTCAGAATATCTGGGTTTGAATAACAATCCTGAAACTTTCTATTTGACTCTATCATCAGTAACAAGTGACTTAAGCTCTATGAGCCAAAATGACCTCATCCATAAAATGGGGACAATACTGCATTCACTCTATTGTGAGGAAATTATCTTGTAATCTTTCAAGTGCCATTTAAGTATGAGTTTCTTTTTATTATTTTATTTTATTTTATTGCAAATGAATATTAAAAATGGCAATCTTTGATCAAATGAAATAATATGTAATATATGATATAGCATATAATACATAACTTAAATAATACATAACAATGCAATAATATATGACATATATAATATGATATATGTCATATATAATATTCTTTTCTGACTAGTTTGGCAAATTGCTACAACTGAAACCGTAACTTTCCTGTCCCAAGTAACTTAAAATAATTTCAAATTGAAATTGCCCAAGAAGACTGAAGTCCCTCCAGGTCTTAGATATCAAAGGACCATAAAGTCAGAAGAGGCATTCTGATTTCAAGGCTACCAATTCACCATTCCATCATCTGATGTCTCAAAAGACTTTACAGATGCTGGCCCTTACTGCTCTTACTTAAACCAAGCGGGATTGTTTATTAGCTTGTAAATTCTTTGAGACCAGAGATTGCAACTTTTCAATACCTTCGATACTTTGCCCATAGCCTTGTCCAGAGTAAGTTCTTGCTCAAAAGCTTCTTGAATAAGTTTGAATGAAAATTAAATGAGTCCGTGTTTCTGTTCTTTCCTGGATGTTGGTTGGGCATCGGACTAGACAGCATCACTAAAGTGTTAAAAACATTTTTACTGAATCTTTCTTGTTATACATTTTTTAAATCGCTTTCATTTTTAAATATATTCCTCTTCTCTCCTCCATCTAATGACCCTCCCTAGAAACAAAAATTAAAAAGAAAGAGGAGAAAAAAAAGTTTGGAAAAACCAACATATGATCTGAATTTGATAATACATATGTATATGTATACACACACATGAAATTTCATAATCACAGACCTCCATCTCTCCACTGAGAGGAGAGAGATTCATTTTCCCATTTCTTCTGCAAGGATCAACCTAGTATTGTAATTACCCATCATTCACTTTAATTGATTTGGGTTTTGTTGTTGTTCTTTCCATTTATACTATTTAGTCATTGTGTATATCAATTTGTTCGTTGTGTTTACTTGACTTTGCATCAGCTTGTATAAGTTTTCATCTATTTCTCTGAATTCTTCATATTTGTAGTTTTTATGGCCCAGCGATTTTGCATTGCATTCATATATCATAATTTGTTCGGCCTTTTAATAATCAATGAGAATCCACTGTGCTTCCACTACTTACCAATCACAAAAAGAGAGTATACTCATTTATACCCTGAAAAATGTTACCATCTTTAATTTCAATTAATAATTTATCTGTTTTTATTTTTTTTAAGTGCAAGTCTTTCTTTAAAGAAATCCCTGCCTTCTTCTTCAAGGACAGGCTTTACAGCAAATTACAGGAACCATAGGAAATCATACAGTCTCCAACTCACATGTAAGCCTCGTCCCAGGAGTTTGCTCATAAATTGATTGTGTTAGAATTAAATGTTAGCTATGGAGATTATCTTCCTGAGCCATCTCCCAAGAGTCTTTTAAGCCATAATATATACCTAACTTAAAGCACAATATTTATTCTATTTCAATTGTACGTGTCCATTTGGTGTAGTGGAAGGATACTTATTAGCTCTGTACTCAGAGCACATGAGTTCCTATCTTAGCTCTAAGTCTTACTGCTTGTGTGATCTTGGCCAAGTCATTTAAGCTCCATCGTATTTTTCATCTCTAAAATGAGTGGGTTGGAAATTTCTTCCGTCTTTCTCCCTACAAACATATGCACCTGTAAAAATATCCGTCTCCTCTACCTAACGACCCTGCCTTTAAAACTTTGTTTCTGTGGGGAAGATTTATTTTATTCTCTATCTCAGAAAGATTTCTTCTTCTCCGCTCATTGATGTTGACTCCCTGAGATATGACACTAAAGAAGAGGGACTCTTTGGGCAAGTACAGGAAAGGAGGCCGAACACATGGGCAGAAATAATTTGTTAACTCTATAGGTTTGTGAGAAAAGGCACTGTCAGCACCACAGCCAGCGGTTGTGGCAAAACTAAGAAATAGTTGCCTGGTTCAGCACTGGAGTCTGCGGATAGCAAGGGAAATCTCTGCTGAAATCTGGGCTACTTTATACCAGAAGGAATTGAAAGACTTTACCATACTAAGAATTCTTAAGGGAAAAAAAGGTCTATAACTAGAGTCCATGACTCCAACCAGGCTGCTTCACTTCCAGGTTTTTTGGCAATCTGGTCAGGTCAAGAATGAGAGTGAAATCCAGGGAAGCCTCTGGAATATGGCAGGGATTTCCTAATCTTTTTATCTCTTCTGGAGAGCCCTATTCTGCAGGTGGATAGCCAGAGAAAAATTACATAAATCGGTCCAAACCTCTTTTGGTTTTGGTACTAGGGACTAGGAGTCAGAGTCATATTAAGGCCTGGATCTATTATGGGAAAGTCTTTTGGAGATAGCCTTCTTTACATTTCTTATTAGATATCGGTTCTAAGACTTCATCCTATCATTCTAGTTTTTAGTCTTTGGAGTTAGAAATAACAGTCACTCCTCCAGATCAATCATCCTCTAGGAGTTCTGAATTGGAGAACAAAAATCAATTACTCCCCTGACTAGAGAATGAAAGTTTATGAATTGGGATCCACAATTACAGTCCTTTTTTAAAAATGAAAATAACCCATATTTAGCAATAACTTGAGGAAATGATGGCAAATTGCAGGAAACAATGAAACATAGAGAAATTAATATCATTGCCCACATAATAAATTTAAAAACCTTAGAAAGGTGTAAATTTCCAAAAAAAAAAAAAGTCTATTTCACTGTATTCAAAGATCTTCACCTCTGATTTTTTCTCATATTAGAATAACTCCAGTTACTTTATATAATAGCATGAAATTTAAAAAATGAAATTAATTTCACTTAATTTTTTAAAATAACATTAGATCATACATTTAGGAAGAGAGAAGTGCAACAAAATCAAACAAATCTGTTAGAGGACTGAGGACTCAAAATAAGTTTATAAATAACTGAAGAAGAATAAGAAAATTTCATATTTCAGTAGCTAGAAAGCAAAAGAAAGAAATGCAAGTATACCTCTCAGATAATTGTGGACAGTTCTAGACCCCTAGCAATAAAGCAAAAATTATAATAAAGTGAATCACTTGATTTTTTTTGTTTTCCAATGCATATAAATGTTATGTTTACATTATAATGTGATCTATTAATAGTATTATGTCTTTAAAAATGAATATACCTTAATTTTTAAAATACTTTATTTCTAAAGATGCTACTTATAATCTGAGCCTTCACTGAGCTATCACGATCTCTTTGCTGGTAGAAGATCTTGCCTCAGTATTGATGGCTGCTGACCAATCAGGGTGGTGGTTACTAAAGGTTGGGGTAGCTGTGACAATTTCTTAAAATATTTCAACAATAAATTTTGCTGCATCGATTAGCTCTTCCTTCCACTTGAACACCTGGAGGCAATTATAGGGTTACCAACTGGCCTAATTATAATACTGTTGTGTCTCATGGAACAAGGAGACCTGAGATGAGGGAGAGAGACTGGGGAATGGCTAGTTAGTCAGAATTCACACAACATTTATCGGTGTAATTCATTGTCTTTTATGGGCATCATTCATGATGCTCCAAAATGATAATAATATAATAGCAAACATAGCTGATTTCAGACCACTACAAAAGATATAATAATAATAATAAAATTTGAAATATTGTGAGAATTAACAAAATGTGATATGGAGACATGATGTTGGAAAAATAGTACCAATCAATTTCCTCGGTGCAAGGTTACCACAAAATTTCAATTTGTAAAACAAAATTTAAAAAAAGTATTTATGAAACACAATAAATGAAAGTGCAATAAATTAAGTCTAAGTAAACCACTAGTCCCATGGGTACTACTGTTTCTGGCACCAAAACCAAAAATGAGCATCTGTATTTTAATTTTTTAAATATTTGGATTAATAAGAGCCATAGTCCTTTAAACATATAGTTCCAGTTGTTTGAATGACTTCAATTATATCTTGGCAGGCAATGTGAAGGGATCAGTGCTTCATTGTACCTCTTCATACTACGAGATGAGGAATCTGATACAGTGAAACACAAGATTCAATAAGTGGCTAATTACCAAACCAACCTTTATTTCATTGATTTGTTCTTGATTTCAATACCTTAGTGTTTCATGAGGCTGGATGTATTCTAATATGAAATATTTAAAACTTCACAATACTGTACATTTACTTTTAAAATGACATCTACGTGCATCTAGAAGTAGTACCCATTTAAATGTAACCATTATAATCCAGGAATAGCATATTTTGAAATATTAATAAACTGAACAATGCTTTATCATGGCTTGTCTCCAAACAGAAGAATTTTCCTTTCCAAGGTGCTGACCTGGCAAAGGCTATCCCTGCCCACCTAATCTCTTGACTAAGCTGCTAAGCAGGCAAGATGCTTTAATAAGATTGCTCTTGAAGGTTGCCTGAGGAGCATTTACACTTTTAAAAACATAAATGTAAAAGTTTGTGCTTATATCTAGAGACATAGATATAGAAACAGACATATAATATATATACACATGTGTATGTTTATGTATATGTAAATCACTACAATATGTGCATTACTTAGGATATTAAATATTCATATTTCTCCATCTTTGTTGTAGCAAATAGAGTGCTCCTTTTCCTGACCTTTTTTCTTGGAGTCTCATTGATAAGCTGGGATAGGCCTAGTTTGAGAATCAGGAGATTTTAATATTGGGTATACTCTCAAGTCATGTGAATTTGGGCAAATTACTCAATCTTTGGATTCCTGTTTTCTCATCTATAAAATGAGGATAATAATACCCATAATGTTATAGGCAGTATGGAGAAATAGATAGATTGTTAGCTTTACAGGCAGAAAAGAACTTGGTTCTAAGTTCTTCTTCTCATACATACTGGTTCTGTGACTGGGTGAGCCATTTAAATTCTCTCTTCGATAAGCAACTCTCTAAAATTGTAAGCTACATAGGAGGTGATAATCTGGATTGGTACAGGGAATTGTCTTCCCAGGAGTTCTCAACGTTGCTGAAATCAGAAATATGAGCCCTCCAAAATATTATGGTTCAAAACTCAAAGTGTTCTTTGAAAGACTCAGATGAGATAATGTATGCAAAATTCTTTGCAAACTTTAAAGCAGTATTCAAATGTCAGCTATTTTCTTTGTGCCAACTTCATTTTCTCTTCTTGCTCTGCCTTCCTCTTATAGTTTCTAACACTTTGGGCTTTTTTCCTTATTTTGTTCTTTTATTCCGTCTCTCCATGTTGCCATGTTAGGCTGGCCAATACCATCCTTGGCACTTACAGTGATCACGGCAAGGGAAGGAAGACAAAAAATAGAATGTCAAGTTAGGTGAGTAACTCAGACTCTAGTTCAGTGAGGATGATCAATGAGTGAAGGAAGGGAATGAGAAATGAGAGGTATATTGAGAAATGTCATCCCCTTTCCTCTTTCCCCTTTCCTCCCCCCCAAAAAAGTGCCAGAATTTGGAGCTGAGATTCCATTTTGGGAGCAAGAGGAAGCCTTGGAAAGCTCTGGAGGAGATAAAACAATAGCACATGTATATCTCTTCCACTAGACTCAAAAGGAAGAACCATGGCTTAATATGTTCTGATGCCTCTTCAAGCAAAAATAGATGCTCAGTAAACGAGTTTTAGTGAGCCAGTTGATTTCCAAAGATTTTGATATATTTCAAAGCATTTTAACATTCCCCTTCTTGATCTCATTCCATACTCATAACAATCCTTTGAGTTAAGTAAGAGTAGAAGCTGAAATTTCTTTGAGTGTCAGATGCTAGAGAATCAGATCATACCATTTTAAAGTTGAAAGAAATCTGAAAAAGCACATAATATAATTCCTTTAATTTAAAAGATAAGAGAACTGGTCAAGCTAATTATAATTACACAAGGCCATGGAGTCAGGGGTTGAAATTAGTCCTTCCTGGACCAGGATGCCCGCTCTGAACTATATGACTGGATAGCTTGGTGGTACAAAGAGTGTTCATTATAATGTTAGAAGATGGGGACTCAAATCCCAACTGTATTACCTCCATGGCAATAGGCAAGCTTCTCAGCCCTTTAGAGAAGGATAGACTCCTCAAAGCACTGCCTTTGGGATCTTTGGCAAGCCTTTTATTTTCTCATATGGAAAATAAGGATTTGGACTAAGTGACAGTTTCACTTTTATCTTGGCTTTACATCTTATAGTCCCAAAAGCCTTTTCTTCTCTGGTATATAAGTATATAACATCCAGATCTGTAGAAGTCAAAATATTATTCATTTCCCTCTGGCCATCTCTTTGCATTTAGCTGGGCTGATATTCAAATGAGTCACAGAAGACTCATTCAACTCTTGAAGAAACTGGGTCTAAGATGAGACAAAGTTAAATGGAGCCCAAATCTCCCAGATTCCGGGACATTAGAGAATATTTAGATATTTGAAAACCCAATACTCCTATGTGCTTATGTCTCCCATATGAGTCTTAACACATCCAGGCTACATGTCCTTAGTTCTTTCAGCTGCTTCTCATGTAACATGATCAGAGGTCCTTTGCCTTCTTCTTTCCCCCCTATGGACAATCTCTGAGTTTACCAATATTTTTCCTAAAATGTGTCTCAGAGAACCGAACACAGGATTACTAAATTCATTGATGAGCCCAACAGCTATTACCTTCCTTATCTTGGACAATTTCTCTGAATGTAAATTTAATCTTACCTTGGCTTTTTAAATTGCCAGATAATTGTTAACTCGTGACATCAAAAGCCCCAGACATCTTAAAGATGAACTTCTGATCCAAGACAATCCCAATAGACTTTAGATAGAAAATGCCATCTGCATAACTGTGGAGATTGAATGTAAATCAACACATTCTATGTTCACTTCTTTTTCCTGTTTTTCCTCTCCCATGGTTTTTCCCTTTTGTTCTGATTTTTCTCTCCCAACATAATTCACAAAACAATGTATATTAAAAATCAATCGATAAATATACCTCTAAGGGAAAAAAAAAGATGAACTTCTGTCTAGCCACCCTTCTCC
Source organism: Antechinus flavipes (assembly GCF_016432865.1). Taxonomy (NCBI): domain Eukaryota; kingdom Metazoa; phylum Chordata; class Mammalia; order Dasyuromorphia; family Dasyuridae; genus Antechinus; species Antechinus flavipes. The sequence goes on from NC_067403.1 coordinate 7,231,781, forward strand.
CCAGTTTATTGCTTTTGGGTTTTTTTTTTTAACTTAGTGCAAGGCTTTTAATTTATCTTTATAAAAATTACATCTAATTTTGTTTAATCCAACCTTCTAGTTTCTTAAGATATGATGACATTTTATCAGTGTCATTTATTCCTCCTAGCTTTGTATTATCTGTAGATTTGAATAAGTTTGCTCTGTATGTCATTATCCAAGCCATTAAAAAATAAATGTTAAAGGGCAACCTGGCCCCTCACAGACTCCTGGGGAACTCTGCTTGAGATTTCTTTCCAGATTGACATTAAAATGTCAATAAGTCTTTGGGTGCAGCCATTCAACCAGTCTGAAATACACCCAATTATATTATTGTCCATCCCGTATATCTCCATCTCTAAGAGCAGCTTAAAGGGCTTTGTCAAATACTTTTCTTCATTCTAGGTAAACTACATCTAGCATTTCCTTAATCTAAGAGTCTTATAACCTTGCCAAAAAAAAAAAAAAAAAGTAGGGGAGAAGATTAGGTTAGCTTAGCCTGACCTATTTTTGAGGATTTTTTATGTTAGCCACTGTGACCACTTCTTCCATTTCTAAGTACACTAACCTTATCTCTAATAATGTAGGCTGTAATTTCACTAGGATTTGAACTGTTGATTGCTATAGAGGAGGAGGACGAACATTAGTATTCTAAAATTGTTTCTGGAGAAACATCTCCCCAGAAAAAGTAACCTCCAGAAACAAAATAAAGCAGCCTTAGGGTTTTATAAACAGAAACCCCCGATCTGTATTTTGTTCCCCTTCTTAATGGCAACAAGATAGTACAGTATGAATCTGTCTTGAAAGAGTTCTCTTGTTAACCACAGAGAAATGCATTTTCCCATAGGAGCAAAGCTGTTCTTTATTAACTCCTATAGCTCCATAGCCCAGCTCATCCCTACCCTCATTACTTTGCTGTGGTGGGCTGTGTACTTTAAATAACTCTAGCAAGCTATTATAAGTGCTATATAAATATTAGCTATAATAATACCAATTGACCCTGCATGATTGAAGCTGCTATCAACCTGGGCAGTCTTTCTGAACTGGCTAATATATTTCTTTGAGTTTCCAGTTTGGCTACTCATTTTATTTGACCTCCAATTATACAGGCCTACTGCTGAGTCAGATTCTCTTAGGTTGAGAAAACTCACTCTGGTGACTTATAATTTTCAGACTCCATTCTTTTTCCTTGTTCAATAAATGCAGAATTTGCCCTTCTCTAGAAAAGCAGCATCTCTTCCACTTCTTATGATAGTTCAAAAGTTACTGACAAATCTCTTAAAAATATATTTTTTTTCCTAAATCTATTGGTCAGGGGAAGGTAGATGGTGCAGTGGATAGAGCACTGCCCCTAGAATCAGGAGGACCCGAATTCAAATTCAGCCTCAGACACTTAACACTTACTGTGTGATTCTGAGGAAGGCACTTAATCCCAATTGCCTCACAAAAAAAAAAAATAATAATAAATCAAAAAATCTGTCGATCAGTGAGTATATAACAATTGACAGCAGTGGTGGTATTATCATTATTATAGCTAATATTTATATAGCATTTATAATCTCCCAGACACTATGCTAAACACTTCATCATTATCTCATTTAATCCAAGTCTTTGAAGAAAGTGCTATTATTATCCCCATTTTATTGATGCTAAAAGTGAGGCAGAGGTTAAACAACTTGTTCAGGTTCACATAGCTACAAAGTTTCTGAGGACATATTTGAACTCAGTTTTTGACTCCAGGGCCTACTCCAGTGCCATCTCACTTTCCCCATCACTTAGGAAAATTCTTTCTTTATCCTGGGCTATAATCACCTGGTCCTTCTGACTTAAACTCAAGAGAGTTAAGTACTTTCTTCCTATGTCCTTGCTTTATCTTGAGCCTAAGCTCTGCATTAGCCATTTTTGTTCTCTCTTTTCTAATTCAAAGATCTTCAGTACAAAAAAAAAATCAATGAAAACAAACTTGAGCAGCTCAGATTTCTCTTTATTATCTTTTATCATAATCCCATAAATCCTGAAAATCTCTCTTTTCTTCTTTAGTCCTCCTCTTTGCTACAAAACAGTTTTTAAAACCCCTTTGTTCTATTTCTGGAGTCTCACCAGCTTCCATTTATTTTGTGCAAAGCCCGGGACATCCTTTTATATTAATTCTCTATTTCTTGCTTTTATCATCTCTTCTTAGTTTTGAAAATTCTAAGTTAGTCGATTAGTTCTATGAAAATCCGTACTGATGTGTTTGGACAGATCCTACTTTTCTTCCTCATCAAAACTTTCTCTTTCTATCTTTGGCATTTCCTGCTTGAAAGCCCCTCATCACTCCAGGTCTGATTTCCCCTGTAGAATTTTTACTTACAGCAGCCCATTTGACCTTTCTTTGAATCCTTTGAAAATTACCTTCCAAAAATCTAAGGTAAAAGACAGATTGTGCTTAGTTTTCCTCTCCTTTATTACAAAAGCTAAGAAAATGTGCTTACTTGCCTCCAAAGGATCCCTGATTTCCATTCCTGAAACCGATTCATCCTGATCAGTCCAGAAGGCAAGTCCCCCTCACTGATTCCTCTACTTCATATAGAATGAAACTATTATTAAGAAAAATAAACAGATCATTAACTGCCTTGCTGTCTTGCCAGAGAAGGTTCAACTAGAGGTATTGACAATTGAAGATGTTCCTAACTATTCATTTTCTCGTGTCTGTGTGTAGCCTTGTGACATATTTTCCAAATCCATCATTTAGCTATCATTCATCTATCACCTATATTCTTTTCTGTTTAGGTGATCCATAGCACAGTCTTATGACAGTATCATATCTCTTCCTTCACTGACCTTCGCACAAATGCTCTCTACCACATTTTTCCCTTCTAGTTCCCAGATTTCTTTCAATGAGGAATATTGAATGTTACCACCTCCACCCTCTGACTTATCCTTTTCCCTTTGAATAAATTTTATTCTTATACAAGAGAAATCATCTTCCGATTTACAATGTTAATAATTGTCATTACTAGGACTGAACCCTAGGTCTTTTAATTCAAAGTTCATTGCTCTTCCTATCATATCACAACTGCTCCCTAGATAGCCAGAAAAAAAATAATCTTATGCATGAATCTTTCAGAAGAGATATAACGATTCTTATTAAACTCAAGAGCAAAAACTAAGGCAAAAAAAATGACAGAAGGAGCATGGATAAGTAAATGTACAAAATATATTCGATAGGCCATAAACTGTTTAAGCTCAGAGAACGCTCTCTACTTGGGAATGTAGATTAAAGTATGTAAACATATATGGTATTTCATCTTTTCATATAAACTGAGGACATGGACCATTGGATATTTGTAACTCTCTTGAGGGATGGTACTATAGTCTTGGACCTCTGCACTAGGAATTGTGCATTCTGAAGAAAATTCCACATTCAAATGCTCATTAATTATGAGACCAATGCTATTGTTAAATACTTAGAACCCATCAATTAAAATAAATAAAATAACCCATGGTCCTGAAATATTATGCAGGCAATAGATGTTACAAAGTATTCTATTACAGATTCTTTGAAAACAGGGAACAGCTAATTTAGTGGTGATAGACAGACAGACAGAGACAGAGAAATAGATTGATAGATAGGTGGGTAGATAGATAGATAGATGAGAACACAAAAATCTAGCACAGTATTAGATAAATGGATAAATAGACAAATGACAGGCAATCAAACAGAAAACTTATTTTTCCTTCACTATGTGCTAGATGTTGAAATAAGTACTGGGAAAACAAATACAAGGAAACAATACAGTCTCCCTCCTCGGGAAGACAATGTATAAAGCCATGCTAGAAAAAGGAAGAGAGTAATCAGATTTGGGCATAAGAGAAACTGTGAATTATAGGTGTGGATCCAAACAAAATAAGACAAAAACTCACCTCTCAGAGCAGGGGACCCCCTTGAATAAACTCAAAGTTTTTCAAGGAATGAAAGATGGTCAGGAAGATGGAAAGACAGAAGGAAGAGAACGATTCTCATTCTCTGGAATGGATCCAATGAGGATCAAACCTCTGAATACTGTGTTTTCACCAAAGGTAACTAGATTACTTTGTTTATTATTGCATTGCTACATTCAGACTTAATTATTGAAGAGGTTTAGAATGAAATATGTCACAATATATCAATTCATACAATAAATAAACATCACAGCTAATAGCAATTGCGAAACTATTTTAGACCACTTTTTAAGTTTTGTCTCAGATTTTTAAAGTAGTTTAGCATTCAAAGTCTCAGGTTTCTTTTTCTATACTCTTTATATTCCTATAAGTGACTGATATTTATATGGCATACAAAAAGCATCAGACTGGTTCTACTATTCACTTAGTATGTAACCTTACATAAATCACACACACACATATTATATATGTATACCTATATAGTATGTGAATACAAATATGCATGAATGGATAGATGGTTGGATGGATGGATGGATGGACTTTAGGTACAGCCTATTCACTTTCCTATCATCAAAGAGATAAATAACCAGAAAAGAAAATGGGCCCCAAAGTAAACAACAGAAACACAAATAAAATATTGGTATCCACTAAAAGTCAACCGTTTTAGAGGAAGGCCTCCGAATGCTGAGTAAGTTCTCATCAGACAATGTGAGAAGAAGGTAGATAACAGTTGCAGAGGATGACACATTGCAATCTTCACTACTGATGAAATCTGATGCATTGGTGGGATCTAATCTAAAGGTGATGTGTTAAAAAATATTCACCTTCCTTACTGTGCTTTCTTTGGTGACCATTCATATTAGTGAGTATAAGTCAGTGATAGCAAGAAACAACTAAGAAGCAGGCTTGGTGGAAGGCAGAGTCAGCTCGGGAGGAAAAATAAAAATTTGCTTCAGAAAAATCCTAAGTAAAAATCTTGAAGTCCCAAAACAGACACCTCACCAAGATTCCCAAGGCCCTAAGTCTGTCTGAATTGGGCTATTCATTTTTCCAGAATAAACTCTCATGACATTGTATATTTGAAAGGGGGGGGGGGGGAGTCCTGAATCTTGGCTGTTCTGTGTCCCTCCCTCTGTCTCCTGTCTGAGTTTGTCTCTGTTCTTTTCCAGTTGGATCAGCTCCTTTCTTTACCCAATATGTTTTTTAACTTTGCTTGCCATAAAAGGTTTCCTTGGAAGCTGTCACTTTAAAAAAAAAAAAAAGAAGAAGAAGGAAAGAAAGTAATCCACGTCCCCTCCCTTAGCAACAGGCGTTGCTACGCTGGCAGTTTCTGTTATGTGAGCAGCTCCTACAAGTTGGGAAGTGAAGCGGGAGGAAGGCCAGCCCTGCCAGCGGGGGATCTGGGAGAAGCCTGGGCACAGACACTGCTCCCTCTGCCTCTTGCCTCTGGGCTTAAGAGAGGCGAGCCTTTCCTGGGTCTTGAGTACAGTGCCTTCAGGTAAAGATCCCGTTTACAGGTGTGATCACAGTCAGGCCCCCGAGTGCTCAGGCCTGCGGCCGAATTCAGCCTACCCGGGGACTGCAAGCTCGGGCTTTTATGGCTTTTCCAGCCCCTGCGTTAGCTTTCTGGGGGGTTTGCTTCTGGAAAGAGAAGGCACCATTCCAAGCCCTGTGATCATGGATACCTGGGGCTTAGCTCCAATCTGGTGCCTGATTTGCGGCAGGAAATACAGGCGGCTATCCTGACTCTCAGCACTGATTCCTAGGCCTCCTTCTGCCTCCCTTGCTAGCTGTCCAGCTTAATTGTAGCTTGCTGGGAATATTTTAGTATATTGCAAAGCCTCAGGCCTTTTTATCTTCACTTAAGTAGGAGGGATGTTTGATGGGATAACAAACATAAGCCCAGCATACTTGCAGCATTATTTTTCTTGGCAATAATTGGAGTCTTATAACCATCATCCAAAAGGTTACTCTTGTTATTTTCAAAAGACACAGAGATAATATATTAGATAAAGTTTTAAGTGACTTTTTCCTCTGTGGAAAGGTATGAGGAAAGTGTATGTGTGTGTATATTGTACATTATATTGTATATGTGGATATTATATAAAACATATATGTACATACACATATGTATATTGGAGGCAACAGTCATATGAATCATTACATATACTTCACTTTGTATATATGTAAAATATCTACATAAAGGCATTATTTATTTACGTGGATGCGTGTATGTATGCATGTTTTATGTGTTACATTGCATGTGTTTGTGTGTATTACATAGAATCCATATGTACTTTATACATATGTATACTACAGCCAACAAAGTGATGCAAATTGCTACATATTCATCACTTAGTATATATTCATAACATCTCCATATAGGTATTAGTTATTTGCATAGATGTATGTATTGTATATATTTACATAGAAAGTGACTGTTTAGTCTATATGGACTGAAGTAGCCATTTCATTGGGAACTTCTGGGTGAGAAAACTCCCTCTCTCAATGTAATTGTAAAGGCTTCAAAAAGAAAAAAGTCTGAGAGCCTTGCCGAGAATTCTGAGAGATGAAGTGACTTGCTCAGGACCAATCAGGATGGGCCAGAGTTAGGACTTGAGCCCAGGCCAGCTCTCTATTCACTCTACTACACATGTATGAGCATGTGACTTTTATATTCCAGAAAAATTATGATATTCTATTAAATATATTTGTGTTATACCTTTGCTCAAAATATACTTTTCATGGATTGGAGATAGTGTTGGGTTGTCAAAGGCTAGGCCAAAAGAGTCATTGTAGCCAAACTATGAAGTGTTTAATGAAGTACCTATTATGTGTCAGGCACTATGCTAGGACTGGGGATGCAACAGCAAAATGAGAGAGGACACATTAAAGAATACATTCTACTGGGAGATGAGGGGGAACAGTCCAGACCTGTGATTTCATTGGTATAAGAAACTCTTTCTGAAGAATCCTCTCTACTCATGCAGATCAGTACCAGTTTTGCAATTTATAGTCTTAGAAAATTGACCAGGGCCCTGAGAAGTTAAGTGACTTGACCAATGTCACACAACCAAGGTAGATCAGAAGCAAGATTTGAAATTGGTCTAGTTGTTTTCAAAAACAGTTGATCTTCTGTCCATCAAATCAAGTTTCCTCTCACAAGAGGACAATGCACGTAAGCGACATAATAATGATAATGTGAAGAGCAAGAGAGTGATTAGAATTAGAAAGACCAGCAAAGATGCTCTATAGAAATTGGCATATGAAGTTCTAATGAGTTTGTGATGAAGAGAGCCATCTACACTTAGAGAGAGGACTGTGGGAACTGAGTGTGGATCACAACATAGCATTTTCACTCTTTTTGTTGTTGATTGCTTGCCTCTTGTTTTCTTTCTCATTTTTTTTCCTTTTTGATCTGATTTTTCTTGTGCAGCATAATAATTGTATGAATGTGTAAGCAAATATTGAATTATATATATATATATATTTTAACATGTTTAACATATATTGGATTACTTGCCATCTAGGGGAGGGCGGGGCAATGGAAGGGAAATTTGGAACACAAGGTTTTGCAAGAGTCAATTTTGCAAAGTTACCTAGGCATATGTTTTGAAAATAAATAAAATAAAATGGAAGGAATTGGATTAGAGAGAGAGAGAGAGAGAGAGAGAGAGAGAGAGAGAGAGAGAGAATGAAAATGGCAGATGAATTGAGCCAGTAAAGGATTTGGGGAATCTAGTAAGCAGAAGTAAGCATAGAGTGCAAGCAAAACATAAGCCTGGATACAGAAAATGATATTTTGTGTACAGAGAATAGTGAAGCAAATAGGTTAATTTGTTTACAAGATGGGACACACAAGTGGAAGCCATTCCAAGTCACCTGGAAAAATAAGCTGGAGCCAAATTGTGCAGGCTTTAAATGCTAATCTTACATGTGTGTTTATATCTTATTTGAAAGGCAATAGGAAGTCATTGAAGGTTCTCAAGCAGGAGAATGACAAGATGAGACTTGAGTTTTAAGAAGCTTTTGCATATAGTCTCTGGGATAGAATGCATGTTTCATGTGTGAACATCAGGCTAGCTGAATTGGAAGGCGTTTATCATTATGTGGGCCGAAGGATGATACATTGTGGATCACCTCCTAAGTTGTGGAGGAAATAAGTACACTGATGGAATTCGAGATCTTTGAAGAATTCAAATATCTATGTCATCTAAATGTTATTTCGGAGGGGCCAGTCCTGTTGTTTCATTAATATATGGAACTCCCATGGTAAAACATCCCAAGCCAAATGCAAGTGCATATCTTCACAGTAACTTATAGTCCTCAAGAGTTATTTGGGAAACTGAGAGACTGTGATTTGCCCATGGACATACTATGTGTCAGAGGTCAGATTTGAATCTAATTCTTTTTGGCTCTTAAGCAGCTCTTTTATCCACTAGGCTATGCTGCCTCTCTTAGTTACTATATAAAATATGAATAGAAAATTATATTTTTAAGATAAGAACTGGATGCTAAACTTTTTCTTTAGAGTTAGTTCCAATCCTTGCTGCTAAATGATATAAAGTTGCAGAAATGTTTTTCAAAAGCCTCATCAATTCAGTGGATTTTGTTATCGCCTCTATGTCTCTGGCACCCCTGAAACAGTTTGGGTGGGGGGAAACTCATCAGGGATTAGTGAGAAAAGGATAGCTTTGGAAAGAGTTGAGGGAGAAAAATGGTCTGACATTTCCCAGGATATACCATGAAATCTGGATTGCCATTGTTCAATGACATATGAATAATGATTCTATGGGAAGAAATTTACTACCAACTTTAATTTTCTCTCTGAAATATTAAAAGTGAAATTATGCATGTATAAAAAAGAATTGTGAGACAGTTTTCAGTATAAAAGTAGGTTTCATTTCCCCATCTTCTCCTAAAACATTTTTATGGTTTGATTTTTCCCCTTCTTTTCTCTCTCTCCCACTCCAAATTGGAGGTGGGAGTGGGGGAAAAACATAACTCTTATAATAAATAAATATAGTCCAGCAAAACAAATTTCTACACTCCCCAAACGTGTCTTATTTATCTTCTTAAATCGATCATTTGTATTAAGAAGTGAGGGCTTTGCTTCATCATCGGTTTTCTGGAACCATGGTTGACCATGGCATTTATCAGTGTTCTTAAGTTTTTCTTCTAACATTGGTTCCTCTGAGATCCCTGCTGTTCTTCCATTCAGAGACACAGGAAAAGCACTTATAGATTCTATTAAACTTATCTAGACAAGAATAGTCCATGTCCAAATTACTTAGGAAATCACAGTCTTAGACTCATCTAGATTCCATGGAAAAATAGAAAGTATCGTGAATATAAAGGGAAAAGGAACATATGGAAAAATAGACGGGAGGGACTAACTGGGTTATAAGGGTCTTGCATTATTGGAATCTTAGCAGTTAGAGAGAAGCAAACCATGACAAGTGCCTTGGAAATGTGTATAATCAAGAGTTGATTATTTTAGAATTAAATTTTCTTTGAAGAAAAGAAAAAAAAAACTGTGTACAGATTTTCAAAAATGAGATGAACTAAAGGAGTGGCTTTGAGTCCAGGGCACGATTGTTATTGAATAATACCCAAAGTGTTGTGGAAGACATGCTACCATATTTTAGAATATTTTAGTTCCCCCTACCACTCTTCTTTCATCTAATTTATTTCCTCTTTGAGATTTCTCTTTTCTTTTCTTTTACTAATTTTTATTGATACCTTTTTCTTTTAACATTGCATTTTTTACCAGACATCTCCATCCCACTGGACTCTCCCAGCCAGCACAGTAACTACTTGTGGCAGGGTAGGCAACATTCTGCATCCCTAGTAGTCTATCAAGAGAAGAATAATATATTTAATTATCTGTTCTCTGGAGTCAAGAGTGATCATACAATTAGCAAAACTGACTTCCTTTTTTTTTTTCAATTACATTATCATAGTCACTGGATCTTGGAGTAATTTTTGATATCTTGAGCTTCCTTTAAGGATCATTTTATCAGCTCAGGTGCCATCTCCCACAGGAAGTCTTTTCTAATCCCATTAATTTTTTTAATGTTCTTTCCTTCCTAAATAATTTTGTATTTTTTTTATTGTTTATGTGTTGTATCCCTCTTTCACAGTGCATTAGAATGAAATGTCCTTGAAGACAGAGACTGTTCTGTTGAGGAGAAAGTTCTTTGTATCCCTGTCGCCTTATATATAGTAGATGCTTAATAAATGTTTGTAGATTAGCCATGAACAAAAGCATATTGAGTGTAGAGAGCAGCTAATTGCCCCATTTGGGTGAAGCACGAAGGGAGTGAAATGAAAGGAGGTTGTGGTGAGATTTCAGGGAGTAGGTCTAGACCATCAGCCAGAGAAGTGTAGATCTCATTCTGGAGCAATAAGAGACCACCCAAAGTTATTGAACAGGAGAGTTCCATGACCAGGTATCTTGACATAAGAAAGACTAATCCAGCAGCAACATGAAGGATAAATTGGAAGGGGAGAGGAAGAAAACGGAAGGAAAACATTTCAGGCTGATACATAATAGTCAGGTAAATGAACAGATATTAGAATAATAGTGGACGAGGAAGGGTGGTAGAGATGAAGAAAGGACATTATAACTTAGAGGACTTAGACAAATTGCAAGCATTTATCAAGGGAGATCATAGGATGAATTTTCTGTTTATATAAGGTAAATTTAATAAGCCCTAAACTACAGTTTAGCTAGGGTTCTACTGGAAGATGATGAGTTAGACAATGAGATTTAGTATTCTTACGAGTGTTTCACAAACATTCATCCTGCAATGCAATTCAAGCTTCCTGAACAACAACAACAAATCCACAATGTCTGATTTCTTTGTTTTGACTTTGCTCTTCAGGGACCCAGAAATGAGTCACCAAGAAGAAAAAGTGAAAATTATCTCAGAGGTAAGTATTTGGGGAGAAAGGGGAGGACTTTCTGTGTGAAGAAATCACACTAATAATGAACATCTAGTTCTGATAACAACTGTATACAGAATATATTCTCATTGGGGTTATGCTGGTAAATGTTTAACAACTCACTCTGATGGGGGAGAGGGAGAGGAATGGTCTACTTTTAATCAGTTTTATTAACATTTTCTCCATCACTTCTTCAGTTCAGACAATCCACAAAGCAAGAAGTCAAGCCCTGATTCCAAAGTCTAAATATTCTCACTAAAAATCTAATAATCTTCTAGCCTGTTTGAGGTGGCTCTGGCACCCCTGACTCTACTGAGCATTTGGGAAAAGAGGAAACAATTTTCAATTGTAAAGGGTTTTGAGATATCAGAAGGAGACAGACTGTTGAAGTATATTACTCCCAGTTTTTTCAAATAAAAAACAGTCCCTGGTCCTTGAGGAGTTTAAAGTCAATCCAGATGTTAAGAAGTTTATTTCTCCTCATTTCTTGAATATTGGGAGAAAGACACTGTACTTGTTGCATGAGTATGGGCCACTCAGTTCTCAACTTTTAGACATAAATTTCCTTAATGCATAAAATAGGAGGATTGGATTTTAAAGCCCATTCAAATTCTCTTGTTCAATGGCTCTGAGGAGAAGAGTCTCCTGCCTCTTCTTCCTCCTCTTTAGTCCTTTCCCCCAAGAAAGTGCCAAAATATTCACCCCATTTCAGTTCCCTAACTCTACAGAGGCCAAATTATTCTTTGGCAAGTTTATTGCCGTTCCACCTTGACACTTCTGCTGTCAACAGTCAAGGTGATTTCCCTATTCACTCCCAGAAAGGTTCTTGCCTCTCTTTGAAGCAGTTCCTAGAACCTGCCTTCCAGGATTGCAGTAAGGATCAAATGAGATGAAATAGTTCAAGAACTATAAAGTGGGTGTTCATTATTATAATAATATTATTTATTTAATTATTATTATATTTATGTTTATATAAATATATAAAAAAATAATTAATAATAATAATTGTCCAAAACAATAAATTGTCCCCACCAGTCAAGATGGCTGCCCTAGAATCTATCCTAAATAAAAGAACCCGAGCAAGTTTTGGGGGATCTGGAGAAGTAGTTATTGGGCCCAAGGCAAACTGTGAGAAGATTCAATTTCTGGGAACCCACCCATGACAGGAGGCAACAAGAGACAGAGGAAAGACCACTGGCACTGTAGCTAAATGGCTGAGGTTCAAAACTTACTGCTAAACTTAACATGTATTTACATAAACACACACACATGTGTGTGTACATATATACATATACAAATGTGTATATACATGTATGTTCAATAATAATTCAATAAACATTTATTAAGTGCCTCCTAAGGGCCAGGTGCTATGCTAAAATCTAGGGACACAAAAAAGAGGCAAAAGGCAGTTTCTTTCCTCAAACATCTTACAAAACATGATCTTAGGTGAATTACAGCTTCCCAGAGCCTCTGTTTTCTCATCTGTAAAATGAAAAGTTTGGAGAAGATGAAGTTTGAGGTCTAAATCTCTAATCATATTGGGGGGGGGGGAAGAAAGTATGAAGAGAGACTGACACAGACAGAGGGAAAAAGAAAGCCAGAGAGAGGGAGGGAGGGAGATAGAGAAGAAGGGGGAGGGAAAGAGGGAGGTTGAGAGGGAAGGAGGGAGGCTGAGAGAGAGGGAGGGAAAAAGGGAAGAAGAGAGAGAGAGAGAGAGAGAGAGAGAGAGAGAGAGAGAGAGAGAGAGAGAGAGAGAGAGAGAGAGAGAGAGAGAGAACAAAGATATAGAGATATAGTGCAGCTTTATATAGTCTCTGAATAATGAAAAAAAAATCCAATGAAATTACAAAATGTTAGAAAGAAGAGGGCGTAAAGGTCATGCATTCAAACTCTGCTAGTTTACAGATGAGGAAACTGAGGCTTAGGGTAATGAAGTGAGTCTTCTAAGATCCCACATTTAATAAGTTACAACTAAGATCTGAGTGCTGGTCTCTGGCTCCTAGTTCAGTGTCCTTCATGTTGTGATCCCTGGTGCCAAGGATGGTGATGGTGATGGGGCAGCAGTGATGAGGGTGATCTAGGGATCCAAAAGGGATTCTGCAACATAATGAAGTAGAGGGCCTGTGCCTTTTTATCTTTGCTGTGATTTTGTTTTTATTTTAAAATACAGTTAAGGATCTTTAATTGTTAAATTGTTTTAAATTTGAATAAATAAACCTACAACTTCAACTTTTTTTTTTTTTTTTTTGGACAAAGGAGTTTGTTGAAAATGAAGATGAAGAGGCAGAAAAACTGAAGAAGAAGTTGAAAGTCCAAAAACAAAGAAGAAAGAAACAGGTAGGGTTATCATTTTTGTGCCAGTTGTCTTTCTTTTTAAACAAAAGGGGAGTAGAACTTTGCATAAAAGAGCAATGGACCTAAGGTAAGGAGATCTGCATTTGAAACTGCTCCTGGTGCTTAACAGCTGTGTGATCTTGGACAAGTCATCTAGCTGCACTGTATTTGAATTTCTCTTAGTCTAAAACAGGAAAATGAATTCCTGAAGTAATTTTCCAGGGTTATTGTAAGTTCTTACATAGACATCAGCTACTTTTATTATTATTATTAATCAACTATAAGACAGATGATCTTAAAGTTCTTTATATTAGAAATTTAAAAAAAATAGGAAAGGAAGGAAGAAAGGAAGAAAGAAAAAGAAAGGAACGAAGAAAGAAAGAAAGAAAGAGAAAAAAAAAGAAAAGAAAAGAAAAGAAAAAGAAAGCTATCCTCTGTCCTGGCTCCAGGGCACATTTAATACAAGGATAGCCCCTCTGAATGACTTTTTAATTTTTCTATTTATTTTTACTTTAAACTTAAATGTGAACAAGAAAAGGGGGGAATGACATTGTCCTGCGCTCAGCCCAACGTAAGAGAGGGTTCCAAATATGAAGTAAGACGTTTCCACGTCCAGAAATCCTAGATGAGAAAGAAATACTGAATCATTCCTGGCCCCCCGGAGAATTCGACCCCGAAGATCCTAGAACATCCCTATTTCCTTGGGAACCCCTTGAGTTCTAGACTGGCGAACTGGAGTGGGTTCTGCCAACTTCTGGACCGTGTGGGGAGAGAACCGGGCAATTCCTTTGGAGCTGCCTCCATCTGCTGGGCTGGGGAAGGCGGGAGGGGGGGTTTCCCTGGGGGTGCCCGGGCACCCACAGCCCTGGGTCCAGGGAAACTCGCGGAAGGCCGGAGCCGGGTTTGGGAGCGCGGGGCTCCCCGGGAGTCGGGCCCTTTGCGCGGAGCCCACGCGCGGGCGGCCGGGCAGCCTCGGGCAGGGCCTGCCGGCCCCCGGCGGTCTGTAGATGGCAGTGCAGGCTTGGGAATCGGCGGGCTCCCGGCCGGGCCGAGCGCTCCCTTCTCCCTCCGTCCGCGCTCGGCGGGATCCGGCGGGAGGGAGCTGCCGCCGGCCGGCCCCCACCACGGCATCCCCTGTGGCTGGGAGCGGCCCCGGGAAGGTGAAGGGCTCGAGGACAGGCGGTCAGCGGGGCCCGTCCCGAGCACGGCCCGGAGCGGGAGGCACGGTGAGCTCGGGAGAGCCCAGGCTGGGGGAGACGGGGGGCGCCATCTTGGGCGGCACGTGATGCCCCTGGCATCCTCAGGGCTGGGTTCGCCCGGGCACCGCTCACATGAGACGAGGAGAAAGGGGGGCGAGCTGGCTGGGCAGAACTGCGGGGGGCGAGGAGGGAGCCTGCGGGCCGCTGGAGCCGCAGCCACACGTGGGGAAAGAGGCCCCGTGCACTCCCAGAGTTCCCAACTCCCTCGGGACAGCCCCTCCAAATCCATAGAGCTCAGGGCTTGGGAGAAGCCTTTGAAGGGGAGGGGGGCAGGATGGGGAGAAGGGGGCGCGCGCCCTTGGGGCCTCTGCCCGTCGGCGACTCCCCTGCTTGGGGGCTGGGGAGGCGGGAAATCGGGCAGCCCCTAAGCAGGGGAGAGGGGAGGCACTGAGAGGTCTCCTCACCTCCTCCATCTACTGTTGACCTCAGATCCCGCTCAGACTTGCTTAGAATTGAGAGGAAGAGAAAGGGAGGCTGGTGATTAGTTGCCCTCTCGATGCAGGGCTGAAGAGCTGCTTGGGCGCTTCGGGAGGGGTTCCCAGCCTGAGAGCACTGCTTTGCTTGGGCTCCCCTCTGCCCCCTCCGCCCCCCCTCCCCCTTGAATGGGGCTTTTTAATAGAAGCAAATTAAACTCCCTGGAGATTTGTTAGGAACATTCTAGGAGCACAGGATCCGGAATCACGAGAACCCCTTAGCCAGATGTTCAGTGACGGCGCACAACAGCAGCATGGGAGAATGGCCGCCAGATCCCGGAGCCCCAGCTTCACATCCCCACACTGGCCCGGGCACCCAAGAGGCCCTGGGCAAGCTCAGCCCCTCCGCACTTCCCTGTCCTCCTCTGGACAATCAAGCTGTTGCTCTAGAGACTCCCCAAAGAGCATTTTTTGGCTCTGTGATCCCAGGAGCCACTTCTCAAGAACGTTATGTCCGGGAACAGTAAGGCAGTTAGGTGGCAAAGGGAATAGAGCAGCAGGTCTGGAGTCAGAAAGACTCATCTTCACCAGTTCAAATCTGGCCTCAGACACCAGCTGTGTGACCCTGCCAAGTCACTTCAGCCTGTCTGCCTCAGTTTCCTCATCTGTAAAATGAGCCGGAGAAGGAAGTGGCAAGCCACTCCAGTGTTTTTGTCAAGAAAATCTCAAATGGGGTCGAGGAAAGTTGGGCACACCGGGGACTGGTTGAACACACAGGCACAGTGGAAAAACAGACCCCGTTTCTTAAGTATGGGGATATGTTTTGCAGGTATTTCAATAAACTTTTAACTTTGCCGTTTACTCAGATGCAGGACTCCGGCCTGGAAGAGCAGTTGGAAGGGGCGGCTAATCTCAGCTTTCAACAGGAGCAGCAACCGGATGCGTCAGAACCAAATCTCCTAAATGCCACGGTCCGCAAAGGGCCCCGGAGTGAGTTCATCTCCAATTCCTAGCGATCGTTGCATGTTCCCTATGAGCTCACCTGGCTGGATTTGCTTGTTTGCTTGTCTGGGATCAGACCCAGAGAGAGAGAACTTTTGTTGATTTATTATTTATTTATAAAGAACTCCTAATCAAGAAACTTCCCCTACAAAACCAGATTAGTGTTTTCTCTTCTTAATCTTAGATATCTTAGAAGAGAAATGATCCAGTGAGTAGAGGATACTGGATCTAGAATTTAAAAAGCCATGAATTCAAATCTGGCCTGAGAGACTTACTAGCTGCATGGCTCTGGCCAAGTCACACAATCCTGTTTATCTCAATCAGTCTGGAAATTGTGGAAGGGCAGGGGATTGAGGTTTTGGAGGAGATAATAGCACCAACTTTCCAGGATTGTTTGTAGGATAAAATAAGACAATATATAAAAAAGTTTTACTAATATTAAAGTATTGTATAAATGCTAGCTCTCATCATCATCATCATTAAATAATTGACACACCAAGAGATGAAGTAACTTTACTAGGATCACAGCCAATATCTGTCAGAAGTAAAACTTGAAGTCTGGTCTTGTGATGCTGAAGCAAGCTCTCTATCCTCCTGCGGGGAGTTTTATGGCTACTTTTTACAATGAGTTTTGTGAGGAATAAACAGGAAGTGCAGACACTCTGCTGCCCATTTCCCAAGGACCTTCAAAGTCTTAGAGAGCCAGGCTACATACTTGGGGTCAGGAGAAATCACACTCAAGCAAAGGGTGATTAAGTGGAAAAATGAGTAACGTGCACTCCATTTCCCAGAGTTTGGCTCAGAGAAGAGGGTGGGTGAAAGAAGGATTTGAAGATGCTGTGGGCCTTTAAGAAGATCCAGGTTCTAATCTCATGTGTATGATCTTGGATAAGTCCCATAACCCTAGTGGGCTTCAGTTATGCTTTATGATTTCTACTTCGAGACTTCCCTGGCTCCCTTCCAGATTCAGTTCAAGGCCCACCTTCTTCGAGAAGCCATTCCCAGCCTTCCTTAATGCGATTACCTTTCCTCTGTGATTATATGTAATTTATCCCATCTGTGTGTGCATATGTATATGCATGTATGTATATATATATATACAAATATGTATGTATTATTACATATTCTATATAATAATTATTATAAATAGCATAATTATTATATATTTATATACAGTTCATGCATGTGTATGTATAAACACACTAATGGGAGGAGAATGCAAAAACTATGTGCACACTGTAAACTTTACATAAAATTTTATAGGACTTTAAGTATATAACTTATTGATTATTATATGTAAGGATATTAGAGAACTACATTATGATGACATGAGTGTGTGCGTATATGAATAGTGGGGTTTTTTGCATGTTGTGTCTCCCCATTAGATAGTGAGTTCCTTGAGAATGGGCTGTTTTTGCCTTGTCTTTCATCATAATTCCACCACGTAGCCAGATAACCTGGCACATTCTTAATAAATTCTGAAAATAGAGGGTCAGGCGGTGAACTGGTGATTTCATTGATACAGGGAAATCCTGGGGAAGGAAACGACTTCTGGCAATCAGGGGAGTGATTTCTCTGCAAGCTATAGCCTTAGCTGCCTACAGCTCTGTGAGATTATAGAGCCGCCAGTGTCCGAGGCAATACTTGAACTTGGGTCTTTCTGAAGCTACCTCTAGATCCACTGCTTCACACGGTCTCTGATGCTTATTTTTAATTTAATTTTAATTAAATCTCCACCAATGTCCTCGTCGAATCCCTCATCATGGCACGGAGGTAACGCTACATTCTTGAAATCCATTCTAGTAGCCTGCAGTCTGACGGGGCCCATCGAAATTCAAAGGCTTTGAGTGTGACTAATGGTGGACTAGGTGCTTGCTGACTGTGGCTGAGACTAATTACAATCAAAACTATCCATCATCAGGTTAACTGAAGGGTGATGGATTTTTTGGCAAATGCAACTCTCGAAAACCACTTAAGAGAGTCATGGAAAAGAGTGCTATTTGTTCATTGCACACACCATTAGAATACCTATACCCATGAAGTCATAGGTTACTGACCTTTTCAAGTTAGACATAATTGAAGAATACAGGCGGCCAGATGAATTTTAGCCCCTTTGAAGTCGTCCCCTTGAGAAATTATGCACTTATTCCGCTGATGCTGCCATGGGCATAGACCTTTGGAAATGCCATTTTCAGAATTCATTTCAAAGTCACGCAAGAATATGTTTGGTGACTTTATAGCCGTGCTCCATATTTGGCAGAAATGGTCTGATTCAATGTAATCGCGCTCGCTGGCTCACACGTACTTTTGGCCACTTTGAAAAACTGAATTCCCTTTCAAAGAATCTTTCCTATGTGGGACTGTTGAGGTTATTGCGAGGATGCGTTTGCTGCAGACAGCTGCCATCGCTGTTTTGCTCTCCGGTTTATTCCAAGAAGACCTATCAGAGAAGGCGGCCCAAGGCGTCAGACACAGTCCGCTAGCCAGCTTTGAAGTATTTAACTGACCTTGTTACAAGGGAAGATCCTGTTGGATTAGAAGGGTGAAGGTGGGAAAGGGCAGCAAAAATAGAGTATGGAATGAAGGGATTTGAACATTAGCCCTAATTAAGCCTCATTGCAAGGCAAATTGCTTCACCTCCAAGTGATCTAAAAATTATAGCTAGAAAACACTAAAATACCCTACTTTAAGATTTGTAAAATATTTGAATATGTTATTTCATTTGCATTGGGAAAGGGATTTTTATCCCCATGAGAGTTGCTATTTTCCAAAAAATCACTGGTCCACCTTCTAGCCTGCTCAAATTATCTTGCTTTATTTGGTATTTTAGTTGGTGGGATATTTCTCATAAGCCCCTATCAAATGCCACCTGAAGTAGCAGAGCTCCACAAGAGATGCGACTGGAATTTACTTATTCCTGAGTTTCATCCGGCACCTGGCTAAGTGCTCCGTACACATTCGGTTCTTAAGAAATGTCCAATTTTTGTTTTGTTATATTATTCTGTGTGCTTTGTTTACTTTTTATATACAGAGGCAATATTGACTAAGTGGTGCTAGTTTTATTAAGATTATTGTTACATGCGGGGCCACCTCTATATTTTTCTATGAAAAAAATACAGTTGCAGAGAGAAATAGTTGTCATTTTATTCTGTGTGCTTTAGTTACTTTTTATATTCAGAGGCAGTATTGATTAAGTGGTGCTAGTTTTATTAAGATTATTGTTACATGCGGGGCCACCTCTATATTTTTCTATGAAAAAAAATACAGTTGCAGAGAGAAATATTTACCTTACTCACCACTTAAGTAACTTACGTTGAATACATTCTAACACATGTAGAAAAAGTAATCTAACATTTCAGTCTTCTCAGTGCTTTGTAATAGTTACATTTTAATTTCTGCTTTTATCCTCTCTTATAAAAGATACTTAATGCTTTAAGAAGCATTATTAAAATGGTTGATTTAAGTTTTTTCTAACTTAATTTTGTTTATTTTTTTCAACTAATAAGCATTTACTTACTCATTAGCCCAATCTACCATTGGAAAAAATTAAAATTCTTGTAACATATAGGTGTGTTCAACCTCAGGGAAAAAAAGGGAAAAGATCGCATGTTGACCCTGTCCAAACATGTATCTCCCATTCTTTATCGTGAGTCCATCACTTCTCTAGCAGGAGGTGGAGTAGCCTGCTTCATCGATTCCTTGGAATCGTGGTTGATTATCACCTTGATCAGAGTTCTGAAGTCTTCCACAGTTCTTTGTCTTCACAATAACTGTCATTGCATACATTGTTTTCCTATTTCTCTATGCTTTACCTTGCATCAGTTCAGAGAAGACTTCCCAGATTTCTCAGAAACCATCTATTTCATCATTTCTTATGGCACGATAACATTGCATCATATTCATATACCATAATTTGGTCAGTTAATTCCGAATTTATGGGCACCCCTTGGGATCTCCAGTTCTTTGCCATCACAGAAAGAATTACTACAAATATTTTTTAATAGATGAATCCTTTTTGACATATTCAAAACTGTCTGTATTCAAGGAAAAAAAATACCTTGAAGTTGCCACAGTAATCAGCATGATCTCATATTGCTACAACAGCTGGTGAAGAAAATATATAGGGAGCATTTAAAAGGCCCTCAAAGCAGCAAAGATGGGATTTTGTCAGAATAGACAAAGGGTGCCTTTGCCCTCTCCTACTTCTCTGTGTCATAGGTTCATCAAGTCAGATTTCAGAGCTTGAAAAGACTTTTTAGACATCATCTAGTAAGATGCCCATTTTACAGATGAACAAACCAAGCCTGGAGAAGTTAAGTAACTTTGCTTAATGGGAAGGGAAGAGAAAAGGAGTAGACATCTATATGTAGCACCTCCTATGTGCCAGGTATCGTGCCAAACATTTTACAAATATTGTCTGATCCTTCTAGCAACCCTAAGAGGTAACTGCCTTTCCTATCCCCATTTTTGTAGTTGGGGAAAACAGAGGGTATGTCTTGGTTAAAGTCATATAGTTAAGGAATGGTTGCAATCAGATCTGAACTCATCTTTCTGATTTCCCAGTCCAGCACTCTTACCTAGATGTGCCAGTGTTCACTATCCACTGAGCCACTTTGCTGCTTCCAGGAATCGTGTCTGTTCCTAAGTCAAATGCAGGATGTCCTTCCCCATTAGAATGTGGAATCCTTGAGGCAGAGACTGCTTTTGTCCTTTTTAAAAAAATTCCAATATGAACAATTTTCAGATAAAGAAATTAAAACCATTTCTAGCCATATGAAAAAATGATCTAAATCATTATTGATCAGAGAAATGCAAATTAAGACAATTCTGAGATATCATTACATACCCCTCAAATTGGCTAAGATGACAGAAAAAGACAATGATAAATGTTGGAGGGGATGTGGGAAAACTGGGACACTGATGCATTGTTGGTGGAATTGTGAATGGATCCAACCATTCTGGAGAGCAGTTTGGAACTATGTTCAAAAAGTTATCAAACTGTGCATCTCCTTTGACCCAGCAGTGTTTCTACTGGGCTTATATCCCAAAGAGATCTTAAATAAGGGAAAGAGACCTGTATGTACCAGAATGTTTGTGGCAGCTCTTTGTGTAGTGGCAAGAAACTGGAAACTGAGTGGCTGCCCATCAGCTGGGGAATGGCTGAATAAGTGATGGGATATGAATATGAATGTTATGGAATATTATTGTTCTATAAGAA
This sequence comes from Antechinus flavipes, assembly GCF_016432865.1. NCBI lineage: Eukaryota > Metazoa > Chordata > Mammalia > Dasyuromorphia > Dasyuridae > Antechinus > Antechinus flavipes. The sequence goes on from NC_067403.1 coordinate 7,252,897, forward strand.
ATGATCAGGAGGATAATTTCAGAGGCCTGGAGAGACTTTCATGAACTGATGCCAAGTGATATGAGTAGAACCAAGAGAATATTGTACCCGGCAACGACAAGATTATATGATGATCAACTGTGATGGACGTGGCTCGTCAACAATGAGGTGATTGAGGCCAGTTCCAATAATTTTGTGATAGAGAGAGCCATCTGCAGCCAGAGAGAGGCCGGTGTGGATAAAATCACAGTATTTTCACTTTTTATTGTTTGCTTGCATTTCGTTTTCTTTCTCATTTTTTCCCTTTTGATCTGATTTTGTGTGTGTGTGTGCACATGCTAATTGTGGAAATATATATAGAAGAATTGCACATGTTTAACATATTGGATTACTTGCCATCTAGAGGAGAGGGTGGGAAGAAGGGAAGGAACAACTTTGGAACATAAGGTTTTATAGGGGTGAATGTTGAAAATGATCTATGCAGATGTTTTCAAAATAAATAACTTTAATCAAAAAGCCCTTAGCATTCTTCAGGACATAGAGTAAACATTTAATAAATGCTTATTAGTTGACCATTTGATTGATTGAATGCATTTAACCAGAATTGCCAAGTCTTGCTTTACAAGCGGCAAAAGTTATCAAACCTTAGAAACTACAACTTGCTATCTATTTTTAAGTCATGTTCCAATTGAAACAAATATCCCAAAAAGTCCACATTTCCCTTTCAGCCCCTCTGTTCCCATCTTGTTCTGACTCTTCAGGGAGTAGCTATCAAAAGTTAAGTAGGGTCTCATAAACACAGATTCTTCATTACTAACAGCTGTTCTCTATTTCTATGATTAAAGGAATATTTTAGGGCCAATTTCTCAATGTTGGTTAAAAAAGATGCTTCAGCATCCAGTAGAATTTGAGATTAATTAGAGGAAATGGCAAATTTATTTCAAGGGGAAGTTGTTAAAACATTCAGGTCTTGGAGGAACAAGTATGGGAGATTTTAAAAGTGACATAAGGAGGATTTGGATTTCGTGCATAATGTTTCTAACTCACACCAACAAAAAGAATAAATTAGGGCTAGGATATGTCTCTGAATACTGAGAGAGTATTTTAGGAAATTGTTCCAATGGAGAATTAAGCCCAATCTGAGGCAAGATTGTGGTGGTAAAGGTTATCTTTGGTCTGCCCCACCTTTCAGTTATTCTCCCTTTAGAAGCGCTTTTCCAGGGTTTTCATTGTGTTGCCAGGGTGGGTTTGACTCACCCGGAGAAGCCAAGACCAGGAGGCCAGCTTCTAAGAGGAGGCCTGGAAGATAGGCGATTGTAAGCAAACAAAAGATCAGATCCAGACCAGGGGAATCAACCCAAGCTGGACAAAATGAACAGAGTCCAAGGCCTTGGGAATAACAGCGGAGGAATCCTCTGTTCCTAGGATGTGTGTGTGTAGGGGGGAGGCTCAATTATAGCAAAATGCAGTTAAAAGCCTTTTTTGTGAATCCTGCTTCTAAAGTTGGCAGAGGTTACACTAAGTCCTAGACTCATCAAATTATATTGGACCCACTCTGTGCCCTGGTATCTGTCTGCGTGCCGCCCCATTCTCCATCAGGGCTCTTTTCAGCCATTCTTTTCTCTCTCTGTGTACTGAAATTCACCTATTCTGTATGTCAGGACCAATTCTCTAGATTACTAAACTTTCAACTAGCCTGATAATTAATCTGCACTCACAGGAAGTGGGACTTGAAGTACATTTTGACTGTAGAAATAGTGTTCCCTACCTCCTTTGTCTAATCCAATAATTATTCTAATGTCCTAGTAACATGGAAACTTCCCACCATCGTAAAATCTTATTTCATAGGCTGTTCTGTCAGATGGGACAGCTAAGTGGTGCCATAGTGGATAGAACAGTAGGCTTGGAATCAGGAAGATTCATTTTCATGAGTTCAAATCTAGCTTCAGACACTTCCTTGCTGTATGACCCTGGGCAAATCATTTGCCCCTGCTTGTCTCAGTTTCCTCATCTGTAAAATGAGTTGGAGAAAGATACAGCAAACTGCTCCAGTATATCTGCCAAGAAAACCCCAATGGGGGTCACTCAGTCTGACCCTGAAATGACTGAACAGCAAAGTTCTCTCAGCTCTACTTAGATGATTCATATTTGCCAGTACATTTCTGCCATGGAAACCCTCTTCACAAATGATGATTGGTCACTTTTCTGTAGCTTAGAGTCTTAGAGAACTGATTGGAGTTACAGAAAAGTTAAATGATCTGTCCATAGCTAATGTGTGCCACAGGTAGGATTTGAATTCAAGTGTTTCTAACCTTAAGACCAGCCCTCTTTCCACTATACTATGATTCTGCTTCTCATTGAAACACTTGCAGCCATAATGCATCTGGTATCCCAATATGGCCTTTTTAGAAAGCCTCCAGCCCAGGAATGATAATAAAATAGCTCTCCTTCGGCTAGCATCTTGGTCACCTAACGAGGTGCTCTAGTGTCTAGTGTGTCGGACATTGGGGGAAGAAGTTGTGAATTCAAATCTTCCTCAACTACTTAATACCCATATAACCATGGGCAAGACTACTTAAGCTGATGCTTGATTGAAGAGAGCTAATAATGGTTTTGATAGACATGTTAAAAAGGAATATCCCTTGAAGAAGTGATGGGATAAATCAGATTTTCATCTTACTCGTACCCTTCCAACTATTGTCTCCTCACATGTAAACTCCCTTGTATTTAACTTTTTACATATTTTTATATTTATGCACTTTATATTCATGGTAATCATATTTATATATGAACTTTATTTAAGATGTTTTTGCATAAGAGTTTTCCTTCTTTGTTATTGTATCCCCAATATTTTGCACACCTCCTTTATTAAGCACAGAGATCTTAATAAAAACTTGTCAATTGATTGCTTGATTGAGCAATGGGTAGGATTGTTCAAGAAGAGAACTTCCTAGTGTTGAATTTCTAATCCCTTGCTTAACCCGATGAGTCACACCACTTTTCTCAGGGAAATCTACATTAGATTTATGTTTGAAGGACATTCTGCATGTTTTCCCTTGAATCGAATCCTCTAAAAGCTTGTCATTACTTGTAAGTTATGAATGTCTCTGAATGGGATTATATTAACGCAAAAACATTGAATGTTATTTTCACATACATACTTTGATATTAGGGATGCTATGTGCTCTTTCATGTCTTTTTGGCCCCATGAGCTATGTTTGCTGAATATGATACTTTATATAAATGTGAAATCATTCCCTTACACAAGTCTTGGCAAATGGATGTTTCCCAAGGGCAGGAAAAATGGAGCGGTGTTTGGATCACACATCTGACTAGTAATGTAGTGGTGTAATTGACAGTAATTTTTTAAGATTATATTGGATGTTATAGTGGTTGCAGCTGTTAAAGAAACACTGTTTGGTCAAGTAGTACCAAAACAAAGGTCCCATTATTCTGTGACTAATAGTTTTTAAGAAAACCAGTCAGGAAGACTTGTGTTCAACTTCTGTCTCTGCCACATACAGCCAGAGTGAGTCTGGGCAAGTTATTTAACGTCTTAGTGTCCCAAGTAACTCTCTGTTAGACTATAAGCTGTTGAAAAGGACCCAACCATCATTGGTGAGTTTCTTCACTTGGAGTTCTGTGAAGGCAGCAAGGTAGAATAGATTAACCTCTGTTTACCTTAGTTTCCTCATATGTAAAATGAGTATAATGATAGCACCTACCTCACAAGGTTATTGTGAGGATCAAGTGACATGATTGTACTTAGCATATATCGCATCTGGCACATAGTAAACTCCATAGGAATATTTACTTATAATTATTAAGTCGTTGAAATAACAGGTCCCACCCAAAATCAAAAGGGTAGAATACAGTTAGAAGATTTTTAAATTTTATGGAACATGGGGTTTTATGGGTAATATTATCTTTTAGAAAATAGATATTCATCCAATTTCATGGATATAGATCATTGACTCTGACAGCCACGTAGTTCAGAGAGACGATATGACTTATACAAGCTTGCCGGCCAAGAAGAACTCATTCCCGTTCCCTGTTCTTTTGGCTCTGCTGCTCATTTTTATTTGAAAGCCAGTTTCCCAATACATGGAAATCCTTCCGAGAGGACATGTTGTCTTTGTGAATCAAACTTGAAAAGTGGATTTCTGAGTAATATAAGCAACAAGATGGAGAACTAACCATTTTCTCTGATCCCTACTATCTCTCAAACCTGTCTAAAACAGAAATTCAGTGGACTCCAAGATGGAACATAGCTAGAATCCAAAAGAAAGTTAAAAAATCTTGCATGGATTCTTATTGACCTTGAGCTCACTCAAGACTCCTTGCTCACCTCTCATGCTACCAGAATTGAGGCTGTACTAGCAGGTCCAAATTCACAATGCAGACTCACAAAAGTCTTAACCTCTTAAACCCTGCTCTACGCTCTTTAGAGCCATGTAGACTCCATTTCCAGATTGCAGAAGTTTGAAGCCATTTGGCCATAACTCTTCAGGCTCGAAAGCCTGCCAAGGGCTGCAATCCGTGGCACAATATTGCAAAACTCTAACAGCCGATGCTAAGCCAGAGACCTTGGAAATAGAGGGACTAAGAGATTAGCCAAGACAAGGTTCTCTCTCTCCGTGTGTCTGTCTGTCTCTCTGTCTCTCTGCATGTGTGAGTGAATGAGTGTGTGTATAGGAAGAAGCACTCAATCAAACCTAAGGGAAAGAGTATATGATCAGCCAGGATCAGTTCTGACCACTCAGAGATCAGTTGGGGCAGACTTAGACTGGGGAGTTATGAGTATAGCTCATATTCTCAGTATAGTAATATATTGTACACACACACAGAGATTATAGGAATAGGCTAAGATGCTTTGGGATCCAGCTCCCAAGAAAATCACACAGGGGGTAGAATCAGAAAGTGAGGAACACAGAAAATAATGGCAAAGGAAGATTTAAAATGCCAGAGATTTCAGGAAGAAAATTCCAAGGCCTTAGACATAAATAGGCAGATCAACAGGAAACATGGTAATAACAGAAGGAAATATGGCTTCCAGATCTAGTAAAGAAATGCAGGCGTCTATGATTAAATCCTGCCAAACAAAGGAAAGTGATCCAACACTTGATAAGACAGAATTTTGGAATAGGAGTATAACGTGGAACCATAATTTACTGTTTCTGCTTGGTTTAAAAGAGAAATGAGGAATATGAGAAAAGAATTTATGTCCTGCACAGCCAAAATAACCGACAAAATAGAAATGCTGCAATCTGCAAGGACAATTCTCACCGAAGAAACAAAAGAGAGAACTATAGATTGGGAACATAATGTATAGGAGTAAATGATACTCTAGAAGAGGAGAAGCAAAACATTAAAAGAAAATGCATTCACTATGCAAATTAAATATATTGATCTCAAAGACAAGATGAGTAAAAACAAGTTAAGGATCATAGGTCTCCCAGAAGAATGTGACTGGGTTAAAAACTACAATATCATCATGAAAGGAATAATAGAAGATAACTGCCTAGAACTTCTGTTTGTAGAAAATTAAATTCCAATCGAAAGAATTCACAGATCATTCCAGAAAGCAAAGAAACAAACAAACCAAGGCTGCAGACTCCAAGACATATAGTTCAGTGGTTATCTATATGCTCTCAATTTATAATCTAGAGAATTGCTTGAGGCATGGAGAATCAGAAATCTATATAAGCTCTTTGAGGATAGAGATTATTTTGCTTTATTTTGTTTTATTTATATCCTCATTGCTTGAAATATTGCTTAGTACATAGTAAGAGTTTAAATGTTTATTCATTGAATGAATGATTGGGGGGGGGGGGTTACTCTCTGTTAGAATCTGTTGAACTTAGATCTTCTTGATTCTGAGCCAGCTTTCTATCCAGAAGGCCATGCTACCTTTTCCATTTATATGAAAGATTAAATTATATAGAATCACAGAATATCCAATTTAGAAGGATTAGAAGTTATTTAGCTTAACTTGTACCTGAATAGGAATTTTCTCTACTATATTCTTGAAGAGGGAAGACCTCAGGTAAAAATAAAACTGCCATCGCCATTAAGGCAGATCGTTTCACTTTTGGACAGCTCTGATGGTTAGAAAAGTGGTCCTTACACTGTATCTAGATTTACTTCTTTTTAGTTTCCATATACTGCTTCAAATTCTACACTCTGGGGCCAAAAAGAGTACATCGGATGCAAGGATAGTGTTCTGAAAAGAATACTGGTTTCTAGTCAGAGTATCTGGGTTCAAATAATTTTCTGTTCTCCACTACCCAAAATCCATTCCATTTTGGTAGCCTTGGACTTTTTTCTAAAATGAAGGGCGTGGCCCACCCCAAGAAAGATATAACCTACTGATTTACATTTCTGGCTCTGTCATTAAAGCCCCTTGGCTCCAAACTTCCTTCCAGAGACCATCCTGCCTTCCATCTCCCAGTTCTCCATCTTTCCTCTTTTTTAATGTAGTTAAATCCACTCTGTCAATGCTTCTGGAAAGGCCATGTCATTAGACTGCTCTATTATGTACCACCCTTGTGACTTCCCAGAACAACCTGGCTTCCTTGATTATTACTCAAATCGCCCGGCTTCAAAAACAAACAACGAAAAACACTCGTTCGTTCATTCTTTCCTTAGAGGATCAGTCAAAGACTTTGCAGACCTTAATGTACCATACAAATGTTAGTTCTTGTTATATTGATGATTGGCAAAATGGGAACAATGATAATTCTCCTGCCTTCTTCACTGGGTTGTGGATCAAGTGATATTACATGAAATTTCTTTTCAAATTGCAAAGCAAATACATACATACATACATACATACATACATATATATACATATATATGTATATAGAATTGTTTGAAAAAAGGATTTTCAATTTTTACTTACAAATTTAAAATGACTATATTTTTGTATTCCCAGTAAAGTGCCTGGCACATAGTAGTTATTTATTAAATGCTTGTTGATACGCCTGTCAAAAAATTCCACTTCTAAAGGTTATTTTCACATTTCTGTTCCAGATTTACCTCCCCTTCCTTCCACTTCAAGAACAGGCTTTGCTGAATTTTCCATGAGAGAAAGAATGAGAGAAAAATTAAAAGCTGCAAGGGTGAGGATACATTAATAATTTTCTCAATGCTGATTGCAATTCCATAGCTCCTCTCTAGCTCATTTGCTTAATGCCGCATGCATTTGAATATTTTGGATTTATCTTTTGTGTTGTAAATGTTAATGTGGTATTTTAGGTTGGCATGGATGATTATTACCCACAAGAAGAATTTTATCTAATTTTCTAAACAATTAATTTGATTCTCATTTATCTCTTAAGAGTAAAAACCCTGACTATTTTTTCCTGATTAATATCAGCCGAGACCTGAGTGACAGACTCCCTTTCTGTCTGAAATGGATAATGATTTCCTCTTTGACTTTTTCAGTCCAAAGCAGAAAGTGCTTTGCTGCAGGAAATCCCTAGCCCCAAACCCAGGAGCTTTGTGAATCTCAAAGAAGAAGGGACTGGATTTGATGAAGAGGTGAGAAATATAGCAACCTTTTGAATCCTCTTGTTTTCATTAATAGGCAAAGACATATGATATTAGCGTTTCATTAAAGGTTTCTGAAACTGATATGAAGAGATGTCTGATGCTTTTTAAAATTCAATTTTGTAATTCTTCAATCAGGTAAAACTAAGTAGAATCCAATAGAAAGGCAGCAAGCTATCATTTCTTTTTAAAATATATATGTATGTATATATGATGTGTATTTATTTGAAATTCTATTGAAATGCCATAGGATTTAGAATAGGAAGAGACTTTAAAATCACATAGGCCAACTTGTTCATTTTAAAGATGCAGAAACTGATGGCCAGAGAAGGGGATCAATTAGTAAGCATTAAGTACCTAATCTGCACTTGACCCTGGGCTTGCTTCTGGAGAGAAAAATGTAAAAGTAATACAGTGTATTCCATCAGTCTGTATCCTCCTGGGCAGACAAATTATTATTGTTGTTGTTGTTATTATTTTTTGCTAAGACAATCGGAGTTAAGTGATTTGCCCAGAGCACACAGCTAGGACATGTTAAGTGTCTGAGGCCAGATTTGAACTCAGATCCTGACTTCAGGGCTGGTGTCTAGCTGCCCCCAGACAAATTATTTTCACAGATAACTTAATGTGGGATATGTACACAATAAATATAAGATGGTTTTGAACACAAACATGAACAACTTCCACAATCAGAAAAGGTCTCTTGAAGAAGTGGCTCGTGGAGAGAGCTAGGAAGGCGGGACAGAGGCAGAGGTGACAAGGGAGATGATTCTGGTTTGGGCAAAGGTGTGTACAAAGGCTTGGAATCAGGGGAGGGAAGAGCCAACGGGACAGTTTTTTAAAAATTTAAAAATCATGTAGCATGTACAGCTGTACATATGCTGCATAGGACAAGATAAGAGACTCATCTTGTGTTAAATCCCAGAAGCCATTAAAAACGCAGTCCTACAAATGACAATAAAGTGAAGGATCCCCATTTTTGTTCCAGTTCCAGTTAAATCAATTCAAGAAATCCTCATTAAGGCCTGGGAGGAGATAAAAATGGGTGAGAGTCCATTCTAAGCTGGTCTCAAGCTCCTCACAATCTAGTGGGGGAAGATAAGGTTGAGAGATAAGACTTGCTTCAAACTTTCAAAGATCTATAAATTTCTTGTCGTGGGCCCTCCCTGCAGAAACCCAGGAAGTCACCAGAATAGGATAAATGTGTGAGTACAAAATAGATTATGTCGAGTGCAGCGGAGGAAGTGGATGGTGTGCCAAAGTAGTAACTGGAAGGGAAAAGCTAGAGCTGACTGGCCGCGTGAGTGAAAGCTTCACAGAGACCATGGGATTCAAGCAGGATTTCCATCGGCTGAGCTGTTGGGCACAGGCATTTCAGTGATAAAGAATGGCAAAATGGTCTAAATGTTAGATACATAGATAGATAGAGGATAGATACTACTACTATTAATAATAATAATGCCTTAAGATATGTCCTGATTGCCTGGAACATAGAGCACATTAGGGGGATCGAGTTGAAATATAGAGGTTGGAGCTAGATTATAAAAGAATTTAAGTATCGAGACTAATTTTCCCAAGGCAGTGGGAAGGAGCACTGTAGATTGGTGAGCAGTGGAGTGACTTTATCGGCCCAGACCAGCATTAGGAAGGTTAAATACAGGAGCAGCATCGTGCACTGGGAAATAAATCCACAACGTCAGGAGAACCTGGCCCACTAGATAATGAAAATCTGGAGCCACGGTCACTCATTAAGTTCCTCACTAAGCATGTTCTGCATCCTAAGAGGGAGTAGATTAGGAAATGCTACCGTAGACTGAGCTTTTAAAGTAAGAAGGTCATTACTAAAGACATCTCGCTTCAGTATGAGCTGGAAGTGAAATGCCCGGCTAATGGGTGACCCAGTTAGGGGGCGGTGGCAGCTCTAATATAATAATGGCTCTGGAGGAACCGTTACATGGAGGGAAGAGAAATCGGGAGGGGAGAACTCCCTATGGGAGCTGAAGTAGTAAGCATATTTTTAATCAAATTGAATGCCATTCTGAAATGATGGGGAAACTCTAAATGTAAGCAATTATTGTGCAATCAAATGATCTATGATTATAGCCGAAGCATGATTATTGTATTGTGTCCAGTCAGATTAAAAAATATGATGCATGATTGCTGATGTTAATATCTTCTATCCAATCACAAGAATATGTTTAGTATGCTAATTCCATAGTGGGGGAGGCGAGTGCTTTCTCTGGGGCAGAAATAACAAGCGCAAGTAAGAATGGGGTCCTTGCGCTGCTGCCCGTGCTCACTGGAACGGGAGAGGCAGTGAATTGGGCTCCAAGTGAGGAGGACTTCAGAGCATCTCCCAAACCCCCCAAGTCGGAGCTCACTGACACCATACTTAGCAACGGTTAAGGGATTATGATCAGGAGCAGATGCATGTGTAGATCACTGGGCGCAGCTTAATGACTCTGAATTCTGGTTTCATGAATAGAGGGAACTCCAAGGAGAGGAGCTTCCCTTCGCCAAAGCAGACGGGCACCTTTTCTTCCAACTTAAAGCCTCAGATGATGGCGCAGAATCCTGATGGGTTTAGTGACTTGGCCAGAGTCATGTGACCAGTAAGCATCAGAGGCAGGACTGGAATCTGCATCTTTCTGGCTTTCATTCTGACTCTCCTTGCTGCCTCTCTGCAGACTGTGGAAGCTAATATTATTCTATTTGATTTCATAGACTATTTAGATATACTCCCATTGTGAACTCAGCCTGCTTTGAGTGCTTTTCCTTCAGTATAAATGTGAACACAGCACTGCCCTAGGAAAGGGAAGAACTATTTATTAAACACCTACTGTGCTGTAGGTGTTGTGCTAAACACCTACAAATATTATCTCCTTGATCCCCCAACTCTGGGAGGCAGGTGCTATTTATGATGTCGGTTTTACAGCTGAGAAAACTGAGGCAGGCGGAGGCTAAATAAACCATCCAGGCTTCCATAATTACCTAATGTCCAGGGATAGATGTGAAGTTATGTAGTCGCCATTCTCTGTGCACTATGGCACTACCTGGTTGTCTCGTAATAGAGTATTCAATAAACTTCTGGGAAATTCTTGTGGATTCCTGTTGCCTCAAAGATAAGTGAGTGATCTCGGAGGGGAAGGCACTAGCATTTTGGAGGAGTCCCGGGGATAGTGAGGAAGGGGACAGAGACAAAGAAAAGCCTCAGCAGAAGCTGAGAACACTTGGGAGAAGCCAGGAAAATAAAGAGACAGAAATTCAAGGAGTGGAAAACAGCCAGCAAAAATAAGAGTATCCTGTATGTGGGACAGCCTGTGGTGTGGAGTCAGGAAGACAACTTCCTGAGTTCAGATCTGGACTCAGACACACTGATTATTAGACCCTAGGGAAGTCACTTAACCCTATTTGCCTCAGTTTCCTCATCTGTAAAATGAGCTGGAGAAAGAAATACCAAACTTTTGGTATCTTTGCCAAGAAAAGCACAAATAGTGTTGTGAAGAGTCAGTCATGATGAAAAAAGGATTGAAAAACAACTTTATGACTTCGGTAGGAAAATTCAAAAAAAGAGAGGGATTGGCTTGGAAGGAATAATGAGAATTCAGCTTTAGATATGTTGAGTTTGAGATGTCTATAGGAATCCAGTTTAAAAAGTCTAAAGGGCTCCTGTAATTCAGTAGAGACACTGGGGGATAGGTAGCTAGACCTGGGAATTATCTTCCTAGAGATGAGAATTGAATTTAAGGTGATAGACAAGATCTGAGTGAGATAATATAGAATGAGAAGAAAGCCCAGGACAGACCTTTGGGGCGACATCCACGATTATTAGACAGAACATAGAACAACATCTAACTAAAGGGAATAAATTGTCAGATATATAGGGGAAGAAAATAAAGGTTGGGATAATAAATACGTAGGGAAAAGAGAGTTCCAGGGAGAGAAGGAAGAAAATCGATTGCAGTCTGCAGAGAGGTCACAGAGGATCAGAACTAAGAAAAACCAGATTTGATCACTTTACTTTCACTTTGGTTTGCACTCGTTCCCTAGGAATTACAATAATCAATAGTCAAGAACTAAGCCTTTTCAAGGGTTCATTTCCCTCTTCTCTTGTCCCTAATATCCCCAGTTTACGGTTTCTTTCAAAACTGCAAGAATTTGTGTAGATATTTCATCGATTCTTTTAGTCTATCTCTGGGTATTTCATCCATTTTTTATTCCATCTGTGTGAGTTTTCAAGCACTCTTGCCTCCATCCCCACACCCTCATTGCCTTCCTAGCAAATTTTCATAAATTGTGATCGTCAAATGACTCATCATTTCAGGGGTTAGACTTAAGATGATGAGGCGATTGAAATTTAACTTGACTGGTTTTCCAATGAGAGATATAAAATTCATAGACCAGCTCATACTTGTTTATTTGGTTTTTTTCTCCCTGATTTATAGGATCTGACAGGGCTTAGTTGGCACGTAGCCTTTAAGAAGTTGGAGTCACTTCATTCCAGATGAAATGTTGGAAAAGGACTTTAATACACAAGTATCCATCTAAAGGGTTTCTTTATATATATATATATTTTTTAAATGCAGCCTGGCAAAAATGTCCTAAAGGAGCCACAAGAGGAAGATTCCCAGAGATCTGCAAGAGTCAAGTTTCGGGATTCTGGGAGGAAGCCCAAGTTCAAACCACAGGTTAGAACTGGTGTGTTATCCTTGGGTGAGTTTTTCTTCTTCAGGAGAGGAGGACAATGAAACAATTACTCAGTTTTTCCCATTCATTCTTGTGCATCATTCTTTGCCTCGTATAAGGCTCAGGGGGGAATAATATTTTATGGAAGAACAGGCCGTATCATATAGATACATTGGATTCCTAAAGGTTAATAAAAAGTTATTGCCTTGCCTACATATACAACAAACCAAAAAGGACCCCAACAGCCAAGGATGCAATTGGCCTTTATCAAATTGAATGGGAAGAAAGCTATATCTTACTACTAATTAAATAGAACTATTCTAGCATTTACCTATGAAATAGTAATCCTTGGCATTTGGAAAATCACTGCTAAAATGATCAGGTCTCATGGCTACAAATAAAATATTTGTGTGGCTTAGAAAAAGCTTTTTGTAGTTTATGAGAAGTGAACTAATCAAAATTTGACCTATAAAAGAATACCCCGAGGCAATAAATTCCATTCATTAAAGTTCATTGTCTATAGTCCACTAACTTTTTGAGATACCAATCTTGTGTGATGACTGGAACGTCATTATTACTGCTCACATAAAGGTTGTTTTTAGTTAGTTATTTATACTAAGGTTATTTAAATTTAAATCATCTGAAAATCCTGTGGCCTCCTTGTGTAGGTCCGTCCTGGATTCCCGTCTGCAGAAGAAGCCTATAACTTCTTTACTTTCAATTTTGATCCTGAACCCGAAAAGGATGAAACAAAAGACAAAAGTGGAGAAGAGTCCTATCAGGAGGTGGAAGAAGGGGAGGAAGAGGAAGAGGAAGAGAAACCAGGTCAAGAAGAACAAGTAGGGGAAATAGCATAAAAATCACAATAATGATGATGGCAAAGGATGAAAGGTTCAGAACAAATGTGGACTGACTGACTGCTAGGAGAGCGCCTCAGGTGTTTCTTGATCGTACGTGGGTCATTTCGGTGAATGGAGGCCAATAATGAAAGAGCCTCAGCTCTCTGATTATAAATTCATAGAAATCAATGTCTTTTGGCTGGCAGATTAGTGTTAGTGTCAGGAAGAATAGGGTCGGGACCTTCCTGCGTCTTATTCTACTAGGGGGCTAGCCTTGGATCGGTCACTAATCACTAACTTCTCTGAGCCAGGGAGGGCCGGCTGATCTGCCTCGAAGCGGGGAGTACTGTGGTCAGCACTGGAGAGCACTCCCCACCCAGGAACACCACAGACAGAGTTGTTCTTAGACGTGCTGTTCTTAGAACGAGACCATATCAATGGCGTACTGTCTCAGTGTCCCTCAGACCGTAGCAGTTCTCATTCACACGATTCTTTAAGGTTTACAAAATGCTTTTTAACACAACCCTGTGAGGTGGATGGGACATGTATCATTATCCCCATTTATAGGATCCAGGATCTCATAGTTGATGTATCAGAGGAAGCATTTGAACTCAGAACTCCTGCTTCTAAAGCCACTGTCCTTTTTATTCCATCACACGGCCTCTGGGCTAAAATAACCTTCCACAAATGTAGAATTCTTCTCGGACCACAATGGATTTTTTTTTTTTTTTTTTTGGTGAGGCACTTTTTTTCCTCTGAGATGCTCTTTTGTCTCGGGTTCCTTGCACAAATTCAATTCAATCCAACAGATACTAATAGAGTATGAGGTACCATGACAGGTTCAAAGGCAAAAGTGAGATCTGCCTTCAAAGACTTTCTAGTATACTAGGATTCATAATGTGCTGAGTGTCTTGAAAGTTTTAGACTACTAAAGCTTATAGCTGCACTGATTTTCTATTCTCATTACACTTTATGCAACTCTAGTATATTATTTCTTAGACTAGATTTATTACTAGATCCCAAAAGTCGAGAAAGTTGCAGACTCAATTTTGGAGTGTCTAAACACTATATTGAACAAATTTTAAAAATTATTTTAATTCTGAGTTTTGACAGTTTCTTCGGTCAGGAGCATATTTCCTCCAATCATACAGGTCGTAACTTTTGCATCCCTTAACCAGTCTTAAAACACTATTACCAAAAGTATTTTGACCCGGTAGCCAATCTTTTGGAGATAATTTCTCTAGGTTTACCTAGCACAGCCCTCTCAGAGAATACATAGAGTCTTCTATCATGTTTATTCCATTGGACCTGCCAGAGCGCAGACTTCAAGAAACCAGAATCAATGCTGTTGACATGAGGAGGCCCTGACTAGTTCATGACCATAGTTAAAAAACAAACAACCAAAAAAATCTCAAGTCTACAATTATAATAGGGCTAGAAGCTGCTGGATAAGACACACTATCATTCATTAAGTCTCATAATTGGACACAATTGTAACAGGCACCTGGTCCAACACCCCGGCCTAGTGCGAAAGCTCTCTCCAGGATTTATAATTTGAAGTTAGAGACACAACAAGTTCCACGTTGTCTTCACGTAATCAAATCACCACCTGTCTTGAACATACTTTCAAGTATCTGGGGCAGAAAACAGTCACAGGAACTAAAGGCTGAGCCTGAAAGTTTTTTAGAAGGACCCCCAACCACAGAGAACACTGAACTTAACAAAGAATCGATATCCTCCCTCTATCCCTCATTTTACAGGGAAATAGAAATTTCTTAGCTGATGTGACAAAATAGGAAATAAATTCCTTAAGATAAATTAAAACTCTAAAGTTAGGGAATTTTAAAACTGTAATGCATCATGTTAAATGTGGCACATAATGCCAAACATACACACTAACACACACACGTATGTATGTTTGTATTTAGTCTGTACATATATCCCAATTCTCCTGGACCTGGAAATTGAGACAAAAATAGACAGAACAAAAGTTCATAGACATTTAACAAGAGCAAAAGGCTGGCCAACTATGAAAGAAATATCTGTGGCCTGGAGAGGTGAATGTAAGACCTTAATCATAGAGAGACGACCTACAACATCCTAGATATATTGGGAAGTAACACAGAAGGAGTCTTAATTTCCAATAGGCAGATGGCATTATGCCATGCTGCTGACAAAAGCTATTTTTTCTTCAGGGTAGGGAGAAATTTTCTGACACACTTCTAGGAAAGGAATGAAAAAAGAGGCGTTCATTTTATTGACATTTAATTTACAGCCAACCTGGCTTAGATTCCTGTATTCTATAAAGAAATGGATGCTTCTGATTTCAGCAGTCAGCTGAAATGACTGCAAACCACAGTCCACTGTAAATGAAGGAAAACCTTTTCGTATCCCCAGAATGCTAGTATTTACCATTTAAATGCCATGTTTCAAATTTTAATTTTTCACTTTTCTTACAGATCAAAAGTATGTCTTACTCAGCATCTGACAGTAGCTCCAGTTTTTAAGATTACTTACATATCAGAAAATGGTATTTAAAATAACTGTTTTACCTGAAGATAATTAGTCGACTCTTGACTTTTAAATTTAAAGAACAGTAATTCACAGGAGTTGTACTATAATGCTATCTCTGGGGACTATACCACCCTGAGGAACTCTCTTAATGTAATGAGGTCTTCTTGAAATGGCCGTAATTGAATTCAACCCCCATTCATGCGATCTGAGACTTCACACTGAATTCTCCACTGCAGCAAACAGATTTATAGTCAGTTTCTAGGATGCTAATTACCAGTAGACATTGGAATATTAATTTTTTTCTGATTTCTTCCCATTACTTTTTACCTCCACGATTTAAATATACAAAACAAAACTTTAATTTCTCCAGGAGATCATGTCTACCTTCTGGAAATTACAGTGAGACTCATATATATGCTCATCTTCCATGAGCAAACCTCTGATTATAGCACACTCCTCCCCTTGGACCCCCCAAATCCGTCATTCCCCTCAGCGTCCTGTTGTGGAACATCATCCATAAACACAGTCAGTTCTGCATCCTTTTTTCATCATTCTGGCCGTAAGATTCTCTAGTTCATTGGCTGCTATAGAAAGCTTTACTTCCTTTGCTTAGAGCTAAAAGTTCCCCTTTGAAGCTTCAAGTACTTCCCCTTCGGATTCTTGCATTTGAGCAGTCAGTGAATGAGTCCCTGTGGCAGAAATTCATGACTTTGGAAGTTTTGATTCTTTATCTCTCACTCTATGTTCTTCCCTGTGGAAGATTTCTAATCTTTCTAGCCTCTGGGTATATGTATATGTTGTGTGTGTGTGTGTGTGTGTGTGTGTGTGTGTTTGTGTATATATATATGTATGTTGTATGTGTCTTTTTCTGTGTCTGTGTCACTCTCTGTCTCTTTCTCTCTCCCATCTCTCTGTCTCTCTATCTCTGTCTCTGTATCTCTCTCTCTCTTTCTCTCTCTGTCTCTGTCTTTGTCTCTCTCACTTTCTCTCTCTCTCTCTCTCTCTTTGTCTCTCTGTCTCTGTCTCTCTCTCTCATATCTCCCCCTTCTTTTTTTTCTTCTCTCTTTTTCAGACTTGTCCCTTAGGTAGCAAAAGTTTCCCAGAAGGAAAACTGAAGAGTTCAGAAGTAATAAGAATGTTAGGTCAAAAGTCAACAGCAGCAGACACAACCAGCAGCCCAATGATGGCTTCTTAAGAAGCTTTGAAAAACAGACCTTCTCTTCTCAAAGGCAGCACGGCTCATTGAATCCCACATCCACATTTTCATTTTGTGGGTTTTTTTAAAATAAGGACTGCCCATCATAACATAGATGAGATGAACATACACTGGCAATAACATCATTAATACTTTCTAACCAAACCCCAATCCAAAGTTTTGAAAAACAACTGTGACGTTGTTCCAACGGTAGCCCATTTATTACAAGGACACTCTTGAGACCTTCACTGCTCCCTTCAGCATGATGCTTTCTGAACCGTGTTTTTATGAGAGCAATTAACAGGTTTAAGCAGGGTATGTGGGTCATTGGTTTCACTTTTCCTTTGTTCCATTATTTTTTTTCCAGTAGAAAGCAGTTAATAATTCTGATGCTCCATGGCCAGGAAACCATTTGCCTAGTTTATAAAAAGCACTCACTAAAAATGTACCGCATACGCATAATTATTATAATGACAGTTCAAAAGAGTTTGAAGAGGATCTGCAGGTCAGCTGGGAAAGATGGAGAAGTGGCGTCCATAACGATCCTTGCAGAAAAGATTTCTTGCTAGATATTCGAAGCAGCCATGACAGCTCTGTTCGGTGTCCAGAAGAACAGCCCAGTCCCTTCCTTAAGCAAGGCCTGAATCATTCTAACTTTGGCTCCTTTTAAATTAAGCGACCTTCCCCCCCATAAGTGCTATCTTAAAGAGTTGAATGTGCCCTTTTTCCAAGTTCTGGAGGTCTTTCTGATTACAGAAATAAGGCGTGGGGTCTCAACATAAAGCAGGAGCTATCATTGGATAGCATATGTGAATTCAGCTGTCAACTCTGATTGTTTCCTTGGCTGAATTAGTTAATATTTTCGAGTCTTAGTTTCTTCACCTGAAAAATGGGTATAATATCTGATGTACAAAATATATCTGTAATACTTCAGAGGGTTATTTTGAAGGAAACTTCAATGTGATATATATGAGTTATTATTCCCAATGATGATGGTGATTATAAAAGACATTGGAATCAGAGACAACAATTAGGCTTGAGCTTTAAAAAAAAAAATAGGAAGAGAATTCAGTGTGAGATACATTAAAACTTATTAATGGATAAAAAGAATTTCTTTTCTAAAAAAACTTATAGCAAAATACAGTCTGAGCAATTTTCTTATTTGATGCAATTGTAGGGTGAAGAGGAGCTAACTAATGAGAAAGAAGCTGACGCCTTCTTGCTCGACTTAGATCAGACAGCCCCTGATTTTCTGGCAGTCAGAGCTGCCGAATATGAAAGCATCCATGAGATACAGCACAAAGAAAAAGAAATTCTCTTCAGACCCAGTTCTGTTACAGGTATGGGATGTTTCCATTTTGCCCCTTTCATTGCTTGATCGCTTTCTTGAAAACAAAATATGGGTTGCAGAAAATATAACAGGAGTGCCTCTGAATCAGCTCCTTGTCTGCTCTCAGATTTGGTCTGACTGTAGATATAAAATATCTGCCCTACTTTTTAAATATTCATATTCCAATACCTCCCTGAATAATGTTTTCTAGTGTTCTAAAAACACTGTAGAATGGTGACTCTTTTCTCTTTTTAATTAAAATTTCTCATGGTCAAATATACCAGAGCTCTTCATATTTCTAAAGTCATAAATTATTCCAAGCAAGTTTCACTTGAGAAATTAATTTCAGAATCTATTAGAAGCCAAAGAAGAAGTATCCCTAGTTGATGATACTTTAAGAAAGATCTCTTGAAAAATTTAATCAACTTTTGTGATTTCAGACAGGAGAAAGAAATGAGATGACTTTTGAAAAAGGTGCATTAGAGCTTGGGAGCCAGATCAGACTTGAATACATTGATTTATAAGTTATTCGCATAGAAGCTATGTAAATAGATAGAGCTTTCTGAGGAAGAAATTGAACAGAGGGAAGAGAAGGGGGAGACACTTTAGGGCAATGCTCATCTAATGGGGCATTAAAAAGGGTATAAGATGGAAGAATACATCATGGAGGTAAGAAAACAAGTATATTATGGTTCTGTGGAAATCAGGAAAGGAGAGGAGATAAGGATGGATATTCCACAGGTCATTTAAGGAAGTCCTTAGTCAAAGAGGACAGAGAAAAAGACATTAGATTTAGTGACTGGGAAGTTCATGACCAAATCAAAAGTGAAGGCTCTCTTGAAGAAATGGGGGCAAAAGCTATATTCTGAGACCTTAAGAATTCATGAAAGGTAAGGAAGTGGAGGCCATGAAAACAAAAGATTCCTTCATTGAATAGGAGGTTGAATGAATTAATCTCTAATTTTTTTGGCACTTTTCGAATGGCAGAACGCTGATGGGCATTTACTAGTTGACCGATTTTAGCCTCGGCAGATAAGCCATTTGTACGTGCTCTCCTAAGATTTAAATAATTGGTGGATATTTGGTTCACAGTAGAAATCTTCCAATAAGTATAATAAAACACGTGTCGAGTTTAGGAGCCTAAATGATTTACAACATATACGTCTAAAGCCCAGCATTGAAGAACAATCAAAATCCATGCTTGAGGAATTCCTTTTAAAGGAAGCGAAATGACTCCGACTGCTTCTGACTTCTAACCTATTTTATCTATTTCTTTGAAAAATTACTTTCATTCCTAAAAAAAGAAAAAATGAAAAAAAAGCTAGAAATATCCCTCACCAGATGGTGTATTACAGTGATTGATTATCGTGAGGGAACACTCTTTTCTCCGTCTTTGTGATTTGAAATATTTCATCAGCTCAGTTTCAAATTCATATTCTATTCCTTTCTTCCCCTTGTGACTCCTTTTTCTTAAATCACTTCTGCCTGAAAATTTAGCTCTATAAGAATTCCAATAAATGTAGAGTCATGTTAAAAGAATCAAATTTCACTTTTATATGGCATGTTGGATCTCAGCTATTCAGAACACTATAACTTCTTAATCCTCCCAGTGTCCCTTTAGGAGAGATTGGGAATTGGAAGAGAAGTTCCACCCCAGTTTGTGAGAAGCCCAGAAAGTGTGTGAAGCTAATTAGAGACATGGGAGGATCTCTGAGGGGAGAGTGAAGAGAAAGAATGGAAAACCGAGGACAGCGCCTCTGGAAATGCTCCCAGAGGAAGAAAATTGAAGTCTGAGACTGTCTTTGCTCTGCGTCTTGTCTTAGAATGGTCCCTGAGTAGACAGTTCTGCATTGTTCCCCTACATCACTGGATACTTCTGCAGTCCAGCACAAAGGCCATTGGAGAGCAGGGGTCTGCTTAGCATCTGGGCAAGGTTCCAGGCTAGAGGAACGCTGGGAAGGCAGGTCATGCAAACCTCATGCAAAGTTTCTGATTTGCTCAAAAGAGCCCTGGCAAGCTTGATTTCATTTGGATCTGAGTTCTTCCTTAAGAAGACTGGCAACCCTGGAAGAGACAGGGAATGTTCAGGCTCGGCATGGACACCGCTTTCCAGTGGGCTGAAAAAATAACCTAACATGGGAAAGCTGCCCCTCAAAGGGAGATTTTTCCTTTTTCATGTTGGAAAATTTTAAATGCTAGGGTTAGTTGACATCCTTCCATTTTCCTTCCCCTCTCCCCCAGACCTTTTTCATCACTCTCCAAAGCTATCCTAAATTAAAACAACCGTCACAGGATTCATGGGTGCTATCCAGGGCTTCTCTATGTTAATGCTCTCACCAGCTCTAGTCCCTGAGTTACTAGTATGAGCACCTACTAGGAGATTTGCATAATTAACAGGAGATGAGAAAGGCGTGACATCTGACTGTAAACAGTATCATTTGAAGCAAAATGCTGTCAGCATCATCTCACACCAGATACAAAAGGAGGTCAAAATGTCTCCATGATTTACATGTAAAGGGTGATACCCTAAGCAAATTAAGAGAGCATGAAATAGTTTATCTGTCAGATTTATGGATAGAGGAAGAATTCAGGACCAAAGAAGAAATAGTAAATGTAAAATAATTCATTTTTATTATAAAAAAAATTTTTTTTAAGAATTTGCACAAACAAAATCAATGCCAGTGAAATTATAGCAAAGCAGAAAACTGGGGAATGTTTTTTGCAATAAGTGTCTCTGATAAAGGCCTCATTTCTCAAGTTATACAGAACTGAGTCAAATTTATAAAAATACAAGTCATCCCCCAATTGATAAATGGTGAAAGAATATGAACAGGCAGTTTTTAGTCAAAGAAATAAAAATTGTCTATTGTCATATGAAAAATACTATTGATTAGAGAAATGTAAATTAAAACAACTGAGGTACCAGCCTACATATATCCGAGTCACTAAAAAAAGGAAATTGTTGGATGCTGTAAGGGATGTGGAAAAACTGGTACAGAATGCACTGTTGGTGAGTTGTGAACAGATCCAGCCATCCTAGAGAGCAATTTGTAACTATGCCCACCAGAATATAAAACTTTGTATGCTCTCTGATCCAGCAATGCCATTCCTAGGTCTGTATCCCAATGACATCCAAAAAAGAGGAAAAGGCAAATTTATACAAAGATATTTATAACAGTTCTTTTTAGTGGTGGCTAAGAATTGAACACCAAAGGGATGCCCACCGATTGGGGAAACTCAGAATAAGATTGTAATAGAATATTCTTGTGCTTTAAGAAATGACAAGCAGGATGATTTCCAAAAAACCTCAAAAGACATTCACATGAACTAATGCATAATGAAGTGACGTGAATATTATATACACTTTAATGTTTGATAAAGAATTATAAATGATTTAGCCCTTCTCAGTAATACAATGGCTCAAAACAATCCCTAACGACTAATGATGAAGTAGGCTTTCTGTCTTTAGAGAGAGAACTGGTACTGAGTGAATGTAGACTGAAGCATGCTATTTTTCACTTTCTTTCTTTCATTTTTTCTTGTATTCGGGTCTTCTTGTACAAAATGATCAATATAAAAATGTTTTACATAATTTCACATGTATAATCTATATCTGATGGTTTATTCTCTCAGAGGGAGGGGAGGGATAGATTTTGGAACTCAAAACTTTAAATTAAAATGTTTTTTTAATTACTCAAATAGAAAAATAATCTACTATCACACTTAGATTGCTACCACAAAATAGTTACACTCACTCTTTCATTTATTCATCCACTTATTTATTTAGGAAGCATTTATTAAGAACCTACTGTTCCAAGTGCTAAGGAATATAGAAATAAATAAGCTATGCTTCATGTCCTCAAAAAATTTCAACCCATGTATAACAATATGGAGTAGTATTTAAGGAGGAAAGAACAGAATGTATTACAAGTGTTAACAGCTTGAAGACAACATGGAGTTCCTCTTGTTCAATTCCTTCATTTTATAGAAGAGAAAAATTAAGCATAGAAAGTTAAAATGACTTGCAAATTCACACAGGTAGTGTATCGATCAAAAAGTGAATTAAACATCTGAAGATTTAGGAGACATAGAATGGAAACATGTATTTATATAATTTGCTATAATTAATCTATACATTTAGCTTTTTATTATATCAGTTCTAGAAAATTAACTTGGAAAATCTGTTGTTTTAAAAGAAATAGCAAATCATGTCTCAGGTCATCATGAAATTAAGAACAGATTAACAATGATAATTACAACTGGCATTTATATACTAAATGTTTTCAAATTAATTTTTTGCATATTATCTCATTTGTGCTCATGATATATTCTGTAGTATATTATTATTCCCATTTTCAGAAGAAGAAACTGAAACTCAGAAGAGTTTAATGATTTGCCCTAAAAAACACAAGTATTGGTCAAGGGATATGAGTTTCTTTGTCCTGATTCTAAATCCACATCTCATACCTCTCAATAGACTATATCTCTTTAACTAATTTGAATGGTACAGTATGATATTGACTTTTTTTTAACCTAGTTCCTATTTATAAAAAAATCCCTGAAAATATGCAACCAAGATACCTTGAAGATGAAGGGCTTTACACTGGAGAAAGGCCAATGGTTCCTCGAACTAATCAAAACATTATGGAGAATCGACTGCTGATACAAGAACAAGTAAGTAATCAGTATCCATATGAGATAAGGTGTTATATATATGGAATCTTAAGAATAGTCAGATTCCTGATTTTGTATGTGAATTTTGTATATTGATCTTTTCCCCCATGAGATTATAGCATTATAAATATCTAAATAATCAAACTTCCTTTTTTTGTATTTTAATGCAATTTTATTTTCAGTTCCAAACTCCCCACCCATTGAGAATACAAGAAAAACCAAACTTTTTACAAATATGTAGCCTTGCAAAACAAATTCCCATATTAGCTATATCCAAAAAAAATAATTATAAAGAAAAGAAAAAGAAAATATGCTTTTGTTTGAACTCTCAGTCCCCTGTCTTTATATTTTGAAGTAGAAAGCATGTTTTATGATATTTCTTTTGGAATTATAGTTGGTCATCTTGCTGATCAGAAATGTTTTTGGAGGGGGGTATGCCTATGTTTTTTCTTATAGAATGACTTAAATGGAAATAAGGTTTATGTGACTATGCATTTATAACTATGTCAAATTGTTGCTCTTCTCAATGGAGGTAGAGGAAGAAAGGAAAGGAATGAATTTGGAATTCAAAATTTGAAAGAATGTTAGAATTATTTATACATGTAATTAGGAAAAAATAAAATATTAAATAAGCTTTTCAAACAAATAAATTATTCTTCCAGCCCTGTTCAATTCACCTTACATTAAGTCATACAAATCTTTCCAGGTTTCTCTGAAACCATTTCATTCATCATTTTTAATAGTAAAATAATATTTTATAACATTTATATGTCATACTTTATTTAGCCATTCCCTAATTATTGGGCATATTTTTAATCTTTAATTTTTTGTTTTACACACACACACACACACACACACACATACACACACACACACACACACACACACACACACAACTGCTAAAAAATATTTTTTGTACATATGAGTCCTTTTCATCTTTATTTGAGCTCTTTGGGTAGCAATCTACTAGAATTACCACCAGATCAAAGACTATACACAGTTTAATAACTATAACTTTGGGGGACAGTTTCAAATTGCTAAGCTAAATGACTAGATCTGTGTTAAAGTACCTGTTTTTCCATAGCCCATTCAGAATTTGTCATTTCTCTTTTCTGGTCAGTTTTATCAATCAAATGTTTGTGAGATAGCACCTTAGAGTTATTTTTATTTTCATTTCTCTAAATAATAGTTACAGAACTTTGTTTCCCAATGGCCATTGTTAACTAGGATTTCTTCCTCTGAAATTGTTCCTGTTCTTTGACCATTTATCTTATTCTTATAAATTTGATTCTATTCTATCTGTAATTTTAGAAATGAGATTTTTATCCGAGAAATTTTTTCAAATAATTTTTACCACTTTCATACTTCTCTTCTAAATTTTAGCTTGATTGCTTTTATTAATGTTAAAATTTTTATTTTATGCAATCAAAAACTTTAATTCTATATAAAATCAAAATTGTCCATCTTTCCTCCTGTGAACCCCTCCACCTCTTGTAATCACGAGGTCTTCCCCATCCACAGATCTGACAGGCAATTTTTACCACACTCCAATAATTTGTTATTTTACCACTCTGTCTAAATCATGAACCCATTTGAAGCTCATGCAGGATGAGATGTTGTTCTATACCTAGTGTCTCCCAGAATACTTTCTATTTTTTCCAACAGTTTGTTGAATAGTGAATTCTTTCCCCTTCAGATTTTAGCAAACACTCTGCTCCTGTGCTCATTTGCGTCTGTCTATTGCATGCCTAATCTCTTTCTCTGATCAATTTGTCTATGCTTAATTAATACCATTGTTTTGGTGATTATAGCTCTGTGGTTTAGTTTGAGATCCAGTATTGTGAGACCCCTTCTCATTTTTAAATCGATTCCTTTAATATTCTTGATCTTCTTTCTCTTCATATTAATTTGGTTATTATTTTTATAATTCTATAAAGTAATGCATTGATAGATTTTAGGGGGGTTATTATTATATTGGCTTAACCTAACTATGAGCAATTTTTTTTGTATTTTGGTTAAAAACAAGGAAAAATTAATGAAATAGAATACATAGAACACAATAGAATAATTATATAATAGCATACAGTAAAAATGCTTTTTTTAAAGATCCATCTCTAGGTTTTTGTTCCATTTTTTTGCAGAATGTTTCATTTGAGAGTAATGAAAATAGATTATAGATCAAAACTTAAGTTTTAATGGGGAAAATACAAGTTTTCTTTCTAAGAGAGGAAATATCAAAATCATAAGATACGCATGTTTAACATGAAATTATTCTGGGGTCATTTTGTAAGTCATTTGCATATTATAGAAATAAAAATATACTTTTTGTGCTCATCTCACAGGAGAGAAAATGGTTTGGTGATGACGGCAGGATCCTAGCACTCCCCAATCCAATTAAACAGTTTTCTACAAGACCACCAATATTCTCACAAGAAGAAGTCATAGAAGCAGGACTAGAAACATTATATAAAAAGGTAATAACAGTTTCACATTTTAAAATATACTAGCTTTAATGTTCCTTCCCATTAAATGTTCAATACTGGGTTAGTTACTCGCACCATCTCTTAAGACAATGAATTATACTCATAGACTTTAAGTGTATAACAGTATTTATAGCATAGAAATACTGTAACAGCAAAATTATTAGGGAAAAGAATGGAAGGTGTGTAATTAAATAACAAGTGTTTATTGTATATTTTGCCAAATATACTCATATATGTACATGATCATAATCATTGTGAATTTACAATCTTGTGTTCTTGCTTGTTTTATTTTACATTATTTCATATAAGATTTTTATATATTGATGTATACCACATACTTTCATTTTAAATAGTTGTACTGAATTAAATAAGGTGTAACAGAAAGAACCACTGGACAGTTAAACAGAAGACTCAAGTCCCAAAGCCAAATTTGGCCAGTTGTCGTGTGTTCTTTTAAAAACTGCTTAATTGGCATTAGCCCTCAATTAGGAATTGTGACATTTTAAATCTATTCAGTGATCTCTGCAGATCCTTTCATGGCCTTTTTCTCCTTTTCTCCTGTCACAAAGTACAAATAGCAACAAATAGAAAAAACAGCCTCTATACTCCTAGCCCTTCAATAAATTGGCCTAGAAAAAGTATATCATAATTTAATACCAGGTCTGAATAAGATAATGCTGTTTGCTCTAGAGGAAGTGCCTTACAATATATAAAGAACTTTTGTAGTTATTATTTCCTTTGATTGTCATAGAAACCCTCTGTCCTCTCCTAACTTTCCCTCCACCATTTATTCCTCTGTTATTTTTAGGAAGCTCCTGCTACTTTTAATGGCTTTCCAGAGTCAACGGTCAGGGATTATTTGGTGCCTCTGTTCCCGTTATTTATTTGTATCATTAGGATATTCTCACAATTCTGCAATTAAGAAAGCAGCAAATTTTAAAAAATAATGGCGTCCTCCCTCTACTCCCTAGCTTAGTCCTTTCTTCCCTGAACTCCAAATGGCCAACATATATGTTCTCTCCTAAAATCTGGTCAAATTCTCATCAAAAGTAGGTGACTTCTAAAGTCTCATTCACCTCTAGACATACGATTCTTGGTCTTGCGATCCATATCCTCTCAGATGGTTACAAATTAAACCTGTTTCCTGAGCTATCAAATGGATTGTCATGGACCTCTAAAAAGACTGAAGAAAACTAACTCTTTGGCAATCATTTCAGGAACCTGGTTGGCCAAAATGGAGCCCCCTATTCTGTTCATCTCCCATATGATCAGCAGAATTCACTGTGAATTTGATACATACTATAAAACTTTGATTCCTTCCTATCATTACTATTGAGATGACATATGGAATTCACTCATGAATGTGATTTGACATTTGTCTCAGCTCTATTAATTTTTTTTATTTGAGAAAGAGAATGGAAAAATACGAATGAAATCTCTTGCTGTTACTCAGAAAACTTGAACAAATGTCTTTGAAGATAAAGAACTACAGGAAATGTTTTATATTGGAGAAGGGATTAAATTCAGTGTAGAGGAAATGCAAATTAATATATCTTGGGGGAAAAAAACTAAAAAAATCTAAGAAAGAAAATAATCTTGAGACTTTGAGAATAATCTTAAGCAGTGAATAGAAAATATAGCTCACCACAACTCATGTTACAATTGTCTAAAAATCCTCCAAAGAGCTCTGCTTTCAGAATCCCAATCTGAATTTGGATAAACCAATATCAAGCATATGCAGGTTTTTCAACTTTCTGATCAACCCAATGAGAACTATATTTTCCCAATCTTTTAACATTCTTCATTTTTATGTGTTTTTTTGTTAAGGCTTTTGTAATTTCCCAGTGCTAATGTAGAAGCTTTTTTAAACATGCTAGGAAATACTGTTTTTCCCCTACGGTAAATAAATTGGCAAGTATCTGAGGCACTTTATGCACCTACTAGTTTCCTTATGGAGTAATTCTGGGACTGGGTTTTTGTTAGTTGGTTTGGTTTGAGTTTTTGGAGGGGGAGAGAGGTGGAGTGTTCTAGTTTTGAACTGCAGACTGAACAGTCAATTTTATTTCGGTATCAAAACAATATATTTCCTAGATACCATTTCATCCGGAAGAAATGCTCTGTCCCAATACAATAGTTTTTTTTTTTTTTAAATAATAATAGTTTATGATTAGATGACCTAAACTTCAGACTGAGATCACGGCAAATTATTAAAATATGAGATCATGTAGATCTGGACAAAATGAGGTAAGATGTGAGTATCCTAAGTAACCAAAGGGAAAAAGACTAAATAGAACAGTGATTCTAAAAGTTACTTTAGTTCATACTTAGAGTGCTATAGAATAGGCTTTGGGAACACTGCCCAAAAATGTTCCCCTAAATGTAAAAAAATAAAAACTAAAAACCACCAAACAAGAAAAATGGAAGTAAAATTCTTTCAGTCTGAGGGAGGAATAGATCAGTTAGAAAGGAATGTTTCTGTTTAGTCTGAATTTTCAGGTTTATCTGGAAATATTCCTATAGGAAATTTAGAAATTTGGTTCCACGGCCATAGGCATTTTTATTTAGCTACATTCTTTTTTGCACAGAACAGGCTGCTGTATCTTGCACCACCTAGCTGCCTCTTTAGATAGCTACCATGTATTATTATAAGAAAAGATCCCTTTCTCCTTAGCTCTCTAGTGTTTAGAGGGATCCTATATCTTACAAAAGCTACGTCCATAGCTATTGATATAAACGTATTATTTGTTGTTGTTCTTGTTACTAATATGGATAATGATTGTTCAATCATTACAGCAGTGTCCAACTCTTCATGACCCCATTTAGGATTTTCTTGGCAAATATAGTGGAGGGGTTTGCCATTTCCTTCTCCAACTCCATTTTACAGATGAGGAAACTGAGGTAAATAGGGTTAAATGACTCCCCTAGTATCTTGAATGCAAAAATTGGTTCTAGAACTGCTTCTCAACCTCCCCATATTTTTAAGACAGTCTAGGGTTGCAGCCATAAATAATAGCTGTAATATTCCATATAACACACGTTAGTACATCAGTTTGCTAATTAAATACATTATTGCCCACAACTCTATCGACTGATATTTAAGAGGAACAGAATACTGATGCCATACAGACATTACCAAAGGGAGAACATTTTGCTTCTTCAACTTACTAACCAATGGTCCTTCTGAGGAGGAAAATTACAGATTTGATGTGGTTGTCGGATAAAGTAGAGCATGATGAGAAGGGAAGGACCTAGATATGTTCAAATCTGGAGTTTAATCTGTGATCCATGGACACCCAGGGGTCTGTAAACTTGCACAAGGAGAAAAGTAATTACATATTTATTCTCACTAACTTCTAACTTAAATTTAGCATTTCCTTAAATTATTTAAAAACATTTTTCTGAAAAGAGTTCCATAGACTTCACCAGACTACCCAAAGGTTTTATGACACAAAAAAGATTAAGATTCTGATCCAAACAGTAGGAAATAGACTGACTTTTCAGATGAGTTGACAATTTCTGAATTTCTAACTAGAAGTTGACTTAATTGCTAAGAAAGAACAGAAAAGGAAGATAAAAGGAGAACAGAATAACAAAGGTGGCTGACTTTGTAGAGGGGAATAGTGGTGAAGGGACAGAATTTACTACAGATGAGTATTTTTAAATTTCTCTGGTATATAGATCACCTTTGCAATATACCTAAGACCTCATAGTAACCGAGGCCAGATTTTAACTTTCTGGATTCCAAGCCTGGTATTCTATCCACTGCATCACTTTGCTGCCTTTTCTTGTAGCAGTTTATTATCTCTTTTCTCCATTGACCTCTTTTCTATTTAATTTTTTGGGTCAGCCTTATACTTTGCTGTTCAAATTGTGTACCATCCATGGTGTCCTTTCCTTAGCTTGGCCCTTTGCATGATTTTGTTATTTAATATTTAACCCCTCGCTGAATGCACTCTATAATTTAAAGGCCCTTCCTCCAGCATAGTTATTTTTATGCTTCCTGATAAGTTTAAAAGATCTGAACATTTCATATGTAGAGAGAGAAATGAAATATATGCACAAGAGTTGAAAAATCCATGTCACAGGTACATGTCACTGGCATATATCATACACTTTCCTCTCCTTACATTAGTGACACATCATGTTGACGAAAATCTAAAAAAATTGCCTAAGGACAAAATTTCTGGGCAAAGGCCTTTCTGAGCTTGGTTAAACCAGTCCTTGGAGATTGGACACCAAGTTCATCACTGAATCGGTACTCAAGGCCTTTCCAGCTTCGAGATCCGCCAAAGGCTACTGGTGTGTCCCTTAGGATTCAGGCTCATTGCTACCCCAACAAAGACTGAAGCTGAACAGCAATGAAGGACTGACTCAGTAGCCAGAGATAGATGAGGTGCATGAATATGGAGAGAGATTAATCATATAAACATAAAATGTAATAAGTATTTAAATACATGATACCATAGATATCCACATATATGAATAAAATGTGGGTTAGTAGAGCCATGGAAAGAACCAACCAACCTCAGAATCTGGAAGACGTGGCTGCCATTTCTATCTCTGATACACTTTAGCTGAGTGACTATGGCCCAGTCACTGACATCTTGTCCCTGCTACTTGTCTCAATCTCTAAGTTAAAAAGGGCCTGTCAATCTGCTGAATGAAGGAGTCCCCCGGACAATGAAATCACAGGTGCTGTCAAAAATATGTAAAATATATGTATATAGAGATATGTATAAATAAATATGAATATGACATGTATTTTATTTACAGGTAAAAAAGGAATATGGTAAACTTTTATTTACAAGCTAAAAGAAAGGAACTGATAAAATTTGATTCCTCTGCTAGTTAACTGGAAAAATATGGAAGTCATATAAAAGGAATAGGGGACTGCCACATAATAACAACAATAACAATAATAACAACTCATTTATATAATACTTTAAAGTTTGCAAAGCCCTTTACATAGATTATATCATTTGATCCTTAAAATAACCCTGTGAGGTAAGTGCTATTATAATCTCTATTTTGCAGATGAAGAAACTGAGGCTGAGCTAGTAAAGCTTCTGAGGCAGAATTTGCACTCAGGTCTTCCTAAATCCAAGTCCCACACGCTGCATGAAAGCTATGTATTTGTAAAATCACATGTTTCAAACTATTCCTACCCCCGTCCAATTGGGATAAGGGCAGGAACCTAACCCCTAGCAATTAGCTTTGGCAACCCAAGCATTTTCCACCTCACATGTTCTTGGTATAGTGCATAAAACTTAACCGAATATTTGTCACCAGTATCATATAGACACAAATATAGAATAATAATTAACTCTGTTGTGTGTCTGTCTTTCTCTTGGTCTCTGTCTCTCTGTTCCACTTCCTCCTCTCCCTCTATTTCTCTCTTTCAGGCAATCAACTATGTCCCCAATAAACA
The DNA here is from genome assembly GCF_016432865.1 of Antechinus flavipes. NCBI lineage: Eukaryota > Metazoa > Chordata > Mammalia > Dasyuromorphia > Dasyuridae > Antechinus > Antechinus flavipes. The sequence goes on from NC_067403.1 coordinate 7,283,576, forward strand.
GTACATTGTTGGTTCTGGAGACTCTCCGGGTCAGTTTCAACTGGACATCGACATTTCAGGATTAATATTTACTCATCATCCCTGTTTTAGCCGGGAACACGTTTTAGCGGTCAAATTGGCTCAGTTATATGATCAGTACCTAGCAAGACGTCAGAGGAACCAGACAAAATTTCTAACAGATAAGGTATTTATGGTTGGTTCTCTTTTCTTAGGCTGGATTTTTTAAGGAGTTAAGATGCATAAAATTCTACCAGGACATTATTTCTTTACAATTTACCTTTCTTTCTGGGATACTTTTTACAGGATTCTTCCTGTATTCAAAAAGCTACCCTCGGTTTTCTTCCAGCCCGATGACTCTCTGATCCACAAATAATTTGTTGTGTGCCATTGAGATTTCTAAGTCACACGCGAAAACTTCCCTATTCCCGATGCTCTGGTTGGACACACGTTCAAATGTTAACAGAACTAAATAGATCGCCGCGTCCCAGAACAAGGAGAGAACATAAATTATTATGATGTCAGAAATCGTGCTCAAAGGCTTAATAATAGATTACATGACCCGATGAATCACACCAAGTTTACAAATGATACTCATGCTTTTACGCTGGAGTCAGTCACATAGAAAGCAGGAAGAAGTGACAGCTTCTAGTCCCAACTGGAGATTAACTTTGTCAATGCCGTATTATTCACCTGTTTTCTAATGGCATTACGCAGGCAGACCCTCTGTGCTGGGGATAATGTTATTCTCTCAAACATTGTTTCTAACTCAGAGTTGGGATTATTTGTTGTCAGCTCAACGCCCTGAGGAATGCTGTACAAACTCTCCCTGATTCCACCAAACCTCCTGGGTCTGGCCACACAACTCGGGAAAGCGTGAACAAGTATAAATTTGAAATTCGGTGAGTAAAATATTAATTAGTGATCATTGGAGTTTTTGTATGAAGTTTTTAGATTCTTCCTATAAATGCAAAAAAAATAATTTCTCAGCCAGTAGGGACAATGAGAACAAGCCTCAAATTCAAGACCTAAGTTCATGTCCTACTTTTAGCACCTAATGGGTAAATCATACCTCTTGTTATAGAGAGAGTTCCTCAGACCCAGTGAAATCATAGATTCCGTCCTCGGCTCTCTTTTTAGCATAATGCCTTTCAGTTAACCTAGCGATAGTCACAATTGCACTGTAAAAGCATGGCACCTAACACTTGAAATCCCATTTTACATCTTGTGAGAAAGCGTGTGCAAACACCGTCATCTGCACCTGCCGAGGCAGAGAAACGGCTCCAAGCTTTCATCTCCGGGGAGGCAGCTTTTCCCTGCTTCTAGCAACTCCATTCCCTTTGCCTCCACCCAAGGCTCCAGTGGAGTCTTTGAAAGTTGGGTCATGCTGGGTAACCACCATGTACAGCTCTGTGACCCTCTCCGTTTTAATTGTGACGTACAAGGCTGGACTTCACATTGGCGTGGATGAGAACAAGTGGCAGAAATCTTTCAGGGATCTCCCATTTCATTCTCCGTGCCTGCAGACTGATCTCAGCGGTTCCTTATGGCTAAATCTTAATCTCCAGCCAGTTCTGTGATGAGGTTGCCGCTTGGTCCTCGATACAGACTTGTGTTCCATCACCAAACCCAGACTTGTAATGGGAGAACTGGGATAGTAACAAGAGCTCTATTAAACTAGAATTCATATGGTATTTTAAGGTTTGCAAAGCAATTTACATGTTCCTTTATTTGATCTTCAAAACATCCTGGGGAGGTTGGTGCTATGATTACCCCCATTTTCTAAATAATTGAAGGTAAGAGGGTAAATGGCTTGCCTAATATCACACAGCATATTTTAGGTCTTCTTGACTCTAAATTTTGACTTCTCGACTTTTATGGCAAGACTTGCCAGGGCATGGCCTCTGCTGACACAGCCCTTGAGGGTCCAAGGTCCTTCCATACACAAGTAGGCATGAAATAGGATTCGGGTAGAGGAAGGGGAACTATGTATTAATTTGTCATTAATAGTTTGCTTTATTAAGAGTCCTATACACTATTCAGAACATAACAGAGAACCAAGAGGAAAGCTTTAAAAAGTGACCTTAAGAGTAATTTTATTTAATTTTATTTTAATTACTTGCTTTTTATTTATTTTATTTAATTACTTGATTCTCAGAAAAGCTTCTCGGACTCTCATTCAGAGTGCATTTTTGCTTAGTTTAGACAAAGTTCTTATAAGTTTAATCACCTGCTTTTCTAGCCCACAGACAATTATAAGCAACCTATCAGAAGGATTGGGGACGCTGGAGTCAGTCATACAGAAAGCAGTAAGAAGTGACAGCTTCTAGGTTAGTAGCCTCATAGAAATAAAGAGACAGCAAAACTATGAGAAGACACAAGAGTTCAAAAAGCACAGCAGTCAGGAGCCATTGAGAGTAAGAGGGAACAGCCCAACTAGCTCAACAGCTCCTAAAGCACAGCAAATGGCATCCTTAATGGTGAGACTGAGTCACTGAGGAAAGCTTAAATTATGTTTCGTATGCTCTAGTGAAGAAGGCAGGGAAACAAGAAGTCTCTCTGAGGAGAAGGGCATTTAAAATTGTCTCAATGAAACAAGTATTGGCTCTTCAACTTATTGAGAAACTTTGTTCTTGTGGATCAGCTCGTTCCCTTCTGATGCCAAATAAGTGGGATGCCTCTTTCTCTGGATTTTATTTGCATTTTAAATAAATTTTGGCATAAAAAGAATAAAAAGCAGCTGTCAAACTCCCAGGCCTTCACCACATGTCGCTTGTGCCTCTGTTGGTTGTATGCGACATGGTCTGGGCTGTGCATCCATATCCAAGCTCCCAAGTGACCATTAGCTGATTAATTAATTTCATTCCCAATGAGAGGGTCTGCATTTCAGTTGTTAAATGTTTGAAATCAAAGGAGACTTTTCCTCTTCACTAATCCATGTTAATTTGTGGATGTTTGACTCAAAATATTCAAATTTGCTTTACGACTAATTTGTGGTGATTGTAGGCTCTGCCGGCTAAATTAGAACCAATTTCCTATGTTAGGGATCTGGACTTGTGATATTATTGCTATAGGGAACTCTTGGGTATGGAACCTCCACCAGAGTCTTAAAGAGTTGCCTAGAACCCCGAGAGTTCTGTACCTAGTCCAGGGTCACATAATGATTAAGTACCACAGATCCAACTCTTTCTAGCTTAATGGCTGGTTCTCGATCCACTGTACCATGCTTCCCTGGCTTTTATTCTTGAGTGTAATGCTGTACTCCTTGCCTGTTTGGATCACCAATTAAATGTTTCATTTGCTCAAAACTCTCCTTGAAATCCTGGAATGGGGAGGAAGTTTTCAGTAGCTGGAGGTTAATGAGAAAAGTAAAAATTGAGCATTTTTAAGTTAATTTGACGAGATCAAATATTTTATATTGCATTAAGAAAAGTAGGTCATTCCCTAATTATTGGGTGAAAAAGGTATATTTTCAAGTCTCCTGGGGAGATTGTGCTACTAGATGCTGCTAAATCATCCTCTGAAAAAGTGCACTGGGCAGATCTTTATGGTAAGAAATACAGATCAAATCATCTGGGCCTGTAATTTTACCAGTTTGCAAAGTGGCCTTGCAGGGAAACTTCTTCAGCAAAGGAACTAACTGCTTATTCACTTAAAATTCAATTTCAGTTATTCAGTTTATTCAAATTATTCAATTTCAAAGCATGAGTGTTTCTTTAAAGAGGTAAAGCTCTAAAAAGAATCTTGGCGAGTTATGCTATATAGCAGAATTTACCATAGTACTGTACCCCTGAACTGAAGGAAATAAAATCCAGCCCTCTTCAAATTTGGCTTGTTAGTTATTTATCCTTATGGTTTGAAATATCTTAATTATCAAATAGATCGGTTGATTTGGCTCCTGGTTTAACTTTTTTAGCTTGGGGGCTTACTTGTGCTCGGATAATTTTTAATACATGCATATTCTCAACATTTTGTAGGCAAACACGAAGACTACGGGATGCTGAAGAAGAAAAAGATCGAACGTTGCTTAAGACCATCATAAAAGTTTGGAAAGAAATGAAATCCCTTCGAGACTTTCAAAAGTTTACCAACACACCCGTAAAACTTTTTTTGAGGAAGTATGTTCTGATCACACATATAATTCTTAACAGGCCAGGATCTCTTTTTAGATTGGCTCAAAAAATGGTCATTGATGCTTAAACTCTTTCAAAGTCAAGGGAAGTCTCTGGTTTTCTTTTCCTTCGAGAGAGAGTCAGGTATGTTTAGACTAGCCAGCCTCTGGGGCTTGGAGATTTGTTTGTTTGTTTGGATACCATCCCATTTAAATAAATTATGTATCAGGAAGGCCATAGGAAGAGTGAAAAAATCCAACATATGACAATATCTCACATTTCTATAGATATTAAAGTTCACAAGGAATCTTCTCACCCCCTATGAGAATGATTAACTCCATTTTAGAGATGAGGAAATGGAGATTTAAAAGATATAATACCATATTACCCTAGAACACTACTTCCTTTGTTTTTCACAAATATACTTGGGGAAAAATTAAAAGGAAATGTTCTCCTCTACTTGCATATCACCACATGAGGAAGACATATCCCAGGACATTTTCCAGGTTTTGTTTTCAAATAAAAACTCTATGTGACTCTCAGTAGAATGGGAGCCCAGAGTTCCAGGGATTTCCCATTTTTTTTTGTCTGAGTTTTGGATCAATGAAAAGCTTTAGTGACTCCTGTCTCATCCCATCCATAAAAGCAGCACCTTTCCAGGAGAGGACAAGGATCAAAGGAAAGGAACAAGACTTAGCTGTGTTTACTCCCACTGAGGAGCTCCCAGGTGTGGGAGCCTCAGGACCAGAGCTTAGTCATTTCCCTTTCTCTTTAATCCCTAGCACTTAGTGCAGTGCTCAGCACATACTAGGCTCAATAAATAGTTTAATAAATGCTAGTTAGCCCCATGGCAGGATTCTCTGCAATTTTTCTGTTTTACTCATGTTTCCTCTGACATCTTAGATGTTTCCGTCATGAGAAACACTCCCAGCTCTTTAAGAAATGCTTCTTCCGGCCAGTGTCTATTTCTCTTTTTTAATCTTCACAATGAAATAATATTTGTTTACTCAGATTCACCAAATCTGGTAGATCCGGGCGAATGTGTAAAGAGTTCAGATTGCATTTAGAGTATCTAAAGAGTGATTACGAAATCAAAATCAGAAGCCCCGAAGGAGTGAATCTATGTATTGGGGTATCTGGTCATCGTTAAATAGAGCCGATTCCTTGTAAATCTGCCAGGGCCTGAGAGCTCTGGGCACCCAGAAAGTTTGCCCGAGCTGGACAGGGGATCTCCGAGGATGAGGGAATTTGGCAGCTCGAGCCGGTCTGAGCCCTGCCCCTCGTGGTACCTGCGATGACACAGTTGTGCGGCCGGATCCCAGGGCAGCACTAGACGTTGTCACAGAGACCGCACTTGGGTTTTCCAGAGCTTTGTTACCCTAAGAAGAGCCCCACATCGATGAGGGCAGTCTTGGTGCAGGGAAAGGGGAGGCGATTCAGCGACTTGTCTGGGGTCACCCAGCTTGTAAGGGCTTAAGGTCACAACTCTGTCCCCTGCCCCTCAGATTCCCCACTTTAAGTGATCTTTTGAAGGAAAATGTAAATGCTGAAAATTATTTTAAAGGGAAGAAGTTGACTGGAAGATAGACGAAAAGGCCTTTGAAGCAGAAATACAAACAGAAACAAACGAGTTGCTCGAAGAGCACGCAGAAGAGTATGAAAAGAAGATGGAAGCCTACAGGGCCGAGTACCAGGACTGGAAAGCCTGGAGGAAAGCGCAGGTACGTGAGGTCTCCACCTGAATGTGGCCGGCTCGGGCAGGGGGAGCGGGAGCTTTTACTGGCGAGCAGCTGGCCTGCTCTCGTCCCAAAGCCCCTTCCGCACCGACCCGGCCGCCTTTTCAGCTTCTCACCTCTGATTCCCTGGCAGCACTGGCACTCACCCCAGCTCTCTCCCCGTGACTTTGCTCTGCCCGTCCCCCAGGGTATTCCTCCCTCCTGGCCTCCCAGGCCAAGAATCTGTCAGATCCTCTTGCTGCTGGTCCTCCCCAGCCCCATCCCACCCTCCTCCTGCAGTCTCCTTCCCTCCCAGACTACCTTGCAGGGATCTTGGATGCAGAGGGGCGTCTGTGTTCCTCCTCCATTGAGCGGCGAGTTTCTGGGGGGAAGGCACTTATTGTTACCCCTTTTCCGTCTCCCCAGGGATTAGCACAGTTCCTGCCCTTAGCAAATACATGCCTAATACATGCTTGGGCTGCTAGGTGACGCGGCAGATCAGGTCCCAGGCTCGGAGTTAGGAAAACCTTGTAGCTGTGAGACCCCGGGCTTCTCACTTAACACGTCCGCCTCGGTTCCTTTCAAACTGCCACCAGGGAATAGTAATGGCATCTACCTCCCAGGAGTGCCATGAAGATCAAATCGGTAATATCTGTACAGTGCCCGGTACGTGCATTATTCTTGCTGTTGCTGACTGACCGACAACTACGTGAAAGGCACCGGGTTTGTGAAGATCCAAGTGGCGCAGCCCCTGCTCCCGAGGAGTTTGTCGGCCATCCTTCCCACCTGCCTGCTCCTGGCTTCTGGCCACAAACCTCGCTAGGCTGCCAGCAGTTTAATTAAAGTGGAAAATTATTAGAAGAGGAGCATGGGCTAAGGTTTGTACACAGGACCTTTTGGTCTCCGTTCTCCTTCCCTGGTTTAAATAATAATTAGCTCTTGGTATGGAAGATATGGCTTATGCGGCTGATAAAACATCCTCTTTCCGTATCAAGAGCTAATCATTTCTAAGTAGAGGTAGTCTCAGGTATTACATATTTGCTGGATACTATTGCTTAAAGAACCCTCTCCCTGTAGTTGGTCTATAGTTCCTACACATATATCTATCTGTCTATCAATAAATGGATAGATACGTGTGTATATGTATATATACACATACATACATATCTATAGACATCACGTCTAGATATGATGTAGATATATCGTGTGTAGATGGATACATAGATATAGATGTATAGTTTCCATAGTAGAGCTCCTATTGATCTTTGTTCTCCAGTGACCTCTGGGGGCTTCTTGGCATCCACTGCCAAGAACAGAGCGCCAAAGGGCTGCACGGTTCCCATCGGCTAGGTTGCTTCAATACCTATTACCTTTGAATGAATGAGCGAGTCACTGCAGGAATAAATAGTATTGTTCTCAAGGAGTCTCCAAAGAATAATGACACTGAAAACATGGCCATTGATAAAGGAGCCATTCTCCGCCTTCTCTCTCGTCCAGCCTTAATCACTGATTGGGAGTTGCCTCAGTCAAACTGAGACCTGTTGAAGACCTTAACTTAAAAAGGTCAAGGTCTCCCACTGAAGTCGGGGTCATCTCCAGCCCTCCTGAGCTCTCTAGACCACTGGAAACGAAGCTGACGACCTCTCACGTTGCTCCCTTGCTTCAGTCATCACCTCCCAAAGTCATGGAAGGAAGAACAGACGTGAACATAGAATGGAGAAAAAGAAGGGGCTCGGGCTATAAAAGCAAAACCTTGATTTAGCTAGTGGGTGAGCAAGAGCTCCGGGTCCCAAGAATCCTGCCCAATCATCAGTGCCCTGAGAATACCGAAGTACATTCTGCGACCCAGAGCCCCGACCGCTGCTCTGAATCACCGTGCTTGCAGAACTGGTTAGGAGGACAACAGGGCTGTCCCGAGCTCGTACCTAGTGAACTACGCTTGTCCATGGGCAGTGAGTCCAGCTGGACAGAGAACTGTGTCAAAGGGGAGAGGCTCCGGGGATCTCACGGGGCTTATTAGCTTCACTCTTCTCTAGCCACAGACTAGAATCCTAATCACATCTGGCCATTTCCTCCAAACAGACTGTGAGTCACAAAGGGAACTGGGGAACACAGTGTATGTGCATCAGCACAAAACTGTCCTTGCTACCGCAAGGACAACTTGAAATGCCCATGGAGCAAATATAAAAAAAAACCAAATTTCCACATAAATAATTATAAACAGGCTCTGACAATTCGGGCATTAAATTCCTATTCAGCAAATGAGAGGTACAGTCTACACCTCCCTTCTTTCTAACTCTCTCTCCTGGCTTATATATAATATGGAAGCATAAGACTAAATGTGGATGCAATTAGGCAGAAATATATGTTATATATACCTATGTTATATATGTTCAATAACATAAATACACATATATGTATATCTAATATATGTCTGTTCAGATATATACACATAATATGCACATATATAAGAATATATTCATACAAATATGCTATATCATGCACATTTGATATATACTCATGTTCAAATAAATGTTATATATTATATCCATGTATATATTGTATAAACATACATATTACATTTTATGCATATTTATGCTCAATAAAATATATACTTATATAATTTGTTACACATATTTCTGCTTAATTATATTGAGTTTTATATTTTCTTTACAATTAGAGTAAAATGTAAGCTCCTCGAAGCCAGAGACATGAAATATGCTTCTTTGCATTCTATTTTACATCCCTTTTTTTGCTTTTTCCCTGTGCTAGATCCACAAAGCGTATCCAACAAATAGTTCCAGAGTGAAATGCAATGTCAGAGTGTGATGGCGGGATGAAAGCTTCATCTTCTTTGTAATTTTGCCTTCTTTTGTGCAGAGAATCAAGAAAAAGAAAAAAAAGACGACAGAAGAACAAGACGAGGTCACCGAGGAGACAGAGCATGGCGAGGAGCCCGTGAAGCCCACTCCCCCAGTGCCCGTTGATAGGTCGACGATAGAGCAGCAGGTTCGAGAGAGAGCCTCGCACAGCAGGAGGAAACCTGGGGAGCCTATTTTAGTTCCTGAGCTGAGCCTGGCTGGCAATGTGACCCCCACAGAGCTCTGTCCAAGGTAAGACGGCGCTGGAACTGTGATGGGCTTCAAGCTCTGCAGCCTTCCCTTGTCTGCGACTCTTCCTGTCTGCAGAGATGCAGGATGCACATCAGTGATGGCCACATTGGTCTCATATAGACTACATTCTGAAATAAGATTTCTTAAAAGAAGAAAACCAGACACAAATCCTGCTATTTATGTTAATGATGCTATTATGCTATTTATTGTTGTTCGGTCGTTTTTCAGTTGTGTCTGACTCTTTGGGACCCATTTGGGGTTTTCACAAAGGCTGGAGTGCTTTGCCATTTCCTTCTCCAACCCATTTTACAGAGGAGGAAACTGAGATACACAGGATTAAGTGACCTTCCCAGGTCTCACAACTAGTAAGGGTCACGAATAGTAAGTAGTCTTTCTGGCTGTAGACCTGGTGCTCCATCCACTGCAGCTCCCAGCTGACCATATTTAAGTTCACACAGTGAAAGATGGATTCTCAAGACCATTATATCATCCCGTCCAACCAATGCAGACTGATAATCTCTGCTTTAATAAAGGTTGTTCACCAATTGTTTTAGTTTAAAAATAAACCACTTGATCTGGTGATCGATCTTTAGTCTTTCTTTTTAGTTGGCTAGTCCACAAGAAACCAGGCGGGTGCTCAAGCCTTTCTGACTTTGCAGGACTTGTGCTCCACTGATACCACATCATCATCTTCAAGCGCCTAGAGCCAACTCCCTCACCCTCACCCCTGATGATGGAACACTGGAGCAAAACTTCTGTGGGGGCCCCCAAAATTACATACAATTGTCATAATTCACAGACATGTATGCACACATGGGAGAAACAGAGAAACCTAGTAAATGGAGGAGGAAGACCTGATTTTATGTCCAGTTTCTTGCCTGTAGGTCAGCCTTTTAACCTCTTGGGCCACAAACAACTTTCTGTGATTCTAAACTGCATAAAAGTTACTGCTCTCCATTGCAGGGGAGGATGCCTAATTACAAGGTTAGTTGGGGATGTGAGTATTTGTTCCCTGGAAAAGGGCTTTACTGGCTCTTGCTTCTGTTTTCCCATTTTTGTCAGAGAGTTTACATTCTGGAAGAGGACTTGTCTTGCATCCAAAGAGTATTTATATGACTAGAAAATTTTGCCATCAAAAATATTTATAATTCAGATAAATCAGTTATCTCTCTGGAGAAATGATTTCTTTGGAACCTTAGAGACCATTTTAGTCTTTTAATAGTACACAAATGGCTTGTACATTTATTTCTCCTTAAATGTTCATTTACTTTTAAATTTGCTCTGTAGTTGAGCTTCTTCCCTTTAATAATTTTTTTAAATATTATTTGTTTTTTAATCCTACATATAAACAAATAAACTCTGGCCTCAGTTAGACACTTTTGACCTACAAATAATTTTTAAATAAATAAATATTTTATAAATTTTATAAATTTTATAATTTTATAATATATATGTTATATATATAAATTCTAAATTAAAATTTTATAAAGAAATAAAAATAAATTCTGCAAACCACTATATGGGATTATACATTTTGGGTTTTTTGGGAAAAAGATGGGCTCCAAGTTCCAAAGGTAAAGCCTTGCTTTAAGAGACAGGAAGAGTCTCTTTTCCCCTTTCAGGCTGTCTCCCTTTGCCGCACCAAGATTTGTCCCATTCATCTTAAGTCAAACCACAAGGAACCATCATCTTTTCCCTTTACCCACATGAGAGCTGAAGCAAGGTCTGCCTCCAAAAGGGACTTCAGCTCACCACAGGATACCTGGGGAGGAATCTGCTCATTTGTCCTTTGGGTGAGCTTTTCCTTTTTTTTCCCACCCAAACGAATCTACCAAGATTTGATAATTAAATACTCATAAATATGTTCATTAAACGGCAGCAGAAATTATGTCTGGGTCAGTTCTCAGAGAAGATCAAAATGGCATCCCCATATTGGAGTGAAGATACAATCTGGGTCTGTGGCTGATCCAGCCACTATGGGTTTGAAAGGCTCCACCGCAGATTGGGCACAAATAGTACAAATGAACATTTAAAGTGGAGATCTCTCCAGGTAAGAGCTTGAAAAGCTTCGAAACTGCTTCTCTGGCCACCTTAGACTGATTTGGACCTTCAGTGACAGCCCTGAGCCAGCACAACATCACAACTGTAGAGAATGAAACTAGAGCCTGCTATTTTTGTTTTTCCCTTTATATTTACATGATTTTTTACCATCTATATTTATACTTCTGCTCTCCCGGATTGTGTTGTAAACATGTGATTTAATACAATAAATTTTTATTAAGCACTGCATTAAGTGCTAGGAGGAGATGAGCTCCAGTTCTAGGTATAAAAATCACCCAAGGAGATAGAAATTAATTGACATTATAATAGAATGCAAGCCATCTGAAGACAGGACTTGCTTTTTTATTTTTTTCTTTTCTTTTTCTCTTTGTATCCACAAAGCCTAAGAGAGTCTTGTACATATGAAAGGCTTATTGCTTATTACTGACCTTCCATATCATAAGTACATTAAATTGTATCTTAGGAGGCAGGAAAGATCTACTAAGGGGTCTCTTGTGGTCTGAAAATACTTAATTTCCAAAATGCCTTCCATATGTCAGCAGGCAAAACCTGGTCCAATAAGAGATGACTCTGTTGTATTCTACAACATGCAAGATTAGTTGTGCATAAAAAAATACTAGTAAAATGTGAAATTCTCTTACTGAGCCTACATGTATGTGGAATACCCTGTGTGTGCCACACAGACAATGCATTTTAGAAGCTTTGTACCAACCCGATACTTCATCTATGATATGGTTTACATGACCCGCTTGAAGGAGTAAAGAGCCCAATGGCACACACCGAAGCTCATTGAGCGTTATGTGTTTTCCGTGCAACATTTCAGCTCTGTCAGTTTTTGCTTTCTGTGTTAGACTGTCAGACCATTACAGCCTCAGCTGAGCACGAGCATTGAGTTGGTGAGGACGGCAAACATCCCCATCCTGTCAGAACTTAGCCTGTTTTCCTTTTTTCTGTACATTTGGCGGATGTTTTTTCCCCTATTCTTTATCAAAATTTGCACTAAGCCTCCATGACAACACGATTCTGTTTTTCCATTTCCCAGGGCAGAGATCTTGAGAAGAGAAGACGTAAGGAAGCGGTCAGTATTTTTAAAAGTCCTTTTCAACAACAAAGAAGTTTCAAGGACGGTCAGTCGTCAGATAGGCATGGACTTCCGAGTTCATTTTGGACAAATTTTCAATTTACAGATACATAATTGGCCAGAGAGTTTAATTCTTCAGGTAAGAAATTTAATTTTTAATCACTATTCCGGGATGTTTTAGCATGCGTTTTTTTTCTTTTTTATAGTTTTTATTTTGGTCATCTAAATTACTCCATCAATTTCCAAAATATTTGGCATATAACCAAAGACATACTAAATCAGACATACAAATTGGAACAAGGATAAGCCTAAAGATAATTAGAACACAAACTTAAAAAAAAGACAATGAACTCAGAGTCTCTTTTATAGCATGCATTTTTAAACCTAACATTTGTAATGTCCAGAAGATAAATTGGCTCTTGGCTTCTTCGGGTGAAGAAAAGGCAAGATTCTGTGAGTCTGGGGAGAATCTCAAGAACCTTTTTAAGCAGCGTGGGTAGAGGCCATGGCTAGGTAGGTCTTGAGAGAGACATTGATTTCTAAAACCTATAGCTTAAGCTTTGAGGTAGCAACGGTGGTGGGATCTACTTTATCCGAGGTAAAGGTACTCCAGGATTAAGTCCCAGTGAGCCTCCAGGTAGGGATGGGCTTAAGAACTGGTACCCCAAATAGCTCCTCAGGGGTACCTTCTGGGGCCATGCTCAGCCATGGAGCTCCATGACACTGAATGTCACCAAGATTTAGTTCCCGGCTTTCAAGAGTCCCGTGTTAAAATAAGAAAAACTCTCCAGTTTCTTTAGTGACCAGAGCACTGGAACTGCAGTCAGAAGACCTAGGATTCATGCGCATCTCTATCATTTACTAGCTGAGTAACTCACTTCCTTGCTTTGAGCCTCAGTTTCATCTATAAAATGGAGATATTCCCTAGCTGATAGGGCTGCTGGGAAGGTAGAATGTGATAACAGGTTTGGGAGCCTTTTATAAGCCATGAGACTTACTTATTAGCAGTCATAAAAATTTTAAAACCAAGGAGGAAAGCAGGATCTCAAATCCTAGTAGTTAACTCCCTTTGGAGAATTATAATGACTAACAGGTTGATTGGGCTCCTTGGGGACATGGGGCACTCAGGAGAGAAGGGAAAGCACGGGACATGGGGCACTCCTCCTTACTTTTCCCCCATCCTTTCCTGTTTTCTGACCCTAATACTCACTGAGCCTGCCATCAATATACTAGAAAGTTCCTGGAAGAAAAGCCCGAACCAAGATTCTCATGAAGAACCTTTTGACCGCTAAAGTAGAAGAATATTGCTTAATTCATAAACTGCCAAGGAAGATCTTTTCCATTCCCATCCCATCCCAAAGAGGATGAAACACTATTTTATCTTCCTTCCCTCCCAGGTGCATTATCAAATGGCCTTTCCCAGCTTTATGAGAATTTGGGGGCCCTTTTAAAAGGGTCTGTATTACAGGGGCGCCCTATAGGAATTTTCCTGAAAAGGCCTCTGTAAATCCTCTGTTAAAGCCTTTTATAAATGAAAGAAATCTTTTACAAAATAAAAACCATCTACCCTCGGTAATCTCTTTCACCTATGAATAAGGCAATCTGACTCCTCAGTCGTTAATTAAGAGAACTAGTTTAGATGGTTTCTGCAGACCTTTCCAGTTCTAAATAAATTATCATATGAGTCCACATTTTTAATGTGCTTGAGAGAAAAATAGATTAAAAATTAAACATTATTGTACTGAGATAGTCCCTAGTCCCAACCACTACTGCTTCTAGAACCCCTTTCCTTCTGTCCATATAGCTATAATACTTTACATAATTCTTTTGGTAGCCAGAGGGAAAAAGGAGCAGGGTATTGGAAAGCACCAGAGACAAACTTCACAAACATTGACAAATAATTAACTCTGATGTATTGTAATTGTATTGTAAACTGAGTAACTGATTCCTTGCTAAAAAACTGCAAAAACAAATTTTTTTCCCATTTTTTCTTTTTCCCTTTCTTCAAATATTCTTAATTTTTAATTTATAAAGTTAAAAGCATTAGTTTAAAATAGTGTTCCCCCAGGTGCTTGTAACAGTTTAATCAATGTCTACACAACACCCAAGGACATTCTTTCTTAATCAAAGCCCTGCATAATCCTATCATCGTCTCAAATTTTAAGATTGCATTTAGTGTGCAATTCACCCAAAGAGGAATTGTTTTTAAATGAAGTATTCAAAAGCTATTCCTCACAAATTAACCTGAGCTATTTCAGATGATCCCAAAGTTTAGTAATATGACCTTTATTCAGAGCATATTAAAATTATACTATTTCTATGAACTCATGAGCTTGAAACATCTGGCTCAAAGCATTTTCTGGAATACTGGAATGGATGAAGTGCTATTTATTAGAACTGTGGATATTTCCGTGGATGAATCCTAAGATTCTCCTATAAATTTTAAAGACAATAATAATTCCACTGCACCCCTATTTGTTTAGAAAATTTGAAAAGCACAACTGATTTTTCTACTATAAAAAGCTGAATGTGAATCTAAAACACAACGGACAAAGGAGACACTATTTTAAGACATAAAAAAAGCATTTTGAGGCAGGATTTGTTTCAGAAGCACAGAGAGCATCTGGTTTTTCCTTATTGATAGCATTTGACTTTTCCCTAACTGCGTTAATCTATTGCTTTTCCTTCCCCACTGTCATTCACATAGATGAGAATGAATTGAGACCACAAAAGTAAATTGTTTTACAGGTGGGTTTGCTTGGAGATGCAGCCAGTTTCCTTGCCACTCAAATAGAGAGCTTAATGTTATTGAATCCAGTGTCTCAACTCCATTTTTAAGCATCTCATCTTAAGAACAATCAAAATGGCTGATCCTATTTTTTCTTGTAAGAATGCTAAGATAAAAAATATATATTACAATTCCAGTAATTGCTTAACAGGAGGAAGTTGTTTTCTTTTAGTAAGTCAATTCCTAGTCACTGTACTTGTTTGGAATTGTATGGAAGGGATTCAAGCTTAACTAGATGACATGTTAAATTGCCTCTGAATTCCTTTTCTAATTAAGAGACCTCAGGAAACTATCCCTGAATACATTATACTATTAAAAATAAATTTCAAAATATAGGTTAACAAGATTTATGGTTCTTATTATTCTTCAAGTGATCTAGAAACTAGAAAATTAAGTCCTAAAAAGAGATGATAACTTCATTAGAAACTAAAGAACATTTACATAAGAAAGCCTTCTTAATGAATGAATCTACACCCAGTAAATCCATTTATATAATTTTTTTTTCTTATTCTTAATCTGAAGCTTTCTACTACTAGTCCTTAAAGCAGATTTGGGAACCCCAAAATGTCAAAACACCCTGTCCAATTAGGGCCTTAGGATTCTGATTCTAGCTACAATTGATAACAAATATTTCTCTGTGTAGATTTGGATACTACAAGGCTATAAAAGTACATTTGCAAATAATCTTTAATGTTTCCTCCCATTCCTCCCCTGCAGAGGGAAAAATGACCAGAGGAAGACCAAGGATAGCCTGTGAAGACCAGATAGAAAGGGATATGACCATATATGAAGAGAGGGAAGGACAGCAAAGATATGGAAGTAAGGCAATAATAGGTAGTAAGAGTTGCAGCCTTTGGGATGGAAACCAGTCCCACAGTGAAAAAGCAAAAAGAGAACTGAGAAAGAAAACAAAGTCCTTCCCTTTCCTTCCCTCTGTCTGACCATTTTGCTGTTCATTCTTCATGAAATGCTGGATTACTGCTATTTTTAGTTATTATAACCTTGCTTATATTGAAAATGTCATCCGTAGTTTGCTCTTTGGTTGACCAACTTTTCTCTGACCCACCCTGCCAGCTCCCAGAGCAGTGTTGGGAAAATCTCTAATAGACTTCTTGGATATTTATGAATCCCATCGCTCCTCCTTTCCTAGACCATAGACTTCATGAGGAATTTTGTATCTACTCCTTTATTGAAATGGATGGACTTTTCTTAGAGTCCAGTTTGCTGTGCTGAAATCATTGAATTTGTTTAATATCTGTTATATATAATGTCAAAGTACTAGGTAAGATATGCAAACAATTTAGATAGGGCAACTGCTCTGAGAGCTTATCATCTAATAGAAGGGGTACAGGATGGATATAAATATGTCAGAACTACGAAGCAATGGAAGGTGACAGGGACTACACAGTGCCACATAAAGTCTGAGGAAGAAAAGATTTATGAATGTGAAAGCAAAGGGAAGAAAGGGGAAGTTAAGTGCAGAGATTTAAATCCTGACTCTGCTTCTCATCGCCTTAGTGAACTAAAGCAGATTCTCATCCTTCTGATTCCAAGGTTTTTCCTCTACAAAGAAAGGGGATTGTTCTTACTGATCTCTGAAATCCCCTTCATGTCTAAATTTATAATCTTGTCTTAATTATCAGGATATGATCATTGCATTTCACATATTTCTGCACATGAAAGGCTCCAGGCTTCATAATATTGAATTTATTAGCAAGCTGTGTCACAATTAGAATGTTTATTTTATTTTTAAATAAAAGCTTTTAAAAAACTTTTTTTAAACTAAAAAAAAAAAAACCCTAATTCTTTAAAGTACTATGAAATAATAATTTAAATGAAAAGATAAAATTGTAGTATTTCCCATATCCAGTCATACACAGCTTAGGACAGCTGGCCCAAATGCTAGTAAACTATGTAGCATCTTTTTAGAAAATAAAAATTAATTAAAGTTTTAAACTTGGCTACATACTAAAGCTTTCCATGGGGATTTAATAACTGATCCTGGAGTGTGATGCATTCATGGCATAATTTGTAATGACTGAAGTTACAGATGAAATTAATTTGGGGGGGATATTGCTTTTCAGTTCTCAGGGAATAGTTATCTACATCAGGAAAATAATATATTCTTTGGAAAAGGTCCATGCAATTGCTAGCTTGGAATTAGAAAATAATTCAGGAATTGCTGGAAGTTTTAGGAGAAAAATTGATGATACCCTCTGAAGTACATGGGTGTAAGGTCATGGCTATCAAATCTTAACTTTAATATCTAATACATTTTGACCAAGTTTTTAAAATCCAAGCTCAACTGATTAATCAACTATTATTTCATTTAAATTGTTTAAGTGGTGAAATGCTCATGATGTAAGCAGCATTGTACAAGGAGAAGATATAAAAGAAGCATATTATTTCCTCTCTAAACTTATGAATTTAATTTTTTTTCATTTAACGATCATTTATTTTCTTACCCACTTAACTAGCACTGAAAGGAAAAGGAGGTGGGGGGGGAGGGAGGATATCCTTATAACAAGTATAGATAGTACAAAACAAAATCCCACATTGATCCTGTTTAAAAATATATGTGTCGTTGAGATCAGGGTGAAACAAGGTTGCCCACTGTCACCATTTCTCTTCAATATTGTATTAGACATGTTAGCTTTAGCAATACTAGAAGAAAAAGAAATTAAAAGAATTAGAGTAGATAATGAGGAAACCAAATTATCACTCTTTGCAGAAGATAGGATGGTATATGTGACGTCCGCACTAGCACCCCAGATACCTCAGAATCAGCCGGAGTCAGGATAAGCAAAAATCCTTAGTCTTTATTCTTGGTCTTAGATGCAGGACTGAACAGGATGGAAGCAGAATCTCCGCAACCGCCGTCTCCCTCGTTTACTGCCAAAGAGTGACTCTGGCTAGTCTTATTTCACCCCTAGTCCCGCTTACAATCCTCTGTATACACCAATCATTGAGCCAGCACGGGATAGTGGGAAGGGCCATTTTCCAAGCATATGCCCAGAGAGTATCGTCCAATCAGTAGTTAGCCCCAAGTGCTCGGCTGTCCTGACCTCAGTGCATCGACTCAGTAGTTTCAGCCCTCTACAGGTATATTTAGAGAATCAACTAAAAAACTACTAGAAACAACAACTCCAAGAAAGCTGCAGAATACAAAATAAATCCACATAAATAATCATCAGCGTTTCTGTATGTTACCAACAGAGTCCAACAGCAAGAGATACAAAGAGAAATTCCATTTAAAATAACCGTAGGCAATATAAAACATTTCGGAGTCTGCCCGCCAAGACAAAATCAGGATCTATATGAGCACAATTACAAAACACTTTCCACACAAATAAAGTCAGATCTAAACAACTGGAAAACTATCAAGTGCTCATTTATTACATTACATTACAATATACAATACATATATTACATTACATTAATACAATAGAAATGACAATTTCACCTAAATTAGTCTATTTATTCAGTGTCATATCAAACTGCCAAGAAATTACTTTACACAACTAGAAGAAATAATAACAACAAAAATTCATCTGGAAGAATAAAACGAAGGTGGCCCAGCTGTACCAGACCTAAAATTTTATTATAAAGCAGCGGTCATCAAAACCATTTGATATTGGCTAAGAAATAGATTAGTTGATCAGTAGAATAGGTTAGGTTCACAGGACAAAATAGTCAATAACTATAGTAATCTCGTGTTTGAGAAACCCAAAGACTCCAGATTCTGGAATAAGACTTCATTATTTGACAAAAATAGCTGAAAAAGTTAGAAAATGGTGTAGCAGAGACTAGGCATTGACCAGTGCCAAACACCTATACCAAGATAATGTCTAACTGGGTTCATGATTTAGACCTTAAAGATAAAGATAAAAAATGATACTATAAACAAATTAGGAGAATAAAGGATAGTCTATCTCTCAGATCTGTGGAGAAGGAAGGAATTTATGGCCAAAAAAGAACTTACATTATGAAATGCAAAATGGATTATTTTGATTAAATTAAAAAGACTTTGTACAAATAAAACCAATGCAGCCAAGATTAGAAAGGAAGCAGAAAACTGGGGGAAAAACTTTGCATCTTAGAGTTCTGATAAAGGCCTCATTTCTAAAATATATAGAGAATTGACAAGAATTTATATGAAAACAAGCCATTCTCCAATTGATAAATGGTCAAAGGATATGAACAATTTTCAGATGAAGAAATTAAAACCATTTGTAGTCATATGAAAAAATTATCTAAATCACCACTGATCAGAGAAATGCAAATTAAGACAGTTCTGAGATTACCATTACATGCCTCTCATATTTGCTAAAATGACAGGAAAAGATAATGACCAATGTTGGAGAGGATGTGCAGAACTAGGACACTGATACATTGCTGGTGAACTTGTGAATGGATCCAACAATTCTGGAGAGCGATTTGGAACTATGCCCAAAAAGCTAACAAAAGGTGCATACCCTTTGCTCCAGCAGTGTTTCTGCTGGGCTTAGATCCCAAAGAGATCCTAAAAAGGGAAAAGGAGCCACATGTGCAAAAATGTAATTTTTTATTTAAAAAAAAAAAAAAAGGATGTCTCATTCTTAATCTCCAAATTTTGTAAGTAATTTATGATCCAGTTGGGAGAAAGATTGATTTCAACAAGCATCAACAGCTACTGGTCATGGATCAGAAGTCAGTGTAAGGTAACAGGCAAAGTACAAACACAATATGAATAATACAGTCATCTAGGCATGAGGGAGGGGATAAAGGGCTGTACCAGAGGGTGGTATCTAACTGGTGGCTGTGAGTGCTTGCTGAGTTTCCCTCATCTTCTTACAAAGTTTGGAGATCCATAATGCAGAATAAGATAAAAAAAGGGAATAAGCAGGAGCAGAAAAATAAGGCAGGTACACGATAAGAGTTATCAAGACATGAGGTTGTCTATTAGGATGGTAGCATTAGACATGGAAAACCCAAGAGATCTGGGAGACATGACAAGGAAAACAAAGGACTAGGGGAGAGTTTAGATATGGAGAAAGCAAATGTAGATATGTAGCAAATATCGTGACGTGGTTCTAAGCCTGGGATAGTAGTAGAGCCATTGCAGAGACCCAGGGAAGTGGGGCAAGGTTGGGCTTCCACAGCCAGGCCCGAGTAGTAATTCTTGGATTCTTATTTCCCTCGTGCGTCCTTTGGTTATTGCACAACTGAAATTTGGACTAGAAATCAAAATGCCTCATGATGATTACCTCTGTTTCTTAACTTGCCACCCACATTTATGACTTTGACACCATCTGCATCTTTATGGCTCTCAAGAATGAGCATCTAATATAAACTTTTGCACATCTCCCCCATTCTTTAGGGACATAAACTCTCCTTAAGAATAAAGCATGATCAGTTTTTATACTCCTGCCATGGGGAAAGAGAAATGGAAACTTCCATTTTAACCCAGTTGGCAATTTCTATGATTTTATCGTTTTAATTTCTCTCCCCTAGGTCCCTTTGGATTTCTTTGGCTCGTCCATGGATTGAGTAGAGGAGGAAAATCTATAATTAGTTGGATAGATATGTCATCTAATTCTCTCTTAGATGACTCAATTTTTGTTTGCTTTGGAAAGAACCCATATCCCAATAAGACTTTATGTGAGATAAGCATTTGAGGAGATTAGCCTAAGAGTTATTTTTCACTCTTGACTTGGCTATACTAAGCAAATGAGCTGTCACTAACTTGGGTTGTTGAGACATCTGAATGTGGAGAGGGCATGGTGAATATGGAGCCACAGTGGAGCCAGGAAGTTTTAAGACAGAAAATATCTGGGGAAGATTTTCCTGGAAGCTTGGTATGGAATGAATTGAAGAAAAGTGAAGAAGAAGAATCAGTTGAGAGGCTGGTTTAGTAATCCCAGAATTTTGTGACAAGGGCCTGGACTAAAACATTGACTGGAGAAATGGAAAGAAAGGACAAATTGAATTTGTAGAGAAGCAATAAGATATGAAATTATCTACATGTAGCTAGAGTAAAGGAAACAACTGCCCCAATGAAGTTCCATCTTCTGTTTTCAGAAAGCTTGACTTGTGGGACTTTAGAGCATTCTGAATTATTTCTCAAGGCTCAAATGTTTCTTGAATTATAAGGATACTAAGACAAAAGTTGGAAATGCATATAGTTTGTAAATTATTGTACAGGGATAGGATTTTCCTCAAATGAGATATATTGGTTCAATAAGTTTTATAAGAAAAATTAGGAACTCTATAGAAGTAAAATTCTGGAGTACTTTTAATTGGGGAAAGAAGCATAGCATGAATAAATAATTACCCCAGAATCACATGATGAATTATATTAAGGCATTTCCCCCAAATTCCAATGATTAGCTTCTCTGAATAACACAAATGCTGCTGATACCCAAGTACTGAAACAAGCATTTTTATCTTCTAAACATCAAAAAGAAAATAAAGACTATGACCTCATAGTCCTAATTTCTAAGCTTTGGATAATTGCTATTCTGACTTCAGATCTACCTTGCTGAAAATTTGAGTGTAAATTAAAAGATATTTCCTCAGAGACAGTTTTCATAGAAAATATTATGACTCTGAAACATAATAAAAGTCTTACTTAGGAATATGGTAAATTTTTTAAAAACATATCTCATCCCAGTGGTCATTGTGGAGTATAGCTGTGCTCCAAGGCTAGGATCTCTGCTTACCTGTACATCCCTGTACACCAAATCCTAGCAAACTGGAAAAACTTCCGATACAAGCCAACCGATGGGCTCCATGTCTCTGGTTTTAGCTAAGTTCAGAGAAGTTCATCATCGGGGGGAAGCCACTGGAGATGCCGCTTATTACCATGGCAAGTCACCGAAACAGTCTACTAAAGACCTAAGAGTTTGATCAGCATGTATTTAGGGGATCCTAACAACAATGGAATCCTAAACCTTGAAGACCAAAATGAGTCCATTTTCTCACGTTAATAATGCTGGGATAATATCCCTGGATGAAATTTGAACCCTCGAGTGACTGTTTGGCACTGGATACTTTGAGGTCAGTCTAACTTTTCAGGAGATGGTGAGATGGAAGGATGGGAACAAAAACCATTCAACACTCCAGAAACATTTACTGGTCACTTACCACATGTCAAACCCTCTGCTAGTCACTATGGAAAGTACAAAAGAAGTATGAGAGATTATGACTGATTATAATTATGATGATTATAATCCAGGTGAAGAGTCAAAACTAATATGTGTTTTAGTTCTGCTACTTAAACCATATTAAGACTATTGGGACAACTTGTATACTAACTTATGTATGATATGCCTTACTTGTAATAGACATCCTAACTTGAGAAATCTCTACATACAACCTTAAAAGCTTGGATTCTATAAATTTAATTTTTTATCCTGAGCTGAATCAACACATTTGCTAGTAGGGGAGTATTTTCAAGCAGTTTCCTAAGCCACAGGGTACACATTTTATTTAGCAGGGTATACTGGCATAGGGAAGGGATTTTGAATCTACAATCCATAGATTTTTTTATTATGATTTCAATATTTCAATATAATTTGTTTCTATTGCAATCTTAGATATTTTATTTTATTTACTTAAAAACTTTACTCTGAAGATTTTACCTTTAGATTTCACCAGACTGCCCAAGGGATACATGATCAAAAAAAAAAATTAATAACCCATGGAATAGTAGAAGGTATCTAGACTAGAATTCTAGACTTAGAAATAGCAAATCCCATCTTAGATAGTTACTAGTTGTATGAATTTAGACAAATCACTAACTAGTTCCAAGTCTCACTTTCCTCATCCACAAAATGGGGATAATAATACCTAAATCCTCTCCCTTGAAGAATTGTCATGAAGCCCAAATTAGCTTGTGAATATCACTTATAAGCTTTGAAGTTCTACATTTATATCTATTATTGTTTATTATCATCATCATTAGCCAGGCGAGGTAGGAGTCAGATATATATAAATGTCCTCGTTGCCTGTGACCAGTCTGACTCAGTCTCTAACTGAGATGCTGAGTTAACCCAGTATCTCACTTTTTTCTTCTTATGGGGATAGTAACACCTCCCCTTGCACCTCTTAAGGTACTTATGAAAATCAAAGAATGACTGAGAAAAGCTAAAAGTAATTATCCATATTCAGCTGCCCCCATAGGCTTCCCTCTGAACAAACATGGCCACCACACAGGAGCTCCAACAGGCCAGGGTCCCAGGACTGATTTCCTGTTTGGGGCCTAGGAAGGGCATTTCCTCCCTTCATTTCTGCAGGCATTTACTAAGTGGCCTTTATGTATTTCTGCAAATGTGGGGAGAGGTCTCTGAGAAGCAAAGGATTCCCAGAGAAGCCTAACGGTCCAACTCGGAAGACTCGACAGCATCTTTGTGCAGTCACCCCTGCCACACCTTTTATGGGTGGAATGCAGTTGTTGCCACATCCCTTTACTTTATGCTATTTAGATTTTATGGCATTTCAATCATTTGCCTTTCCCCGGGGAAATTTTTAATTTAAATTAATTGGCTTTTTATGAGCTACAGTTAAAAGAAAAAGACTTCATAAATTTTTCAATTGAATTTCTGGATCCATTCATTAATTCTCCTGTTTCTCATGGCCAAAGAATGAATAAATAAATAAATGAAACAAAAGAAAGACCATATTCCACCAGCACAGTTGTGTTGGAAGCACTATTTTTTTACCTAGAACACATATTCTACAGATAAAAAAACATAGAGGGTAACACACTGATACAATGAAATACATGTTAGAACAACCTGCCAGATCATTCACTCAGTGGGAAATATTTCACACAACAGACTCAGAATTTTTCTTGTTTTTATAAAAAAAAAATTCAAATTATCCTGAACTATTTGGGGCGGGGGGAGAAGGAAAAAAAATACATATTGGGATTATGTTATTAAAAAAAACAAGCATAATCAAGCTAATTTCCATGTGGTCCATATCTAAAAACATCTTACTCTGCCTTTTCAGTCCATCGCCTGTCTTGTCAGAAGGGAAATAGTGTACGTCCATCACTCATCACGATTGACCTGGATACAATTCAGCTTTTCTACTGCTAAAGTGTCTGGCATTTTAACTAGATGTTGCTGTATTTTTTTAAGTTCAAATATAACTTATCTTGCCCGAGATTTCTTCTCTGATGGTTTTACAAAATCATCATTAGACAATTGTTTTGTATGCTGAGTATATAGATTTAATGTCTCTTTTTCTTTTTTATATTACCCGGTCTCATTTGAATTTTCATAGTTACCTAAGGAATATTCTCCATAATTGTACCTTCTGTATTTGTTGACAGTTCATTAGTTCCGTTAGTTAGAACATTGCGGTCCTAAACGCAAGGTCGTGACTTCGGTCCTCACCTGAAGCAGGTGCTCTGTCCCACCATCTCAAACTATCCTAAGCAAGTCAGCTGCTTTGAAATGTTACTGGAAGAGGAAACAAATGAGAAAGAGCACATGTATCCCTACTACTGGAAAAGAACTTAAAGCCAGTTGGAATCATTAGGGAGAAGATTAGGGCCATCGTCATGCGTCCATTATTATTGCCTCTGTATTGTTATTATCGCCTTTCTTTTAAGATTTTTTTCTTCCCTGACTCCAGGTCTATGAAAGCGCTGGTTATGGCAGCACTAACTTGTTAGCAGAGGTCTTTCTACCCATCCCTGAGACAACGGTATTCACCGGAAGGGCCTCTATTGAAGAAGTTGAATTCAGCAGCAATCAGCATGTGGTCCTGGACCACGAGGGAGTCGGAAGTGGTACGGAGAGTTCCTCATCCTTCTATTTCTTGCTTTGATTTTAGCATTTGACTACATAGTTTGGTATATTTCCTTTGCTTCTATTGCTATAAAATTGACATTTAAGATTTTTGAAATGTTGAAATCTACCCAATGAGATGTTTTTATGTGAAAAATTTTAAAACATGTGCTTTGGATACTATTCTCTAAAATATCATTGGCCCTGTAGAAATTACTTCTTTTTAGATGAACAATAATAACTGCATCATTTCCATTTTGTATGATGAAGAGTGGAAGGAGAAAAAAAAACAAGCTTTAAGAAAGGATTCTTAACCTTGTGGGGTGTGTCATGGAAAAAGATGGCGGACTGGAGAAGCCTATGGATCCCTTCTGAGAATAATGGTTTAAAAACTATTAATCAGAATATATAGGCTTTCAAAGAATCCCATTGATAAATTATCATTAATAAAAATATCAATACATTAATATATTAAATGTCTTAATATAATCTCTTAAAATACTTTTTAATATTTTAAGAAAAAGTTCCTAAGTCAAGCTCCGCTTAAAAAGCAGCATATTCAATCCGCTCAGTACAAATCCTGATTCTGACAAATAGTGCCTGTATAACCCTGGACAATTCTCTTAACCTCTCAGTCCCCAAGCAATTGTCTAAGACCAGAAGTTGCAGAGCAGCCGCCAATCTGCATTAGTAAAGGGAATTTCCTCGTCCAGGAGTCCTCGGGACCAAGGACGTAATAATCCAGTCCCCAAATATTATGGAGTGGAATAATTATAAGTATTATGAAGAAGCTGAATGTTTCACAAATTTTCAAACTACAACCCAATCGTATTTCCATTTTATCAGAAATTTCTGTTTAGTAGGATGCAGGCTTAATGACATTTTTCCTTATTCTCATTGTAAAATGAGGTACGGGGGTTTCTTTTGTCATCTAGGAGTTTTTGGAGATCACACACACACACACACACACACACACAGACTCACACACACACAGACACACACTCACAGGCACTCACACATACACTCATACTCACACACTCACTCACACACATACTCACACACACTCACACACACACTCTCACACTCACACACACTCACACACACACTCTCACCACACACTCACACTCACACACACACTCTCTCACACTCACACACACACTCTCACCACACACACACACACTCACACACACACTCATACTTACACACACACACACACACTCATACACACACTCACTCACACACACACTCTCACACTCACACACACACACACTCACACTCACTCACACTCACACTCACACTTACATACACACAGAGTGTGGGGGGAGGAGGAGGAAGGAAGAACCGTTCTCTCTATCACAGACTGCAGCTGGGCACTCTTACATGACCTCCCTGTGGGGGTCCCTTTCTCCAGAAAGGCTCTTTGCTCTTTGCACTCCCCGCAATCGGCTCCCACCAGAAAAGTGTAGCCGTTGCTCACGGGGATCTCTCATCACGGGGATCTCTCACCACGGGGATCTCTCACCACGGGGATCTCTCACCACGGGGATCTCTCATCACGGGGATCTCTCACCACGGGGATCTCTCACCACGGGGATCTCTCATCACGGGGATCTCTCCACGGGGATCTCTCAGGCCCGATGTGCTTCTCCCAGGCGAGCCCTTCTCCTTCGAAGCCGACGGCAGCAACAAGATGGTTTTGATGACCTCCGGCAGGGTGTCCAACAGCGTGGCCTGGGCGGTCGGGGAGAACGGGGTCCCGCTGATCCCCCCAGCAGCGCAGCGCGGCCTCGGCGTTCGGAGGTAAGCTGGCTCGGAGGGAATCGTGGCCAGTCGGGGAGGGTTTCCACTCTCGGGAAACAGCGACCGGCTGCGTGGGAGGCGGGGCGGTCTCCGTTAGGGGCTCTGCCCGCCGCCGGCCCTGCTGCTGGGGTGCCCCGTCCCCGAGCCTGCCCGCTCTGCTCCCGAAGTGTTACCCGTTGCCCTGTGGTCAGCAGCACTGGCCCGTGCCCCGTTCTCTGGCGCTCAGGGACCGCTAACTGCCCGGGAGGAGGCAGACTTTGTAGAGAAGCCCGCTGAGCTTAAATGTGACCTGGCTTGCTTACGGTCCCAGGCTGGCAACGGCTCCTTCTGATCTGGGTTCCCTTACAGTGACTCGGAGAGACGGGCAGTAACTATTGATGTATCTATTGATAGGCAGTGTCAGGATTTTCATCCCCATTTCCGAGATGAGGGTGTTGAGGCTCAGAATTCTGAGCTTCCAGCCCAGACGCCCCGATGGCAAACCTCCCTCCCTTCCCACTGTCCAGCATCTCCTCGCCAGCCAACGGTGACCCTGAACTCTGCCCATTACACCGTCACAGTCTGTCCCCCACGTGTGACAGCACCGCTCTTCCCCGGGGGCCTCGGGCAGGCCCTCCTTGGGGCTCAGAAGCCGTCCCCTCCTCAGACCTGCTTAGAGTTCCTAGAGTTCTTCAAAGCTCAGCTCCCCACAAAGTTCTCCCCAGCCCAGGCTCTAGTACCTTGTGCCCTGAGAAATCATCTTGTATATATTAGAGAGACAGAGACAGAGACAGAGACAGACAGACAGACAGACAGACAGAAAGAGACAGAGACAGAGACACTCATCTTCCTGGGTTCAAGTAGGGTCTCAGACACTCCCTCGTTGTGTGACCCCGAGCAAGTCATTTCACCCATTTTGCCTCAGTTTCCTCATCTGTAATATGAGCCAGAGAAGGAAATGGCCGACTGCTCTCTGCCAAGAAAACCCCAAATGGGATCCCAAAGAGCTGGACAGGACTAAAGAAAATGACTGGACAACCTGCATATAGCCGGTGTTCACATGTTCTCTTAGTGGCAAATCCTTTGGGATTCACTCTTAGCAATGCAAAGAAATTGCAGAAATACTGCTTTGCAGAATCGCTAGGCAAAGCAAGTTTCCTCTATTATCCCCATTATCTATTTCTTCCTTCTAAATATCGCTAACAGAGGCAAGAAAACCATGTACAAAGCCCTGAATGGGGCTTTCTGCCTTTTGTCAGCCGTTATCTAAATTGGTCACTTAACTCCTCTGCCTCGGTTTCCCATATGTAAAACACATATAGCAAATGATGTACTCTCTCCCATCCATGGGTTTTTAACCTTCTTTATGTCATGGACCCCTTTGGCAATCTGGTGAAGTCTATAGCCCTTTCTCAGAATACTGTTTCTAAGAGTATGAAATAAATTGCATAAGCTTATAATCAGTTATATTGAAATACAATGATCAAAATATTTCAGTTTAACAGCCCAAACTAAGAGCCCCTGACCCATTCCCTTCCATCTCTGGTCCTAAGAATAGTCTTGATTTCCTTCCTTTCTTTCACTCTAGTACCATATTAATACAGCTATTTTACAAACAGACTAAAAGTGAATAAAATAATAATAATTATAATAATAATCTGAAGCTTCTCTCCCCCAATATGTCTTTGATTTTACTCCTGTTGAAGCCTTAGACTGAGTATATGAGAGCTTCCATGGTAATTAAACCCTTCCACAGAGCCATGAAGGAGAGAAAAGACCCCCAGAAATAAAGGCCTGAGAGCAGAACATGAAACTGGCAGGGGCAGGGAATGAGCATTAAACACCTGCTTCGCATAGCACTGTGCTAAGCACTTTCCAAAGATCATCTCATTTGATCCTCACAACAACCTGCAATGTTCAGTGCTGTTATTTTCCTCGTTTTCTAGTTAAGGAAACTGAGGCAGAGAGAGGTTAAATTATTTGCCCAAGGTCACATTTCTGAGGCTCAATTTGAACTCAGGCCTTTCTGACCTGGAACTAAAAGTCACCGTTGTTCAGTCGTGCCCGGGGACCATATCACAGGGGGCCCTCCTCCCCTCCACTCTGTCCTGAGTCTGTCCTGGCTCCTGTGGTGGGAGTCACATATAAACCCACCCCATCCCATCTGAACATCCTGAGAAAGTCCCTTCCTCTCTGGCTCCAACTTTCCTCACTGTAAAATACAAGTCGGACTGGAGGACCTCAGAAAATCCACCGACTTACTTGGATGTGCCTTGGTTCCCTTCGGTCCAGAGGGGATCACGGTCCACAGTGCTCGGCGCCTTGTGCGGAGGTTACCAACTGAGGAGGATTTAGGGCTTCCTGGGGCCTCTGATGCCTGAAGTCAGTGATGGCTTTGATTGGCCTGGGTCCCCCTGAGAGTGATCAAAGCCCATTTTTCTAACTGGTTCCTAGCACTCAGCATGGATCTAGTGGGGGTTTTCCCCCTCATGTTAGCAATAATTCTTCTCATGAGATCTAACTCAGTTCTAATTGATCGAGGATGGGCAGAAGCAGCTACACCCAGAGAAAGAACACTGGGAGATGAATGTAAACTGTTTGCATCTTTGTTTTTCTTCCCGGGTTATTTATACCTTCTGACTCCAATTCTCCCTGTGCAACAAGAGAACTGTTCGGTTCTGCACACATATATTGTATCTAGGCTATAGTGTAACCTATTTAACATGTAAAGGACTGCTTGCCATCTGGGGGAAGGGGTGGAGGGAGGGAGGGGAAAAATCGGAACAGAAGTGAATGCAAGGGATAATGTAAAAAGTTACCCATGCAGGGTTCTGTCAATAAAAAGTTACAATAAAATAAAAAATAATAATAATAATTCTCATTTTCTTGGATGCCACAAACATGTTTGTTATTGAGTGAGAAAAATCCAGAGTGCTGCACGGCCTGGGGGGAAGAGAGGAGCTCTCCAGTGGAGAATAACAAGCATAGAACTATAATGAAAATCAATGGGTAGATTCTCCTTACCCTGATTAAGAACTCTGCTTTTAAGTCTGAAAAATTTGGGGCTTAATTTATCCTTTCAATGCTTTAAGGAAAGTTGACGCCATCGCATCCATTGGTGCATCGAGCTTAACGGACATGAAGAAGTTGGCAAAGTGGGCAGCGGAATCCAAGCTGGACCCGAATGACCCAAATAATGCCTCGCTGATGCAGCTAATAACGGTGAGGAGCCTCCCAGTCCCACCAGAGTGAATCGTGTGTCTGAAAGTTACTGGGGCTTCTGAGGGTAATTCTGTCTAAACAACATTAGCTGAAGGGGACTTTTAAAAATCTTTATTTTGTATCAATACTGAGTTCAGCTATTTCTGTCCAACATAACACTGGAAGTTTGGGTGATTTATCAGTCAGGGATCTCATTTTTTCCAGGCAGCCAATTGAATTGTTTTCTTGGAAGTGCTCACATTAGCATAAAAATATAATAGATAAACAAATATACTGGCCGGGAAGCGCTCCTAGCAACATGTTCCTGTGATTGTGTTTATTATGATGATTTCATCCGTGAGATAATTATAACCAGGGTGAAGATTTTCCATTTAGGTTCTGGCCTTTTAGAGATTTGTCCCAATGTGAATTCATGTAATTTATAAACTATTTAATATTCGTTATTAGACTTTAGATTGCATAACAACAGGAACCGTATTTTAGTGTTCTTTGCATCCTCCAGGGTCTATTGCAGAGTGCCCACTCCATAAACGATACTCAGGAAGTGTGTGTTGAAGAAATGAAAGCTTTTTGCCAAAATACTCTTTCTTAATTCAGGTATTATGAACTTCAGTTAAGAATAAATTTGTAAAATTTAAGAGGAGTATAATTTATTGTGTGTACACTTTTAAAATCATATTGTTGTAAAAAAAAAATTTCCACGTAGCATATTTATAACTTCCTTCTCAGTTTGTATTTCAGTTGTCTTCCTAAATGTTAATGACATATTCATGTAGCATTTTAAGATTTGGAAATCCCTGAGAAGTAATATAAGTGTCATCAGTCCCATTTTGGAGATTAGGAAATCAGGATTCAGACAGATCAGAGGACTTACACCTGGTTGTACAGCAAGTAAGAAAAAAGTTGAGCTACAACATTTCATTGCAAAGAAAAAGAAAAGGCTAAAAATGCGGAGGCTGACTTCTCCATTTCACAAGTCTGCAAACGTGAAGCGGGTTTGAGAGTCAGCAAGACACGAACAGTGCACGGGGGGGCAGAAGACTTGGGCTCGACCCTCGGCTCGGCCATTTCCCACCCATGCGGTCATTTCCCTTCTGTGAAGTTAAAGGTCTAAAGTAACCTCTTACCGATTATCTGAGTTCCCTTCCAGCTCTAAATCCAACAAAATCCAAAAGGTCTGGTTTTTAGGTTTGCTTAATTTAAAGGTCTATATCACTTATTCCCTCCAGTACACACAGACACACATACTCACACTCACACTCACACACACACACACACACACACACTCACACACACAGACACACACACACTCACACTCATACATACACATACACACACAATCACACACACACAGAACACACACATACACACACACACTCACACTCACATACACACACTCACTCACACAGACACACACACAATCACACACACTCACACAGACACATAGACACACACTCACAGGCACTCACACACACACACAGACACACACACTCACACACACACTCACACTCACATACACACACTCACACAGAACACACACATACACACACAATCACACACACACAGACACACACACACACACAGACACACACAGACACTCACACACATACACACACACTCACACTCACATACACACACTCACACACACAGACACACACTCACACAGACACACACACATACACTCACACACTCACACATACACACACTCACAGACACACACAGACACACACAATCACATACACTCACACAGACACATAGACACACACTCACAGGCACTCACACATATACACACACACACTCACACATACACACACTCACACACACAGACACACACTCACTCACACAGACACACACAATCACACACACTCACACAGACACATAGACACACTCACAGGCACTCACACACACACACACACTCACACACACTCACACTCATACATACACATACACACAATCACACACTCACACAGAACACACACATAGACACACTCACACACACACAGACACACACAGGCACTCACACACATACACACACACACTCACACTCACATACACACACTCACACACACAGACACACACTCACACAGACACACACACAGTCACTCACACTCACATACACACTCACTCACACAGACACACACACAGTCACATACACTCACACAGACACATAGACACACACTCACAGACACACACAAACACACACACAGTCACTCACACTCACATACACACTCACTCACACAGACACACACACAGTCACACACACTCACACAAAGACATAGACACACACTCACAGGCACACACACATGCACTCACACTCACATACACACATTCACACACACACACACACACACACACACACACTCACACATACGACCTACAGAGCCGGTTGATTTGAACGATGGGTACGTTGTAAGTTCACATTTTTTATTTTCTCCAGGTTGCGACCAGTGGAGACACCTACGTCCCAGAATTCTTCAGGCTGGAGCAGCTGCAACAAGAATTTAATTTTGCTTCAGATGAAGAACTAAATAGATCGAAGCGCTTCAGACTTCTGTATCTCAGAGCCCTGGAGGTGCCAGAGTTTCGGAATTTTAAGCAGGTTCCCATTTATGACCGAGAAATCATGGAAAAGGTGTTCCAGGTAAGACATGTTCTCCCTCTACACTTCGAAGTTTCTCTGGCTCCCTCCCTATGGGAGCCTCCTGCCCCGTGGCAGGGAAGGATGTCTGGTAATAAGTAGACTGCAGCACACTGCCCTCGGGGACTTTCACATCATGAGTAGCATAAAAGACATTAGCAGTGCTGTAGGTAAACCTGTCATATAACAAGAAATAAAATTGTTATACACATGAATAGATGAAATATACTTGAAAAATACGTCTTCCATGAAATATAAGAAATAGCAAAGACCTAGAGCAGAAGTTCTTTAACGTTTTTGTGTCACGGACTCCCGTGGCAGCCTGGTGAAGTCTATGTACCTCTCCTTAGAATCATGTTCTTCAGCGCATAAAATAAAATATATGATTACAAATACAATCAATTCTATTGAAATGCAGTTATCCAAATATTTTAAATACGAGTTTACTCCAAGAATAAGGCTCTTGTGCCTGTCCCATAATAAAAACTTCACTAAATGCTTGCGGATTAATTAATAAATCATAGATTTAGAACTGCAAAGGATCTTAGAATCCATGTAGTCCAACATCATGATTTTAATGATAAGGAAACTGAGGCCCAAAGAGGTGAATTTAGTTGCTCAAGGTCATAAATATCAAGAGTCTCAAAGCAAAGACTCCAAATTCAGTGTTCATCCTATTGCACCACAAATAGTCAAGAAAAGTTAGCAAGCGTTTATTAATGCTATAGTAACCAAGTATCACCAAAAAATAAGGTACCTACTGTGTGCCAGACACTGTGCAGAGTACTGGGGATACCAAAAAAAAAGCAGGGGATACCCTGCTTTCAAAGAGCTCACAATCTATTTGAAAAAACATTATGCAAAAAACTACATATAAACAAAAGATGGAAGGAAGAAAGGGAAGGAAGGAAGGAGAGTAAGAGAGAGAGGGAAGGAAAGAAGGAAGGAAAGGGAGGGAGAGAGAGAGAGGTGGATAGATGGATGGGTAGATTGGTGGTTAAATAGATGATACACAGATGGATAAATAAATATCTATATATAGATCGATATCAAAAGATAGCTATTCTTCTACAAATGTCTCTATAGATAGCAACATCTATCTGTAGATAGATATGTGAATATAACAGATATCTATCAATTTCCATCTAAATAGATATCTACCTAGTCCTATCTATATCTATATCTATATAGAGATAACTTCGAGCTTTTCTGAGGGGGAAAGACACTAACTTGAAGGAGGATTGGAAAGGCTTTGGCAGGGATTTGAGGTGACTTGCAGGAAGCCAGGGAAGCCAGGAGATGGAGTCAGAGAAGTACCTGCAAAATATTTCTCTGCCCAGGGGCATCTCTACTTTGTCTCCTTCTCCTTCTGGGCCAGGGGCCTTACTTGGTCTCATCACTGGGGGTCTGCCTCAGCTCGGCCAGTTCTTTGCAGTCTCCCATATCATCGCTGCGACCCGAGTTCATCCCTGACTTTGCCCTTCATCTTGAGATGTCTGCCTTCTCTCATGGGCAGCCCTCCTTTTTAAGGACTGACTCCACATCCACCCTTGTGTCCTTGCATTATTGCTCTCCACCGCCCCATATCCTAAACTCCATTATCCTCTACTAACTCTGTTAACCATTCTGCACACCTGCATCCATACTCGGCCAGCTGTAGAGTCACTGGATAATAGATGTAGAACTGGAAAAGACCTTAGAGGACAGCGAATCTAACCCCTCGTCATATAAATGAGGCAAATGGAAAACCCAGAGAACGGAGTGAATGGCTCAAATTTTTGCAGTAAGTCTCAGAGCTAAGACACAAACTCAGATTCTCTGACTCTAGATGCGGAGGTCTTTCCCCCGTTCCCTGGGGACCTTTAAGGAAGGCCATGGAGAAGCTGCAGAGGAAGTAGAGACAGAGATGGGGGTAGTCATCAGTGGGAGCATCTGTACTGATGAACTCACACATCCACACAGGAAAAACCTGCTCTGGGTCCAAATGAAGTAACTCCCAACCAAGGGTCTCCCAACCAAGGAGGCCAGATGATGTTTTCAGTCTAATTAAAGAGAAAAGATCACATGCAACAAAATCAAACATAAGTTCTCTATGAAGTCAAAAGTATTTTAAAATAATCAGATTACATTTTATTTAAATGCAGGACTATGAGAAACGAATACGTGACCGAGGGATAATCGAGACCAAGGATCATTTAGATGCTCATAGAGCCAGAGTGGCCAAGTACCTCCAACAGGTGAAGAAAAGAAATTTAATTTTTTTTTCTCTTTTGCAAATTATCACAAATTATTACAAATTTTACCAAAATGTTACAAATTATTAGTTAATTAACATAGGCATAAATATGTTTAACATTGAAAGAAAAAAAATTATGTAGGATTTATCCTGTGCAGAAAACTCAAGTATATTGGGACATGAATGGTGTTTTCTTCTTTTCTTCCCTGGAAAATATGAGTCTTTGGAAAAGAACTAAAGCCACTGCCTATGTGGACTAATGAAAAACAGGATTTGGCCTTTTGGACTACTACCAAATTTCAGGGCTTCTGGCTAGGAATCGAGATACAGAGAGAACATTTGAGCAGCTTGATAAAGAAGAGGTTTAATGTAGAGAGGGTGGATTTCATTGTCAGTTTGATGCTCCTTGGAATGCTTTGCTTTCCCACACCAGTAGCCACTGCGATATCTCTAACAGTCCATGAAGTGTGCTCTTTAAAGCTATAATTCTTTATAAAGGGAGTCATTTTTTAAAACCACAGCATTAAAAATACAATAAAAGAGAGCATAAAATGCATGGGTATGGTATGAAATCCAGCACTAAATGACAGAATAATAACTAAAAGGGAGGAAACCAACTTAATCCTTGGTTAGTTTGTCGGGATCAGACACTGAGCATAGCCACATCAAAGTTATTGCTCGTCTCAAGCAATCTTTATATTGTTGTAAATATACAGGAATGTTTGTACGATGAATACAAGAGAATTGAGGGGAGAGGCGCTGCAGAAATCAGGAAAGGCCTTCCCTGAGAGGGAGCTCTTGAGCTGAGCTTTGAGGGAAAATCCGAATCTGAGAAGCAGAGCTGAGAAGGGAATGAGTTCTTGTACCCACCAATCAGGTCACCAGAGTCTGCGTTTGATCCTGAAGGTGACATAGAACCCCTGGATTTTGTTGAACAGGGAAATGACATGATCAGACAGGGCTGTTTTAGAAATAACCCTTTGGTCTTGGTGCCAACGAAAGATTCGAGGCAGCAAAGCTTGGAGGAAGTTAAAGAATTAAGAAGCTGTGGCAATAGTCTAGCCAAGATGTGATGGGGGCCTGGATCAGGGTCTTGTGAGTGAAGCTATGAGGATGAACAGAAGTCAGGGAGGTAGAAATAACCATTTGGCAACTGGCTGGACATGACTCTGTGTTTGCCCACTTGGGAAAATGGAAGAATGGGAGCATTTCCTCAGCATGTGTGTCTCAGAAATGGGGATGTTTATTGAGGGTGGGTTTGAAGGGAAAGAAAATGAGCTCTAGTATTGGACATTTGCATTTGAAATGCCCCCTTGGGAGCTGTTCCCATAAGACTATATAGTTCAAGAGAGAGATTGGGCTGGACGACCTGTGAATATCTGATAATAGAATCCAAGGCAGCGGATGAAACTGTCAAGAGTAAAGCCAGAAAAGAGTTGAAACGCTTTAGATTTCTCCTCCTTTTCTTCCTCATTGGGATCAGTGTTGATGGCCTTAGCAGAATTTGATTGTGGGGGTTTCTGTTCCTCTTGAGCTCCCTTTCCTTTTACTGTCTCAGATCATGGAAGCATTCCTCTCTTTTCTCTGAAATCATTGCAATTTGATCTCCT
The DNA here is from genome assembly GCF_016432865.1 of Antechinus flavipes. Lineage (NCBI taxonomy): Eukaryota > Metazoa > Chordata > Mammalia > Dasyuromorphia > Dasyuridae > Antechinus > Antechinus flavipes. Next base: position 7,319,707 of record NC_067403.1, read on the forward strand.
GATGTTGAGTGAAAATCAGACTGTCTCCAGCACTCCCTCTTGTGGGTTACCATAAATCCTGAAAAAAAAAAGTCCCTTTTCTCCCAAAGTTCTCATCAATTCAATTTTGCCAATCTCGTTGGTCAGAATTAACTTTACTGTGGTAGGATCTCTCGTCACTCCCTCTGCCTTCTGAGATATGGAATTGTCAGCAAGGCAAAGGCAAGACTTTATCAGATTTTAGCAGAGTACTTAAGTAAGACACAGCAGATGTTGAGCTAATTAAAGTCCCTATCCCTATTATAATTTGGCTCCGTGCCCATTTTAGGAGTTGCTATAGGAACTCATAATTGCCTTCTTATATATCTGATCAGATAATATATAGTATATTGCCATCACAAGACTAACTTTAATCTCTCTCTCTCCATTCATTATCTTGCCGACACTGTCCCCTAGGCTTCCACAGTAGCATTTGTGGATTTTCTTACAGATGCCTGGAAACAGAGCCTTCCTTCCATCTATCTCTTCCCTACCTCTGAGACAACTAATTTATTCTACCATAACCACTGTCTACATATTAAAAATTAAAAGGAGCAACTCCCCACAAAAATCTTGGGGATTCATGGATCATAGGAATAACTGTAAATAAAAGAAAACTTACAACTCCAGATTAAAATTTCATCTTTGATTATTATTAAGGCAAATTGTAATTCATTCGTAATTGGGCATCGAGTCAGATATATAGGAGAGGAGCTTTTGGAATCAAACTCAGACTTTTAAGTTCCAATAGAATAATAGTCTGTAGTGCATTTTAAAATAATCTACAAGGCAGCAGGAAGGAGTAAAATACGGTACTTTGAGCCAGGACATCTAGAATCAAGTCTCACCTCAAATACTTATTCGTTTTATTTTTTTAATTTTTATTTATTTTATTTATTAGAAAGTCATTTTATCTTCCAGAGGCTCAGAAAGATGGAGATAATAAGACTTAGATTATTTTTCAAAACTTAAAGTCCTATGACTTTAAGCTCTGAATTATTATCATGAATTTACTGAGAAAATTGCAAATGAACTTGCCTTGTCCCGCCCTAGGTTAGAGAGTCGGTGATAAACCGCTTCCTAATCGCAAAACGCCATCTCCTTCTCTCGGACCTGGTGGTGGAAGAGGATGTTCCCAATATCAGGTAGGGAAGGGGGGCGCGGGGGGGGGGGGGGGCCGGGGCTCTGATTTTTAGATCTCTGCTTTTGATTGCCTCGCCATCGGGGAGGGCTTTTATAAAGGAAGCAGGATTCCCCCGTCACTCGCCGCCTCAGGTCGCACCCACGGCCAAGGCCCCCCTTACTTGGGCTGCCAGGAGAACCCTGCGCCAGAACCCTGCGCACCCCTTATTTCATTTCAAAGGCAAACCTTCATCAGCGCGGGCTCTGGGGCAAGGGTTTCTCCCCGTTTTCTCAGGTCTCAGGACGGCAGGGGAGGTTCCCTCCTCAGCTCTTCCCCTCTCCTGCCCCAGTGACCCATTAGCAGATTATCAATCCCTTGTGGCCCCGGTGCCTTGTGTGACCCCGTGCGTTAAAGTTCTCTCGGGCTTTAGTGTTTGAGGGGCCATCACTGACCGTCCAGGTCGGCCTCCTCATTAGCTGAAGCTCCGAAACGTTTCGTTAGTTCCCTGAGGTCGCAGAGAGGAGCAAGCAGGAAATTATCCCCAAGTGTTCCTCTGCACAAAGAAGGGCTGATCTTTCGGTCAGTCGGCGCCCTCCTGTCGCCACGGCCGCCTCCCCGCTTCCCACAACCTCCCCCCCAACACGAGCACTTCTGTGGGAAGCGTGCCCGGGTGGGAGAACGCAGAAGAAGCCAGAGGCCATTGCTACAGAGCAGCTCCCGAGCCGCAGACACGGTCCCCGGGGATCTGGACTCTGGCCCCGAGGTCGCAGTCGCCCAGCAGGCCCCTTGATCAGGCCCAAGTCCCCTTCACCAAGCCCCTCTGGTCTCTGTTTGGGGGGAATTCGGGTTCTCGGGTTGTTTAGTCTTGCCAGTCATTTTGTCCTTTCTTTTTCTGCATGCCTTCTGCTTGGTTGGGGGCTTTAAGTTCTGATGGCTCAGGGTACGTGATTCCCGACTCGGTTCTGGCGCTTCGCTCCCGGTCTGCTTCTGTGTTTGTCACCGCGCCCTAGCCCCGTAGGTCGCCTTCTGGGTGGGTCACCCTCCAGGAGCAGAGCACCGGCCCAGGGAAAGGCTGAAGCGGTCCCGGCGGGACCTCCCTCCCCGCAAGGACTCCCAGCTCCCGCTGGCCTCCTGTTCCCGGGGATGCCAGAGCAGGAAGCCGCAGATGGGGGGATCCACCAGCCGGGGTGGGCCGCTGAGGGAGCGTGTTGTCCGTCACCCTGAGGGAAGGTCCCCAAGCAGGGGCAGCTCATCAGTCCGGCCCCCAGGTCCGTGCTGTCCGAGTGGCCAAAGCAAGGCCATCCCGCAAAACCCCCAGTTTGGGCCCTTTCTGCCCTCCCCGCTGATCCGCAGCAGAATTCTCAGAACGCAGCCAAGGTCCCGGAGCCAGCCCGGTCCCCAAAGCTGGGGAAAGCGCTCCAGGGCCTTCTCAGGACCGGCGGCGACGCTGGGTTCTCCTATCTCTTTCCCTGCCCTGCCAGTCCGGAGAGTGCAGGCCAGCCAATGGGCTCCCCATCTCTCTCTCAGAGAGTGACCTGGCTCCCCACGGAGGTTTTCATCATACAGTTGGCCCCAAGTGAACGGGCATATTCTGGAGCAGTTGTGATCTGAGTCAATGGAGGATTACCCACCCAGATATTTTTTAACCCTCATATATATGCAGATTCATACTCTGATATATATATGTGTGTGTATGCGTATATATATATACACATATTTATTTAAAAATAAAAATGGGTGTATATATATTTTTCTAAGAGAGCCTTTTTCTTTAATGTGTGTGTGTGTCTTAGAAAAAAGTTTCCATGCTGTGTTGACACATTTTTCTACTCTTAAGTTTATGCTCTTTCCCTTAAGTCAGAGGTTCTTACCTGGAGCCCATGATCTTTTTTACTTTATAAACTATTTGACTGTTTTCAATACATCGTGACAAGCACTGTGAGGGATATTAAATATATATAAAGGCTGCTGTTCGATAGAAGAGACAACGCGAGTACAGAGCTCAACCACCTACAAAGCAAAATGTAGTTAAGCATCACATAAGTCATAGGGCCCATTGTTTCCCAAACTGAGCTACAGAAACTTGATATTCTAACCAAGTGGACAGGGATTTCCTAAGGAAGGACGTTTGGTTGGTGCAGCCATTTTCTTTATGAAAATACAAGCATTAAATGGCATACACATCAAAAAATACTAATTCCTCGCATCATTTCTTCAAATTTGAAAAGAGGCTGAATTTCCTGCACTTTGCTCTAGAATTGCCTATCCCTTAATTTTTTTACCGAGGGAATTTCTTACCTTCAGACCCCTAGTCGTGGATTTATGTTTTCTGTGACCCTTTTGAGCCCTCAAATACCCAAATTTTGGGAATGCTCAAGTAGACAAATGCGGCAGGAGTACGGAGAGGGCAAAGTCTGTCTCCCATGGAGGAGATCGTGGAAGGCTTCATTGAAGAAATGCCCATGGCTTTGGGTACCGGAGGAAGAGTAGGATGGGGATATGTGGAGAAGTATGGGGGATATTTCTTGTTAAAGGAAGTAAAATAAACGCAATTTCAGGGACATTAAACAACTAATGGGCTGATTCATTTGGAACTGAGAGTTCATATAGTAAACTAGTTTAGATGGAACTAGAAAGACTCGAATTTAAATATTTCTTCCATTAAAATAAATTTAGTGATAGTCCTACTGAAGTATCCTTCCCAGCACAGGAGGTTATGAAGTGTCCCTCTCGGTACAGAAGGTTATATGGTCAATCTCAGTCTCCTAAAGTGATCAGGGGTTTTTTGAGAGGTCCTTAAGTATTTGAGACAATTTACAGGTGGAGGTCTCGTGTTCTTTCAGACTTTTACTTTCTAAAATGTCTCTGAGAGGAACTCTGATCAATACAATGAGCCACAATTCCAAAGGACTTAGGAATATGAAATATTCCTCTAACTATCCTCCAAATAAAGAACTGATAAACTCAGAGTACAGATTTAAGCATTTTTGTTCCTTTGTTTCCTGCCTTTTTACTGGAATACAGATAATGTGGAAATATATTTTGCATGACTCTGTGTGTGTGTGTGTGTGTGTGTGTGTGTGTGTGTGTGTGTAAAATAGGCATCACAGAGTTTATCTTCTCAGTGGGGGAAGAGAGAAGAGAGAATGTGGAACTAAAAATTAAAATAAAAGTTGAATAAATTAGTACAACATCTTTCACATCTATTGTGTGGTCCTTAGCATTCTGGGAGCAAGCCTCTTCAAGTTGGCGGAACAAAAGCGGCCCTTGAAGCCCAGAAGAAAAGGAAGGAAAAAGGTTCCGGCACAGAACCTGTCAGATGGAGACATCAAGCTCTTGGTGAACATCCTCAGGGCCTATGATATTCCAGTGCGAAAACCCAGCAGCAGGTAAGACCAGTGGCCACCTGGCCCAAGGGGCACCTGAGGGGTAGCCCGAGATGGGGACGCTCCTCTGGTCCATCTAATTTGAAAAGAGCCTCCCTGCTATGGCATCCTGCACCTGGAGCATCCGGCCTCCACCTGAGTGCCCGTGAGGGGCAAACTTACCAGGTCTGCTTCCGAAAGGCCCCAGGGTTACTCTTTGTCCCAGGAAACGGTTGCTTCTGCTTCTGCTCGGTGGCCATCCATTTCTCCCACCCATTTCTGCCTCCCGGGACAAACAGAAGCAGCCTTAAAACCCACTAACCCTGGCCATTAGTGTTCTTTACCTTCCCCCTCACGGACAATTTTATTAAAGACTTACTACATTTCTTTAAAATACTCAACCTATGGGCATTTATTCTATTCTATGGACTTATTCTCCTAAAGTGCTCAAGCCAAAGCTGCTCTGCAAACACTGATGACTCATCACTTACGGTTCTTGGATAGCATTTTAAGGTTTACCAGCCTCTCTTAAAAGTTATTCAGACCTGAGAGAGAATTCATGTCTCCATTCTGTGGAGGTGTAAACTGAGGTGGGGTGGGGTGGGGGGCAGTAAGTGATCTGCACGACAAGAACCAGGATAAGAGTCCAGGTTCCCTGTCTCTTTATTATCCCACGGAGCTGCAGTAAAAAACGCCTCCCTGCTCCGTCTGACGCTCCCCTTGGCGATTCAGGGGGCTTCCCTCAGCTGGCTGAAAGGAATCAGGGATGCCCTTTGGGGACCGGGGTCTCCACTGGTCCTTCCTACCTTGGCCGTTCTTAGTTATCTGCCCCTCCCCTCACCTCGCTGGGACCGCGAGGACCTGAGCTGGACTTGGGGCTCACCCCCTTAACTGGGGATGGGACTTCCAGCCAGGAGCAGTTTCTCTGAGCTTCTGTTTAATCATCTGGGGAAAACTGGGAGCTGGCGATAGTTGTGCTGCTGGGCCCTGCGGCTGGGACGGCTGATCCAGGTCCAACTGAACCCAAATGGTCCCTGCTTGACGTCTTTCCTGATGTCCGGTGCTCACAAAGCCAAGTGCTCCTGGAAGCAGCAGGAATGTCGTCAGTAAATGCTCGCGGTATCCCCAAAATTAATATTGTGTATGACACAAACTTCTCACTGACACAATCCCCTCTCCCTAAAAGGAACACGGCCGAATGGTGGAATTAAAAGGTGTTTCTCAGAAAATATGACACGTCCTTTCTACTTGTTAAACCTCTGGACAGGGTTTTTCTGGAGCCAATCCACTTTACCTCAAATAAATAAATGCAGGCATATCTAGAAATATTGTGGGTTCAGTTACAGAGCATCGCAAAAAAGCAAATATTACAAAAAAGCGAGACATGAATTTTTGATTTCCCAGTACATATAAAAGTTGCTTCCACTATACTATAGTCTGTTAAGTGTACAATAGCATTAAGTCCAAAAAAAGTCCATAGCTTGATCAAAAATACTTTATCGTAAAAAAAAATAATAATACTAGCCATCACGTGAGCTTTCAGTGGGTCCTTATCTTTTTGCCGATGGAGGGTCTGGCCTCTATGTTGATGGCTGCCGACTGATCGGGTGGTGATTGCTGAAGGCTGGGGGGGCCGATGGCAATTTCTTAAAATAAGACAACGATGAAATTTGCCATGTGATTGACTCTTTCCTTCCTTCAGAGGTCATTATAGGGTTCTTAACTGTCCTGATTCCAGTACTGTTGTGCCAGAGAGAATAGGGAGGCCTGAGGAGATGGAGAGAAATGGGGAAATGGCTGGTAGATGGAGCTTTCCGAATACAAAACTTGTATTAAGTTCTCTATCTTAAATGAGCATCTACATATATGAGGCCCCCCCAAAATTATGATCATGACATCAAAGGTCACTAATCACCATAATGGATAGAGTGATAATGAAAAAGTTTGAAATATTATGGGATTTTAAAAAATAACTTGTGGCTTTTCTCTCCTAGCAAACTCCAGCAGACATCCCGCTCTTCGAGACCTTTCAGTGAAACATTTGTGACTTCCCCGTCGATGCAAAGTCCAGCCCACACTGTGGACACTGTGCTCAGTCAGGTAACAGCACCCAAATTCTGAAGTTCCTTTGTTCACATTTTATTCCAGAATTAAATCTGAGAGGCAGATTCTCCATATTGTCTTTTTAAAACCTTTGATTTGGTCCTTAGGAATTTGTTTTGTTTTGTTTTTTTCTAATTCACTCTCATTTTTAAGGTTTTAGTTCGACCTTTTGTGGAAGTTTCTTTTCAAAGAACTGTTTGCCGCACGACTACAGCTGAAGGTCCAAATCCTAGCTGGAATGAGGAACTTGAACTTCCATTTAGGTAAGGGCAAATCATATTTTTTCTTTCTCCATAGATGCCTACAAAATTTTGAGGACCTTTTATGGAAGAGGAAACTGTGATCTGGAAAGATCAAACAGATTGCTCAAGGGTCAGGCAAAAGCCAAAATAAGAAACAAATCTCTTGACTGTCAATCCACCGTAGAGCTTCAGTCAATGTTCATGTGCAGAATGTCTGAATCAATAGCTACAAACTCGGGTTCCCTTTCAGGTTGAAGTCCCAAACTGGATTATTCTCTTGTCCCTCCAGCCTGGTCCCTTCCCTATTTCCACTGTTTCCCAAGCCTATGAGAGTTCCACCATCCTCCCAGTCTCCAAGGTTAATAACCCTGCCCTTGTTTTTGACTCCTCCTCGCTCTCCCTGATTCCATCTATCCCATCAGTTGTGGGATCTCCTACTCCCATGGTATCTCACCGTCACCCCAGTGACTAGTTCAGGCCTTCGGTAACTCTCACCTGAGCTGTTGCAGTAGCTTCCTGATTGATCTCCCTGCCTCAACTTCCAAAGTCATTTTCCTACCGAGTCCATCACTCCCCTAGTCAACAATGACCCCTTCTGCCTTTAGGATCAAAGGCAAGTTCCTCCATTTAGTCTTTAAGGTTCTTTGCAAGCTGACCTCAGCCTCCCTTTCCAACCTTACTACCTGGTGCTCCTCTCCCACACTCCCAGCTGCAACCACACTGTCCTGTTCTTCCCCTCCCCTTCGTGCCTTGGTACGGCCGTACCGGTGCTTGGAGTAAAGGCACTGCCCCCTTCTCACAGGAACACATTTCCTGGAAAATTTGCCCAACTGATACCTACTGATCCTACCTGGCTGCTACTGCCCTTCCCTCCTCCCCAAAATTACCTTCTATTATCTGATGAGATAATGGCTAGGAAGCACTTACCCCAATGCCCAGCACTGCATCAACGTTAGATATTATTATTTATTTTTATACACTTATTCACAAACTCATTGGCTCTTTAAGTTAAAAATGGAAGCCACTGAAGGGCAGAGACTGCTTCATATTTGTTTTTCTGCATCCCCAGGGATTAGCGCATACTGGGTGCTTAATGAGTAAAATTTTCCTGCACCTAGTCCAAGGAATCCTGGGAAGCTGAGGATTTACATATCAAAGAGCACAGCAGAAAGGGGCGATCTGTATCAGCTGAGAAAGGAAAGTGGCCCTAAGAGCTTATAGCTCTTCTCTCCTGCCGGCAGCCCCAGGGCTAAGTTGATATCTCGGACTGAGTACTTAGTAGTCATAAAGTTGAGTCACAGATTCTCTTACCACAGTTCAATCATCTGGGATAATACTTGGTGTCTAAATTGTACCTGCTCTAGGCGGGGATGTGATGGATGAGTTAAGGAAGTGCTAGCCATAAAGCCGAATCAGAGAAACCCTCTCACCCCACATGCAAACCAGCTGGCTTCAAGGCCTGCTTTCCCCACCCTAGCTGCAGGACTAGGAGGAGGTGACAGACGCTCAAAGCCTCAGATTCTGAAGCAGACGGATTCGTATGCGCCCGGCCTGTCTCACAGAGTATGGGAAAAACGCCGGTTGTAATTTCTAGAGGGTGGGAAGGTGATCAGGGGAATGACCTGGTCAATTTGAGGAGTTTCCCCAGCAATTGGACAAGTTTGCTTCCCCATGCTGAAGGCAGACATGGCCAATAGTGCCCCCAAAAGGCAGGATTTTGATTGGGATCCAGGAACTTGGCCACCCCGAAGCTGACTGGCTGACTGAAACTCGAGGGAATTTTTCAGAAGTGAGCCGATAAACGCGCCCGAACTCTTCCCTTTCCCCCTTTCAGTCTCTTTATTTGGGCCGTTCTTCCTCAGGGGACTCCCCTGATCAACGCCCCCGCCCCCAATACCTTCACCCTCATTTCCTCATTTTCCTAATAGCCTGATTGTATTTTGCTTTGCTAGAGCCCCTAACAGTGATTACAGCACAGCCAGTATGCAATCAGTGAAGGACGATATATTCATCAACCTTTTTGATGAGGTGCTCTACGACATCTTGGAGGTAAGCTCACGGTCCTGGGGAAGATGCCCGCCCAATTTCTGCTGCCTTGTAGCCATGGTAGGGATACCGCTTCCCCGATCCCAAAGGGTGATTCTGTCATAGAGAACTGGGTGGAGAAGTGGGGTCCCGGGCTCACGCAACCTTCGCTGATTCGAGGGTCAGAGAGAAAAGAGCTGCCAAATTTCCAGTCGCTTCCCTTCCTGGGACGTGGCCATCAAGGAGCTCCTTCACTAGCCAGGTGCAAGACCAAACCGAGCTCCAAAAGCAGAACCATTTTGCTGAAAGGGATCGGGATGGGGGCTGTGAGTGTCACAGAAGCACTGTTAAAAGCAAGAACTGCCACGGCAGCCAGAGGATTCTAAAGTTGGGGATCCAAGCACTTTGATAAGGAGCAAGCAATAAGACACTGAGGCAGACAACTGTGATCTGGATTGGCCACTGAATTGTGTGTGTGTGTGTGTGTGTGTGTGTGTGTGTGTGTGTGTGTGTGTGTTTAATGCCAAGGCACGTTAGGGATGCCCTTTAGTTGTTCCTTAATTCCTCATTTTCTCCATGAGTCCGTGCAAAATCATGTCCATTTTCCAAGTTCTTGTTGGAATGTGCTCAACTCAGTCTTTGTAGGACTAATCTCTACACAGGGGCTTGTCAGTGATTTACCCGGGATTTGGCAAAAACACAAACAAACCCTCCAAATGTTTATTCTAAAAGAATGGGCTAGCTAGATCATTTTTTTTTTGTGTTCCTGCAATAACAATTTGATTCTTCAGTACGAAAGGCCATTCTGATCAAATGACATGTTTGCAGGACTGACAGTTAAGACCCAAACCCTTTTAATTTCCATCATTGTTTAAAAATCTTTTAAAAATGTCTAAGCCCTTGTAATAGGATCTAAAGCTTATGACTGAATCTCCCTTTGATGATAAAAGATCACTGGAGGTTTCAAGCCGGAGAACAACTACAAAATTCTGTCAATCCTGCTTACAGAATATCTCCTGCACCCACCCCTCCCTCACTGTTCCCGCCCAACTTCACTGCCATCCAGCTGAATGGAACCACTGCAATAATGACATAAATACAGCTTTAGAACTGGGAGTGAAGAGATCACGTGGTGGAAGCTCAACTAGAAACGGATCCATTAAACTCTGCCTGAGGATCCCAGGGCACACATGCCATACTGACACTATTGAAGTCCTATGAGATTTTTTTTTTATCATTTTGTTAAATGTTTCCCAATTGCATTTTAATCTGCTTTGGACTGCAGAGGACAGTTGTTTGGTTTCTCTGATCAAGGTCACGTTTAAGCATTTTCAGTCACGTCCTACGCTTTGTGACCCCATTTGGGGTTTTCTTGGCAAAAATCCTGGAGTGGTTTGGCCATTTCCTTCTCCTGCTCCTTTTACAGATGAGAAAACTGGAGCGGATACTGTTAAATGATTTGTCCAGAGCCAGCTAGTAAGTGTCTGAGGCTGGCTTTGAACTCACATCCTCGGGAGTCCCAGGCCAGCGTTCTGCACTGGGATTCAAATTCAGCTTTCTTTCCACAAGAGCATACTGATTTCCCACAAGTCTTCCCACATCCGTGCTCTGCCTCCTCTAAGAAAAGGGCTTTTGTCCCAGTCAGGAATTTTAAGGATCTTAGAGTGACTTGACATTTGAAGCTGTCTGAGTCTCACGAGGACGAACCTGCTTTGTCTTGTTCCTTTTATTCCCCCCAAGCACCTCGTACCGCACAGAAGCCACCCCAACCCTTGTCGATAATTGAATTTATCATATAGTATGCATTTACCATTACCAATTCTTCTACCTCCTCTAGGACGATCGTGAAAGAGGACGCGGCATCCATACCCGTATCGAGAGGCACTGGCTGGGGTCTGTTCGAATTCCATTTAGTACTTTATATTTCCAGGGCAGGGTAAGCATTTGCAATTTTGTGCTGAAATATTCTCCCTGAAAAATTTCAACAAATGTGGCAACCGAGTCTTTTCTATTTGTGATAATATGGAATGTATGTGGGCAGTTTTCGAATTCATTTAGAACTGATCTATTAACGTCTAAAAGTTTAAAACTAACCTTTTAAAACAGAACGTTCTAGGGTGAATTATTCTAGGTACTAAGATAATATGTGAGTAAATACTCTGTAAATCCCAAATCATAAGGCACATAGAAGGTAGTTATATAGTCGTCACTTAGTGCTCATTTTTATCACATGTATGACTCATAAAACCCACATTTTCTTTCTATCCTCAAGTGCTTAGCATGGTGCTTTGCACACAGTAGGTGCTTTAAAAGATGTTTATTGACTAACTCATATTTTAGTACTTGCTTACTGAAACAAGCTCTCCCTTTCTCTTCCCTCTTTTTTCTTTCCAATATTTTGTTCCCTTACAATTAAATACTAGCAGAGGATAAGAAAGTGCACTGGATTAAAGACAGGCCAGAACAGTAAAAGTGAATGAATGTATAAGTTCTTTGAAGAAATAACATTTCATGGAAAATAATCATACTTCTTCGACAACGATGCGTAACTAAAAAGTATAATATTCAACAGCATTTACTGAGTTCCTACTATAAGCAGAAGACTTAAATCCTGGGGAAGATGAGATACTACACTGTGGTCAAAGAGCTTATTGTCTAAAAGAGAGAAGAGACAATAGAGAGGTATAAAAGGGAAAGGGAAGGTCATGACCAATTGAGGATCAGAGAAGGAGGCAGCATTTGAGTTTTGTTTTAAAGGCTATGTAGGGATTTAACAGGTATAAAGGGGGAAAGTAGGAAAGAAGAAAATATATTTGGGAGCAATGACAAAACCAATTCCCGTCAATATTCACAATCAAGGAAGTAGGAGCAGGGGACTGATAGAGACATCCAAGAAATACACATTCAGCAGAGTTGGAGATTTACTTAAGAGGATTTGTCGTGCTAAATCTTTGGTTGATTTAGTATTTCTCTCCTAAAATAGCTTTAATCCATTTAGTGCCCTGATATCCTGAGACTCCATCCAGGCCTGAGTTTGAGAGCTGCAGGTAATCTCTGCCAGCCACCAAAGAAGGTGCCTGTTTAACCCAATAAAGGGACTTGTTTTGAAGCAACATTACCAAAAGGAATTAGACAGAGAGCAACTTTATGGTGTTGTTCTGGTACGTGATGGAGGAAATCCATGCAGGGGCCTGGGCTAGAAATGACCTTCAAGATTCCTTCCCTAAGAAAAAGTTAGCAGTGTGAACTGGGACAATTCAGTCCCCTTTGATACCATTTTATTATCTGTAACGTCGAGAGTGCCGGACTAAATTTTCTCCGAGGTATAAGATTCCGTGATTCTGTGGTCTAGAACTCGAATTTCAAATCCGATCACATGCAATGGCTCAGTGAGCACTTACCCATCTCAGTCAGGGCGCTCATTCTCATTAGGCAGAACTGGCAGTGAATGGCTTATCAAGGGGAGCACTAAACTTGCCAAGAGTAATTTCTTCACTTGGGTTCTTGTTGCATGGACATGGAAGTAATTTCTAAAATTAGGCATCGATAGGTATTGCGGCCAATCATACTTATCAATAAACGGAGACATTTAATGTTTATTATATTCTCAGAGGACGGTCCCGTGGTAACCAAAAACCATGGGCCATGAGCAGCATTTCCAAAAATCTTATATAGAGTCTTCAGTTACAGCAGAACAAAAGATACAGTTGGATTTTACAAAGGGCAAAGGGAAGATAAAGAATCACACACCAAAGAATCAAGAAGATCTACATCAGGTGAAATAATAACTGAATCAGCAAATAATAAAGGCTTTTAACTGACATTTGCAAACAGAGCAGGAACTAACCTGAGAAGCACCAAGTCTAGTGTTAGATACCTCAGGGAAAATGGCAGCTGTACTCAAATTCTCTTATGACACTTTCCTTTTACAAATGAAAAATTGTGGGGTTTTGCTCCAGGTTTTGTAGCAAAATACTTTCATAACCTAGGAAAAATATATCTTCAAGCAAGAAGAGCTCAATTCAACCTAAAGGGCAATTGTCACTTTATGTGTGTGTGTGTGTGTGTGTGTGTGTGTGTGCCTTTCAAATATGTATATATATATATGCCTTTCAAAGATGGAAGCCAATGAATAAGCATCAATCTTTAAATTGAGTACATTTCTCTTTTGATTTCAGCTCCCAGAACACACACACTTGCTGGCAAGCACTCGTTGAATACTATTCATAGAAGCCACGATCAGAGAAATCCCTAGCCAAATCCACAGGCTCATCATTCTAGAGTTAGAAAGGGACCGTGGAGCTATATTTTCCAATGTATCATTCCCTTCTCTTTCCTTCTAAAAAGACATTACTTAAAAAAGAGGAAAAAAACAGTTCAGTAAAACTCACCAATAAACTGAAAAAGATTTGACATTAAAAATGCAGTGTTGCACACCCAGTCTCCCACTTCCGTAAGGAATGTAGGAAAGATTGATTTTTTTCTGGAACAACCAATTCTTTCACTTTATAGATCAGAAAACTGAGGACTAAGGAGACTTCAGTGATTTACACAAGTTCACATAGGAAGAAATATCCGTGGAGGAATCAGAACTAAGATCTGACTTCCAGAGCCAGGAAGGAAAAAAGATTTCATTTAATGCAGTTTATAAACCAAACAAAGAAGGAGAAATGGCTTGTCCTTTTGTTACCTGGTGAAATACTATATTGAACCTTTTTTGTGCCTCAAGAAACAGATTTTATGAGATATCTTGTGTTTGTTGATTGTTCCTTTTGTCCTCTTCATGAGGAGATTTATTGGATTTTATTTTTCTCACAGATTGATGGTACCTTTAAAATAGATATCCCTCCGGTTCTCCTGGGCTACAGTAAAGAGAGAAACCTAATTAGTGAAAGAGACTTTGATTCTGTCAGAAGTCTGAGTGATGGCACCTACATCACTCTCTTTATGACTATTGAACCTCACCTTGTGCCTGGGGAGTCAGTTCGAGAAAAGGTAAGTGCTTTCCAAGTTGGTGAACCAATCAATGATTTGGGTCAATCATTTAAAAATCCTATCCCCTCTGCAAACTGACTATGTTATTTTATGCACAGGAGGCTCTCTAACAGAAATGTTTATTTGTACATATTTTTTCTGGCTTAATGCTTTTAGTGTTTGAACTGCAGAAATAAATCAAAAGGAAATCAGTCTGTGATATACATTTCTTTCTCTAGACCCATATGTTTGATTTTATTATCATAAGAGAGCTGAAGTCACCCCCAGTGCCTTCAGGCAGGAATAGCCAAATAAAAATGTGGATTTAGGTTTTCTTATCTTTTTTTTTTTTTTTACTAGTTTGTTCATTTTTAGAGAACTCAAAAAAAAAAAAAAAAAAAAAAGGTGATTTCATTGATTTATTGATGGCTATTCCTGACTTTAACAATCTCCATTGTGAAGAATCTCTTCCCTCGTGTTTCAGTTTAAAACTTGTTTCCTTTTGTCTTGCTTTCAACAAAGGTGGGAAATCACTTTATCATTGCCTTTTTATCAATATAGCCATTTTCATATCCACTTTTTGTATTTTACTAGAGTCAGATGGAAATGTAATATAATTCTTTTCTTAGTCTGAATTCATAAAACAACACATATTTCCAATTCTATCCCTATTTACCAAATTTTCAGATATATAGTAGATGATTTTCATTGAAGAAAAGTGTCATTCACTAGGAAGCACTTTGAGTCATATTTATTCCAAAATCTTTTAAAGAAAAAATGTGTATATGCAGCAAAGCCCTGAGGATATGAGTGTGAACAAACAAACAAAGGCTTATACAGGGGGAAAAACAACACAGGGTAGGAAATTAGAAAGCTTGGAGGAGGTTGGGGAAGAGTGCAGGAGATTGGAACAAGGCTGTGGTCAGGAGATAGAAAAGTCAATAAGGCCCGGAGCTGGAAGTAAAGGGATGTTTTGTTTGTGGGAATGTGTGGAGTCTTCACATGGGTTTGTCAAGCATGAGAGAATGGCTGAAAGAATTCATACATTTTAAGATTCCTTCCATCCTCATGCAGACATTTCATCATTTTTCATTCATTTTAATTGTGTTCTTGTGTCCTTTTAGGTCTCTCTCTCACAATTTTGTACAGTCTTTCCTCCCTTTGTAAAAATATTGAGTTTTTTTTTCCCAATCTGCTCCTTTTTCGGTGTCTCACTGCCCCAGTGTGGTCACAGCAAGCATGCTCCTCGTGCATATGGACTTAAACCACCCACTAAAACCTCCCAAAGATGCTCTTCTGCCTTTTGGTGAGAGCCACGTCAGATATTGCTACCATTCTACTATAAAAGGTGGAAAGATTGTCTTATTTGTTTTTAAATGGTCTATTTAAGAAAGAGGAGTTCCTGCCATAACCAGCCAATGAGACAGGGCATGGGGCAGGATTTGGGTGTATTTTTCCATGTGGAGAACTCTCAGGAATGATGAATGGAGTATTCGTTTTCATATTCACTCTAGGAACCAAACAGACTTTTCTGGGCTATTTTAAAGTATTTCTTAATGGGAATTGTTTTAGACAAAAATAAGTGTATAAGCTGAATGTCTTTCTTCATTGTAGCAGCTCTTTCATTGTCTTATTTTGATAAGCGAAGCTGAATATTCCCGTTTTTCTAACCTACTCTTTCTGTTGCTACACGCTTTTGCCTATTTTCTTTTCTTCTCTTCCTCGCTTCTGATAGATGACTGACATGCTAAAGAAGGTAATAAACATTTCATTTTATAATAAGCCCATCCCTATTTATTTACAGTCTAGAATTAGCAGCTTTCTCTTCGTCTCTACCTTTAAAAGCTTTTAAGTCGTAGTCCATGTGCTTAGCTTCTTCTAAATATACTTCATGGAATCATAAAGTCTCAAAAACTGGGAAAGGATCTCAAAGACAATCAGGTCTGACCCCCACCTGGCAGAGTCCTACCCTCCTCTTGGAGACCCCAGTGAGAGAGAGCCCACCACCTCCCCAGGCAGACCATTCCGCCGGGCGATACTCTGAGGAGTCGCAAGGAGTGTTGGGCTGTTTTTGTGATACTAACCTAAATGTGTCTCCTTTGCAACTATCTCCCCATCGCTCCTGGTTTTTTCCTCTCATAGCCAAAGGAACAATTTCGGCTAATTAGCAGACTAACTGTCCTCTACATGACATTTCTTGATGACTGTTGTTTTCCCGGGGCTTCTCTTCTCCAGGCTCCACGCCCCCAGTAACTAATTCTGAAAAGACAGGGGCTCACAGGCATCCCTCCATCCGGCCATCCTCCCTAATTTAATGCCTTTAAAGGACGGTGCTGGGGACGGAGGGTGATGTTTGGGATGGAGATTCTAGACAGGGCACAGTGGAATTATCATCTCCCTGGTTCTCTTTTCATGCAGCCCAAGGTCACACAGACCATTCTACTGCCTCACAGTTAGAATTGAAACCCTAAGCTTCCATATCTATTCAGATGAACCATGGAGACACGCTGAGCCCCTCGTGTCCCTGCGAAGGAGACCTGTGAGCCCTGATGGCACGGCAACCAAATGCACGGATGATTTTGTCCCCTGTTGGGGAACGGGCTCCGGGGGTGGCGGGGGGAGTTCGGCGGTTCCCGGAGTCGGGAAGGCTCGCTCACTAGCTGGGGGACTCGGGCCGTCGCTCCACCCGTAGAAGCCTCAGCTCCCTCCTCCGTACGTGAGCTGTAGAAAGAAATGGCCAAACCCTCCAGTATCTGCCCCAAACCCACAAGGGCACGGAGTCACACAACTGAAAACTGACTGAACAGCATCAGGGAGCCACGGGTTAAAAATATGGCCAGAGAGCCCAGAATTGGTGGCTGGGGCCCTGGAGGGGGCGGCCAGCCCTCAGGGGATGCTCCTGGGGGCAGCCCTCAGCCCATCCTCACACCTGAGACAACAAGAAGGCTCCAGGTGGGTGGGGGAGCTGCAAGGGCCCATGCTCTCCCTCTGAGCCCCAGAACCAGCTCGGAATCTCCCTGCTTCTCCTCAGCTCTTTCTGGGGTTTTCTTGGAGGAGCTACCGGACTGGTTTGCCACTGATTTCTCCAGCCCATTTCACAGAGGAGGTGACTGAGGCAAGCAGGCTTAAGTGATGTGCCCACGGTCCCACAGCTAGTAAGTGTCTGAGGCCACATTTGAACTCGGCTCCCCCCGACTCCAGGCCTGGAGCTCCATCCGCTGACCACATCCTTACTCCTGTGCTCAGGAAAAGGCCCAGAATCGGAGAGGGATGGCTCAGAACTGGGACTTTGCCCACCTGGTGAAGGGACTCCACAGCACAGGGAGGGAGGGCTGCAGGGAGGGGAGGAAAGCAGCCCTGGGGAGGGGAAGGGAATGGGATACTGTTTTCGGCTCTGTGAAAACCTGTCATGTGAAGGGGAATGAGATCCTTCTCCTTGGCCCAAGAGAACAAAGCCAAACCCGGGTGGAAATTACAGGAAGGCGGGTTTGAGTTGGCGTAAGGAAGTGGCTAACACTCGCAGCCCTCTGAAATTGGAGCGTCCAGCTCGGGAGGTGGGGACGTCCTCGTCAGGGGGAGCGCTCAGGCAGAAGCCGACACCGGGCTTTGGCCAAAGGGACCCTTACGAGGGGGGAGCTTGCACCAGGTGACCTCTCATCTCCTCGGAACTCCAGAAGGCTGATTCAGAGCTCCCTCTTTTTCTCACGCCCAGCCGAAGGCAGATGTCCCGCATTCCCCATTGGGAGGGAGAGCAGTCGGGCCAGTTAGGGCTTTTTTAAAGCCTGGAGAAATTTCCACCCCTGTCCTTCCATCATTCTCTCACACAATACAAGAATGAGGCTCACATTTGCACCGCGAATACCAATCCAGGGACTAAGAAACAGCAGTCTTCACTCACCAGTTAGTAAGCCGGACAAACTGAGGCGAAATGGTGACGTGAAACACGCCATAAACAGAAATCAGCCACCACACACACATATGTGCACACGCACATATATTATACACATATACTCTTATATATCACACAAATCCTTCTGTACAGCCTTATAATTATATTGCACATCCATAAACATATGTAACTTTTATAGGAATATTCTAATTTTGCTAACATACTTCCACAATGGAACAGGATGCGAGTGAATCTGTGAGCCTGACGAGCCTCGCTCTGTTCCCTGTTTAAAGTTGCCTTAAGGCCCCTCGCGCTGAGGGAATCCTTCTAACTCACTGCTGTGCATCTGTGGTCCTGGTTCTCTGGAGAGGATGAATCCCCGTGTGACTGATCTCCCCTACGTACGCGGGCACATCTGTAAGCTGAAATTCAAAGCTCCAGGATGGCCTTAGCGGCCCCAAAACGAAGGCAGTGAGAACGGAGTGAGGGGGACGCTGACACACACAGCCCGTGAGGCGATGGCTTTTGTCTGTTTACCTTAGCACATCCTCAGCTGATGTTTATGGGACTTTTAGTCATGTGTCTCCTATTAAAAAAGCGGACATCCTTCGGTTAACTAGCAGCTCTCCATTCAAAAACAGCCTGTGGGTGTTACTTAATGCACTAAGTGACTTGATATCTCTTTTAGTAAATATATAAATGCAGAAATTTGTAGTTCAGTAGAAGAGCTGGACAGCCCTGTGGGCATAATAAGTATATAAGGGTACATAAGGATTTGTATAATACAAATACGAGTGTGCGCGCCTGCTGACTTCTCCTTAGAGCGGGTTTCGTTTCATAACGCCTCGCTTTGTCAAGCTTACTAACTATTTGGCCACATGGCAAGTTATAAACAATCTACAGAAAAGTAACAAATAGCCGTCTCGGCGAGAAATCCTCGCACTGGTTAAATGTCTGTGGCTCTCATTGTGTTGGATGTTGCAGTTACAATATCTCCTCCGTCCGACTACCTGTTAATCCATGCTCCTTCTCAAGTTTGATTCCCAGGAAGATGAGAAATTGCTTCAAGCAGCAGAGAAGTTTCATGCTGAGTGTGCCCAGAAATTTCCAAAAAGGCAATGCCTGACCACCGTGACCGACTTAAGTGGAAAAACGGTTTTTATCACACGCTACCTCAGGCCTCTAAACCCACC
This sequence comes from Antechinus flavipes, assembly GCF_016432865.1. NCBI lineage: Eukaryota > Metazoa > Chordata > Mammalia > Dasyuromorphia > Dasyuridae > Antechinus > Antechinus flavipes. The sequence continues at coordinate 7,338,639 of NC_067403.1, forward strand.
GCAGGAGCTCCTCGATATGCACCCCAATAATCCGCAAGCGGCGGCGGTAAGTGTCTGATTCCTAAATAATGACCTGGTTCACCAGAAGAAGACATTCTAATTTCACTTGAAATGTCAACTGTTTTAAGACATGTGTTTGGAGGGACAGTCTTTAGCACCGGGAGGATTTCCTCCTTCGGGGATCATTCGCATAAGTTATTCCATGAATAACTTGACAGAAACCAAGGGAATCTGTAACGCTCTTTTTGTACTATTCCTATGGAGCTCGGGAACAGAACTTGGAAGCCACCTGATCCAAGTTTTGGGCCAGGACCGCACCCTCCTTCCTTCCATATTCCTGACGCACAGGGATCCAGATAATGCCAGCGCCTCCTCCCTTCCAGGCAGCTCAGAGCCAGCCTTTCACCCGAGTCTCCCCTCTGCATTCAAGCAAGGCAAGCGGGAAGTCCTGTCCCACCCCCAGACACCTTAGCAGTTTGTCCAAGCCTTACCTGTCCTGAAGGGTGGAAAGGGGGCCCATGTCCCCGCCCTGGGACAGACCTACCTGTGGGAACTTGGGAAAGGGCCTCATTGCTCTACGGTTCCTCCCTGGAGGGTTGGTGGGACGGACCAGGCTCCACCTTGTTTTGATTTTATGAATGTGTCCAACCTATAACTACTTTTGGGAGTGGACGGCCCGGGGCAGATGTAGCTACCTCCCTACTCCAAACAGTAACTTGTGGAGAGATGGTCCCAGACCCCGAGTCCCCCGGTCATCAAAGGGCCTGAACCAGACGAGTCTTTTTACATCGTGGCGTTCTTCTTTCTATTCCTGGGGCTGACAGAGCCAAACCCTCTCCCAGTCTAGTTTTAGGTAACATTTCCCCCAGAGACATCCCCACAGACTCCAGTACTCCCAAACCGGGGCTACGCAGTCACTTTTCCAACCAGAATGCCCTTAGGGGCCATGATTCAGCACAGTGACCCAAAGCTGGGCCCCCTTTCACTGAGACTTTGAAGCCAGAAAGACCCCTCACTTACTTAACACATCCACATGCGACCCTTTTCTTGCAGGAATGGGAACTTGCCGTGTGGGGCACTTGCTTGGCTGGTCATGAAGACTGCTATTAACATGCCCCCTGGTCCCATCTGGTTAATTAGCGTGACTTTTGAACTCAAGTGCTTTCAAAGCTTATTTCCAACTTCATCTTGTGCTAGGAGTCACTGCTTGAACCTGAAAATAACTTTGTAAGACCTTGACTCTGCCGCGTAACATGTCACCTGCCTGAATCACTCAGCTCTGCTCATTTATTTGATCAGGAAGCGAGAGGAGTCTCTAGAATCGTTCAATGAGCTTTAACACTGATTTATAGCAAAACTGTAGAACCGATAACTTAAACTATGGTCGATGATACCCAGAAAAAGAGCCACAATGGTTTTAGCAAGAGAATCATGCCAGAATCATTTCATTTTTGACATTGTCAGTCAGGATAATGCTATAAAGGAATTTTTCTAGAATTTAGCAAATCTAAAAGTCTGTTATCCTACCATTGTAGACAAGCTAGAGAGATGTAAGTTAGCGATGCAAAGGTTCGTTTGATTTGAAACTGAATGGCTGAATACGAAAAATAGTTATTAATGGTTCCCTACCAACCATGGAATGTCAGAGGAAGAAAGAGTTGGCCCAGTGCCATTTCCCATTTTTGTCAGTTACTTGGATAAATGCATAGTTAGGAGCCCTCGCCAATCTGCCCGTCACATAAAGCAAGGAAAGCTCGAAAACCTATAAAACGAATAAGTTGGTGAGTGAGCCAGATAATGCTTGGGTGTCCCTGGCAGTGCAGGAGGGCAGCCCTTTCTGCCGCCTCCCTTACAGGGAGCCCAGAGCCTGCCTTTCACCCCGAGTCTCCCCTCTGCATTCAAACAAGGCAAGCGGAAGTCCCGTCCCAACCACCAGACACCTTAGCTAGACTTTCAGAGTCTAAAGCGATCAGAAGCAATTTGTCCAAGCCTTACCTGGTCTGAAGAGTAGAAAGTCTCTGTTGATATTTCCCTGGCAAAGAAAGCCCAGAGAGAACATGGCAGTGTCCTGTAGGAGTCCGAGATGGATCAGAGTCCAGCAGGAGGAGGGACTGGGCACTCAGAGGTCTTGGGTTCGGGTCCTCTCTCTGACGTTTGTGACCGATAGGATCGTGAGCAAGTACTTTGACCTTGCCGGAGCTCAGTGACCGCTTCTTAATATAAGGGGACTGGAATGGACGGTCTCTGACCCACTTGATCCCATGATCCTAGGTTGCAAAGTGAGAGATTTAGGCTGGCTTGATGTTGAGAGTCAAAAACCTACCAAAAATAGAAGGGCACACCCAGGAGGAAGTGGGCTCCCCCATTGAATGCGAGAGAGGTCCAAACAGGTACAAATGGAGATCAGAAGGAGAAAGGGGGCAATCAAGAGGGCTTCCCGAAGTAGGGAGCACTTTTAAAGAGCAGGTTGGATTCAAGTATATCATGGCAGGCTTTGCCAGTGCTTTGCTGAAATCTAGCTATAGCATTTGAGAGTTTAACTCTCAAAGTCAGGCAGTATCTGAGTTTAAATTCTGCTACTGACTGACTAAAAGACCCCGGGTAAATCATTAAATCATCTAAGCCTGCCTCTTCGTCTGTAAAATGGGAATGAAATAACCTTAATGCCTCTCTCAGAGGCAATGTAGAGAACAGAAAGCTAGTCGGGGTCCAGAAAACTTGCATTCAAGTCCTCCCTTGAATAGAGAACATATCCCCATGGGCAAATCACCCAACTTCTCCGAGCTTCACAAGAAACTCCCAGAGATTTTAAATTGTAAAGGTTTCACTATGCATTGGTACATAAATTCCTTGCTGATGAAATCACAAGTCTGGTTCACGGAAAAAACCGTACCTAAGTATTTTTGCATGATCCTCGGAGGAGAGAAGCTATCTTTAAAAGTTTCACAATGCTTCCAGTACTTAAAACGTTGCAATGCCTAAAACTGCAATGCCAGAAAGTTTTGCGATGCTTCGGATATTTAAAATATTGCAATACTTAGAATTACAATACCAAAGGTTTGTGGTACTTCAAAGTGATCTGGCTTGGAAATATCGGGCATTATGGGTAGCATTTCTGTCCAGCTAGAAACACCATCCAAAAAGTAATTCCGTGAGACTGACCTCACCTGGTCTTGATGAAGGACCCGGAGATGACTATTTTCATTTCTAAGCACAAATCATAGAGGATTTTTGCCAGAATTTGATATCAAATTCACCAGCTGGGACTGGGCAGACTCTGCCCTTTCTCCTGCCTTTCTCTTGTTCTCCGCAATACCACAACAGTCCCAGAGGAATCAAAGCTGCCAATTCTTTCAGTATCCAAGAATGAAATCTGTCTGAGTCTGACAACCGAGTTAGATTGACTTGCCGTTTCATCAAGAAATCAGATGAAGGACTGATCCTAGACCAAAGTTGAGGTACACGTGGACTCTTTAGAATGAAAGCTCACCTGTCAGGACTCCGATGGTTAGCAGGCTCCGAGGCTCAAGTGGAAGGGGAATGGTTTATCTGGCATAGCGTTTGCAAACACAAAACAGTAGCATTTTTCTCATTCTGTAGGAGCTGGTGGCCAGGTACGTTGCCTTGATTCCTTTCCTGCCCGACAATGTTTCATTTACTGAGACCTGTGACTTATGGAGCACGTCAGATGTAAGTAAAGAGAATTTTTCATCCTTCCCCACATAGTTATTCTTTCAACCTTCACTGTTACCTAGACATCACAAAGATGACATAAAATGGTCATTAAGCGCAGAGCACTGAGAGGAATACTAAGAGCCAGCATGCATTTTGCACTTTAAGGCTTGCGAAGCATTTACAAGTATTGTCTTATTTGATCCTCACAACAATAACTCTGCAAGTAGGTGTGATTATCCCAATTTTACAGATGAGCAAACTGGGTGGACTTGCTCAGGCTCACCCAGCCAGTGGTGTCTGAGGCTCTTGGGTCTTCCTAGGTGTAACTGAGCACTGTGCCTTCCACTGTCCTGCAGCAGCACTGAGCCTAACTCAGCTCTGTCCATGGATAAAGGAACCTACAAAGCATCAAATAGCACATCTTTTTTCAGTTTTTCTCCAGTTTTCTAACCATTTGTCCTCCTTGCCTCCAACAAATTCATCCTTCTTTGAACTTAGAAATTATTAGAAAATTCTTCAATCTCTTGCTACCCACCAATCATTATTAGACTTCCTCGGGGTCTTGTACCCTTTCTTCCAGCTGACACTGATACTGGATCAACTCTTCCTTAGGTGTTCTTAAGAGTAAACCTCTTGAAAGCATCATCCCATCATCCTCAGATAGAATTTCTATCACTAATTCACTGCATTTAATGTACTTCCTTTAAAAGAAAATAAAACAAAGCCAAAGAAAACACTATCTCCCACAATCTCCTACGATGCGGATCATCTTAATTCACAGTTCCTTGTGGGGCACAAACCAGAGTCCAAGAGTAAAGGTTTTTGAATGAATTAACTAAATGGATAGATAACATGTTTTGACATCTAGATCAGTAATTTTAGACATATGAGTTTTTTTTTTACCTAAAACATTTTCAAAACATGTATTTTCAAAGCATATTAAGCTTGGGTTTTGTCCATCTATTTGCAGTAATCCCATACACATTCTGCCCATCGGTACCGCCATCTATGTCTGTGGGGTATTCCGGGCACAACTTAAGGGACTTCTTTGTTGTGTGTTAAACTGGATGTTTTTCATTGAGGATTTTTACCTTATGGCATTTACACTAAAAAATGAATTTTAAAAAATAAGACTTGTTGAAAGTGAATAAGACTTTGCCCAAATGATTAAACTGCCAATCTATTTAGCAAAATATGTCTTCCTTTATTAGCAATTTCTTGAACTTCTGGCGGGAGATGAAGAAGAACATGCAGTGCTGTTGTGTAATTATTTTCTGTCCCTGGGGAAGAAGGCCTGGCTTATGATAGGCACTGCCATTCCTGAGGTAAGATCCAGTGGATTTTCCAAAATGACCGAGTTAAATGGCTCCTCAGAAGTCTTGCAGATGAACCATTCCTTTCATGAAATGTGTAACTCCTCGAAAATACCCCCAATACTAGTGCAAGTTGAAATTTGATTTAATGGATCTAATCATGGAAAGTTATCTTTTATAAAGGGGCAGAGTTACTCTTTAGAAAGTGGCAAAATGACTTGTGGTTGCACTAGGGATGGTAGGCTGTACCTTACTTAGCTGGAGAAGGAAATGACAAACCCTTCTATTATCAAGAAAACAAACCCTGAAGTCAGGAGGTCCTGAGTTCAGATTTGGCCTCAGACACTTAATACTTCCTAGCTGTGACTCTGGGCAAGTCACTTAACCACAATTGCCTCAGCAAAAAAAACAAAAAAGAAAAAGAAAAAAAAAAAGAAAACAACTTTACTTGGGATGCTTCAGGTGCCTGGGAACCGCCATGAATGTTATGGTTAAAGAAAAAGTTTCAGAGGGCTTAGTCATTACCGGTGGCTGCTTTCCCAGCTCACTTCGCCCATCCTTAGTGCCAGCACACCTTATGCAACTAGTATTTTAAAAAGAACACACACCTGGTCAAATAATTATCCTTAGGAAGTGAATGACGTAATAGCTTGGGAGCTGTTGATGGTCCTTAGCACAAGGATGCCCTATTCTGTCTAATTATTATCATCTTCAGTATCATTCAGTGTGCTTCCAGAGATGACAGAGAGTGCCCCAGGTTCTAAGAAGTGAATCTGTTTTATTGACATGATTTTTGCAGAAAAGTCGAGAGGTTTCCTCTTAAAGCAGAGTGAAGACTAATAGTTATGTAAGCCAGCCATTAGTAATGAGAGCGGCAGTCACGGAAAGGTAAATGCCATTTAGGCCTTGGAACCCAAATAGCGGACAAAACCATAAAATGTGTCTTCCTCTTCCAGACTGGTTAATGATAGGGTCAAGATTAAAAGGCAAAACAGGTTTATAAGCTTAGGAAGTTACTCACACTGAAGACAAAGAAGAGCTTGAGTTTTGTAGTTTTTCTACACTTTCTTCCTTCCCTTAATACCTCTTCAACTACCTTGTGTTTATCTGTTTTATATTTATTCCAGATAGATTTATATATGTACTTGTTTCCCTGGAAGAATGCAAATTTCCTTGGGGATCTGGAGTTTTTGCTCTTTCTGTTTGTTATTATCCTTAGGAATTGGCATAGTATCTGTGGCACAGAAAGTGCTTAATAAATGCATGTTTATTGATTGATAGGCAGGGTAAGGCAAGGAGATGGGGAGCTGTCAGCTCCAATGGCTTAATGACCATCTCTAGGAAGTTGACCTATAGATATTTAAAAATCTTCAGTCCTGGTCCTCCCCTGAGTTTCAGCCCCACACTACCAGTTACCTATTGCCCATTTCCAACTGGAATCCCCACCCCAAACCCTTTCAAACTTCCCTACTTCTGTCAAAGGGACTGCTGTTCTTCAAGGTGTTCAAGTTAAGAGCTTGAACATCACCCTCATCTATTCACTTTCATCCTACTTGCCGTTGCCCCATCCTGTGATTTCTATCTATCTCCACAGCATCACGGGGACCCTTTCTCCCAAACATCCACGACTTTGATTCCGGTTTTCATCAGCTCTCGTATTGATTGTTGTAACGCCCTCGTCAGTCTTTCTTCCCCCAATCTCTCCCTCTCACAGTCTATCCTCACACAGATATCAAAGGGATTTTTCCTGAAGCACAAATGTCTCCCTACTTAACCTCTAGTGGCTTCTACTTGGCTAGAATAACGTAGAAATTCCCCTTTTTGGTTTTTAAAACCCTTTACAATCTGACCCAAACCTTTTTTTCTCGTCTTTCTGTACATTCCTCTCCCTCCCATATTCTTCAATGCAACAAAATTGGCTTTCTTCCTCTTCCTCCCACATAACACTCATAGCTTTTGCATAGCAATCCCACGTGCCTGGAATCCGTTCCCTGCTCACCTCCCCTTCCTCATAGAATCCCTCTCCTCCTCCAAGACATAATTTAAGAACCGCTTTCTAGATGAAAATGTTCCCAATGCTTCTCAATTGTTAGTGCCTTCCTTCCCTGAATTCCTCTTTAACTATCTTGTTTATCTGTTTTATATTTATTCTGTATAGATTTATATATGTACTTGTTTCCCTGGAAGAATGTAAATTTCCTTGGGGATATGGAGTTTTTGTTATGTTGGTTTATATCCTTAGGAATTAACAAAGTACCTGTGTCCATAAAGTGCTTAATAAATGCATATTTATTGATTGATAGGAGGGATAAGTCAAGGGGAGAGATGGAAAAAAGGAGGTTATCATCAGGTACTCTAGCAATTCTCAAAATGTTTGGTCTGAGGACCGTTTAACGCATTTAAAAATGACTGAGGGCCTCCTAAAAGGGCTCTTGTTTCAGTGGGCTATACCTGTCTCCAACAAAGGAAACTGGGAGAGTAAGGTATTTAAGAAAGCATCAACAATTTACTGAAGGCCTCTGAATACAAAGGTAGGAATTGGGAAGGAGAGAAAGATAGCAAGTCAGGTACTAAATGATTAAGAGGCAGAGTGACTCAGAGGCCAAAAGAAAAGTGCTATTATAATCTAGATTGGATAATTAAATTTTAATAGGAAAAATTTCAGAGGAAGAAAGATTACTGAGTTTGGGCAAAAAAAAGAATATTATTGTTATTAGAGAATAAAATGTATTCTGGAGCTTCAAAGATTTAGAGCTGGAGGGGACCATGGTGAACCATAAGAGGAGCCAACACTTATTTTTTACAGAAGGGATAAATGAGGTCCAGAGAGTTCAAGTGATTTTCCTGGTGATAACATAACACAAGGACTAATGGTGGAGCAAGACTTGAAACCAGGTGTCTTGATTTCAAATCCCAAACTTTTTCTACTACACCAGTAATATCAAAAACAAAGAAAAATTAATTCCTTTGGGCAATATACTGATTTAGAGGACCATAAATTAACATCAGCTTTGTTGTCTTGTATTTTTATGCACCTTATTAATCATTTCCCGATTATCTATTAATCTGGGTCGGTACCTATGTACCTGGTCTCTGCACTATGTCATACTGCTCTATGATCACTTCATTTTAAAGTGACTGGTTAGGGTATAAAGGGATGAGGTAGAGACTTGTGAGCATCTGTATCACCCATGCCAGCAATGGCTATCGAGCCTCCCCTCATGTCAAATAAGACTTCGTTAGCAACATGACACCTTGCTTCTCAAAAGTTGGCAACTTCTGATCCGAGCTTTATACATCTGTTCTAAGTTAGAAAGGATTTAGCGCTACTGTGTTCACAGATGCTAAAATTGGAAAAAAAAAAAATGCAGAGAAGAATCACATGGCCCTTGCTCAAATTTACAAAGAATTCCATACTTTTAAATCGCTCCTATTGGTTGTCAAACTTAGAATAACAAAAAAATCTGAAATTTAAGATTTGGAGGGAGAGGTTTCATATATAAAGTACGAGAGTGTACTAGGATGTTACAGGATGATCTCCTTTGAAAATCCTATTTCGTATTTAGAAAAGATATTCCTTAGTCTATGTGCTAATGTTTGGTATGGTTCGAAGACATACTAATGGGAAATCTTCTGTGGGAATAAAGTATTCATCCTGTGGGAAAGATGGGTATTTGAGGGCATTGTGGTAATAATATATAAAGCTATGGATATGGCTACTGATCATTTGAAGGAAGTCTTACTTTCCAGTGATGATTTTCTCCATAGTTAAGATTATAGTTTGATCTGCTTGTCCTATAGCATTAGAGCATTGCTGTTGCCTCTTTTAAGCCAAAATTAAGGATTAACAGCTGTTTAGTCTACACACACCTTTGCAGTATCTGAGCCTTTTCCCAACCAACAGCCCTTTGAAGAAGGTATAAGCTCTGGGAAGGTCCATCTTATTGTTCATCGGACCTGCGTTCTTCTGCTGTTGCAGGTGGAAATCAAATAATTGATTTTTTTTAATCACCCAGAGGTAAACCTTGTGCTGTGATGAGCTTCTCCACTTTTAGCTGGGTCAGTCCCTTATAAGATAAATCCAGTTTATCATGAAACCGTGCCCCCAACCTTTCACTCCTAGTAAAAGTTACCAAAACTTACCCAAACCTTCAAGCGTCAAGTCATCTCTCTCATAATGAAGTGATAGAGGTGAACTATATTGAAGATGTATAAGCGTTATAATTCACATTTTTTCATTTGAGGAAATAAGGAAAAGATTCAAATCCTATTCCTTTACCTCCTAAGCTCACAGTTATTTCAGTTACATCATAAAAATAAACAGGCCGTGTGGCTATTTTCCTGGGATAGAACTTGTCTTTAGGCAACTGGATTTATGGCTTTAATCAGCTTCAATCTAAAATTTCAAATGTATTTACAATGTAATTTTGAAAACATTAATTTATGATTTAAAGTAATTATCTAACAAAGTAAAACTCCTTCCAATGCCTAGAGTGAAGTCTAAGTTTAAAAATCATCTAGTTTTTAATAAGCATTTACTTTTCCTCCAGGGTCCAACTGCCTATGTGCTAACTTGGGAACGAAGCCAGTATTTAATATGGAATCCCTGTAGTGGATGCTTTTATGGACAGTTTGATACATTTTGTCCTTTAAAAAGTGTGGGCTGCTTAATAAGTTCTGACAATGTAAGTGTTCCCCATTTCCTTTTAAATAAAGATCACTGCTTACTTTTTTCCATTTAATATTTCAACAGCATCACACATTATTGGTTTATTTGTCGAATGTCTATTGTGTCTTTTCTAATAATCATAATGGCAAATTGACTTTAAAATGATAGTTTGTCTGGCCATAGGAACAAAATTATTCACCATCTTATTTAAATTCTTAAATTTACTTAATTTACTTAAATTACTTAAATTCACCATCCTTGATAAACACTTGCTAATTGATAGGTTGATCCTTGAATTAATCTTCTTTGTCAAAGTTGAAGAATTATTGAAAGTCACCAATAACAAAGTAGTGTCAACATAATTTGGGGAGAAAAACATGATGGTAATGCAAATCTGCTATCTGTTCAGTTGGGAACTACTCTTGTTCCTTTCTGTGATTTTGCAGTAAAGTTCTCAGAAGTTATAGGTCAGTTTTCAGTAATCTTAGTTATATACAGTATTGCTTCTCTTCTGGCAAAAGGAATACACAAGAATGAATTTTAATATTGTACATGTTCTAAGTAAATGCTATGGAGAGACAACCCCCCCCAAAAAAAAAGAGTGGTTAATAACTCTCTACTAACGTATTTCCATTGGTTCTTTAGATTTGGTTTAATATTCAACAGCATGATTCTCCAATGAGGATAAACTTTGATGTCACCAAACCCAAACTGTGGAAATCGTTTTTTTCAAGAAATCTTCCATACCCAGGACTCTCAAGTGTTCAGGTATTTATATTATCTTTGTTGTGTGGAGATTAAAATTAGCCAGTGTGTGAGAAAAATCTCTGAGGCAGAGCTCAGAGCTAAAGGCACTTTATTGAAGAGTCCGTGGTCCCTTCAAATGAAGTGGACTTCAGATCTTCCTCCTGCTAAGATGCTCCTGGTCCCCAGGACCCTGTTTTTATAGGGTTTGATGCCCAAATGTGCAAAGAAAAGGCATAATAAAATAGAGAATCTCATTAGTTGATACATCTTGCTCTTGATCCATAATCCAAAACTTATGGATCAGCTGGGGGACAAGGAGGGAGAAGAATAATAGGTTGGGGTAAAACATAGGGCATCTCCACAAACTAAGTGGTCATAAAAGATCCTAAGATCGCCACCTGCTTCTGTTGGACAAGAAGGAATGGTCCAGGGGTACAAAGATCAGTTGGGGGACTTTCTAAAGAATCAAAACATCCCACCCATTCCAGGTTTGAACACAGAATTAAAGCAAAATAGGATGGTGCTACCCTCATCAGCTTCTTGTGGTTTTGCAAGTGAGCCTCATAACTGTAAACTAGGCGTGAAGATTCATTCAAGTCTGAAGCCCATTATAAAGGCCTACCAAAAGAACCAATCTTATCTAATTATCCCTATGTAATTTATCTAAACATCAAACTGAATAATACTGATTGGAATAGGAGTCCAAATGAATTATTTCTCCCAGTTACCAATTAATAAATATGTGGAAACATTTGAAAGAGAGTACAGTATCATTTTAACAACTAGAATTTTTCAATTCTTATTTTTGTACAAATAGGAAAGAGATGTGTTCGAGATAATTATTTTATAATATTGAAGCTTTTGTAAATTCCTCATTTCCTTTTCAAATCAAATGTTTTCAAAACATTTCTTCTCAGCCTGGAGAATTAATTTACCAATGTACAGACAAAGCTGCTGCATCAGAACTACAAGACAGGTAAATTTTCTCTAATTCTGTCTCTGTATGTGTTTGTGCGTGTCTGTATGTGTATAAGAACCTAATTTTGTAACAAGTTATCCATTGAGCTATAGTTTAACTCAGTGAGGCAGAGGATTGAGTCATTTTTTCTCCATTTCTAGATGGAACTAGTACCTCCCACTCTGTATGCACACTCTACATCAATTAGTGTACGTGAACACAATTGTCCCAGATTGTACCTCTGTAGGTACGGGGTCTGTTTGCCCTTAGGACCGGCCCTAACCATGAAGTAAAAACTAAATTCTTTTCTTCTTAATCTTATTAAAAATGAATCACTACTCATTTCTTTGAGCCAGGAGCAGATACCAGGTGGTCATCATTCAGGCTCAGGGATGTGAAGATGTGTTGTGAATTTTGTTTTAGACTTTAAACTATGCAACACTTTATTCAATATTAGTTGTCTATCTTGTGTCCTAAAATATCCTGTTCTTTTCTTTGGCTCATAAGAAAATCAAGGTGACTGAAGATTAAAGGGACATTCCCCCTTCCCCCATTTGCCATTTTCAAAAATGGGGGGGAGAATATTTTAAGAATTACAGAAGTTACTAATCTCTCTATTGGCCTAGTTGGGCCCTCCAAGTTTGGCCCTGAAAAAATTACCGTTCTTTACATCACGAGGGATTAGACAAGATAATCTCCAAAGCCTTTTCCATACTGACAGTCGGGGACACCCATATTCAGGCTATGAGGTCTTATCCCTTAGCGTCCATAAACATCCCCCAATGACCAGAAGACGCCTGTTCTAATTCCTTAAGCCTTGGTCACCAATATCCGCCTGGGGCTGGGGGTCAGGAGAGGGGAGGTCTGCCCGCCACCTTTGCCACTTCCCACCTATTTGTCTGCAGTTCTTTGGGGCCGTTTCTTCTGTAATTGGAAGGTGCGGACAGAATGGCCCGCCTATGTCCTGACAGCGCTCAACCCTAGAAGCGTTCATTTAGTCAGAATCCCCCCTTGGGGACTGCAGAAGCCACTTCCTCCCTCCTGTACCCGAGTCCCAGATCTGCTCTGCAGCCTCCTCTCTCACAAGGCAGAGACACAAACAGAATTCCCCCGCCCAATGCTCCTAACGGTTCTGACAAAGAAACAGCGGCTTCGCAGAGACCCGGGACAGCGCAGCGACGCGGGCCCACAGATGAATGAGTTGTGACAGGGTAAAGAATGATGACGCTGGGGGACTGGGGGCGCCGGGAGAGCCGCCTAGACCCGCACAGTGAGAAAGGGAAAGCCAAAGGACCGCGGGTGCCAGGGCATTAACAAAATTCAGGTCACACGGGAGATGCGGAATCCTAGCCAATGAAGTTCAAATCCACCTCCCTTACAGCAAACTGCAGCGTGACGCCTCAGTGCCTCTGTTACACACTTGTGTTTGGTTTTTATGAGAAAATACTGGGGCTAAAAACCCCACGGGGCTAAGGAGGGGTGACTGCTAAGTGACAACTGTGTCCCTTGGAACAAAGTGTGCAACCCCTCTCCCCAAAGCCCCCAGTAGTAAGAATCTCCAGCTGAGAAAGCTTAACACCCCACTAAAAGCCCGGTGCCGGACGCGGTGCCGGAGGCGGTGCCGGACGCGGTGCCGGACGCGGTGCCGGGCGCGGTGCCGGACGCGGTGCCGGACGCGGTGCCGGACGCGGTGCCGGACGCGGTGCCGGCGGGCAGGACGCGGAGACATTTCCAGGAGCGGGAGCCGTCCGCCGGGAGAAAGCGAGTACGGTTCCTCGGTGGGGGTTTTCCCGGCAGACACCGAGGGATCAGGGTCCCAGCGCCCTTCCGGACTCTTCCCCGCTCCGGACTGTCTGGCTGAGAGAAAGCCAAAGCCCCCAGTTACAGGTCACCGAAGGATGATGGAAGCGTAGAGGAGGGATTCAGACCACCTGGGGGGTCAGGGACCCTGGGGGAGGAGCAGTGCTCCAGTAGAAAGACGGGCAATGGCACCGATGAGGCGGAGGGGCGCGGGCCTGGAGCCTGGGCTCTGAGCACGAGCGGCCGGAGAAGGCCCCGAGTCTGGGCCGCGACAAGAACCAGAAGAAGTCCAGATGCCTTTGTTCACCAAGCTGTGAGGAGGGGGCCAAGTGAAGGGCCCGGCCCACCCAGGACTCCATCCCAGGAACCTCCCCACAAGAAGCCAGGAGGGCCCAACCTGGGCTGCTGGGCTGGGAGGGAGAGAGGAAATCCCCGTGAGAAACTCCTGTGGACACAGCGAACCGAGAAAAAAATCACTCCGAGGTCCAGGAGCCCGAGCCCCCGAAAAATGGTGGCCAGCCCAACGGGGAAAGGGAAGTGGGAAAGCAGGGGTCCAAGCAATGAGAGAGGAAAAAGAAAGGATGGGGAAAAGTGAAGGGGAAGAAGAAGCAAAGCTGTCACTTTTGTAGGCGATCCGATGGTGCGCTGAAGGAACTCTGCTAAAGAAAACATTAACTGAGATAATCACACCTACACAATCTGCACTATACATACATATATGTGTGTGTGTGTGTAACCAACAAAGAACAATAAGAGAACTTGGAGAAATTCTATTTAAATAAGGGAAACGAGCATTTATTAAATACCTACTATGTGTGAGACATTGTGCTGAACGTTTTAAATGCAGAAAATAGAAACTACTTGGTGGAGAATCTTCCTACCAAAATAGCCACAAGATGAAAATACAATTGCAAATCACCATTTAGAAAGATTAAAGGCAGACCCAAATTATTAGAGAAATCTTATTAATAGGATGAATCAATATAATAAAAATGAGAAGCTTACTAATTAATTCACATATTGAATGTCCTATCAATCATTAAGAATTACTTTGAAGAACTAGGAAAAACCCCACAAAACTTAAATGGAGGTTTAAAAAAAAAAAGTCAAGAAGTTTGAGGGAATTTTTTTTGAAGTATAAATAAAATGGACCTATCAGTACAAGACCTCAAGCTATCCTATGCAGAAGTAATTCTCAAAACAATTTTGTACTGTTTAAAAATAGGGGAGATCAGTCAGTGAAACACAGGTACCCAATCTATAAGAATGGTTTTGTGCATCCGTTAATATTTAAATGTTTAATGACCCTTGGGGCTAATAGTGAGGCTTTGCTATTGTTTCCTCATTTATAAAATAGATATAATACATGTACTAAACTAATAAAGTAACTGTAAGAAAAGATGCTTGTAAATTGTAAAGGTAACTTGATAAATCGAGGAACACAGTTTAAATTGTATAACAAAGTAAAGTTAACTAGAACATTAAATTTATCTGATTCTATTCTTTCTAAATTCTATGATTTACCTTATGCTTGATGAATATAAAAAGTCTGGTGAACAAAAATAACTGAAAAATTAAAAATCTTTTAAATGATGGATTATTAAAATTAAAAATTAAAATCTTATGCTCAGCCATCAAAAAAATCTGGTAGCCTTAAAGCCTTCTCCTTTCCTATCTCTGAATGTGGTTACAGAGGCTTGGGAAGGTTTTAAAAAAAATCAAAAAATGACATGCTCAAGAACAGTAATAAAATAAATAATTCTCATTTAGATAGCATACTGAAGTTTGCAAAGCATTTGCTTCACAATCACCCTGTGAAATTTGCCTAAAAATTCCCTGGAGCTTTTTCTCTATTAACTGTGGAATTGAGATGTTGGTTTGAACCAGTAGGCAAAGCAGACTCACAGAGTCAGTGGAATCTTACAAATTTTCATCGGGGCTAGATTACAAGTACAGTCTCTTATAAACCAAACTTTTTCTTCTTCTTCTTTTTTTTTTAAATTTAGGATTGAAAAAATACTGAAGGAGAAAATCATGGAATGGAGACCACGCCACATAACTCGATGGAATAGATATTGTATATCCACTCTACGACACTTCCTGCCTTTGCTTGAAAAGAACCAAGGGAAGGATGTAGAAGATGACCATAGAGCAGAACTTCTCCGACAGCTAGGAGATTACAGGGTAAGAGAGAATACACATGGCCTTTTGCAATGAACACATCACTTCCTGCTTAAAAGGAAATTTTTTAAATAATAGCACTTTAGGGCTGAAAATCACCTAGTCAGATTCTCACTCACTTTTACCCCTATACGTTTACTTTTACTTATATGTATTATACCCATTAAAGAGATGACTAGAAATGTAAATTGGGAGCATAAATTCTGAATGTTTGTCATTAACATCTTCTAAACTCTGTAAGGTTTCAGAGAATAGAAGGTATTTTATCCCACCAAATAGGGGTATCATTTCTGTCAAAGCACTGCATAAGGATACAGCTAGCCATTTAAAAATGAAATTCAGGTACTGAGAACAATTAACCAGATCACTTTAGATGAAGCAGTCCATTAGAGTACTTCATCCAATCTTCATGGCATACTGTCTGATGTAGAGGGCCGAAACTCTGATGCACTGAGGTCAGGACAACCGAGCACTTGAGGCTAACTACTGATTGGACAATACTCTATGGGCACATGCTTGGAAAATGGCCCTTCCCACTATCCTGTGCTGGCTCGATGATTGGTGTATACAGAGAATTGTAGGAGGTACTGGGGGGTGGAGTAAGACTGGCCAGGGTCACTTTGGCGGTAGCCAAGGGAGAAGACAGTGGCGGAGATTCTGCTTCCATCCTGCGTCTAAAGACCAAGAATAAAGACTAAGGACTTTTGCTTATCCTGACTCCGGCTGATTCTGGGGTGTCCTGGGTGCTAGCGCGGTCGTCACAATCTGGCTAGGTCATACTGTTGGATAATTTTTTTTTTTACTTTTTTTTTTTTTGGTCAGGCTTATGTTTGTTTGTTTGTTTGTTTTTAACATGACTAATATGGAAATATTTTATATGACTATGATAACAGATTGCTTTCCTTCTCAATGCAGGGGGAAGGCAAAGAGAGAGAGAATATGGAACTCAATTATTTTTTAAAAATGAATGTTAAATATTGTTTTTATATATTATTGGGGGGAATACTTATAAATTAGCAGCAACACACACATTTTTGTATATGGAATAACTAAACAAAGGAACTCCAAATACAGCAGCTGATGGGAACTATAATAAATACATCTACAGGAAAAAATAAACTGAAAATTTTAGGAAAAAACTTTTTCATATACCAATTAAAAAAAAAACTTTAACAATTTCATTTTCTCTAGTTCTCGGGATTTCCAATTCACATGGCATTTTCTGAAGTGAAGCCTTTGATAGAGGCTGTGTACAGCACCGGAGTTCACAACATCGATATCTCCAATGTTGAGTTTGCTTTAGCCGTCTACGTTCACACTTATCCCAAAAACGTGCTCTCCGTATGGATCTACGTGGCTTCACTTGTTCGTAACAAATAAATGTTCCAGATTGTGCCCTGTACGTTTGAAAAAGTCACAGGTAAAATGAAATCAAAAAGTGATTAGCACTAGTCATTTTGGGAAATGGGGTTCATTTTCAGTTGCCAAGAACAGAATGACTAGGCTTAATTTAAATCCTTTAGATATTGCTAGTTTTACTCTGGAGCTTACAGAGGTAGATTTTCCATTTATAAAGAAGATTGTCATTCTATAATTTTAGAAAATTTTCTAAACTAAAGTTTCATGTAATGATTCTAAGTAAGTTAATTTATTCATTGAGATAACAAAACATCTTTAACAAACTTTTACAATGTAGTAAATACTCTTTTGTTACTTCTTTTCCATGATGATATTAAATTCAGGCTTTGGATACAGTTTTATCCATGAAATCAGTTTTATCACAATGGATGTTAAACATTTTCCCAAGTCTTATATTTATCACAGGTTTTGATGTCATCTAAATTAAATGAATATACAGACAACTAAAATATATCGATTTTATTCTCTTGGATACTTTTTTTTTCATTTTTGTAGCATGTCCCAAGTTTGCATTTCAGTACTCCCTGTCTAGTGCATCACCTAGCTCTGCCCTACAGCAGTGGAGGCAGATGTGTGGTTTGGTTTTTCCTGGTCTTTTTGCTATTCTTCCAAGTTCAATCAGGCTGTTCTTTATTCAGGGGAGAGGAATCAATAACAGCCCATTGAGTAGCTTGTTTTCTGAGGCTCAGACTATTCCACAGCTTGACTTTATTTCTCATTTCTAGTGTACTCTCCTTTATGTCTGAGTTTTGATCCAGTTTTAATATGGGCTTGAAACAACAGTCACTGAAATACCTTTAACAACCAAAGTATTCTCTTAAGAGCTACAATTTTTGCCTGTTTCTTTGGAAAGAGATTTCTTCTTAAAAATAAGAATTAATACAAGAAGACAGCAATGAAATTATGTATAGCATGAACTGTAGCACTAAACCGACGGAGAACTAATTAATTAACATTAGGGAAATCATTTCAAACAGGTTTCATCAAATCCAAAGTAAGTGAAAGCACACAATCATTGCTATCACAAAACGCAACCATTAAAATTAAGCTTGCCCCAAGAAATCTGCACACTACTGTCTTAACTGAACCAATGCTTCCAAATGCTCAAACAGCTCCTACACAGTGGCTAATTTCAATTTAAAAATATGAACTCCAAGATAATATTGAACCAATGCAAAGAAAAGTGAGTAGAGTCAAGATGTCAACGTACATATAACTGCAATCAATATTGTACAGCAATCATGGTCAACTGTGAAGGATTTAGCTATTCTCCACACCACAAGGATCCAAAACAATTCTGAAGAACTTGTGAAAAATACTCCCTATCTCCAGGGAAAGAACTGATGGAATCTGAATGCAGATCAAAGCAGAATTTTTATTTTTTCTGAGTTTGAGAGATTTTTTTGAGGGGGCTGAGGTGAGTCTCGTTTTTGCAACATGGGCAATATGGAAATATGTTTTGCATGACTGCACATATGTAATCTACATCGTAGTGCTTGTCTTCTCAAAGAGGGGAGAGGAGAGAGAGGAAAGGAATCTGGAAATCAAAAATTATTTTTAGAAGTACTTTAAAAATTGTTTTTACATATAATTGAGAAAAAATGAAAGATTTAGAATTTCAAGGGAGATAATGCAAAGAGGCAGGGATAAAGAGAGAATAGTACATGAAATCCTCAAATTATATTAGACAATAACAGACATCAAAACCATTAGCAAATGGTTTTGGTAAAGGGGTAAATTGGCAATCAGTAGAATAGGTTAGACAAAAGAGAATTAGAAAAAAATGGAACTCATTTAGTGTCTGATAAACTGGAAAACATAAATTACTTGAGAGAATTCCCTCTTTGGTAAAAAATGGCAAGAAAAACTAGAAAGCAGCTTAGGGAAAATTAGATTTAGAACCATACTTTAATATTAAAGATCACTCAATTAAAAAAAAGAGAAGAGAAGCATGTCATTTAACTTTCACAACTGGGAAAGGAGATATATTCTTAACTAACAAGGGATGGAAATAATTACAAAAGATAATATACAGAACTTTGATTACAAAATCGAAAAGCTTCTTCACAAACAAAAATAAGGGAATAAAGATAAAAAGGAAGCAGTAGAATGGGAGGAAAATCTTTGTCTCAAATTCCTCTGGTATGGGCTTGGTATCCAATTGGTAAGCAATTGACAGTTAAGATCAAAAGCCATTTCCCCAATAGATAAGACAACAGACCATTCTAAAATATAAAAGAATGCTTCAAATCACTATAGATAAGAAAATACATTCAAGATGTTATCTTCTACCCTACAAATTAGCAGAGCTGAAGAAAGCTGGGACTAGTCAAAGCTGAAAGAATTGTAGGGAGGTGAATCCCTGGTGCATTGCTGGTGGAATTGGGGATTAATAATTCCCCATTCTAGAAATGCAAATAAATGACTAAAATGTCTGTGCTTTTTTACCTAGAAATTCCATTGCTGTGTCTATATCCCAAGGAAAACATTGATAAACAGAATATATGTACAGTAGGACTTTTTGTAACAGCAAATAACTGGAAAAAAAATTCGTCATCAACTGGGGAATGGATAAATACTTGTACATGAATGTAAATAGAATATTACTATACAATGAGGAATTGTGAATATATTTAATTCAGAGAAGCATGGAAAAATCTATATCAAATGCTATGAAGTGAGTAAGCAAAACCAAGAAAGCAATATACAGTACTATAATAATGTAAACAGGAAGAAGAGCTACCAACAAAAAATCTGAAATGAATGTTGCAAAATTCCAAAGAACAAGCATGGTCCCAAAGGAAAAATAAGACATTCCCATTCCATCCACTTTGCAGAGGTAGAAATCTGCTAGTGTGGCACATTGCATATCTTTTCAAACATTAAAAAAAGTATTAATTCATTTTGCCGGTTTTTTCCCCCTCTTTCTCCTCCTCCTCCTCCCCACTCCTCTCTCCTCCATCTTTAAAAATATTACTAGCTATATGATGCAGAGGGAGAATTGATGGAGTAGCTGCTGGAACTAAGATTCAAACTCAGATCTTTAGATTATTTTAAAAATCAAATGTTATTTTTCCAGTTAATGAAAATGTGCCTTTTGTATAGATTGCCTTCCCTTGCTCTTCACTGAAAAAGGGAAACAAAATGCTTGGAACAAATATATATGTGTCTATATCTATATAATAGACATACACATATGATTGTGAATATGTTCAAACAAAACTAATTGTCTATATCCCAAACAAACCATGTCTCAGTCTACACTCTGAGTCTCTCACTTCTCTATTGGGAAATAGAGTAAAGTCTTGCAAAGTTATTTGTCTCAACCCATTGTTGTTGTAAAAATAGTCCTCTGGGATTGCTCATTTCACTCTGTGTTCAGTTCATACGACTCTTCCCAGGCTTCTCTGAGACTATCCCCCTCATCTCTTCTTACAAACAATTGGTTTCTGTGGAATTTAATATACCACAACTTATTGAGCCATTCCCTAGTTGATGGCACCCTTGAATTTCCAGGTCTTCGCCACTACAGAAATAGCTGTTTAAATATGTTTTGTGCACATGAATCCTTTTCTTTTCTTTGATGTCCTTGGTATCCAGGTCTTCTGATTCTTAGATTTGTTAGTGCTACTTCATTCCACTGTATGGCTTTAAAGTATAAGGTGCCACTTGCATGGTGCAAAGAATGCTGGCTAAAGAAAGTAGTTTAATAAAGGACACTTCCTCATCAGAAACCAGCATCATCTGGAATAGGTTAGTTACCCCAACCCACTGTGGAATAAATATCTGTGAAAAACAGTCAAAACATAATAGTTGGTCAGGTTCTAGAACAGTTTGTAAGATCACAGGATTTAAACCTTGAAGGAAACAGGGATCATTTAAATGAGGAAATTAGGAGAGAGTTGAAGGAAGTTTCCCAAATTCACAAAGGTAACAAGAAGCCAAGCAGAGACTGGAGTTTAGTTGTTGAGTTCCAAATCTTGTTCCAGTTGCAAGTGTACAATGTTATTTCTAGGAGAACTACGACTTCTCTGGTGTTTGCTAAGAGTTATAAGGAATTTTGTGCACAGTAGCTCTGACAAGTAAGTAGTGAAAGTTTGATTTATCCCTCTTCCAGATGCAGAAACTGAGGTTCAGGGAGCTACAGGGATTTGCCCAAAGTGACACTACTGGTAAAATCTCCTGACAAAGTCGAAAAGCCACTCCAATTCAATGCAACAAGCATTATTAAACTCCCCCTGTGTTCCAGAAACCATGCTAGGCAATTAGGATTTTTTTTTCCCAAGGAAACATTTTCTGAAATGGGCCCGGCAGGGCCTCTCATGGGCAGTCGATTGTAGGGGGATGCTGTTGCTCACTTAGCCAGGTGTGGGAAATTTGGGTCAAGGTCTGAAGCCCCAGCAGAACCTTATTAGATCCAATCAGTGATTGAGGAGATACTTTTCTTGGGAGGAGAAAACCTTCATCTTATAAACACCAAGAAAGCTCCTCCCGACCAAGGAATTCCCCAGATGCTGTTTGGTCGCTTTCATGATGACAAAGCCCCTTCCCTCAGAAAAACGAGTCTGGGTCTCTTGGTAATTTTTGCCTGTTGGACCTGCTCTCCCACTGCCTTCTCTACCCTGAGAGATCTTAGAACCCATGGAAGGGAAACAATTCACACTCGATTAAGTAGCGTCTCCAGTAAAGTGACATCAGTGCACAGGATGAAGGACGTTACTTTGGAGTGTAAGAGGCTCCCTTGGTGATCCTGCGCTCCTCTGTACATGGCTAAACTGCTTACTGTGCAGAGTGTGACATGATGGAGCCCCGAGGCTTGTGCCTCAGCCCAGGCCTTCCTCCAGCTTTTCTGAATTCCAGCTTTGCTCTGCAATATGGGGATAATCCTACCTGCCCCATTTGCCTCACAAGGTGATGATCGACAAATTGGTTGTGAAGCAGTTTGGAAAGCTATTAAGCCCAACCCCAACCCCAGGGATTGCTCTTATGCCTGAGGCAGGCCCAGCCCAGCACGCAGGGTTTCCCAGAGGTGAGAGAAAATCCTGGACCCGAAGCATCCTATCCCAAAAGCAACACAGTCCGTTGGGGATCCCTACTTCTGTCTAGGTAGGTGGCAAGCTATGCAAAAAGCAGCTTTGTTGGTTATTGTTGAAAAGGGATTCTCTGTCTGGGCTTGGCAGCCCCTTCCTAGAAATGAAAAGCTGAGGGGCCTTTGAAACTTTGCTTTTCAAATACCAATATTATTACTTTTTCCAGCAACATGTCTTTTGGGCCTCCTCCTCTAATTGCCTGTAGGGAATTAATTGTATCTTAGTTCTTGCCAGCTACAATATTCACTCCTGAAAAAGCAAACAGTCTAAAATGCCTGCTGATAAGTTGGGCTTAAAAACCCATAAAGAGAGGAAATGTTCTAAGCTAGACAGAATATCATTTTATTACACACACACACACACACACACACACACACACACTGTTTAGATCCTAGTTTAAAAACCTGGAGTCAAGGGAATAAAAAAAAATTGTGTGATTGGATGCCAGATGGAGTTTTAATCCCACTTCCATTTCCAGCTGTGGTTAGGTCCTCTTAGCCTCAGTTTCCCCAACTGTAAAATGAGAATAAGAATCATAGTTTCGATTTCCCTGGGTTCTTGTGAAGATCGTATGAGAGAATATTAGAATGTGAACTTCTTCAAGGCAGAGACTTGCATTTTTACCTTGGCTGTGTTCCAGACAAGTGCTTGGGAGATGCTTCAGACCGCAGATGCATGTTGGGTTGAATCATATTGATAAAGTACTTTGCTAACTCTAAACAGCAATAGAAGTAGCCAGGTAGTATCACATTGCTTTGCTCAAACAGAAGTTTTTAAACTGAGATTTTATTTCCTTTTTTTTCCTCTTTTTTTTGGGGGGGGAGAGGGGGAGACTGGACCTGTGATTTTTTTTTTTTTAATAACTTTTTATTGACAGAGTCCATACCTGGGTAATTTTTTTTACAACATTATCCCTTGCACTCACTTCTGTTCCAACTTTTCCCCTCCCTCCCTTCACCCCCTCCCCCAGATGGCAAGCAGTCCTATACAAGTTAAATAGGTCACAGTGTATCCTAGATACAATATATGTGTGCAGAACCGAACAGTTTTCTTGTTGCACAGGGAGAATTGGATTCAGAAGGTAGAAATAACCCAGGAAGAAAAACAAAAATGCAAGCAGTTTATATTCATCTCCCAATGTTCTTTCTTTGGGTGTAGCTGCTTCTGTCCATCCTTGATGAATTGAAACTGAGTTAGGTCTCTTTATCAAAGAGATCCACTTCCATCAGAATACATCCTCAAACAGTATCGTTGTTGAGGTATAGAATGATCTCCTGGTTCTGCTCATTTTACTCAGCATCAGTTCATGTAAGTCTCGCCAGTCCTCTCTGTATTCATCCTGCTGGTCATTTCTTACAGAACAATAATATTCCATAACATTCATATACCACAATTTACCCAGCCATTCTCCAATGGATGGGCATCCATTCATTTTCCAGCTTCTGGCCACTACAAACAGGGCTGCCACAAACATTTTGGCACATACAGGTCCCTTTCCCTTCTTTAGTATCTCTTTGGGGTATAAGCCCAATAGTAATACTGCTGGGTCAAAGGGGATGCACAGTTTGATAACTTTTTGAGCATAGTTCCAAATTGCTCTCGAGAATGGCTGGATGTGTTCACAATTCCACCAACAATGTATCAGTGTCCCTGTTTTCCCACATCCCCTCCAACATTCCGCATTATCTTTCCTTGTCATTCTGGCCAGTTTGACAGATGTGTAGTGGTATCTCAGAGTTGTCTTAACTTGCATTTTTCTGATTAATAATGATTTGGAGCATATTTTCATATGTCTATAAATAGTTTCAATTTCTTCGTCTGAGAATTGCTTTTTCATATCCTTTGACCATTTATCAATTGGAGAATGGCTTGATTTTTTATAAATTAGAGTCAATTCTCGATATATTTTGGAAATGAGGCCTTTATCAGAACATGACTGCAAAAATGTTTCCCAGTTTGTTGCTTCCCTTCTAATCTTGTCTGCATTAGTTTTGTTTGTACAAAAACTTTTCAATTTGATATAATCAAAATTTTCTATTTTGTCATCAGTAATGATCTCTAGTTCTTCTTTGGACATAAATTCCTTCTTCTTCCACAGGTCTGAGAGGTAAACTATCCTGTGTTCCTCTAATTTATTTGTAATCTCATTCTTTATGCCTAGGTCATAAACCCATTTTGACTTTATCTTGGTGTACGGTGTTAAGTGTAGGTCAATGCCTAGGTTCTGCCATACTAGTTTCCAATTTTCCCAGCAAATTTTGTCAAACAGTGAGTTCTTATCCCAAAAGCTGGGGTCTTTGGATTTGTCAAATACTACAGTATTAGAGACTGTTTTGTCCTTTGAACCTAACCTATTCAACTGATCAACTAGTCTATTTCTTAGCCAATATCAAATGGTTTTGGTAACCACTGCTTTATAATATAATTTTAGATCTGGTACAGCTAGGCCACCTTCTTTGATTTTTTTTTTTCGTTAATTCCCTTGAAATTCTTGACCTTTTGTTTTTCCATATGAACTTTGTTGTTATTTTTTCTAGGTCATTAAAATAGTTTTTTGGGAGTCTGATTGGTATAGCGCTAAATAAATAGATTAATTTAGGTAGTATTGTCATCTTTATTATATTTGCTCGCCCTATCCAAGAGCATTTAATATTTTTCCAGTTGGTTAAGTCAGACTTTCTTTGTGTGGAAAGCGTTTTGTAGTTTTGCTCATAGTTTCTGATTTTCTCTTGGCAGATAGATTCCTAAATATTTTATACAATCAGTAGTTACTTTAAATGGAATTTCACTTTGTAACTCTTGACTGTTGGATTTTTTTTTAGTGATATATAAGAATGCTGATGACTTAATGTGGGTTTATTTTGTATCCTACAACTTTGCAAAAGGTGTGGATTATTTCTAATAACTTTTTAGTAGAGTCTCTGGGGTTCTCTAAGTATACCATCATATATCAGCAAAGAATGATAATT
The DNA here is from genome assembly GCF_016432865.1 of Antechinus flavipes. Lineage (NCBI taxonomy): Eukaryota > Metazoa > Chordata > Mammalia > Dasyuromorphia > Dasyuridae > Antechinus > Antechinus flavipes. The sequence continues at coordinate 7,363,460 of NC_067403.1, forward strand.
TGGTTTCCTCATTGCCTATTCTAATTCTTTTAATTTCTTTCTCAATTCTTATTGCCAAAGCCAGCATTTCTTATACAATATTGAATAGTAATGCTAATAGTGGGCAACCTTGTTTCACTCCTGATCTTATTGGGAATGGTTGCAGTTTGTCCCCGTTACATATGATGCTTACTGATGGTTTTTAATAGATGCTACTGATTATTTTAAGGAAAAGTCCATTTATTCCTATACTCTGAAGTGTTTTTAATAAGAATGGATGTTGGATTTTATCAAATGCTTTTTCTGCATCTATAGAGATGATCATATGGTTTTTGTTAATTTGGTTATTAATATGGTCAAATATGCTAATAGTTTTCCTAATATTGAACCAGCCCTGCATTTCTGGCATAAATCCTACTTGATCATGGTATATTATCTTGGGGATGATTTTCCGTAGTCTTTTTGCTAATATCTTAAGATTTTAGCATCAATGTTCATTAGGAAGATTGGTCTATAATTTTCTTTCTGTTATCAACCTATTTGATTTAGGTGTCAGTACCATGTCTGTGTCATAAAAGGAATTTGGTAGGACACCTTCATTCCCTATTTTATCAAATAGTTTATATAGCATTGGGGCTAATTGTTCTTTAAAAGTTTGGTAGAATTCACATGTAAATCCATCTGGTCCTGGGGATTTTTTTTTTAGGGAGTTGATTAATAGCTTGTTCTATTTCTTTTTCTGAAATGGGACTATTAAAGCAATTTACTTCTTCCTCTGTTAATCTGGGAAGCCTATATATTTGGAGGTAGTCATTCATTTCACTTAGGCTATCAAATTTATTGGCATAAAGTTGGGCAAAGTAACTCATTATCTAATTTTCTCTTCATTGGTGGAAAGTTCTCCCTTTTCATTTTTAAGACTACTAATTTGATTTTCCTCTATCCTTTTTCTAATCAGATTTATCAAAGGCTTGTCTATTTTATTGTTTTTTTCATAAAACCATCTCTTAATTTTATTTATTAGTTTGATAGGTTTTTTTTTTTACTTTCAATATTAATTTCTCCTTTTAATTTTAGAATTTCAAATTTAGTATTTGATTGGGGATTTTTAATTTGGTCTTTTTCTAGCTTTTTTAGTTGCAGGCCCCATTCATTGATCTTCTCTTTCTCTATTTTATTCAAGTAAGCCACTAAGGATATAAAATTTCCTCTTATTACCACTTTGGCTGCATCCCACAGATTTTGGTATGATGTCTCATCGTTTTCATTACCTTGAGTGAAATTATTGTGTCTATAATTTGCTGTTTCACCCAATCATTCTTTAAGATGAGATTATTTAGTTTCCAATTACTTTTTGGTCTATTTACCCCTAACTTTTTGTTGAAGGAAGTTTTTATTGCATCATGATTTGAAAAGAAAGCATTTACTATTTCTGCCTTCCTGCATTTAACTGCTGAGAAGAAAGTATATTCCTTTCTGTCTCCATTCAGTTTTCTCCAAAGATCTATCATACCTAATTTTTCTAATATTCTATTTACCAGTTTAATTTCTTAATTGTTTTGTGGTTTGATTTGTCTAATTCTTAGAGTGCAAGGTTGAGATCTCCCACTATTACAGTTTGCTGTCTATTTCTTCTTGCAATGCTCAACTTCTCCTTCAGGAAGTTAGGTGCTATACCACTTGGTGCATATATGTTTAGTATTGATATTGCTTCGTTGTCTGTGCTATCCTTTAGCAAAACATAGTTTCCTTCCTTATCTCTTTTAATTAGATCAATCTTTGCTTTTGCTTGATCTGAGATAAGAATGGCTACCCCTGCTTTTTTTACTTCACCTGAAGCATAATAGATTCTCCAGCCTTTTACCTTTACTCTGTATGTATCTCCCTGTTTTAAATGTTTCCTGTAAACAGCATATTGTAGGGTTCTGACTTTTGATCCAGTCTGCTATCCGCCTCCTCTTTACGGGATGAACTCTCCCATTTATGGTTAAAATGACTAATTCTGTATTTCCTGCCATCTTATTCTCCCCAGATTATGCTTTTCTTTTACTTGCCCCACCCCAACCCGCTTTCCCAGTTTTGAACTTTATATGCCCCACTTGTATCATGCCACTTATCCTCTTTAGAATCCCTCCCTCCCCACTTTGAATCACTTCCCCTTTATTGTACCCTTCCCTTATTACTTTTCCTTTTCCCTTTTCCTCTCCCCCTTTTTAATGAGGTGAGAGATGATTTTCTGTAAAACAAGTATGTCAATTATTTTCTCTTTGAGCCAACTCTGATGAGAGTAAGATTCACACAATGTTCCTCCCCCTCTCTGAGTTCCCTCAGATATGATGTTTCCTTTGCCTCTTCGTGGGATGTAGTTTCCCTCTTTTTATCCCTCCCTTTTCCCCTTTTCTGACATTATCCCTTTTCTATAACTACTTCCCTTTTTTATGCTATATCAGTAAAATCAAATTATACATGTAGTCTTTTTGTATAGCCACAACAGAAATGCAATTCTCAAGAATTCCTTTTATCTTTTCTGCTTCTCTTGAGTTCTACGGTTGGAGATCAAAATTTTTGTTTAGTTCTGCTTTTTTCCTTAGAAACAAATGGAATTCATCTGTTTCATTAAATGTCCATCTTCTTCCCTGGAAGAAAATGCTCAGCGGGGTAGTTTATTCTTGGCTGCATTCCAAGTTCTTTTTTGGAATATCAGATTCCAGGCCCTTCGATCTTTTAATGTGGAGGCAGCCAGATCTGGGGTGATCCTTATTGTGGCACCTCGGTATTTGAATTGTTTTTTTCTGGCTGCTTGTAATATTTTCTTTAATCTGATAGTTCTGAAATTTGGCCACAATATTCCTTGGAGTCTTTATTTTAGGGTCTTTTTCAGAAGGTGTTCAATGAATTCTTTCAACACCTATTTTATCTTCTGATTCTATTACCTCTGGACAATTCTCTTTTATGATTTCCTGTAAAATAGTATCTAGGCCCTTTTTTTCATCATAATTTTTGGAAAGTCCAATAATCCTCAGATTATCTCTCCTAGATCTATTTTCCAGGTCTGTCATTTTTCCAAGTAGACAGTTCATGGTTTTTTCCAATTTATCAGTTTTTTGGTTTTGCTTGACTGATTTTTGCTCTCTCAATGAATCATTGTTTTCTATTATTTGTTCAGTTCTGATTTTTAGTGAGTTATTTTCTTCATTAGCTTTTTTTACTTCTTTTTGTATGTATCCAATTGAGTGAGTTTTTAAAATGTTGTTTTGCTCTATGCAATTTTTTTCCATTTCACTTTTTTTTTTTAGTGAATTATTTTCTTTTTCCAATTCACAAATCCTACTTTCTTGTGGATTTTTTCTTTTCCAATTCACAAATCCTACTTTCTAGTGAATTCTTTATCTTTTCCAATTCACAATTCTTACTTTTCTGATTTTTTTTTACTTTTTCCAATTCACAAATTCTGTTTCTCTGCATTTCCTGGGAGTTTTTTAATCTGTTCCAATTCATATTTCAGCAAGTTGTTACTTTCTTGCAAAGCTTCTCTTTCCTTTCCCCATTTTTCTTCTCTCTTTTGAGCCTTTAATGGTCTCTTCTAGGAGAGCTATGTAAAAGGGAACAGGTAACATCCCTTTAGCATATTGTCTGGAGATTGTTTGCTATTAGTCTCCTCGGGATTGCAAACCTGCTCTTTTTCTTAGAAGCTATCAATCATCCTTTTGATTTTTCTTACTCATTTTTTAAAGCCTTTAGGGTCTGCCTTCAGGGCAAGGGGGTTACCAGTCGGCTTCAGGCTCTGAGGTGTGGGAGTGCTCTGGGCAAAAGTCCCCCCCACCCCAACTGGAAGTGATTCAGCACGGCCAAGCTATGGAAGAGCCCAGTGGAGAACCCCGCTGTGTGGTTTAGCGACTGGCCTAAGGCTAGAGACTTAGCAGTGAAAGTATCACCATCCCAGGCCAAAGCCCACTTTATGGCTGTGGGTAGTAGCAGCTGACCACTGAATAGTCCCATTCAGACTGGAAGTGTCTCTGTCCCGTACTGTGAAAGCTCTGGTACCCCGGGCCGAGCCCCCCACTGTGCGCATTATTAGAGGCTGCCCCAGGCTGTTTCCCCCTGCCGTGCAGGTCCCCAACTGCCCCAAGGAAAAGCCCTGTACTGCGGGTTGGGGCTGCAAGGTTGTGTTGTGATCTGTGCTGGCACTCCCGGTTTGGGGTGGGTACACCCAGATCCTGTTAGGCTCTGGCAGTTTTTTAGAGTGGTTTTGAATTCTCTGTTATCTGCTGTTTTGTAAACAGGGCAGAGAAGTCAGTCTGTGCCAGTGTCGTCTCTGTAATTTTTCTAACCACAGAGACCACTGCCGCCGGGTCTGCCCAATATGCTCGCCTCTAGTCCTCTCCCTGCTTGCGCTGATCTTCTCCCCGGCCCCTCAGGACAAACCTTTTCTGACGAAATTCCAGATTACCTTCGGCTAGTGAGTTGTACTTCAAGTCTTAGTGGGTTTTGCCAGTCAATCGCTACTTCTGAGGCTGAATTAAATGTTGGTCGTGAGGGTATCAGAGCCTAGAAAGTCGTGTATGCCTTCTCCGCCATCTTGGTTCCGCCCCCTCTCAAAGTGATTTGATTTTTCTTGTGCAGCATAATTGTATAAATAAATATATATAATCCTTTATTATATAAAATTCGGTGTAGTTGGGAAAAACCATTGTGCTCTGTAACAATATTTTGTTTACATAATTGGTTTAGGTAGGAAACTAGTCCAACAAAATAATAAAAACAAAAATATGAGAGACCTGACAAGTAATTGACAGAGTACAATTCCAAAGCATGAATCCTCAAAATCTCTCTTAACAAGTATTCGTTCATCCAGCCTCTGAAGAACATGCCATGAGTCAAGAGAAACTCATTACCCTCAAGAGGCAACAGATTGTTCTATTTTGGGGCAGTTTATCTATCTTTTATGTCTCTCAATGAAAAAAAACACACACAAATTAAAAATTTAATTTGAATGGAGACCTGGGATTTGAGAAGGAAAGAAAAGTAATAGGCTAAGTGATATCATCCCTTTCTCCCACATTAGGACATAATGATTTTCAAATCAATTTGCCTACAGCAAATCCAGACCATTAGTATGTAATTAGTTACTGGACAATAAACTTTTGTTTGGAAATTGTCTGCATCAACATTTATATTTTAAAGTCTATTCTGGTATACATTACATACAGGTAATGAAACAAAAGTAACTGAAATGAATTTATATAGCAGTTCAACAACTTTGTGACTTTAATAAACCCTCTTCTTCCTCATCTTTAAAATAAATGGATGGGACCAAATGATCTCCAAGATCCCTTCCACTCTAAATTTAAGATCCTTGCAGGTTTTAAATTTTGATTGCTATTGCCTATTGATATCAATAATATATAATAACCGCATATATTGGATTTAACATATATCTCTACCATGTTTAACATATACTGGACTACTTGCCATCTAGGGGAGGGCATGGGGTTAAGGGGAGAAATCGGACAACAAGGTTTTGCAAGGACTAATGTTGAAGAATTGTCCACACATATGTTTTGAAAAATAAAAGGCTTTAACTAAAAAAAAGGTCTCTTTGTAAATGTCGAAATCATGCAAAATTTCTTTAAAGATTTAACACTTAAAATTTTTTCAATATACTCTCTCTACTACTCACCTTTGTCTTTTCAAAAAGCAATCCCAGGCTTGCAGCAGAATTTAAAGTCTTGGCTAGTGTATATGTAGTAGAAAGAGAAGGTACAGCTCAACAAAACTGACAAGAGTTGTTAAAAGTATATCATTTCATGGAGGTCAAAGTTACATTTTCCCACTTTGTCCCAAAGTAAACCTCTATCGTCGTTTCCAACAATGAATAAAACACAAAGATATTAGTCAGTGAAGTCTTCAAAGTAGATTTTATTTATACATTTGTTCATATGATTGTGAAAATGTTGAAAATCCCTTCCAAGCTTCAACATTCCTGAAGGTTTAGGGACATTGGCGGGAACCTGTGGGGTTTTGAAGGAACTTCATACGTGGTGATGTTTTAGAGCTCACACCAGCTAATTCACCAAGCAGCCAATTTATTTGATAATAACCTTTTAAAAAATTTCGTATTTGGCTATGTTTATGTTGGCTCTAATAGATATGGTCAAATAAAAGAAAATGCAATGGGAAAGAAACTGGTTTCCATAGATTTCCGTTTTGGAAAGTTTAGAAAAATAATACTTCTAAAGATGCACAACTTAAAATGATCTGCCAAGCTTGTTATACTATTGTATAGCTCAAGAAAAACAGTAGGTCCCACATACTCTTTTAACACAAAATAATCCAAAGCATACTGAAGTGTCATTTAAAAAAAAAACAAACCATGACACTAAAAAGAAATTAGATCTGTTCCCACCCCACCACAAAGCCTAACCCTGTTCTGAAACCAAATGAGATCTGCATGAGAGACACAACACTGAACAATTCATTGGTGAATTAAAATTTCTGAGGTTTTCAGGAAGGGGCCAAAATAGGTCACACTTAAAAAGGGATGGTTAACACAAGAGGTGTACTGTAAGTAAAGTGCATGAAAGGAAGCCTGCTCAGCTAAATAAAGTAGACAAAGATCAGAAGTCAAGGGTCATTCACCAGAGCGGCAGCAGGCTCGAAAACCACACTGCAAATTCTGGCATCCACTGGCGGTTTCAGCATGAGGACCTGTAGAAACAGAAGAAATGTGAAAGGAAGAATTTGTTTTTTAAATCTGAGAATAACCTAAGATAAGTGGTATTTTTAAAGGCAAAGTGCTTGTTTATAAATTACATATTGCCAGAAAGCTAAAAAGTGCAAAATTGACTTGTACAGTTAAGAAAAAAATTTAAAGACAGAGAATATGTCAAAAACAGTTTGAACTTTAGCTATTATCACAAAGTTGGATTGAGGAAAAATAAAAGAAGCTGTTAATAAAATGTTACGTAACTATAGGCTCCATGGCAGATAAGAAAGTCAAGCAAGATTGCTACGTCACAACAGATTTGTTAAAATTCAAACGCTTCCAATTAAGAAAATAATTTAAGAAAATGTATTCATATGCTCCACCAAAAGACTACTAAGCAGCTGCACAAAAAATCCCCAAAACAAAAACAAAATAAAGCTCACAGATACAAAAGTAGCACCTTCGTTCAAAATGCTTTAAGTAAAATTTTGTTAATATTAATTTCCTGAATCTGTTTTCTTTAAGCATTTGGCTTTTATCGAACAACAGCAATGAAATAATAATAAAATGAAAGATGAATGACACAAAGCTCTTCTGAGATCGATGATTCATTTACAAAGCAGCAACTACCCAAAAACCAACGAACCACTCGCAACATATTAACACTTCATCTCATGCTTTCTGGATGTCCAGGCATGGTAAAGGAACCATAGGCATGGTTCCATGAAGCAGCAAATTCAAGATGAAATTACTGCCTTCATTACAGATGTTTGCATTTTAAAAAGAAATGAATCAATGTGATAGTTTTCAAAAACAAAAACTAAGGATGTAGCAAAGTACATTTTAACTATCAAGGTCTCGTCAAATCATATCTCATATAAAACTGAAAAATTAAAAAGTAGTTGAGTCTTGTTTTCAACAATTAAAATATTGGCAATGTGATTCCTAAATGCTTGAATTTTTAAAGATGACCTCTATGAATTATTTTACTGAACAGACTTAAATTAAAAACAGGGTTTAGAATTCATGCCTAATTTCAGAATAAAACTTGGGAAATATTCATACAAATACAGTCTCCCTTTCTGGACTGTTTCTGTTGTCTAGGTACTGCCTTATTTAAGTTTGAAGATCCATCATTAGAGGACTGGCCAAAGATGAATCTTTCAGCAACAGCAACTCAGGAAAACTACCTAAACTCAAGGTAGAAGGGTTGAAACCTGCCTGTGTTTCTGGTATTAAACTCAAATAGAAATGAAACCTCCAGGTAACATACTAACCTGAAAAACCATAAAATGAACAGTATCTGTGGTGTGTTGCATTTTTATTTAGTTAACTATTTTCCAAATACGTATTAATCCATTCTGGAGTTGTGCAAGATGTGTATGTATGCAAGATACCTATGACCTAGACCATTAAAATAACTGATCTCCAAAGATAAAATATAACTAGAGCCTCGTTGACCATTATATAAATAAATAATATTTGCATGTAATTAAAATACAAATTATATTTATTTCTGGCAATTTAATTCCATGTTCTCACTTGAAATTACTGAAACTATGGAAAAGTAAATTTGTGAATATAAATGCATCAATGGAATTTTAAAAGTACATCTATTTCAACTTAGCATCAAAATACGTAACTAGTAAAGGAAATAAACTACATGTTTAGACAACAGAGCCTTTTCAGAAAGTGGCTTAATTTTTCTTTTCCGATGGGCAAGTCTGTAATGTCATGAACAAAATCACTTGGAAAAATGATTTTGGTTTTTAAAAGCAGAATATTTTTTTCTGAAAATAAGTGAATGAGTGTCAGGTCAAGCATCCTATCCTCTCCAGTCCCTAAATTTCCTCAGATCTTACTGCGCCTCCTCCACAAAATCTCTATAACAGAGAGAGCTGTCCTAGATTACACCCTAAGCCACAAATGCTTTCCCTCCATGATCAAAACTTCTCCCATGCCTCTAGCTAATCACACCTCATCTATTGCCCCACTCACCTTATTTCTCCAAATCTATTCTTTATCCCCACTGCGAATTCTAGGCCCCAAGGACTTTCTCCTACTCTGACTCCCCTTTCTCCCCAATCTTTACCAATTCAACGCCACAAGGCTCCCCTTCGTCCTACACTCTGCCAAGCCCCCAATCCTGGATTATGCCCATCATTCACTTCCTTTACCTGCCTTCTTCTGCCACCAAATGGGAGCTAGAGCTAGTCACATAAACAAGCTGAACGTGTCGCTGTAATATATAGTCCAGCAGTCACTTCATTCTTCTAACATTAATTCCCTTCCTGCTCCGCACAGAAGCCGATCCAAAACTTCTCTCCCTTCTTCTACCATTCCATAATCCCACCATTTTATGAGGACTTACCTGTAAAACTTACTGAGAAAATGGAGTTCATTTAGCGTGGGTCATACTTCTTACCTCCTCTTCCTTTCAAAAACCTTTAATATCCTCCCCCTCCTCTCTCTTCCTTTTACTCCAATCTCTGATAAGAGATGGTTCTTCTACTTGCAAAACAGAAGTGAGTTTCCTCCATGAAAATCCACCACTCCCCTGTACTCAAGCGACTGGTCTACATTTCTTCTCTCCTGGGTCTCCTCTGCTCTCTTCTCACCCCTTCCTCAACCCTTTTCGCCAACCACGCTCCCTCCAGCAGCGGTTTCTCACCTGCCAGATCGGAGGCTTTTCTCCTCCTGCCTTGTGGCCTGACTGCTCCCAGACGCTCCCCCCTCACGAGCCTCTTACTTCTCCCACTACCTGACGCTCCCCTGGTTTTTTCCCCTTACTGCCAATGACAGCCCCATCTCTCCCTCTTCTCCTCCCCATTTTCTGTTGGGATGGGTGGGAGATCAATGGGACAAAGAGGTCAGATCACCAGAGCAGGGGTTAGGAGACCCAGAAGCCTTTGTGCCTCCTCCCACACTTGGGGTCTAGGTTAAGTTATGTCTAATTTTGGACTGTTCCCTCATCTATAAAAAGAGGGAAAAGGACAGCAACTGTTTCAGGGGTTCGTCTAAGTCTCCAATAAGATCAAACCTTTCAGTGCCAGATCCGTGTAAATCAGTGGGGGGGAGAAGGGGTCAGTGGGGGGGAGAAGGGGACAGTGGCGGGGGTCTCCCCTGCTCCCCTGGGGGTGACTCTCATCCCTAAGCCATGGATGTCCCTTCCGCTGAGCCCGGCCACATCCACATCGGGGGAACATGGCAAGCTGAGGGGCATCCAGAGCTCCCCGTGTCCAAGAAGCAGAAGGCCTTCCTTAACCAGCGCCATCGGTCTCGCTGCCAGAGCCGGCGCTGCTGCCTGCTTCTCCCCATTCCCTGCCTTAGCTCAGCCCCTCCGAGGGGCCTCCGGGGTCTCTCCAGCTGTCAGGCCCCGAGCTCGTGGAAGCCAGGCCGACCCCTGCAGCGCTTTCCGTACTGAACCTTTCCGGATCCCTCCTGCTTTCTTTCTCTGCCTTTCCTTTAATTACAGAAAGAAACAAAGATCCTCCAGAGGAAAGACTCCTTTTGTCCCTTGGGATTCCGGCTACCTCCGTCAGTCAATCATGTGATGGGGGAAAATCTGGATGTCTTTCCCCACCTAGGAATCAATGGGTCCAAGAGAACAGGTGCCAGCTCCAAACCAAAGACACTGCCTGTGCCTTACACGCTCTTCCACTTGTTTCTATAATCTCTTTGCTTCCAAAGGTCATTCCTACAACGAGGACCCTCAAATACACAAGCCGGCCCTGACCACGCTGACCTCCCAAAGTCCCTGCGTCTCCTCCCAAACCTTCCTCTGACGACCTCCCCGAGGGTGCCATGGCCTGAGTTCCCAAACACCATAGGTTCTGCTGCCACCTAAGGTCTCGTTTGGTTCCCGATCGGGCTACCCCTAGTTCCCCAATCTTTTGGCACCCATCCTCTTCCTTCCACTCCTGCCAGGGACACTCGGGCCCTCGTCACTTCTCTAAGCTCATCTCCTGTCTCCAATAACCTCAAAAAACCCTCTACAAATTCCAGCAAAGCAGAGGTCCTTAAGGCAGACAGGACCCTGCAGAGATTCCCTCGGGCACGTAGGATAAATGCCGACTCTAAGGGCCCTCCCCGCCAAGCCTCTGTTTCCAGCCAAAACACATCCTCTCCTGACTCTCCATGAATGATGTCATCTCTCCTGACTCTCCATCTCCACGCAGGCTGTTCCCCCATGTTGGGAATGTTTTCCTTCATTTCTATATCTTGAAATCTATGACTCAAATCAAGTCTCAGTTCAAGTGCATCTGTCTGAATAAGCCCAGTGTTCTTGAGAACTTAAGTCCAATAGTCACTAGGAAAAAAGTTGCTTCAGAACTGACTGTCAACCCATTTTTACACCCTCTTGATAACAGTCAATTCTCCAAAGCGATTGTTCTCTCTAAAATGATTTAAAAGTTGTCCTTCTCAAAGCTTCCTGGGAACAGGGGAGGTTATTTTGAGTTTCAAAGGGTTTCTTTTCAAACAAACTAGAGATCAATGTCACAAAAATCAAAGGATCAAGGACCTAGAATGCAACCCTCTCACAATTAAAAGATTAAAACACACACACACACACACACACACACACACACACACACACACACCCAGAGGCACAGAGACATTAAATAGCCTGTTTAAAGGCACAAATTCAGGAGTTTAGAATCAAACCTAAGTCCTATGACCCCAAATCCAGTGCTCCTGGTGTTGCCTCACTAAATGTGACACTCAAAACCAGAAAGCAAGATCTGTCAGATAAGCTGTAATCTTAATCATCTTCATCATCTCAAAAATCAACAGTCATCAATGGCATAGCCATCTGGTTAAAAATATCGTGTAATCCATGGATGTGTTAGCAACTCATCACTTGCTTTTCCTTAATTGCTATGACAAAGGGGGACAAAAAAAGGGAAAGTGAATGGGTAAAACAGCCATTAAAAACAAGCACTGCTTTAACCCTAAGTTAGGGTTTCTGTTGGGCAGAGTCCTAGTTCTTAATACCTAGGAATCACAAGTATCTAAATCATGGAGACCAGTAGGATATAAGAACAATATTTTAGTAGATAGAAATAAGCAAACTATCAACGTATAGCAAGCTAATTGTATTATAAAAATGAAAAAATGACTATTTAGGTAAAATAAACTTAAAACGCTATGACTAGTACAAGATGTATATTTTTGTTTTACTGTACAGCAAATAATTCAAATAGTAATCCTTTTTAGATACTTCTATCAAAAAGATAATTACAATGTACTTGGCAAACAAGGCTGATTATGATCATAATATTTCAAAATCAAATTATTCTAAGCAATTTTTTAAAATGTAAACTAAAATATTTGACTATTAATAAAAACATTTCAATACATAAAAGCAAAAAACAATTTATGACAAAAATAAAGTTTCATGTAAATATCTTTTGAAGGAAAATAACTACAAAGGCAAATCCGATTAGCGTTCCCCCAAATTTATTACTGGAATACTGATGATTTTTGTCTTCATTTCATTTAGATGATTTTTGATGAACATCTGCACTTACCTTATCTTACCTTTATTCCTCTTCAACTTAAATTAAAAACATAAAACAGCACATCATCTAAGGCTATATTACCCAAAACTATGAATTAATCTATTGTAATTTTATACATGTTTTAAAAAGCAATTAAGTACTGTTTAAAAGTGTATAAATAGTCATAATACTATTGAGTTAGAATCCTAAAACAGTAGAACTCAATATAAAAATGTGTTTGTTTAGTAACGGGCATTATGAAGAACTGAGCCTTAAGATATGACTTTTTTCTCACTCTCAAATTGAATATGTTCAAATACTGTTAAATATCATAAAGGGAAGAAACAACGTGGAAAATCAAGCTTAGCTTTTAAATCAGCACATGACAAAAGGACAGCACAAATAGACACTTAATTCCTATTTATTTTTTGCTAAGTCATTCCTCCTCCTTCTCCTCCTCCTCAAAATATCAATATTCATGAGGGCTGACATTGGACGGGGAGGGGCATTTCATTGATGCTCACAATAAACCTATATTCCTTCTTTCCACAGTGATAATGTTGACCAAAATGAAAAGTTAGTAGTATAAACTTAAAATCTGTTTTAAAAAATTTTAAACAATTTTTTTTTACTGAAATTACTTCCCTAAAGTCTTTGGTAAAATACTAATGTTTAAAATTCAAAGATTCCATCTCTTTTGCGTATCTCCTCATACATAAATCTTAATTCTAAATCTGCAGAATACATACTTACTATTATTAGCACATTTTCCTTTAAAAAAAAAAAAAGAAATAGGAAAACTAGAGAATCAAGGCATTCAAGCTAAATCCTTTAAAGTACCTATATCAAAAGAGCTCAATAAATTGAGTATTTTTAGAAGATAATTGGAAAATTGCACAAAATTAAATACAATGAAAATTTACTCTAACATTTTCTAGGTAACAAACAATTTGTCCAAATGTCATAAGGAAAAGATCCTATCACCACAGTGCTTTGAGGGAAATTGGCTAGAATGACAGGGTACAAGTTAATATTACAAAGGTAAATATCATACAGCAAGCTTCTGTGTAAAGTCTGAAAGCTTGCCACGCTTTTCAAATCATGTTTGTCAGGGTACAAAAAGCAAAGTTTAACACTGAGTTAACAACATTTAACTTGTGGAATTATTTTCATTTTTTCCCATGTCTTAAGTATCAACAGTATTTTCAATAACATAGTTTTACCTTCTGAAACTTTTACTACATGAGAATTTAGAAGTAAAACTGAGAGAAACAATGCAGTAGTAAGCAAACTCAAATCTGTTTCATGAGAAAGTATGGCATGGATTAAATGACAGGATTGAAGTCGGGAAGAAATAAGCTTCCAGCACTTTTCTGATCCCTTCTATAGCTGTATAACCATGGGCAAATAATTTGCCTTCTTAGCTGCTAAATTAGAGATACATTGCTAATCTGCAATAGCAGGAGTATTCTGCATGGATAAAATTAGTTATGGGCCCCTAAAAAGTAGCACCTAAATTGTTTCAATAAGTTTACCAAACCACTAAACTTAGAAAAATAAATTACTATCATCCATGTCTCTGGTGCAGAAGTTTGGGGGATGTGCTATGCAGTTTTACTTGTTTTGTTATTAAAAGTACAAGTTTGGAGTGGGTTATTTATGGATTTTCACATTTAATCCCCGTGAACTAGAAGGATGCCTACATATATATAGACCCAGGGAGAGACATTAAGATACACAGCTATCAGCTAAAAAGTCTATAAACCGGCTAAGTGTTTTCCTGGAGTGACCAGATGACTAAATTCATTCTTTGGATCTTCTCTCCTTTCAAGGTCACTGCAAAGTGTGCTGAGTGTTTACAACCTAAGTCCAGGTTCTCTTATTTTCTTGGCTAAACCACAATGGGTTATTAACCTAACCCGGGTTTCTGCCTCCGTTCTATTCATTTCTTATCATCCACAATCTAATATCATCGTACCTCCGGCTAATGTAGTACTATGATAATATCACTTGTCCACTTGAAAATCTTCTTGGGTTCCTCGAGAGTCAGTAAATAAACTATTAACTCCTGATGGGCACTCTACCTCCCCCAACGCCCCAATCCTGCTCCAAGTATCCTCCCAAATGCACAGAAGCGGCCTTGAATAGTGCAAAAAAGTAAAGAGACGCGTTGTCAAGAAAATATGGACTCAATTCTGTCTCTCATCTTCCTTTTTAAATTCACCCGGAAAAGGGCCCAAGGACCAAAGCTCCATAGATGCTGTGCCCCTTCCTGGGCCACTAATCCCCCCAAATTCTCGCCCTAGGGCAGAGCTGTCCTGATTAAGAGAGTGCCCGCTCACTCTCACATCATATGAAGGTCAAACCTTTTTTTGTGTCAAGGACCCTTTGGAAGGCTGATGAAGCCCAAGAAAGCCCAAGTTTAAGGCCCAAAGGCCCACCACCACTCAGTCTCAGCGTTCAGGAGGCTTTTCTCCTTCACTCCCAGGTCATAACCCACGAGGTCTGAGACCCCCGCAATGACCCACCCCCAGAGGCCCACAAGGAGGCTGGCCCTACTCCCTACCCCCTTCCCCCCTTTCTCTCATCCGATCCCTAACAGCGGGGCCTCGGGTTCTCTCTGTGGTGATACTATCTTATACCTGACAGGTACAGATGTAGGAACAATTTAACATCTGACTAATGCTGGACACAACCCCCTTTAATGAGGATCCTCGTCATCTGAAATAGGTGTGAATGGCTTCTCTTTGTAGGCATTTTTACCTTATTTGTGGAAATTCCATAATGAGATACATATTTATATATAATGATCTGCATGCATAGCTACATAAAAGGATATATATTTTTTTAATTCCTATCCTTTATATTCTGGCTATTTTTAAGACAGAGAAAAAAATTAATACATCTATATTATCCTTTAAAAGTCATATGGAATTTTAAGTATCATGGTAGCTACTGATGCAAAAAACCATTTGATTTTTAATGACTATAAAGAGTTATTCTAATCTCAAAAACATCTTTCTGGAGCTGTTTACAATAAATAAACATTAACAGATTCTGACCAAAAACTTCCCACTTCATCTTTTGAGAACCCAAAGGACCCACTTGCTTTTCTAGCTTGTCCCTCATGTTATAAGAAGGACAATACTCTTGGGCTTATTATTTTTGATACAGAAAGAAAGGGATGATTCCCCCACCCCTCCCATTACTGCCATAGTTTCAGAAACTACTAAACAGACCTCTTCATCTGCTAACTTTTCTAGTCCTCCATTTAAAAAAAAAAAATTCTTTTTTCTTGTTTTCTCAAAGTAAGTTGGTGATTTCTGTCCTAAGGAAAAATATCGAAACACCCATCCAGGAGATCAATCAAAGTTATTAAGTCATTTTAAAATAGAAATCGCTACCTGGTTACTGGGGAGAAAAGTACAAGTGGGAGGAGGGGAAATCTTAGGATGGATTATAAGTAGCAAATTTAAGCTGCAACAAATTGGCTTGCCTTATTTGCATCATAGTTATTTTTCAAGTACTTAATTGCCTTAATTACTACCTTGAACTTTAGGATAATTTTAAATAATATCATTAGGATAGCTCTGGATAACTAAAGCTACCCTAAAGATCCTCCAAATCTTAAAAAAACAGAAGACCTTCTAGTAGAGAGAATTAAGGAAGGAAATCATTAAGGATTCTGATTAACTCCAGATTAATCCCAAGGAAGTAGGGATTCCTCTTACAATCAAACCCATTGGTCCAAAAACCAAGATTGAATCAACAGAATCCTAGGATGTAGCTTCCCAAGAGATTCGTTCTGCATCTTTAAACTCAGATGCACCCAACAGTTATGAGCAAAGTTTCTATCCTGGGCACCTACTACTATTTTCAAGAATTTTTAAAAATTCTTAAAAGGGTTGGCCCCCTGATCAAGGAAAAGATAATGTTCGTGTGAACCCTGCCTGTACTTTGCTGAATGGTAGAAGCCAATCCTTTACCTCTTTTGGTTTGTTTTTTTCATCTGTACAACACAGTGACTGTATGTTAGGGGTGATCTTTAATGAAAGCTCCTTTTTACTCTAAATTCTGTTATATTACGCTTGTTTTTCAAAGATATATTCTAGTTTAAAACAGTTCAGAGACAAGGTCATGGTTGTCACTGGAGGCAAAAGGTTGTGATAATTACCATAAGGAGTAGACATAACTACAAAATAATTTAGAAATTGAATCCAATACCTCAAAAGTCATCAACAATGGAGGCTCTACCATGCTCCAGATGTTTCTAAATGCTTTGTAACAAGTTAAAGTGCAAATACTTCTAAGCATCCATCAATTCAAATACTTAAATTGCCATATACTTCAATAATGTTTGATATGGCTTTAATCATTCACAAGTAAAAGTTACCTTAAGAGAAGCTAATAAATGTAAATTTAAGTGTTAAATTTACCAAAATGTAAAGAAATGAATTTGAAATTAATGAAGATAGCCTGGCTGGTGAAAAGATAGCCAAGCAATTGAATATGAGTATTTTTAATGGATTATCTCACTCAAAGAAAAAAAAGAAAAAGAAAGAAACATTACCGTTAATGTTGTCACAGTAGTAAAAGTGTTCATCATTTAGAGAAGGACATGCTGAGACTAAATCTTGTAATCCAGCACCAGTTACAGTAAGACATCCAGACAGATTAAGGTGCTCCAAATGAGGCAGTCCTCCTCCCAGGGTCAAAACCCTGTTAAAAAAAGAGATAATCAATCATATTTAGCGGTCCAGTAGAGAAAATTAACAAGACTTCTGACAGTCCACTTGAACTCAGTTTAAATGTACTTTTCCACATTATGTGGAAGTATTTACAGTATTTGTAAAATAGAAGCCAGCATAGTGGAATAGATGGAAAACTGGCCATGGAGCCAAAAAGACGTGCTTTCCGGGCCTATCTCTGATATACATGCTATGTGACACTGTGCACTTACCTTCCTAATTTCTCAGTGTCCCAGGACATTCTTTTAAGAAAGGAGTTCTTAACTTTTCTCTGGTGAAAATATAAACCCTCTCCCTTAGAACATTGTTGTTAAACATACAAAATAAAGTACAGAAGTTTATAAAGGAAATTAGTTATATTAAAATAAACAAGTAGTTTTCTCCCCCAAGTTAAGAACCTTTGCTCTGAGACTATAAAAGTTTGAGAGCAGGTGTTGATCCACACTGTTGGACAAATTCGCTTGCTTGGAATTCACTGTATTGTATTAAAATCACAGCTTTAGTCTATATAATCTATATCTACATATATATTCATAAATACACATGTATGTAAAATAAACACTTTAAAATAGTAGATTCTAGGCAACATTATATTCAAGTCAAGTATTTAATCTCTCAAAGTCTTAGGAACAAGGAAACTCCTAACTTGCCTTAGTAAAATATATCCCACTAACTCAAAATCCTGAAAAAAAAAAAATTGTTGCTTTCACATCCTGTGCTTTATAGCCATTCTCTGCTGTCAAAATTAAAATGACCACTAGAACTTTTATTAAGGAATGTATTAATTTGAAGCAGGGCTTTTTGTAGTGATAAGAAACTGGAAACTGAGTAGATGCCCATGAGTTGGGAAATGGCTAAGTTAGTTACGGTATACAAATGTTTTATTGTTCAGTAAGAAACGATCAAAGGGAAGATTTCAGAGGCCTGGAGAGACTTACATGAACTGAAGCTAAGAGAGGTGAACAGAACCAGGCCATCACTGTACATGGTAAGAAGATTATGCGATGATCAACTGTGATGGACGTGGCTCTTTTTAACAATGAGGTGATTCAGGCCAATTCCAATAACCTTGTAATGGAGAGAGCCATCTGACTAAATTGGATCACAACACATTAAGTTTACCTTTTTTGTTGTTGTGTTTGCTTTTTTTTTTTTTTTCTTTTTGACCTAATTTTTTTAAGCAGCATGATAAATGTGGAACTATGTATAGAAGAACTGCACATGTTTAACATATGTTGGATTGTTTGCTGTCTAGGGGAGGGGTTGGGACACAAGGTTTTGCAAGGGTAAATATTGAAAACTATATAGCATGCATTTTCAAATAAAAAGCTATCAGACTTTTTAAAATTAAAAAAAATTATTAAAAGCTAAAATGAACATAACACCAAAAACATAAAAATAGTGTAAAAATAGTGAGGGATGACTAAGGAAACTATAAAATTACAAAAGCACAATGCAAAAATTTGGGAAAATATGAAAAAAAGGAGATTATTCTATCTGAAAACATATCAGATATGCAATTAAGATTTACTCATTCAGAAGGCCATGCTGGGACTAAATCCTGTAGGCCAGCACCAGTTACAGTAAGACATCCAGACGGATTAGTGCTCCAAATGAGGCAGTCATTCTGATAAGGAAATAAAATGTTTTCAATCATTACAATTTCCTACCAGGCAGGAGTGCTGGTCACAACAGGGGTAGTTCTGAGTCTCTGATGGCCTGGCAAAAGCAGTTTTAAGAGTTCCTATTGCTTTAGAATGGGCAAAGTTATGTCCATGCAAAGAGAAGGCCCTTGCCACTTTAACATGAATTGCCATCAGCTCTGTTCAACAGAGCTAAGGCAGTGTACTTTGCAGGCTACAGGTGCAATCCTTTTCTAATGCCTCAGGTCCTGGCCCCGGGTCTCTACAGCTTTGTGTACGAAAGCAGAGTGTGAGTTCTGGTCGGTCCAACCAACAATTAAAGACTTCAAAAATATCGATGGGATGATTGACAGATTGAGTGCCCGTCACAGCCAGACTAGCTACAGGCCTGGAATCAGGAAGAGCCAAGTTCAAATCCAAACTTAGGACACTTGCTGGCTGCTGTGTGACCCTGGCCAAATCACTTCACCCTGAAGCCTCGGCCCTTCCAGATTCTCTACCAAAAAAACCCAAACGAGCCCCAGAGTCAGACCCAACTGAAACGATCTGCCAATGACAAATTCAAAGGTCATCACCACAATGGGCAGAAAAATCCTCAAGCAAAGATGGGAAAAGTGCTCCATTTACTGAAAATCACAGAATCTTGAAGAGTGTGTGTGTGTGCTCTTTACAGAGAAAATGGCATTTCTGAGCTGACTGCCTGACCACTAGTACCATCATTTTATTCCCAACCACCTGGGGTGGGCCACTAGACTTGGGGATGGGAAGTCGGAGCTTCAGTGCCACTTTAACAAGCTGGGAGGTCTGATCTTGTTTCCTTCCCTCACATCACACACATCCCTGCAAGTCTTCAGATATGCTGCAAATAAACTTCTCTTGCATTTAAGTTAAGTTAAAGCAAACTTTAAAACCAAAAGTCCATCTTCAAAAGCACTCAAGACAAAACCGAATTACTATTCATGTGGCCAAATGTCTGTCATGTCTGACATAATTTAAAGGGTTATGCTATGACTAATATTGCCAATCTATTAATCAATCAACTAGTGTTTAAGTATCCACTTCTTGTCAAGAAATCAAATAAATCCAAACAATCACCACTGTGTGCCTGACAGGATCACACAAAGAAAAAAGTGAAAGGAGTATAGAGCTGGAGTAAAATATCATTTACGTAGAGAAAGAAACCTTAGAAACCATCCAGCTCCTTCACTTTACAGACACAGAAGTGGAGAGACCAAGTGATGAAGTGATTTACAAAAGACCACACGACTCAGACTCCCCTACATCCTCTCGCCAGCCCTCAGTCCCCAGAATGTACAACATCTCAATTCAACAAGTTTATTAAACATTTTTATATATAATGCAAAGATTAAAAAAAAATAAGTCATGGTATTAAAAAAAAAAAAAAAAGGCCAAAAGGCCTGGAAAGATTTACAAGAACTGAGCAAAACAAGCAGAAGCAGGAAAACGATACACAGCAAGTCTGTGCAACGATCAGCTGCAACACTCGGCCATTCAGTGATCCCAGCCAATCCCAATAAACTTCGGCCGAAAAGGTCATCCACATTCTGAGAGAGAACTATGGAGATGGAATGTGGATCGACACATACTATTTCTACCTTTTTTTCCTCATGATTTTTCCCTTTTGTTCTGATTTTTTTCTCCCAACATGGTATGGAAATATATAAAAAAATGAATGTACATGTATAACAAAAACAAAAAAAATTCACACGTAGCTTTGAAAAATAAAAATAATAATTTTTAGAAAATTAAAAAAATTGAAAAAGAGAATAAATTAACTTTGAATTAAAAAAAAAACAAACAGTTGCTGACCTCAAGGAACTTAGATTCTCAGGAAGGCACATAATTTGTATAAGAAAAATACAATGTAATTTAAGGAAGGAGAAAACATCTATTAAATAAGTGCTGGGGAAGGGATGGGGAAAACAAATCAAGGTGTTATGAATTAATGTATATCGACTTGAACTGGAAATCTGAGTCTTGAAAGAAGGTGATCACTCTGAAAGGTACAACTGAATAATAGACTAATGGGATCAAATGAAGTTTTTTTTTTTAAATTAGTTTTCAGAGCAAAAAAGACCCAACTATATAATTATAGTATAAGGAAGAAAACAGTGATGGGAAGAAAAGAAATGAAATTATTGAAAGGAAAATAAAAACAATGTCAATGAAACATTTAAAAATATCCAGGAGAGACATAAACAAGGCAAGTTTTACCAAGTAAATTTATAATAAAGGTTCAATTTCATAGAGGGGAGGGAAATGAAGGAAAAAAGAAGACAGCACAAAAGAAGACAAAAGCAGTGAAGAAAGCTCCTGGAAGAGCTGATGGGGAATGGAACATGTAGATCGATAAAGTCACGAGTGTGACAGTCAATCAGGGAAGAATGAAAAGATAAACTCAAGAGAAGCACAAGTCTTTTGCTTTATGCTTAAGGCATCTGGCTATATCTATCTATCTATCTATGTCTTTACAAATAAGGATCGGAGAAAATCAAAGCATAATGTAAAATGAATTTGGCACCGTGTATAGTACCAAGAGTGATTTATCTTGTAAAACAATTCTAGCTTAAGCTTATGATGATTCCAGTAGCAATCAAAAACTGCCTTCAAGTGAAGTTCTAAGATAAAACATACAATTTTTTCCACCGAGGTAATTGGGGTTAAATGACTTGCTCAGGATCACACAGCTAGGAATTGTGAAGTGTCTGAGATCAGATTTGAACTCAGGTCCTCCTGACTTCAGAGCTGGTGCTCCATCCACTGCACTGCACCATCTAGCTGTCTCCTAAATATCTGTTTTTAATAGTTGTTCTGCCCCAGGTTTAATATTTACATTCCAGCAAATAATCTTCAATAAAATCTAAACTGACTAGGGCACAAGGAAGTTATTCAATAGCTACTAGTTTTAAATCAAGGGTAATTAACCAGCCAGCAGAGGGTTGCAACGGGATGCTAAAGTGTAACTCAAACAACAGGAAACACCAATTTATAAGATTAGCACACAGCAGATGCAACTGACTCAGTGCGAGCTTATGTTTCACTCAGACATATAATAAATATGTATAGCTATATAGAAATTGCTATAATTCATTCTAGACTTTTTGTAAAGGAAGATTTCATGAGATCATCATCTAAACACAAAAGTTTAAGTTCCAATTTTTTTTTTTTTTTTTTTTTTGCTGAGGCAATTGGGGTTAAGTGACCTGCCTAGGGTCACACAGCTAGGAAGTGTTAAGTGTCTGAGATCAGATTCGAATTCAGGTCTTCC
This sequence comes from Antechinus flavipes, assembly GCF_016432865.1. NCBI lineage: Eukaryota > Metazoa > Chordata > Mammalia > Dasyuromorphia > Dasyuridae > Antechinus > Antechinus flavipes. Next base: position 7,385,326 of record NC_067403.1, read on the forward strand.
TGACTTGAAGGTTGGTGCTCTAACCACTGCACCACCTAGCTGCCCCTAAGTCCCAAATTTTTTAAGATTACTGATAACATTCAAACAAAGAATTGATAGTCTAAATGCATATTAAAGATTTTTGTGGAGTTTTTTTAGATTGTTAATTAAATTATAAGCAATTTAATATCTTAAGGTCAATATAGATAAAATATTAGTCAGAAAATATATTGGTAACTTTTACACTATAAAAATATTAGCTCATTACAAAAGGTACAATGAACACAGGATTTAATTTACGAAGACTAAACTTCATAGAATAATAACTTTTCAGGAATATGTAAATTATGCACAACAGAGCCTACCTGTAATGCATCACCTTGGAAGGAGCACACATTTCTGTAAAGACCTCAGTGATCATTTTGACACTACTGATGATTATGTCCCATTATCACCCACCAGAACTCTGAAATGAACTCAGGTCTTAATTTCCTAATATTCTGTAATTAATTACCTACCTGAGACCATGATCTGTGATCTGATAACAGCCAGATAAACTGAGAAAAAGAAGTACGCGTCCAGTCTCTTGCTCAGATTTTTCACTCCCAGAGTAAAGTAAGTCTTTTTCCACAGACTGTCTAGTCCTTGTTTTTCTACAGAGTGTAGAAGATTCTGGGAGTGAGGGTATAGTTCTTAATGTGGTCCCAGTACAACAAAACGCATGACCACAGTATGTGAAGGCAGGAGAAGCACAATGCTGCTGCCAACAAACACTAGTCCTTAGTCCAACAATGTCTTTATTATAGCAACCAGAAGTGGAGCAACTGATATTGGATGCCGTTTCCATGACAGAAAGACCTTCCCCGTTTCTATGTCTCCATTCTACAGCATCCTCGATATCGGCCAAATCTTCGGCATCCAACATCCACACGTAAGCAGAACTGAAATTTTCAGAGGAAACCGGTTTAGTCCAGGGGTGTTCGTTATCTATTTCCTTGCCAAGATTTTCGTTAGTTATCTCATGCAAACAAGCGTATCTGCTGGTAGACTGCATGGCAATGTCCTTATTTCTCCATGGAGTCGCTGTGCTTTTGTTTCTGCAAGTCTTCAGAATGCCACCTTTATGAGAGGAAAGGATTCCCAAGGCTCTGGAAATCTTCTCTAAAGCCACGTCTGTAATTTTCTCACACCCTGAGAGATCAAGATGTCGAAGACTCTGGCAGCAACCAAGCCAAGACCAACTACAACCAAAAGTCAAAAGTCAATTAGTCTAAGAAATTATTTTGAAATCACAAAAATAATGAACAATTTATCTAACTGCAAACCAAAATATTCCAAAGGTAATATAATTCAAATGGTGCATATTTAAATAGAAACAAATTATAATTTACAATAACAGATTGTGGTAGAAACAAATTACAATAAACAAAAAGAAATTATTAATTTCATAATATAGATCATTTGAAAACTGAAAAATAACTTACCTGTCAAATGCAGAGTCTGAGATGTCAGTTTGGGTAAGATCTAAATGTTCCAGGTTAGGACAAAGCTCTAAAATCTGTCTAACCTACAAGAGAAAGGAAGAAATAAGAATTTCTAATTAAAATGTTCAGTTGTGATTCTAAGGCAAAAAAGTCTATCTTTATAACATAATGATTTAAACTCAACTTTCTGCTCACCAAGACATGCAGACATACATATTTATTTTTATAGAAAGTCATATGATTTTGAAGCTAAAAGGAACCTCAGATGTTATTTTTGTACAGAACAAAAACCATTGACTGAAAACCTTCAGTTGAGTAACTATTATTATTACTAAAGCATTCACTTATAACCATCCAAGGGCACTGACTGATACTTACCATTTTGCTGGAAACTGCAGAGCTATACGCCAATACTAAAGTTTTTACAGATGTGCCAACATGTGGAAGAACATTGTGAATTAAGCCGTGCAGTAAGCGTTTTTCCATTTGTGCAATATTGATAGCAACTGAGTCTTCTATAGACTCTTCTGTAAAAAAAAAAAATAATAATAATAATCCTTAAAGATATGGTCATTTTAAGTGGTACATTGCATATTAAATGATGTTAAACAATGTGAAAGCAGCATTGATACTGTGCATTTCCACCGTTCCTAATTCCTTAAGTCCTCCCAAAGGGCAGAGCAAACTTAAATATCAGACTTCTACTGTGCCACAAGAAATGATGAGCAGGATTCTTTCTGAAAAACCTGGCAAGATTCACATGCAAAGTGAACTGAACTGAATCAGGAGAACACAGTAACAATGACCATGAAACACTTGGCTACACTGATTGCCGTTTTCAATGTACCCATGATAAAAAATATCATCCATCTCCAGAGACAGAGCAAATGGAATTGAAGCAATTTTTTCCCCTTTGTTTTTCTTGCTTTCTAGTTGCAACATGAATAATGCAGAAATGTTTTCAATGACTTCATATGTATAATGGGTATGTTTCTTGCCTTCTTAGTACAGGGGAGGGAAAAGAATTTGGAAAAGAAAATTTTCCTCTTAAAAAAAAAGATCTTATCAGATTGTCTGAGCTGAAAGGACTTAATAGAACATTTACTTTAACCTTTACAAATTGGGAAACTGAGGCCTTAAGCAGTTAAATGACTTGATTAAGAACTAAATGGTCTTCTAACTAGTAATGGCAGAGAACTAAAATTAAGATCATCTGACTCCAAGTACAGTATGTATCTTTTATTACAAAACATCAAATTCAAATATGATCCTTCAAAAGTATTTCTTAGGTACCGACTATGTGCCAGGCAGAGGCTAACTCTGTGAGATACAAAGAAAAGCTAACGACAGTCACTGTTTTTAAGGAGTTCACAGTACTACTGGGGGCAACAAGATGCAAACACCTACATATAATCAAGACATAGAGACAGACAGGACAAACTGGAGATGACCTCAGAGAAAAGGCACTAGCCTCGAGAAAGCCAGGAAGGGCTGCTTTAGGAGATGGGGCTTCAATCTCCCAGAGAACCAAAGCGAGCTCCCCATGCCGTGGTCCGGTGTGTGACTCTGAGCGCGCAGCGGGCACATGGTCCACACGAGCCCTGGGGCTGCAGACGGCTCCACATCTCGCGTTTCTCCTGAGTCAGGGCAATTCCGCTTAGCCTCCCAGCACAGAGCTTCCTTTGACGCAGACCCGCCATGCTGGGCAGTCCTGTGCCAGGGTCTCCATAAAACAGCCATTCAGGCAGACACACATCTGGCATTCAAACAGCAAGGCCGGCCCCTGCGAGCGCTCTCCACCCAGTGGAGTCTGCACGCTCGGCAGTTCGGCTTGAGAAATGACCATGTCTGGTCCTCCTCCTGCCGGGTGATCTTCAGCATCTTCCCAAGACAATGCAAACAGAAGGAGGCAGTTCCCTGGGGGGCTCGGGCAGGCTCTCCAGGCACACAAGGACGCGGCGCAGGGGCTCTGTAGACCCTCACTCTGACCAGCAGTCTCTCAGCTCGTCCCCCAGACTTCCTTTTGAAGAATCCCAAAAAGTGAACAGGCTGTGGCCGCGCGTGCACCAAGCCCAACCCCTCTGTGACCACCCTGACAGGGTGACTGAACTTATGCCCGGCACCAAAGCTGCTCCACTGGCTGTGACCAGGGGTTCCAGGCTCACACCCACATGCACAGCAGAGAGCCGATATGCGAGTGCACAATCACCTGAGAACGGGAAGAATGGCACCCGCTCTCTCTGCACTCCGGGCTGGGCTTGCAGCCTTCTTGGTGTGGGGGGGAGGCAGCCTGAATGTCCGCCCACAACCTTACAAAGAACACCCTGCTCCATCCATCTGCGATTGAGAAAAGGCAAGAACATCCTCTGCTACAGCCCAGGCCAGCATGCGGTTACCAAACTGACCCCAAACTCCTCTGAGCCAACCTTTGTGCCGTTCTTGCCCACGAGCCCTCGGTCAGACTGACCCCTGACAGGCAGCAAACACCAGCCTGACTGTTCCTTGGCCCTTGCTGAGCCACACTGGCTCTCGGGTGGAGGACCTTCCTCCGGGGAAAGGCTCAGCCAATGGAGGAGGACTCTAGCAAGAATCTTGTGATTGAGAGACACTCCCACACATACTATGATTGTCACAGGAAAACTGATTTCCTTTTCCTTCACAGAGACAGACAATGGAGGCATCTTCGAAGTCCTGGTAACTTCCTCTTGCCCCGTCTCACAGCCCTGCAAACCTCTTCCTCCGTTGGAAGCTCAGCCAGAGAGGGACTGACTGCATCCTGAGATGCCCCTTCAGCATTAGCCCTGACTGATGATGGTCTATTGAGGACCCTGTGGAAGCATTCCCTGCCTCTCTCCAGGACCATGTCCTCCTCACTAATCGGCCCTGAGCAGCCCAGAACACCACAAAACAGCCTTCAGAGCACCACAAAAGCACTTTGGATGGTTATGAATTCCATCTGCGTTCTTACTGAGCCAAAAATCCCACATCTAAGCATCGCTCTGGAATTAAATGCTGCCTTCTGCCAGGAAGCTCTGGGGAGCTCTCATGTCCCATTCAGCTGCTTCTGAATTGCCCCATCATTTCCATCAAACAAGCTGACATTCAATGAACACCGGGTCCCAGAAAGCTGCCCACTGCTGCCGGCTCCACGCTGGCTCAGCCTTCCCTCTGAGCTAGCCACAAACGGGTCAGACTCAGAGAAGCGCTGTGGAGTCGCAGCTTTTGTGGAATGAGAAGACTGAGCGTGGAGAGGATGAGTCCGGGATCGGTCCAGCGCTGGGTCACATCTTGCCTCTTCCCCTGACAGTGAAAGTCTAGGAAACACCAATCTTTGCCGAGAGAGCACTCAGGTAAGAACGGTGTCGGGGAGACGGTCATGGGATGCTCACGGCTGAAGCCAGGAGTGACCACTGCTGGTTCCTAATGCCCTCCTCCCAAGGACTCCCTTCCACACCTGAGAGTCTGAGCCTGCTCGCTACTACAGGCCTGCAGCCTCCTGGGTTGGTCCTCTATCTCGAGCCCATCAAGGAGCAGGTCTGCAGATCTCCAGGCCATTCTTCTTGGACCATTCAGAGCCTAGTTGTGGCAGGAGTGAGCGCTGCCGACAAACGACCAACATTAGGTAGGAGTCGCTGTTACTCCCTTGGGGAAGCATACAAGCTCCGTGACAAGTTCTGATCACAAAACCTAGACCAGCTTCATGGAGCATCCCACCACTGTGGCCACTCCGAGAGAGCCATGGTGTCAGCTCTGCCTTCACCTGCCAGCCTGGTTTCACTCAGGGTCACTATTGGGAAGCAATATTGCCAAGTTCTCTCGCCACAAGCTGTCCACCTTTCAGGTCTTCTGGATTCTGTGTCATCTGTAAGCGTGTGCACATTCCATATACCAATGGTAAGTAGTATCATCAAATGAAGACTTGAGGAAAGCCAGAGAAACCAGCAAATAGAAATGAGGAATAAGAGAGTTCTAAGGATGACAGACAATGAGGGAAAACACATGGCGTCTGGTGAGATGTAAATTAAGAAAAAACTGACAATTTTAAGTAATCAAAGAAGAAGGCTCAGTAAAAACTCAAAAACAGTACATGAAACAATATGACCAACAGATAGAAATAAAAAAAGAACCACCACAGACAGAAGTTTTAGTCAACAAAAAGATGTCTGAAATATTTTTTAAAAGTTACTTAGGAAGTAAGGGGAAAATTTTCAAGGAAACCACAGCCAAAGCATTTTCTATTCAATATTCCTTTTCTAACTAAGAAAATGATACATCTACATTTAAAAGATTAAAGAATTTAATACTCATGTCCCATTTTTCCTATGGATTTGTGCTTTCCTAACAATGCTACTCTAGGTGATATCCCAAAATATGGAAGTTAAGTCAGGAATTAGGTTACTTTTGTGGCTTTACTACTAAGGGTAATCTGTTTTCAGTTTTGTAGTAAATTTTCCCCTCTCTTTTTAGAACTCTTATCTGAAGTTGATCTTACTGGAAAATAAAAGGTTTCAATTCTATCACATTTAATAAAAGATTATGGTTAGGAATCAGAAGCAAAAATAAAACTATTAACAGCTTACAACAAAAGTATAAACATAAACTTATCAATGAATTTGCTAAAAGCTAGAATCTTAAATGAAATGTTTGCTGTGACAAAAATTAAAAATTAACATCTTTCAAAATTCTCTTTTTTTTTAACTACTTAAGTATTTTTTTTTCCTATTCTATGGAGAAATGTTTATTACATTTTTATTCTTTGAACTTTGAGAATTCTGTCCCTTAAGATACACAAGATTTATTGTTTTAAACAAAAATGGGTACCTTGTCTTTTATCAAAACTTATTTTGACTCTATTCATATTCTACTAAAAAGGAACTTATTTTTCTTCTGTGATTAGTGATTAAAACTAAATAGTGATCCCTATTTTATAGGTCATAAAAGCAGAGTCTTTGGAGTTCACTAGAGCCTCATAACCTCAAATAAGGGTCATTTACTCAATTGTTCAACTTACTCACCACCCATTTAGAATGAGAAATTATCTTTTCTTACCTACTTCCTAACAGAAAAGCAAAGATAAATGTAATTATATGTTATAATTCAAACACATTGGGAAAAACATTTAAATACAAAAATTACAATATTAATGATAATTTTATTAGACAATGTGACTCTAAGGCTGGAATTTAAGCAATTTGTCAGTTACTAGAAATACCATCTTCCAAATGATACCCCCCAAAAGATCACCCCAGTTCTTTTGTTAAATGCACTAATATTATTAATCCATTTTCACAAGTGAGTTCTCTTCCAGACCAACTAGGTAGAGAAGACTAATTAATGAAGTGCATTATAAATCTGGGTTTAGAGGGGAAAAAAATCTTAGGACTTTTTTGTCTGCTGTAGTTAGAAGAATATCTTTCAACAAGTTTCACTTAAAATAATAGGATTAGTACCTTATTATAAAAGGCTTAAAACAAATTTTGTCATACAAAACCATGGCTATAAAACAATTCTATATTGCCAAAACTATAGCAATTATAATTTGTTTCTGTAATCACCTAAGTTAAAAACCTTTAAGATGCAAAGGTATTTGCATACAATCTACGAAAGAAATCTGCATACAATTTTATTCCATAATTTGGCTTACCAGATTCATCTATATCAGCATCTTCATCCCATTCTTGAAAAGCTCGGCTTTCATCTTTTCTATTTCTCACCCATTCCTCATCAGGTTCAGTATCAAGTTCAGTTGCTGGACCACTATGCCAGTCACCTTCTCAACAAAATGAAAGGAAAAGAAAAAAATAAGTGCAGACCAAATCTTCTTACAACAGATTTCATTACAACAAACATCATTCTATAATGAAAAAATTCTGAAGAGACTTGTGTGTTACAGAGAGTGGCCCATCAATTCAAGCAAAACATCACAATTCCAGCTCAACAAATAATTTGCATAGTTCCCTGAAGTTCACTGGAACAGTATCTGACCTTTAAGCACTTTGAAAATGTTCAACATGAAATGTTAGTACAGGAAAAATTGACTAATAACTTATTTAGGATATACCCTGGTTCCTTTGGAAACTTCGCAAATTTCCAATAAATATATAAACACATACTCATCTGCATTCTTTAATTTTTGAAGAGTTTGGACTTTCTTGGTTTGTTTTAGCTCAAAAAGCAGAACAGTTATAGTCCCATTCCTATGGGTAATCATATCAATACAGCAATATTCTTACATGCAATCTTAGAAGTCAATGAAAGTGACCTAACCTCTGACCCCTACTGGTGAAAACTGTGGCTGCATACTGGCCATGGCAGTAGTACCCCAATATGCTGGTGTTGATACACAAAGGCAGGAGTTTCTGGTCTGCAGTGAATTGATCAGGAAAACAGAAGTAGGTGGGTACAGAAGTCAAAGGGGAAGATAAAAGGAAAAGCTAAAGTTCTAGCAGAACATGCTGCAATTACTGTTTTAAAACAAGCATATGGCAAATGTACAACTAGAGTCTATCATGTAATTTTGTTTTCTCAACTATTTTAATATTACATACATACAAGATGATCAATTTGCTTGAAGGACCAAATAAAACTACTACTTGTAGTTACTTCTTAACATTGATTAAGCTAATTAAAAAGAAGCAAAAATGTAGATTACATAGGATTTATCTCTCTTTATGTTGGCCCTGTGTATAAGAACACATATATCATGACTCAAATACCTTGAAATACTAGACTTAATAGTAACTTTTATATCATATGATAGCTAATTTGTTTGGGACACGAATTAAACATTTCAAAGGATCTACATAAAGACAAAAAATATCTGGTGAATTTACCCTTTTTTACCCATCATTCCTTATTTCATAACTATATATGCCAAAAAAAAATAAAATTAATCAGGAAAACTATCTTCAAAGAAAAAGATTTACAAGTATCAATATAAATATTTTAGGATAAACACCCAAAAGAATAACCAAAAAGTACCTTGATATAAAATGCCCCAAATGACTCTTAATTATTGTTACAGAACATATAATTTCTAACGAGCATTTTTTAACAGTGAATTGCATCTCCTCAATAAGAAAGGAATATAAAAATATATCTTAATTATGTATATGCTCACATATACACATAAACTCATGGTAGGAAAATACATTTTCAATGTATCCTGTCACAATTACAAAATAAACCAAATGGTTACAAAATTGACAAATGTGAATCTAAAGCTAAATAATACTCACCTAGAGAATTAATATTTAAATTATTTAAGTCAAAGAGAGAAAAATGTAGTTCATATTATGTGGTATTTTACATTATGCCTACATGGAGTCTTCATGAATAGATCAAACTTTCCATAAAGTATTGATGGAAAATGTATGATGTTGATGTATCAACATGAACAATGATATTTAAAAGAATAAAAATACAAGGCAAAATTGTTTTGGAGTATTACTAAATTCTAAGTCATTCTTCCCCACAAGCTACCTATATCTTCTTAATTGAAGTGAATTTATATTTTGCATATTCAACCTCTTTCAATTATTGAAACTTCTACTAACCTATTTTAGTTCTTAATTTTAAAATAATTGAGTACTTATGAAATTAATTTGTTAGATGGAGCTTGCCCATGTTTTTTATTTAACTTAGACACATTCTATCTCTAAATAAACGGTTAAGAAAATATTTTTATAAAAAATAAAGTTGCCATCACTTACCTCTAGCCCAATGAACCGGGTAAAGATGTTTCCAGAGAGATCCCGTTTTAGCCAGCTGAGACCATTTAGTACTAACTTGACTGCATCGACACAACTCTTGAGGAGTAAGGTAACTGAAAATCGTCAGCATTACTTCAGGAGGAAGATGGGTAATATTTGTGGAGTAATCTGGAACTTCAGTTTCTGGAAGAAGAAATATATATATAACCATTCAACAATGAAGCCTTTAAGAAATAAAAAACAAAAAAACAATCATATAATTCTACATATAAAAACCAATGCCTGAAGTTGGATTCCTCCTGCCTGCAAGACGTACAAATGAAACAATATGCATTAGAGATACCATGAGAAAGCTTAACTTGCTAAGGATCCGAAGGGTCAAACGACTATGACACAAGTAATACTTTATTAATGGGATGCACAATTATGAAGAAACTGAGTTAACTTCCTTTTACAAAGGCGTCAGAGCAAAACAATCTTCACTTTGTGGCACAGACAGTATCATTTGAAAAAGGAACTAAACAGGTTGTACAGCTTTAAAGGCAGACAAGCCTTTATTAAAACAAACATGTGTGAAGGGTGCCAAACTGTGAAACCCAAAAACCGAATCCCTTTATTTACCGGATGCTTAAACCAGAATTTGTCATTAACAATTACTTTTCAAAATGAAACAAGCCAAAATCATGGCAGCATATTCTGATCTTTGTATGAAAAACCTCCCACACCATTTCTGCCAATTCACTGTTTTTCAATGTAATTATAACTGGAAGAATTTCACGTTAAGAAGTCCACAACTTTAATGACACTTTCTTAAGAAGGATGGGAAATGATATGAAATGGAACACACAATATAAAAACTTCACCGAGAATTGACTTTGTGTCCTAACTAACCAGACTCACAAAATAACCTAAAGAATATATTTACAGTGACAGAAAATTAGTGAAGAAGAGAAGGAAGGAGGGAGAGAGCAAGGAGCAAATGCAGAAAGAAAAAAGAGGGAAAGAAAATGAGAGAGAAAGAGAAAGAAAAAAGAAAGGAATGAGGGTGAGAGGATGGAAGGGAGAAAACGAGGGAGGGAGGATAGGGGGGAAAAGGATAGAAGATGGGAAGGAGGGAAGGAGTATGGGAGGGAGGGAAAGACAGAGGGAAGATGGGAGGGAGGAAGAATGGGAAGGAGGGAAGGAGGGAAGATAGGAGTGAGTGAGGAAGGAAGGAAGGGAAAGAGGGAGGAAAGGAAGGGGGGAGGGAGGGAAGAAGGAAGAATGGAAGGAAGGGAGGAAAGGAAAGGAAGAAGAAATGGAGCGAGAGAGGGAAGAAGGAATAAAACATGCCATATAAATATGGATATACTTAATCACATTGGAGCACTGTTGCTGTTTATATGGAGCATTTGTACTCCTAAAATCTAGGCAAGATTTAGAATACATTTCACATGTAAATACAGGAAAGATTCAGTAACAAAAGCAAGACTCCATGTAGAGTATAAGTACAATGTACATTGCCTTTGTAAACATAACTTCACTGTATCTACTTCTCAGTTTCAGGAAAAAGCTGCTAGGTTAAGACATTGATAATAAAAGAAAAGTCCCTTAAGAAAGGAAGGGAGAAAGGGAGGGAGGGAAAGAAGGAGGAAAAGAGGGAGAAAGGGAGGGAGGGAGGAGGGGAAGGAGAGAGAGAAAGAGAAGGAACTCAAAACAAAGTAACTAGCATTTTCTTTGAAGGAGTGGGAAATTAAGATATACCAAGTATGATGCTTTTAAATCATATGTTATAATTACAATAAAACATGACACAACCAGCATAAGCCTGGGTTTCCCAGTAAAGAATCCCAGTAAAGAAGTTTTATGGATTTAATGATAACTTACACATTTTTATTTCAAATTATAGAGTCCCGAAATTTTTCATTTAATAAAAAAATACAGCAAAGGGAACAAATTTCATCAAACATCACTCAGAACACTTCAATAGCATTTTTATGTCTAAATCTTCTGTTTTGGAAGAATAAGGGGTTTTCTACAAATACTTCATAAAAGATTAATAAGTAACCGAATGGCAGCTAAGAATTAAAGATAACATTCATAAAGCCATGCATAGTTCTTATATTTATAATTGTTGTTTCAAAAAACTCCATACAGATAAATTCTGTGTATTCACTGGACTCAATGAAAATAAAATGTAAGGGAGGGTCACAAGAATGATTAACATATCCATTAAGGTCTAATCTTCTAATTTTGCAAATAAAGAAACTAAAATATAAAAAACTGTAATAAGTAGCTGAACTGGGAATGGATTCCTGATCATTTGCTTTTATTCTGTCCATGTGTATGTGGAGAAAAAGACACATCTATCAATATAGCTATTGTATGTATGTGTATACATATGTGTTCCACACATATACACAGAATATGAAGACCTGTATAGTTATATGTACAGACACATGTGTGCCTACCTATGTGTACATTTGTTCGAGCAAGTCTGGGTATGCCTTAATAGATCCTTATTATCTCCTACATTAGAAGACGATGAGCTCTCTGGGAGTAGAGACTTAATCATTCACTATATTTGTACCCTCAGCAGATAGCAAATACCTGGCACTCAGTGAATAGTTCTTGACTGATTTATAAATATTCTTTATGTTGTCAGAAAAATGAACAGCAAGTAGGTGAACGTTTTGTACGCTCGGAACATAAAAAGAAAAAAAAACTTTATATACACATTTATTTCCCCAAAACCATATGGAGATTTCTCTTAATTTTACACTTCTTAGATTTACCTAAAAAGTAGTAGAAGTCACCTATGTCTCTAGCCCATGAGATTAAAATGCCTTAGCATAGGAGCTTAAAACAAATTTATACTTTAAAATAATTACTTCATTGCTGAATGAAAATACAACTTCATTTCTAAAATCCCTACCGAAAAGAAATCTACATTCCATTTTAAAAAGCTGAAATGGTGTTTGAAGTATGAAGTAAACAGTGAATTAAAAACTTTTAAACTTTGTTAAGTTTTACCTTTATCTGATTTTTCATCCACAGAATACTTAAAAAACTTCTGTCTCTCTTCAGCTTGATTCCAGAGACTAAGCCCTCTAAGAAGTTCTGCAGTGTCCTTGTGAGAACAATGTTGTGCAATCACTTTCTTTTTAATGTCCTTTAGTTCTTCATAGGTAAAATATTCCATCAACATAGGCTGAAAAACCTAAATTATGACAAAGTCAAAAAAATTGTTTCAAAAGAAATATTATAATTTTCAGGTATTAGAGATATTTTAAAAATATATAGACAATTTCCTTAAGTTTTCTCAAATTCAGAGAAATCTTAACATTCAGAATTATAATAGTATATACAACCCCCTTAATAAAAATAAGATATTGACTCAACTTTCAAATACACACACACACACACACACTCACTCACTCATCTATTTAGACCAGACCCAAAAGAAGAAAATGACATTAAATTTACTATAAATGTTATCTGTTGTTGGTTCATCTTACAACAAATCAAAATGAGCAAAAGGGAAATGAAATACATTAAAGTGGCAACCATAAACTAAGTAAGCTTCAAAATAAATTTTAACTTTTAATCATTACCAAGTTTTACTGTCATTCATGTCTTTTTTAGTAGGCCTCATGACTCACTAGAATAATAAAAAAGGACTTAATTCCCAGACAATTCTAATTAAAACTATACACCTATTTAACTAGATATTTTAAATATCTACATTTAAAAGGAAGCAGGACAACCTACAAGGCCATCATTAATACAATCAAAAATCAATCATTAAATATCTTTGCACATATAAATGACTATCTATTTTATTGCTATAAACCATAGTTATCTTCCATTTCAAGATTTACGTGGCTAACAAATCTTCAAGGAACAGATTTCAAATCGGGAGAATGCCACATTATTTCACAAAATGAGAGGCAATGACTATATTAATGCTCAACTTAATCTAGTTTGTTGTGGTGATGTCTCCCTTTGATCATTCTTTTTTTGAACAGTGGAAAAATCCTGGTGTTGTAAGATTTAGCTTACTAAGTACTATTTTATATTAAGTTGTAATATTTTGAAAAATGTAACAATGGTGCTAGTAATAGCTGGCATACATGGACTGCCTATCATAGGGCACTAGTAAATAATTCATAAACATTTATTCAACTAAACTGCACTGATGTAAACTCAAAAATCACCAGAGCAAAATTACCATTCTGACCCTCTACACTGAATATGGAAACAGATCATCTTTTAGAGGGATCTCAAAGCATAAGTGCAAGGCTTTGCACATAAAAGAAACTTGCTTGTTTAATGAAGGAATTAATCCCAAACAAATTGGATTTTCTTGCTTCCTTGGCCTTCTCCTCAACAACATAGGTGTGGAGCCAGTTTCACCTCTATCAAAGCAATGACCTATCTTAAAACTGATGCCCAAGAAAAAATTAATGTATACTCACTTCCTCTTCTTCTTTCATGTGAGGAAGGAAATCTCTTGTAAAAGCTTCTAGCCTCTCCTTCAGTTGCTTTGCATAATTTAGCTGTTCATACTCGTTCTGGAAAAAAAAAAAAAAAAAAAAAAAGACGTGTACTTTAAAACTAAGTTTATAAATACTGAAATATTTTGTTTATTTATATCCCATACTAATCTCAGGAAACAGTTTTAGATTTTATGTGAAATTTTCACAAAATAAAGTTATAACAACATATACCATCAAGGCCTAAGAGGAAAAAATATCCTTAAAACAGAAAACCCTCGATTCCTTTAATGTAATACTTTCTTCTGCTATACAACAGATATAACATATGATGATGACTTCAAAATTTTATATGGACTTTTACTCTATAAAAATCTAAAATCATTAATTGCTTCAAAAATTTATTTTTTATAAAAGAACTTAAATAACTAATTCCTACTTATCTTCATTTTACATGTATCCCTTTGCCAACAATTAGAACTGACACTACCAAAATATGATGTTAAGCAAGCCAATATCACAATAGTACAGTTAATTTCAAGAAACAGTGTCATAAATGTTATTACTGGGTAAGTGGCCAAACAGTATTATAAAAGAATCTCACATCTTGATAATGACTTTTTGGTTCTAATGTATTAATGATGTTGAAATCATCATTATCATGTTAATTAAGTACTTCTAGTGATGATATTCTACAAAGATTACAGGATCATAGTTAGACCTGGGAGGAGGTCTTAGGTCTTAACAAAGGAAATAAATAAATAGCCTTGGAAAATCACCAATACTTCATGAGATGCGACTCATGAGAATGAGCTGAACAGTTATCCCTTCTCTTAAATGTGTATTATCATCATTCCATTCCATATATTATCAAATAAGTTTTCTTTCCTTCTTTGATTCTTTCCCCCAATATGTTTGATAAATACAATCCAGTAATGTTTGTACACAACATTCTAATTCTTATGAATGATGAGAAAATACTGACTAATTTTCAAACTCTTTTGTACTTCTCTTAAGAGTCAGGACTATAAGCAAAAACTCACTTGGTAAAATTAATACGCAAAGACAGTGATGTGGTTATTTGGGCCTATTCCATCAATACTGGAAGTAGGGATAAATCAGAATCAAATGTAAAAGTAATCAATACTTTTAAAACATATCCAAGGGAAAAAAAATCTTGCACTTAATTTCAACCTTCAAAAACATCTTGTATCACCCACCACCTTATTTCAGTATTTTATTACTCTCACAACAGAAAAGAAATAGAAAGGTAACCCTTTAAACTGGTAACAAACTTATATATGAAGCATTTGGTTCTCTTAAGTTTTAATGATGCAGTTCAAAGGTATTTAAGATATTCGTTTTTAGGAGGCAGCTAGATGTTATGTGGATAAAGCACCAGCCCTGAAGTCAGAAGGACCCGAGTTCAGATCTATTCTCAAAAACTTAACACTTAGTAGCTGTGCGATCCTGGGCAAGTCACTTAACCTCAATTGCCTCAGGGAAGAAAAAAAAAGACATTCGTTTTTGAATTAACCCAAACAAAATTGAAAATCTTCATGTTTTCATCAGACTTAGCATTTTAGAAAGATCTGGAAGAATTCAGTTTAGTTCACGAAGAAGGTCATATTTAACTCAAAAAATAATTTTTCATGTTTCATATTTATTTTGAAAATAGGTGCAGACGTATTGTTTCCTAGGTATGGAGAACAAACCCTTTAAGAGTAAATTTCATTTTAAAAACCTCTTCATGTCCAGTTAATACTTACAGGTTGACTGATAGAAAATTTTGGCAAACTTTGCAAGTGACATAAATAAGACTACAGAAATATTAATTTAATATTTTAAAACTTACCTTCACATTCTTTAACCCTTTCTCAAAGAGGCTAAGCATTTCTGAGAGTTTGTTGTCAGAGTGTACATTATAAATGGTCCGGCTGCGTTGCTGAAGCAAGCCGATAATGTATTCATTCTCAATCTGCTCGTGCATTTTGAATTCCTTGAATGTGGCATATAGAGATTGCAGAAGAGCCCGGAAATCATTGTTGTTGGAAAAGTTGGTTTTAGAAAGCTGAATGAAAATAAAAATGTTCAAAATAAAAAGTTCAAATTAATATGTACAAAGAACATTACAATCTCTTCCATTTATTTTAACTAATTTGTAAACCCTTCCTTTATACTTTGGGCTCTGAAAATGCAGCAAGTTACTATAATACTACATTAGAATTCACGAAACCTGAATTCTGATACAAACTCTGCCAACAACTGGCTGTGTGATCCCTCTTCCTAAAAATGATTCATCTCATGGGATAGCTAGGTGGCGCAGTGGATAGAGTAGTGGCCCTAAATAAAGTCAGGAGGACCCGAGTTCAAATCTGATCTCAGACACTTAATACTTCCTAGCTGTGTGACCCTGGGCAAGTCACTTACCCCTAACTCAGCCAAAAAACAAGAACAACTTGGAGGGAAAAAAAAGATTCATCTCTAAAATAAATGATGTGGAAGACTAAAAAGAGACAGTAAGTTTCAAGACCATAAACTTAGTCTATTTGAATGAAGGGTTAGAAGTCTTTCTGTTTAAATTCCCCTGACATAACTCAATGTCATGTTTATTTGCCTCTGTCTTTATTTACTATTAGTAAGCATGGAATAGTAGAAAAGAGCTCTGGAATCAAAAATTCTGGATTAAAATTCTAAATCATTACTTTAAGCATATTTAAGGGGACAATGAGTACTCAAGAATAAAATTATCAAGCTGACAAACAGTTCTGGGGAGAGTCAAACATAAAAAAGTAAAACTTGAATGGTCTCAGGTAATGAGAAAAAGTTACAATTTGATTTCCTCAACTTTAAGGAGATAACAGGGTTAGGTTAAGGAAAAGATTTTTAAAAAAACATATTATTTGGAACAACATTAAGAAATCTATAAACCTGTTTTGCAAAGTACTGAGTAAAGTAGCTGTTGTCCAGATAGCTTTCCAAGAATGAGAGAGTATATTATAACCCCCCTCTAAAATGTTATAACTATTTAATCAACAATGGTACCTACACAAAATTAAGCATTTCAAATACTTCCTGAGTTTGTGATAAAGTATCTAAGCATTTCTTTCAAAAACAAAACATTAAATATTAAGTAAAATTGTTTAAGAATGTCTTTCTATTCTCTCCTATGATAATTTCACAAGTATTAGGGATACTAATCAAGCAACCAAGAGAGATATTGTGCAGACTACAGAAACTAGAATATTAATTAGAGTAGGAAAAACAATAGGTTTAGGAGAATATCGCATAGAGTAACAAGAAGACTATGTGATGAGCAACTATGACAGACTTAGCTCTTCTGAGCAATGTGATGACTTTAAGATAATTCCAATAGACTTGGGAAGGAAAGTGCCATCCACATGAAAAAATATGAAATATGAAGACTGAATGTGTATTTTCATCTTTTTGTTTGCTTTTTCTTTCTCCTATCTTTTCCCCGCTTCTAGTCTGATTTTTCTAGCACAACATGACAAATATGGAAATACATTGAGAAGGATTATACATGTTTAACCCGTATCAGATTGCTTGCTATCTTGTGTAGGTGGAAGGTGAGGGAGAGAGGGAAAAAAAAATTTGGAAGACAAAATCTTAGAGAAATGAATGTTGATGGATTATCTTTACAAGTATTTAGAAAATAAAATACTACTGAGAAAATAATGGGTGTAGGAGAGCATTTAATCTAAAGAACAAGAAATAGAATTATGCAATTTGATCACTTTCACAAATTTAAGTGGCCAAAAGAAGCTATGACTGTTACTTGATCTGGTTTTTAAATCACTTCAATTAAATGACAAATGTAAAATGCCTGAAGAACTTCAAAATCAGACTATAGTATCCAAAGAAAATTGGAATATTCAGAAACTCTATAAACCTTAAGACTATTCTTTCCCCACTATATCAATTCCCAAGGCCAATAATTAAGTGGGGATAGGGAAAAGAGAAGTCATGTTGCCCAATAAATACAGTGAACATATTAGACAATTAAATGTCTTCTGAATTGAATTTATTTTCTGATTAGCACAACTACAATAATGAAAATGTTCATAGTTAAATAAAACTATACTTTCTAACAGTGCTTTGCACTTTCAACACTTACCGTCTGATCTGTCTTAATACTTCTTTTCAATTATAATTTCAATCTAATGACAGTTCACCCTTAAAAATAAAGGGAAGAAGGAAAAAAAAACCCAGAGGGGCAGCTGGGTGGCACAGTGGATAAAGCACCAACCCTGAAGTCAGTTCAAATCTGATCTCAGACACATAACACCTCCTAGCTATTCCACCCTGGACAAGTCACTTAACCCCAATTGCCTCAGGGGGAAAAGTAGATGATAAGCATCTTTCTTACACCAAATTTTATGAGTATAAACAAGTATTGATTAAAAATGAGATTAGTAGTTCTTTTTGAACCAAAGATTCTATTTTTTTCCATTTAAAATAATCTTTAAAAAAAAATTGGGTTTAAGTCTTTCTGAGAACTTTAATAGTGAAAATTTCCAGCCTTGTTTTACACTGTTTTTACAAAAGCCTAGTTTATATCTCACAGGACATCCTATTTAAAAGGTAAATCTAAAAACTAATACAATTAGCATGCATATTTTTTCCTTACTAAAAAACAATATTTTTATTTGACCAAGATCAAGATGCTTGGGAAGGGGAAAACTTGCATCCTAGTTCTGCCACTTTTTTCTGAATAACCTTGGGAAAATGACAATATTTGGAGGTTAGAGAACGGCTTCTATTATCCTAAAAGACTCAATCAATAAGCACATCCCAGATACAATGCTAGGTGCTGGAGATATAAAAATAAGAAAGCACAACCTTCTCTTTCCCCTCAAAAGGCTCTGACCCAGTAGGGCTCTCTCCTCAGGACCCCACTCGTTACTTAAAAACAAATGACAATTAAACAACAACAACAACTACAATTCTCTTTTTTGGTCTCTGATTTGTCATTTCCACAAAAATCCAGATAAGAAAATAGGCTATGAGAAAAAGGCCTAGCTCTGGGGAGCCAAAAGACCTGATTTTTCAACCCTTCCTTTGCTGCCATATGACTGTGGCCAAAGCATTGTTATCTCTTCGCAAACTCATTTACAAATGAGTTTCTTCATTTGTAAAATTAAAGGGCTTGGTTACATGACAAAAAGAGTCCCTTCCGGCTCTAAAACCCAGAGTTGAAGGATCTGCCCCAGTGGGACAGGCCAATTTACAAGTCTGTTAACATTAACAGCTTGGAGATTACTCATCCGCTACAATTTTAAAAGTACTTTAAATGATAAATTATAACCCATTTAGTCAGGTGATGTTGGAATTTAATTTACTTCAATTCAAATAGCTACAAAGTTGAATGTATTTCACTTCTTAAATGCATTGTTATGTGACAGTAACTAAAGGACTGAACAGCTATCATTTGGATTGAAATTTTTTTTAATATTGAGATATATATTTTATATATATAATTTCACAACAATCTCTTTCTCCACAATAAAACAAAAGGAAAAAACTATGAAAAAAAAGTAAAGAAAGTGAAAACTATATGTTTCCATCTGCCTTCATACTCCATTAGATCTTTCTGTGGATGGGATAGCTAAATTGATACTTCTAAAGCATCAGTCTTAAAAAGTCACCTCCCTACTTAAGTACCTTTGGTGAGTCCCTATTATATTTAAAATAAAATAAACTCCTGGTTGACTATTTAAAGCGCTTCACAATTTGACTTGAGCCTATCTTTTTCTAAATTTATTTCCTCATATACTTTACATTCCAGCCAAAATGGCCTACATACATTCCTCATAAATGATATTATATTTCCTTGTCCTGTGCTTTTGGATAGGATTGTTCTTCCATGCTTGGAATGCCTTTCTTCATTATTTCCATTTCTTGGAATTCCTAGTTCCCTTCAAAATTCAATGTATCTGCCACCGAATTCACCTGAAGTAGCAGACGATAGATGCTTACACATTCACAGATTTCTAGATTCCCTGTATTTTATTCCATAAGCAGCAGAAAGCCAATTACAGTTGAATAAGGAAGAAATAGAAGACTTGTGCATTATTTTGGCTGCTACATTAAAGAAAGACAGGGAAGGGGAGAAACCTGCAGTAAAAAGAATGGGAAAGAGGTTGATGGCCCAATCCAGACAAGAGACCAGGTGTAGTGACAGTATGAACAGAAGAACTATCACGGAAGTATATTTAATAGGACTTTGCAGGTCATTGTAACATCAGGTCAAGAGAGTGAAGGTATCAAAAAATGAGGTTTCAAGCCTGTTTAATTGTGAAAATAACCACACAATCAAAAGAACTAAAGAAACTAGGTCAAAGGAACAGGGCCTCAAGGCTGAGAAACACCAATTAAGAGTTCGGTCTTAGATGTTCTGAATTTTGAGGTGCCTATAGATATCAAAGTATTCCTGTCCAGCTAACAATTGGAGATGCAGGACTATAGCTCAGGGGAGAATGGGGTTACCTATAAAGAATTGGGAGTTATCTGTATAGAGCTGATAATTGAGCACATGGGAACAGAAGAGATCTCTAAGGAGCAAAGTGGGGAGAAAAGGAGATGAATTGAGATGATAAATGTTTTCAGTAAAATAACAAGATATCAAACAAGAGTAATCTCCAATTTGATATACCAGGAGCAAAAATCAAGAAACAAAGTTATCTTTTACACTATAATACAAGTACAGGCATTGACATAGCAAGACAACTTCAAAATTATTTTGAAAGAAATAAACGAAGTGAAAAAATATAGGGCTCTCCTTTACTTAGATAAAATAAATAAATCAATAGGTCTAAGTTCTTTCCAAAATAATTTGCAGAATAAAATACCAACCACCCTACCAAAGGTTTACTTTATATAATTAAAGTCACAACAAAATTCTAGCAGGCAAGAATCCAAAAAGTAAAATGACAGGACTTGTCTTATCAGATTTCCATATTTATTATAAATCAACAATTATGAAATTGTATGGTATGGGGAAAAAAAAATCAATACAACAGAAGAGAACCCAGAAATGGGATTTCACAAGTTAGTATATGATAAAATCCATGACTAAAAAAGACTCTAAGTAAAACTAGTATGTAATATGAAAATGACATAAAATAAAATAAACTGATATAAGGTGAAAAATGGGTTTAGAGGTATAGCTCACACTACTATGATAAACACTCCATACCACATAATAAACACAAATTAAATCAATGCAAATAATGTCATTTTTTAAAAGCCAGAAGAAAAAGATGTCTCAAAAATCAAAGTGATGAACATTTTCTTTAACAAATGGGGAAAATAACTTGAAATTTTGAATGGCTTTGGCTATACTAAAATAATTTTACACAAAAAAGGAATGTTTTTATATTTTAAAAAAAAAATTACAAGAGAAAAAATTTGCAGGTATATGTATGTTAAAGACCTGACCTAAAGAGCCTAAAGACTATTTGTAGCATCCCTTTTTGTGTGGCAAGGAACTGGAACTGAGTGGATGCCCATCAGTTGGGGAATAGCTAAATAAATTATAGTTTATGAATGTAATGGAATATTATCATTCCTTAAGAAACAACCAGCAGGATGATTTCAGAAAAGCATGGGAAAACTTATATAAACTGATGCTGAGGGGAAGGGAGCAGAACTAACAGAACATTATACACAGTAACAAGATTATGTGATGATCAGCTAGCTGTGTGATAGACTTTTCAACAATGAGATGATTCAAGGGAATTCAGATAAGACTTGCAATGGAAAGTGCCATTCACATCCAGAGAGAGAACTATGGGTATTGAATGTGGACTAAAGCATAGTATTTTCACTTTTTTTGGTTGTCATTTGTTTTATTTTTTTCATTTTTTTCTCTTTATTGATCTGATTTTTCCTGTGCAGCATAAATGTGTAAATATATTTAGAACAATACATGTTTAATCTGTATCAAACTGCTTGCTATCTTGAGGAGGGGGAGGAGGAAGAAGAGGGAGAAAAAATTGGAACACAACGTTTCATAAAAGCGAATGAAGGAATATTAAAAAGTCTTGACAAACACTGCTTTCCAAGAGCGTTTTTGGAAAAAAAAACTGTATCATGGGGGCAACTACATGGTGCAGTGGATAAGAGCACTGGCCCTAAAGTCAATAGCATTTGAATCAAATCCAGCCTCTGACATTTAGCACTTCCTGGCTGTGTGATCCTGGTCAAGTCACTAATCTCAACTGCCTCACCAAAAAAAAAAAAAAAAAAGGGGGGGGGAGAGAGTAAAACCTAAATCAGAGCTATTACCATTCAAATGAACCTTTCGTGTGCACATACATTGTCCTTTGTATCAAAGCTAACTATTACAGATATATCTTCACTTCCTCTAATTAAATAAATGTAAAACAAAATCCCTGCAAGTAGAGTCTCTGTTGAGATGTTTCTACCACCAAACAAGTACCAATAGATATTTGTTTGTTTATTTGAAAAAGAGAAATTTATAATCGTGTAATATATCAAATAGATATAAATACCCTCATCTTATATGAGATCATTATCACCCTCTTTCCCTTTCCCCCAATTAAGTAGATCCTTGAATAAATTTAAAAAAAAAGGGGGGGGGGGGGCCTAAAAAGGAATGTACCAGGATTCCAAATATACTATAAATCCTCACCAGTTCATTTAAATTGAGTAAAAAGTCAGAACTACTGAAAAGTCTTTAACTATCTATTAGAAAACTATGTCCCATTACAGTCCTACTTCAAAGCATCTTTTTGGTATGACGGTAGTCCTGAGTTCTGTAGAACTCACTCAGAAAGGTCCTGCCAAACCAGAAAAGCTTCAATTCACAGGTCCAGTGATAGACTATACCACTCTGCTATCCAAATATCAGTCTAAGTTTGGATAGGAGCATCACAATTAAGATTGTCACCAAGGAAATTTTTTCAGTCATAAAAACTCAGAAGACAAAGTACAGTCAAGTTGTAATCCATCATATTGGAAAGGAACACGGATCAATTCTTGTGAAGTTTCACATATTAAAAAATGAAATTTAATGATTTCAAATAATAAGACAGTATAGGTTTAGGAGACCTGGATTCTTGCTGTGATTCTTTGCTAACTGCCTGTATTGACCTTGGGCAAGCTATCCAGTATTTACTTCCCCGTCAGCAAGAGAGAAATAAACTGCCCTATCTATATCAGAGTTAATGTTGGTTTAACAAATGTAAAAGTCCTTTGGAAAACTTTAAACAATTGGGAAATAAAAGGAAATGTCATGGACACTACCAAAATCTAACTTAAGACTGCTGCCAGAGACTTAATAGCTAACATTTATATGGCATCTACTCTGTGCTAAAATACTTTACAATTATTACCTCATTTCATCCTCACAACAAACCTGAGAGGTTGATGTTATTCCCCCCATTTTACATATAGGGAAACTGAGGATGACAAAAATTACATGAGCTGCCCAGGGTTAAACAGCTAGCATGAACATAGATTTTCCTGACTCTAAGCCATGCTCTATCTGATGGGCCAGCAAGATGCCCGCTTGCTTTAACAGCTTTAAATTATTTGTCTATTTCTAACTAATAGTGAACCAAAAATTGACTACAGTTACTTAGTACTCCATCCCTATACCCACTAGATAATCTATAATGGAAACAACACATACTTTGTAGCCTTTTCTTTAAAATGTGTAAGAGAGGTAAGGTGGCTAGAAAGGAGCAGTTTTCAGGAAGGCCTGGGTTCAAGTTCAGCCTCTGATTTGTCCTGGCAGGGTCACCCTGAACAAGCACAGTCCTGTTTCCAGGCAACCGTTAGTTTCTGAGCAGATGACATTTTTGTTGGAGGAGTGATTTTCCTCAGCAGTGTGTTAAGTTGCAAAGTTTGTAAAAAAAAAAAGGCACTGGTAGCTATTTTGTCTGGATTTAAGTGGCCAATATGAGTGAGATGATGCTTCGGAATTTAGGATGTTACCTGAAATAAGAATAACTTTTTCTATCTAATGCTTGACACATTAACTGGAGAAGGTCCCCACTTAGGATCTGAAGGCTGTAACACAGTTTTTAATCCCTGGAGGAACTCAAAAGGCTATTTACACGGATGGAATCCAATCCTTTTCCAACAACCAAAAGGTCCAAGATTTCCACATGCACATTTACAGCTTCTAGCTCTTCACAGAAATCGAGGGATGGGTATTGGAGGTGCAGGACAGCCTTTCCCACGATTTCAAGGGCTTAGAATGTAGAGTGCCAGGCACACGGTAGGCCCCCATCATTTATTGACTAGTTGGTCTATGTTGTCTATGGAGAATGAGGATAACTTCATCATTATAAAGTGTTTGTATAAATAAAAGCAATCATTTGGAAGCTACTCCATCAAAACTCGCTTATCTCACACAATTGTCAGAGTGAAGCTCAATGTTAACAGTCTGACCAAAAGAAAGACGTTTTTTCTAAACAAACGAATGAGTAAAATGGCAAGTATGTAACTTCAAATATTTACGGGAATGGCTGTAAATTTTTTTTCTCAATTTTCAAATCACTTCAGGCACACCAGAATTTTTTTATAATTTCTAATTCACTGGAAAAAAAGGAGCATTTCCGTTGCAAAATGGCAGATTAGCCACCAAAGAAACGAATGGGCACGGATTTCACAACCCAGATTCTCCCATCAATTAGCATTTAGACTTTAAAATCACAGATACTAAATACCCTGTCTTCATCTGAAGCTACAACAGTGTAGAGATCACACAATGGGAAAGTTGGTTTTTAAACAGTTACTAATAAACAACCAACTATTCCGTTCTATAATATCCAGCTATGTCTACTGTTCAAGTCACGTGTTTCTCCCTCTCAGGCTTTTTCTATCTTTGGCCATTTCATAACACTGTTGAATTTAGAGCTGGAAATGACCTTAGAGGTCACCTAATCCAAGCCTTTTGCTTTATAGATGAAGAAACTGAAACCCTTCAAGTTTAAGTGACTAACCTAGGGTCACTTGGCTAGAAAGCTAAAGGGGATTCAGACCCAAGACTCTGGGAGGTATGGACACTCCATTCTTGCCAGCCTCTCTAAATATGGGCAAGTCACTTTTTAAAAGGACACAAAATGCAGATTTAACAAGGGAAGGTGCTGTTCCTGGTACCAAACTATTTGGTCTGCATCCATCAATGAGGCTCATAACCAACAATCACCGTCATGTCCTCCAGGTAAATTTCATGATCACTGAGACACACACACTCTTTTCTGGTTTTCAGGGTCAGTCGCCTCTAAGATGTGAAAATTTCAATGCTGTGAACCAGTACCTGATTTGCCCATCCTACAGATCATGTCAGAGATCATCTATGGTCTCCCATTGCCATCTACACATGAGTTAAGGACTTTTAGATTATTCTTGATTTTTAGGCAGCCAGGTGCTCGGATGACTTCACAACCACCACCAAGAGGAGGGGGCTGGGGCAGAAGAGGAAACTGAGGCCCGAGATCCCACAGGGAGGGGTTGTTTGCACTCCCCAGCACCGAGCTTGGAGAACAGGGGCTGGGGAGGGGTGTGTGCGGACCCCCGCCTCCGGGCAAGGATTTAGCCCAGGTCAGCCCTCAGAGAACACAAACATGGTTTTGAATTTAAAGGGGAGGAGGGGAGAGAAGTCTTTAGATGGGACCCAACTGAACTGGGAGGCAGAGGACGGGATGAAATGGGGGAGATTCCGAGAGAGGGGCTGGTGAGATGAGGGTCAGTGGGGGGCAGGGGGAGAGCGTTGGAAAAGGAGGCGAAATGGAGGGGGGAGAAACGGGAGACTGCGAGGGGGCCAGGGGAAGGGCACGGAAAGGCTGAGGAGGCAAATGGGGCGAGGGGAGGGAGGCAGAGTAGGGATGGAGAGGGATAAGAGTACAGAGTTCAAAGAGGGGAGGGAACCAAAGAACGGGGCTCAGGTAGGGGTCAGAGAGCAGATTCCGATAGGGGAGCCAGAGTGGGGCTCAGCTAGGGGAGGGGTCAGAGAGCGGGGTTCCGACGGGGGAGGGGACCAGGATAGAGTTGACATATGGGAGGAATCAGAGAGAGGGGTTCTGACTGGGGAGGGAGTCAGGGAACGGGTTCAGGTGGGGAAGGGGGTCAGAGAGCGGGGTTCAGATGGGGGAGGGGCTTGGACGGGTGCCCCTCCCCCGTGCCTCCGGGCCTCCAGCTCGTCCCAAGGGAGGCTTCCCTCTTAGGGCCCCGCTGCCCAAGTGGGGTCAGCGACAGGCTTAGGCCGGAATCGGCGGGGGCTCCGCGCAGGCCTCCGGGGCCGCCTCGGCCGCCGCGTCGCCGCCCGCCCCCGGCATCGATCGGAGGAGGGCCCGGGATCGCCCTTACCTTGTCGCAGTAGAGCCCCACGAGCTGCTTCATCCGCCAGTGCGGAGCGGTGAACACGTCCACCTCTTCGGGGAAGGGAGCCATGGCCTCGGCCGCCGCCTCCTCAGCCGCCGCCGCCGCCGCCTCTCCATAGACTCCCTCACCGCCGGGCAGAGGCGGCCGCGCGCCGCCCGCCCCTCCCCTGCGCGCGCATGCGCCGGCGCCGTGCCGTCAGGCGCGCGCCCCCTCCGGGGGGAGGCCGCCATGCGAGTCGGGGAGAGGGGGATACGGGAGGAAGGAGGCGGGGGGAGGGACCCAGCGCCTGCGCACGTGACCGAGGCGCGCGCTTCGCGGCCGGGCTGCTCCCGCCGCCGCTGCTGCGTGCGCCAGCTCCCCAGTCCCGCTCGGTCCCGGCCCTGCACGTTTCTCAGCCCCTGCACGCACGCCCCAGTCCTGCACGGTCCCGGCCCCGCTCCCCCTGCCCGGCCCACCCCGGCGTTCTTCAGAATTCGCCTACGTGCGCAGTGTTTCCCCGGGGTGAGGGGCACTTTCTGCCCCCCCCCGGGCATCTCCCGGCCCCGCCCCGCCCCGCCCCCGCGCGGCCCGGACTCCCTTCTCCCCCGCCGTGCCAAGCACAACATCTCCGGCTTGTAGCGGGCTTGTAGCGGGCTGGGCGAACACCGCTCCTCCAGGAAGCGCCAGCTCTCGGCGCCCCGGGCCAAAGGCACGCGGCGTCGCCGTCTCCCGCAGGCCCCGGCCGCCCTGCCGGGCACCACAGGCCCGAGGAAGAAAGCGTGCCCCCGGGAGAGTGCTGGCGCCAGTCTCGGGACCGCTCTCGGCCTCAGTTTCTTCGCCTCCAAAATGGGAGAGCACGTGCCCCCGAGGTCCCTCCTCCCAACTGAAGCTTGTGCTTCTGCCCTTTGGGGCGCTTCGAGGGGGGAAAGAGGCTGTGAATTGTAAAGCTTTTAATGGGAGGAGAGGGGGTCTCGGGCCGGCCTCTTCCTTTCGGGGCAGTAGAACAGGAGGAGGTCAGTGGGGCAGTGGGAACTGGCTGTCCGAGGCAGGCTGGGGGAGAGCCCGTTAATCCTACCCGCCTCCCTCCCTAGGAAGGAAAGAGAAAACGGAGGGGGAGTGGGGGGGGGACAGCTTTCAAGGGGCTCAGTCCGCAGTTGGCGGCGGGCTCCAGGCAGCGAGCCCGGTGACCTTCCCCCCTCACCCCAGGGCGCCCATGCTTGGCACTACCTCCCCAGGTCGTGGTCCCCTTGCAGAACGCAGGACAGAACAAACCGCAAAATAAAGACGCGGGGCAGGAGACAAGGATGTGGCCGCTGGTAAAAGGACGGGCACCGAGCAAGAGAGTGCCGGGTCTGGTGGCAAGAAGTCACTGGAAGGTCAGAGGTCTTTCTGTGGCCATCTGAGAGGAACCCAAGTACCCGGATCAGACCAGACAAACCTTGGAGCTGAGTCCCCTGGCGCGTCCGCCCCAGAGCACAACCATGGTCTCAGACCATCGGACTCGGAGGGAGGACGCCGGTCACAAAGTCCTGCTCTTCAGTACCAATGCAGCCTCCTCTTGGCTGAACTTTTCTTTAGGCCTTATCCTTATTCCTTGTTTCCAGGGAGAGAGAGGGATTGCCAGTGGCTTTTGCTTCTCCTCCTCTCGTTGCCTTATTCAGTTCTTTCTCTCTCGCTTTCTCGGTGACGGCTCCCAGAAATTATTCTGTCTCAGGGTAGGTTTAGAAGTCAGGGGTAGCCATGTGTGCCAAACAACAGTGCGGTAAGGAAAAAGGTACCAGATCCACCCTGAGGGGCTCGGTATGATGGGAGGTTTGGCCCTGCTGTTCTCTGAACCCCCCACCCCACCACGGAGCCCGCCCACTTCCGCCCACCCAGGGTCCTGAGCATGAATTCAGTTGAGTTTGCTTTAAGTTATGAACCAGGAAAAAAAATAGCATGCGAAGAATTGCAGTGGTTTTCTTTCCCCTTCCAAAGCTGAATCCAGGTCACGTCCGCCAGCCGTTAACACTTACTCCAGAAGCTGACTAGTGGGGCATTTTATCACCTTAGATAGCCAGCTGATGGAAAATGAACTTTTACCCTTAGAAGAGGGAAACGGGAAATATTGAGTAAGGATTATCACTTGGGGTTATAGTTGGTTAGTCCTGTGCCAAAGAAGCCAAGGTCGGCCTATGAGCCGCTCTGTAAAGCCAGCGACCTCTCCGGGTGAGCTGTTCCACGAGCACTCGCCTCACCTCCGACCCTCGCCAACCCCCCTACTGGTGTTTTCTGTTGGGCACCAGAGAGGTCAGAGACTGAGCTGAGCCAGCTATGTTCTAAGCGCACACCCTGGTGATGAGGCTCAAAAAGGTCATCTTGGCGTACCAAGCACCACACATTATAGTGATAATACACAAAATGCTTCCCTAGTGCCCGGAAAGAATGATATTTTAGTTCTCTGGCTCCATAGGCACTTAATAAGTGTTTGTTGAACTGAGAGTACCCTATATACCAGTGGAAAGTCGTAAAAAGTACAAAAGAACTAATATGGATCAGTGAAAACTTATTATCTGTGTAAACTATGGTTGTCTTTCAATACTCCCTAAACTAATCTATTTATTTAGTGCTATACCAATCAGACTTCCAAGAAAATATTTTAATGATTTAGAAAAAATAACAACAAAATTCATATGGAACAATAAAAAGTCGAGAATCTCAAGGGAATTAATGAAAAAAAAAATCAAATGAAGGTGGTCTAGCGGTACCTGATCTAAAATTATATTATAAAGCAGCAGTCACCAAAACCATCTGGTATTGGCTTAGAAATAGATTAGTTGATCAGTGGAAAAGGTTAGGTTCACAAGACAGAATAGTCAACTATAGCAATCTAGTGTTTGACAAACCCAAAGCCCCTAACTTCTGGGAAAAGAATTCATTATTTGATAAAAACTGCTGGGATAACTGGAAATTAGTATGACAGAAATTAGGCATGGACCCACACTTAACACCACATACCAAGATAAGATCAAAATGGGTGCATGACCTAGGCATAAAGAACGAGATTATAAATAAATTAGAGGAACATAGGATAGTTTATCTCTCAGACTTGTGGAGGAGAAAGAAATTTGTGACCAAAGATGAACTAGAGACCATTACCAATCACAAAATAGAAAATTTTGATTATATCAAATTAAAAAGCCTTTGTACAAACAGAACGAATGCAAACAAGATTAGTAGGGAAGTAACAAACTGGGAAAACATCTTTACAATTAAAGGTTCTGATAAAGGCCTCATTTCCAAAATATATAGAGAACTGACTCAAATTTATAAAAAATCAAGCCATTCTCCAATTGATAAATGGTCAAAGGATATGAACAGACAATTTTCAGATGAAGAAATTGAAACTATTACCACTCACATGAAAGAGTGTTCCAAATCACTATTGATCAGAGAAATGCAAATTAAGACAACTCTGAGATACCACTACACACCTGTCAGATTGGCTAAGATGACAGGAAAAAATAATGATGAATGTTGGAGGGGATGCGGGAAAACGGGGACACTGATGCATTGTTGGTGGAGTTGTGAACGAATCCAGCCATTCTGGAGAGCGATCTGGAATTATGCCCAAAAAGTTATCAAACTGTGCATACCCTTTGATCCAGCAGTGTTTCTATTGGGCTTATATTCCAAAGAGATACTAAAAAAGGGAAGGGGACCTGTATGTGCCAAAATGTTTGTAGCAGCCCTGTTTGTAGTGGCCAGAAACTGGAAAATGAATGGATGCCCATCAATTGGAGAATGGCTGGGTAATTGTGGTATATGAATGTTATGGAATATTATTGCTCTGTAAGGAATGACCAGCAGGATGAATACAGAGAGGCTTGGAGAGACCTACATGGACTGATGCTAAGTGAGATGAGCAGAACCAGGAGATCATTATACACTTCGACAACGATATTGTATGAGGATGTATTCTGATGGAAGTGGATTTCTCTGACAAAGAGACTTAACTGAGTTTCATTGGAGAAATGATGGACAGAAACAGCTACACCCAAAGAAGGAATACTGGGAAATGAATGTGAACTATTTGCATTTTTGATTTTCTTCCCGAGTTATTTTTACCTTCTGAATCCAATTCTCCTGTGCAACAAGAGAACTGTTCGGTTCTGCAAATATGTATTGTATCTAGGATATACTGCAACATATTTAACATATATAGGACTGCTTGCCATCCTGGGGGGGGGGGGGGAGGAGGGAGGGAGGGGAAAAAACGAAACATAAGTGATTGCAAGGGATAATGTCGTGTAAAAATTATCCTGGCATGGATTCTGTCAATACAAAGTTATTATTAAATAAAATAAAATTAAAAAAAAAAAAAACAAACTATGGTTGTCTTTGTGACTTTAAGCAAGTAACATCTCCTTTCTAGGCATCAGTTTATTCAACATAAAATGTACATTAAATTTGGATTTAATACTCATATTTCCCAGCCTCATATTGTACACTCTTTCATAAACTCAAAATTCCTCATAAAACCAGGGTTGATAGAATATCATTAATTCTTCTCAAAACAATCAAGATTTTCAGATAAAAATAAAATTATTTGATTCTTTCTATGAGTTCACCATTGTACATGTATGTGTACATGATACAAAACTGTCTTTTCCCAGTTGTTGGCTTATAATCAAATACTATGGGAAAAAAATTAATAATAATCAAATACTATGTTATTTAAAAAAAAAAAAAGTGAAACTACTAATTCACTTAAAACCAGAGTTAGTAACAGTTATCAGTCAAACTAGTCAATCAATAACTGCTGTGAGATTTTTCAAGAACATCTTGGACTGGGCATAAAATAGTTTTAAGAGTAAATAAGATTAAGAGGAAAGGTAATCAGCTTACTGAGATGAAATATAATTCTAGATTTTAAAAAATAATTTAAAATAGAGTTGTACCTTACTTTGTGAAACATATGTTCCGTCGCTTCCTAAATCTTTTTTATATTGAACTCTATTTTCTCATTCACCTTCTGTAGAAAATTTGAGATATGCTTTACTGGGGGAGTTGGTCGCTAATAGGGTATGTCTGAATTCCATGGCGACTATTTCTTTGTCTTTATCTCCCCAGCACTTATCACAGTGCTTGATACATAGTAGCTTATTAGAGCTAATTGCCTGAGGCAAGGAAGTTATGGTGCACTTGGAGAAAGTTTTAGGGCTTCAGAATTCCCTCTATCTTCTATATTGCAACAGAAATTGCCCCTGAAAGGCTTTATTAAAGTAAAGAGTTAAGAGTAAGAG
Organism: Antechinus flavipes; assembly: GCF_016432865.1. Taxonomy (NCBI): domain Eukaryota; kingdom Metazoa; phylum Chordata; class Mammalia; order Dasyuromorphia; family Dasyuridae; genus Antechinus; species Antechinus flavipes. Next base: position 7,416,618 of record NC_067403.1, read on the forward strand.
GTAGGACAATGGCAACATTGCTTCCTTGCCTTCCACAGAAGGCGTGCTGAGAGCAGCAGGCAGAATGTCTCCATTTCTCTGAGCACTGACTACTTTTCATTAACCCACGAAGCTCCAAGAGCTTGTGCCATTTTCCATATGAGGAAGGAAGGTTGTGTCTCCTGTGGAGTTTGAATAGAGAATTTGTACAGAAATGAGCCATAATTTTCCATTTTTTTAAAAGTTGAGACCTTTTTTTTTTTTAGTTCCAAATTCTCCTCTTTCATATTAAGAAGGCAAGAAAGACAATTGTTGATTAGTCACTGTCATATCCAACTCTTCATGACTTTTTTTGGCATTTTCTTGACAGAGACATTGGAATGGTCTGTCATTTCCTTCTCCAGTTCATTTTATAGATGAAGAAATTGAAGCAAGTAAGATTAAATGACTTCGCCAGGATCACACAGCTAGTAAGTATCTGAGGTCAGTTATGAGCCCAGGCCTTCCTGACTCCATAATGGCCACTCTATCCTCCGTATCATCTAATTGCCTGAGAAAGACAAAACCTATCACAAATATGTATAATCATGCAAGATACTTTTCTATGTTAGCCATATTATAAAAAAAAAAAAGAAAGGAAGAAAGGGAGGGAGGGAGGGAAGGAGGGAAGAAAGGAAGGAAAGAAAGGAAGGAGAGAGAAAAAGAGAGGGAGAGGGAGGGAGGAAGGAAGGAGGGAAAAAAAAAACCTTAAATCTACTCTCTGAATTCATCAGTTCCCTTCTAGATGGAAGTAGATATTATGGTGGATCATTGTATATGTCAGTTAGCAGGTCTTTCAAAGTTGATTATAATATTACAGTTACTGTAATGATTATTCTTCAACTTTTCTCTCTAGTTAATAATGTAACAAATTTAAAAATTCATGCTTTTAAATATTTTTATCATGAAATAATGTTGAATTTTTTAAATCACTATTTCTCTATATATTGATAAGATTTTTTTAAACTTTTTTCTCTTTATCTGTTGAATCATGTTGCTAATTCTGATGCTGAACCAGACATATGCCTTCTATATCTGATTTTGGATTCAATACAGCCTCTGAGGCTGAGATTCAACAAAATATGAATAGATTCTCTGGCTTATGCTAATTTTGACCTAACAATACTAAAAAAAAAAACAAGTTCTCCACAAGCCAACATCACATCATTTACATCCGGAATCCTTGGTTATAACAAATGGAGAAATTCTGAATACTGTGGATAAGTTCATTTGTCCACACCTTGGTGATATACTTTCCAGGGATGAACCTACAGATGATGAGGTTGATGCACATTTTGCCAGAACTAGCTCAGGGTTTGAGAAGCTCCAAAGCAAAGTGTGAGAGAAAAGAAACACTAGACCGCTTACCAAACTAAAGAGCCATTGTTCTGACCTCACTGTTGCTTGCCTATGAAACTTGGACAGTATCCTAGCATCATGCCAGGAAACTGAATCGCTTCCAACTGAATTGTTTTAGGAAGATTCTGAAGATCCCTGGCAAGATAAGGTACCTGACACTGAAGTCCTTTCTCAAGCTAAACTGCCAACCATTCAAAGTTTACTTCGGAGAATGTAGTTCCCATGGGCAGGCTACATTGTTTGAATACCAAACGTACGTTTGCCCAGAATGTTTTACAGAGAACACTCTCAAAGCAAGCTTTCACATGGAGGTTAGAAGAAGCAACATAAAGACACTCAATGTCTCTGGAGAATTTTAGAATCAATTGCATGACATGGAAGATACTGGCGATGGATCACCCAGGATGATGTTCCGGTATCAAAGAAGGTGTGCGTTCTTTGAATTAAGCGTCATTGCAGCAGCTCAAAAGAAACACGAGACATCTCCACTCCCAATATTAATGTGGATTGTTTTGCCTGCCTTGTAGTAGAGCCTTCTGAGCTTATATTGGTCTGACCAGCCCGAGCTGGACACCGTGTACTTGACTACAATATAGAATGTCATTTCAATCTTTAAAAGCAAAGGATAACCCTTATATATAACTCTGCTTTAACATTTTGGATAATCTTTTTTTAATATAAAGCTTTTTATTTTCAAAACATACTCATAGTCTTCAACATTCACCCCAACAAAACCCTGTGTTCCAAATCTTTTCTTCTCCTTCCCTTCTCTCCATTTCCTCCCCCAGACAGCAAGCCATTCAATATATGCCAAATATGTACCTCTATCTCCACAGCCATCAGACTGCACAAGCAAAATCAGATCAAAAAGGGAAAAAACCTGAGGAAGCAAACAACAACAAAAGAGAGGAAATAACATGTTGTGATCCACATTCCATTCCCACAATCCTCTCTCTGGTTGCAGATGGCTTTCTCTATCACAAAACCATTGGAAGTGGCCTGAATCATGTTGAGTTGAAAAGAACCATCACAAATGATCATCGTATAATCTTCTTGTCTACAATGTTCTCTTGGTTCTACTCACTTCATTCAGCATCAGTTCATGTAAGTCTCTCCAGGTCTTTCTGAAATCATCCTGCTAATCATTTCTTAGAGAACAATTATATTCCATAATATTGAATAATCTTTTATATATTGTTGTATTCTCCTAATATTTATTAGTAACTTTTTGCCTATATTTATTCGGGAAATTGGTCCATAACTTTTTCTTAGTATTAGGCTTTAAATTTACACCATACTCACCCATTAAAAAAGGGAGCAGTAGTCTGTCTTTCATTATATTTGATATTTTGCTCTTGAAATTAACATATACTCTGAAAGTCCTGGTGTATATTGTCTTTATGATTCTACTTTGCTTTGTAGCACTTCATAAAAATATTCCTATGCCTTTTGGCATATTGCTCATAACAATTGTTTTTACAGCACAATAACATTTCATCCTATTCATGTCCCATACTTTGTTTAGCCATTCCCCAACTGCCATCTACTTTGTTTACAATTCTTCGCTACCATAAAAAGTGCCATTCAGTATTTTGATGTATATGACCTCTTTGAGGCATATCCCTAGTAGTGAGATCTCTGGTCAAAGGACATGGACATTTTCATTACTTTGTTAGGAGAATTTAAAATTGCTTTCCAAAATGGTTAGACTAATCCACCGTTCTAAAATGGTGGATTTGTGTGTCTCATTTTTATGGTCCCTTCACCACTGATTATCCTCATTTTATTTTTATCTTTACCAATTTGCTGGGTTGTTATGTAAAAGTTGTTATGACTTTTACTTCCTTTCTTTTTCTTTTCTTTTTTTTTTTTATATGAAGCCTCTGGAATTTATTGAATTGGAAAGTGACACAGTCAAACTTTGGTGACTTATTGGAGGATAGATTGAAGTGGGAACAGACTTGAGGCACATAGACCACTACAGTTTATTAAGCAATTTCCCAATAGTTAAACTCGCAAGTTATCAGTATTTAATTATTTCAAAATAAACACCAATGAGTAATTTTGTTCACATAAGCCTATCCTTGGCTCTGTTTCCCACCCGTGCTCTATTCAGTAAAATTTAGGAAATAGTCCCAATAGTGAGTTCTTTGGGATGACAAGCATATTATTGCTTATTTAAAGTCATTTTCATTAGGTTAATACTTTGAAGTTTATCTTTGAAGAACTTTGAATTCTATCTTTTGATCCCTTATCTACTTTAATGTTACACATTTGTATTCCTTTCCTATCCTATCAGACATCTGTAGAAAGCTCCTCTCCTTCCACAGCTCTTCATACCAGGACAGTTTTCTTGTTAACCTTGTTATATGGATTTTATTTTATTTATTTTATTTTGTGCTATCACTTCTATCATTTGTTTGATAAAGAATTCTTCCTCAATCAACACAGTGAAAGATATAGGATCTATAAACAGACAACTGTCAAAAGAGAAAAAAATTTTTTTTAAAATCACTTGATTCTCACTTATTCTTAATTGTAACAGTAAAATTCACTAATAATAAGAGATGCAAATTAAAATAACTTACACTTGTCAAATTAGTAGAAATAATTAAAATGAGGATTCCTAAACTTTTTTATGTCCTGGCCCCCTTGGGCAATCTGGTGACGTTTATGGACTCTTATCTCTCTCTCAGTATGTTATTAAATGCATAAAATAAAAAACACAGGATTATAAAAGAAACCAAATGTATTGTAAATACATTTATCAAACTCTTCAGATTAGGAGCCTCTGATTTAAAGCAATGACACAGTTCTGACAGAGGTGACACTCTGTCACTTGTTTATAGGGATTTTGGAGTCACATGGCTAAGAAGATGGAGGACCAGACATTTTTTTCTGTTCTACTCTCCCAAGTAGGAACAATGCATCAGCCATAAAGAAATTTCAGTTGTCTTTTTGGTTTAGGGCAGCAAGCTTCCAAAAAGGCCGAAAACTCAATATACTAATGGCAGAGAGGTGACTGCAGTATTTACTTGCCCCTTACAAGAGCTCACTCAGCAGCCCACCCCCTCCAGAACCCACCACCCCCCATGCTCCCAGCAGGAAGGCTGTAGAAGCAGAGGCTGCTGCAAGAGAACTTGACTTCACATCTCAACCCTTCTTCCTTTTTCCACTGCCAAGACACACAAACTACAAAATGCAGACTTGCTCAGGCTTAAGTAGTTCCATCAGGGAGCCTTTCGGTGCTTTACAGCCAGAGAACTGAGGAACAGAGGGAATTGGGGCAGGACATGTATCTGGGCTTTAATAGAAGTCAGTTCTATATTCCTTCCTCCCCTCCCCAGAGGACGTCCAAATTTCAGATGGCAGATATTCGTCAAGGCTTTGATAGCAGCAACATTCTGTGCCAGAGAGCTGAAGAAACAAGGCAGGACTCATGGGTGGGAAGGGCTGTGTGGCAACCCATTAAGCTGGTGGGAAAGAAACCAGCAACCAGCTGAGGCATCTTTCTCTGCTTCAGAAGTCACTTGGGGCAGAGATCTAATCTGCTGAAGCACCAATTGCCTGGCTGGGAGGAGTCTCACATGGCTTGAGATTCAGTCTCCAGAGGAACTGCCACCAGAGGGGAAAGAATCAGAAAGTAAGGAATAGAGGAAAATGAGGGAGGCAAGACTGAAATTACCAAAGATCTCAAGAGAAAGAGAAACTCCGAGACCTTGAACATAAATAGATAATGGGAAAATGTTAACAGCAAATGGAAATATGACTCTAGATCTAGTAAGGGAATGCAGGCATCTATGAAGAAATAGTGTAAAATGAAGAAAAATGATTCAACACCTCACATGGCAGGGGAGACTGGATTTTGAGAAGAGCACGAAATTATAACACACCATTTCTGAATGGTTTTAAAAAGAAATAAGTGTGAGAGCAGAATTTATGACATGAAAGCAGAAATAATCGGCAGAATACAAAAACTTGAATCTGCAGTGACGAGTCTCACCAAAGAAACAAAAGAGAGAATAATTTAATGGGAATGAAAATACATAGAAGTAAAGAATAATCTAGAAGAACAGAAACAAACAAAAAAAAAATTATTTAAAAAACTATCATACAAGCAAAACATAATGATCTTGAAGTCTCGGGGTGTTGATACAACTTAAGAAATATTAGGTCTCAATTCCAATCGACTTGGAATGGAAAATGACATTTTACATCCAGAGAGAGAACTATAGACTGAATCAAAGCATAACAGTTTCACTTTGTGTGTGTGTGCAGTCGCTTTTTCTTTCTTTTTTCTTTTTTTCCCCTGAGGCAATTGAGGTTAAGTGATTTGCCCAAGGTCACACAGCTAGATGGTGTTAAGTGTCTGAGACCAAATTTGAACTCAGGTTCTCCTGACTTCGGGGCTGGTACTCTATCCACTATGCCACCTAGCTGACTCTGCTTTTTCTTTTTTAAGAAGTTTTTTCTGCTTTAATCTGAGTTTTCTTAACAAATTTTTCTGACAAATATGGGAATATGTTTAAAAGGGCCACACATACTTAACCTATATCAGATTGCTTGCTGTCTTGGGCAGAGAGACCATAAAGAAGGGAGAAAAATTTGGAATACAAAGTCTTACAAAGTGAATGTTGAAAATTATGTCGACATGTATTTGGAAAAATAAAATACTATTGAGAAGGGGGAAAAAAGAAATATAGATCTCCCAGAAAAACACAAGTCAAAAATCCTGAACAACATAAAAACTAGTAAAAAAAGAAAACTGCTCAGAACTGTTGAATTCAGGAAACAAAGAACCAATTAAAATCCATAAATCTTCAGGAAAACACACACACACACACACACACACACACACATCTTGAGAATGTAAACTGCAAGAAAAATAATGGGTAAATTTAATATTCCATTGAGAAATAACAAATTCTATAAGTTAAGTGAGGAAAGGTCTTCAAACACAAAGGAAAGGAAATTTGAATAACACAAGATTATTCTGCACCCACCAGAAAACACAAGAGGTAATGGAACATATTCAGAAGAGTAATGAAGCTCAAGGTATACTTTGCAAATCTGAGCCTAAATATAAGTGAAAGAAGATACATTTTCAACAGAAAATGAGAAACAGTCACAGAAGAAAATTAGAACCCAAGAGATTATATGCTTCTCGAATACCTCAGATAATAGAAATACTGGAAGGGCAAGCAAATACAGTAACCAAGAGCAACAGCAACAACAAAATGCCAAGAGAAATGGTAGAGAGACTTCTTTCTAAACATACAAAGGAAAACAAGGGTGAAATGCAGGTCAAGTAGAGGTGAAGGTTGAAAAGATACACTATAAATTATTCTTCACAATTTTTTTTTGAGGAGCTAAATTACAAAATGGGAAGGTTTGTTCGTTACCAGTAGACTTGCAAACTTGTCAAGTCTTTTTGACAGAGATTAACCCCAAATCTCCCTTCTTTTACAGATTAGAGGAGATGCAGTTTCAAGGTTCACCCCTGTCATTTTCAAGAACAATCTAGCAGTACTTAGTAAAAGTTATAACAATCCCCTTCCTCTTTCCCCGAGTTATTCCATTGTTGGAAGTACCTCTGAGAATGTGTATTCAAACCAAGGAAGTATTTATAATTTTGTATAATAATAGCAAAACACAAGAGGTACATCATATGCACATTAAATTAATACAAATTCAACTATAAGAATAATAATTTAATGTTTAAGCCCTCAGTTGAATTGAAAACAAATATGAGTCTGCTATTCCATCAGTTTGTCTTGACACCTGCATAATTCTCCTAGTATGAACATCTCCTGGGCAAAAAGATCTTATAGACTCTTTTTTTGTCTAAAGATAACCTCTTCACTCAGCATAGGCTGTTAGACCTAATGTGAGGGACGTACTTGTTGACCTTCCCTAGTATTCCTAATCAGAAGAAGGTCCTGTGCTCTTTCTGATTTCTTTCTATCTTCTTTCTCTTCCTGATTAATCAGGAAAAGAAACATTCTTTTAATGGCATAATCACCTTCTATTACAACAGCACTTTTTTGTGAAATCCTTTCAAGAGAATCTTCATTCTAAACTTCAATTTCCCTGCAAGCTAAATCTTTTATCATTTTATTTTCTATTTAAGAAGATTCCTGGACCTCACTTCTATTTGATCAATGAGTTAGCTGGACATAGTGAAAAATAAGTTCTGTCCCTCAATCCTCACAAAAAGTTGACCAATCCTGTCTATTCTGCATCCCATTTGTCCCTATTTACAATACTATTTTCCTAATTTATTTGTTTGCTTGCCTTTATCTGGGCTGTCATAAGAGCCTCTTAACTATTTTCTTTGTCTGGGGTCTGTATCTACTGCAATCCATCTTTTACATAGCAGACAAAATAAAATTCCTGATACATTGATCTAATCATCTTTGCTCTCATCAAAAATGTTGAATAGTTATAATATCCTTGACTTGGAAGTCATTAAGGAGAAGCTGGATGAACATGTGACAGCTATTTTATTGCTCAGATTCCTTTCATATATAGGTTGAACTAAACAACCAACCAGGTACTTTCAGCTCATAAATTCTGAGATTCTTTGAAAATACAGACTCTTTAGCCCTTTATAATATAGCTATAAACTACATTTCCACTCTTATTAGACATATTACTGTCCTCACTACAATGGTAAAGATAGATTAGATGTTTTAGATTAAAAGCCTCCTAAAGACCTGTGCTCTAAGATTCAGTGATTCTGCAATCATACAGATCACTGTGAATTCAAGCCAATTTGATTAGTTGTTCTAATATATAAACCATCTCCCATTCCTGAAACACACATCTTCTCTTATATCTGCCAAGGAAACTTTTTCTTTTTCCAAAACTCATCAGGTATAAATCATTCCTCATGAAGTCCTTCCCTGATCCCTATCTTCCAATTAAAAATAATCATTCCTCAGATTTTTCTAGGACATTTTCCCCTGGATCTATGCTGTACTCCAAATTGCATTCTCTTTTGGATCATACTTATTTGTATACATATTATTTTTCCTCTATTTGAATATGCGCTTTTATAATATAAGGATTGTAATTTTCCATCGGTGTATTCCCAGCACTGTGTCTTTCACATCTTGGGTATTTACATATTTATTGAATCGCACATATATCAAGGCAGAATATATTGAAAGTGGAAACTAAAAAGGGGAAGGAGGAAAAGGAGAGGAATAAAGAGAAAAAATAAAACTAGAAGAACAAATGGCAAAGGAAAGAAAAGAAAAAAAATAATAAAGAGCACTCTCTCAATAATAGGTCCAGGACTTCCTTGAAAGCATTGGAACAGGATGGACTGAATTTTGGAGAAATGTTTACACAAATCCTAATCTTAGAAATCTAGTAAACTGGCCACAGAGCTGAGTAAATAGAGACACTGGGATTAGCAAAGACAAGATAAACTTAACTGATTACTATATTGAAGAAGACCTCTGCTATCTTAGAGATTTCCACCTCCAACGGGATATTCTGACAAAAGCATTCACTGGAACAAGCCTGATCTTTGCAAGTCTTGAGACCCCAGAGTTAACATGTTCTAAGCTCACGTTTAAAATATTCTCTCTCCAAATAACCTGACATCTAATTCCTTTATTCAGCCTCCCAAATAAGGAAAATAGGTGAGTTTCCTCTTTTCACCTTGTAGTACAGTTGCCTTAGGGGAACTATGTGGTCCAGTGAATATAGTGCTGGGCCTGGAGTCAGGATGATCTGAGTTCAAATACAGCCTCAGATACTTACTAGTCAGGTGACCCTATATTTGCCTCAGTTTCCTCATCTGCAAAATGAACTAGAGAAGGAAATGGCAAACTATTCTAGTATCTGCCAAGAAAACCCCAAATAGAACCATGAAGAGTCAGACATGACTGATATAACTGAATGATAGCAACGTTGCCTTAAGGATGTATAGAATCCTATATATGTGTCTGTCTCCCTTTGTTCCCTGGCATTGCTATCCATTGGTTACTGCCCAAATCAACCAGGATAGGAAAAATTATTCTTCTAGAGGATCTTAGGACCCAGATCTGGGTGGAGAAATTCCCCAACATCCCTTTAATCCAGAGTAAATATTTTAGTAATCCTTAAGCTGAGTCTTGACAGTTGTCATCAGAATTCCTTTCTTAAACTTACCTCAGTCATTCCTACTGAACTGTTATTTGTAGCCATATTTTATTAGAAAGAATAAAAAGGAATCAAACAAAATAATGACAGATAGCACCTGTTTATACAGAGCTTTATGATTTAACAAAGTACCCCCAAAAAGGAGCATACCCTCTCCCCGAATTTAAGAACATTACTTTTGTTTAAAATGTTATTTTGTGCTCTAGTTGAGGTGGGGAGGTGAGGGAATTCCACTCCACAGTGAGGCATAGTGGGACATAATTAACCCAAATAACAAGGTCCATTGGGGGAGAACTTGAAACTGTTTTTATAAGCCTTTTAGGTCAGAGAAGATTGTGCCTCGATTGAAGGTGGTTTAGCAGAAACAAACAATTCAATTCAAGAAAGATGTTTTACTGAAAACTGTTCTTTATGATGGACAGACAGACACAGACACACAAAGACAGAGACATAGAAAGAGGCTGTGAGACAGAGGAGAGAGAGGAAAGGATGGAGGGAGGGAAGGAGAGACTGACAAAGAGGGAAGGAGAGACAGACACAGACAGACACAGACTAACAGAAAGACAGAGAGAGAGAGTGAAGGAGGGAGATGGACAAAGAAGCAGAAAGAGAATAATTGGTTAAATTCCACAGCACAGAACATCAGTAAATTATTACAGAGATTTTGGGTAAGAGAATACTAGCAGCTGATGGCAGCTTACTATGCGCCCTGCATTTTGCTTTACAAATATGATCTCGTTTGATCCTCACAACCCTGGGAGGTAGGCGCTGCTATCCCTATTTTATAATTGAAGAAATTGAGGCAGACATTGTAATGCCTGAGAATCTGAGGCAGGATAGAGATTAGAGAACATTTTAATAATTTATTTGAAAGGAAGAGATTTATTGGAACCAAATGGATCCATGGTTTGGTCCCAGGGCTGAATGAGACTATCGTCTCCAAGAATCCAGCCATGAATGTTGGATACAAGATTCTTTTATAGGTTAGAAGAACGATGACATAATGGGGGAGATACCTGGGATGGGACTGACCTAATGGGGGGAGGCACCTAGGATGACATAATGAAGGGAGGTACCAAAGAGGCTCTGATATTCTAATGATATCTAAGATATAAGGTCTTTATCCTATCAAACATTAAGAAGGAATGGTTATAATCTGAGACAGAGTAACTAAGTAGGACAATTAGGAAAACTAGGTCAGGATATTAAAAGGGAACTGTGGCACAATAAGGATCACACAGCTCCTAAGTTTCAGAGACTGAATTTGAACTCAGGTCTTCTGGTTTATACAGAGTTTTATGGCTTAACAAAGTACCTGAAAAAGGCCCAGACCCACTACAGCACCTAGCTGTTTTTATGCAACAAATAGTATGAAATAAGTATAAAATAAGAAGATAAATTAAAGATTAGATTTCAAACAGTCTTCGTTTCTAGGCTGAGGAGATCACACATTGTTTTTGAAGGTATTGGGAGCCATGAAAGGTTTTTGAGCAGGGTAGAAAAATAAGTAGATTGTTTTGGCAGATTTTATGGAGTAGGGATTGGAGAGGGAAGCGACTGTAGTCAAAATGACCTCAAGTGGGAAATTAGTAAAATGAACCAAGAGAGAAGTAATGAGGGCCTGGACTAAAATGAGAGTGGTGTGATTGGAAAGAGGGGGATAGAAGATGTGATGAAGAGAGAAAATGTGGGCTGGATAATTGTTTGTTTCTGTATATGAGAGAAGGGGGAGAGTCTAAGATGACTGGGATTGTGAATCTGAGTAATTAGGCAGACGTAAGAGAGCAGCGAGTTACGTTTTGGACATGCTGGGTTTTAGGTACTGGAAGGATATTCCATAGATTGTCCAGTAGGAAGTTTGGCAATGCGCAAGAAGGATTAGAACTGGACTAGCATGCAGTCCAGTCTAGCATGCAGGGAGATGATAAGGGAATCATGGGAATTAGTGTAAGCAGAGAATGAGACAGAGAAAAGAAGATTCCTTAGGACTGATCTTTGTAGAATACCCGTGTTTAGAGCTAAAAGATGATGCAGCAGAGGGGAGTGATGAGGAGTCACCGGAATGTGGTGGCCAATGATGTAGTAATAACCCCAAGGCTCCCTGGCCTTGGGGATAACGGGTGTTTCTTCCCTTAGGCCATCTCACCTTAGTTTTACCTTGTGTGGCCAGGATGCTGAGCCCAAAAGATTGCAGGCAGTCGGATAACAACCTGCTGGCCAGAAAATGGGATGCTTGAAACCAATTAACATCAATAATAAGATGCCTAAAGTTGATGCAGTTACAGGACAAAATTGGATGCCCTGCACTTAACCTAGTAATGTCTTAGGCCTAAAAATATACCTCTAAAAGGCTCCCCACCTGCCCACCTCTGCCCCATCCTCCACCCCACCGACTTTTAAGGAAGAAAAGGAATTTGTACTAAAATAGTGAAATAAAAAGGACACTATTGTACAAAATTATTTTAATTTGTTTAATTGGTAAAGAAGTAGAAATCAAGGGGGCAGCTAGGTAGTGTAGTGGATAGAGGAAGTCAGAAGGACCTGAGTTCAAACATTTAACACTTCCTAGCTGTGTGATTCTGGGCAAGTTACCTAACTTCAATTGCCTCAGCAAAAAAAAAAGAAAAGAAAAGAAATAAACAAAGCTTAGTCAACTTTTTCTTGAAGTTTGGTAGTATAACAGGAGAGATGTTTAGGATAATAAGTTGAAGGAATAGCAGAATCAAACAACGTTTATTTTTTTTTCACAAAAGCTTTTTATTTTTCCAACTATATGCAAAAATACTTTTTGAAATTCACTTTTGCAAAACTGTATTCCAATTTTTTCCCCTCGTTCCACATTTTCTTTAAATGAAGAAAAAATATTTTTTCTCTTCATCTTTTTTTTTTCTTTTTCTCTCCATCTTTTTTTTTCTTTCTCTCCATTTTGACAACTGCAGGGTGAAAGTGAAACAAAATTTCTTCCACTATGAGAGCCGATAGACTATAAGCATAGAATAAGGCAGCTATTTAATTCAACTCATTAAGAATTTTGGGTTAGTAAATTTTTTTCAGTTATCAAAATATTCTGTTCTTGTCCTTTCACTTTTATCTTCTCCCACTGGAAATAGATAAAACAAAAGCCTGATAGCAATATGCATATACAAGCAAAACAAATTCCCACATTGACCATATCACATACACACACAAACGGTATATTTCATTCTGCACCTTGGATACTAGCACTTCTTGTCATAAGGTGGATATTATGCACTATCATTAGTCCTCTGAAATCATGGCTGGTCATTGTGATATTCAGAATTAAGTTTTACTAAGTCATCATAAAGTTGCTGTCATTGTATCATTTTCCTAATTCCATTCACTTTTCTCTGCACCAGTCTTCCCAGTTCTCTCTGAAACTAACTCTTTCTTCATTTTTTATGGTCAAGCAATATTCTATTTCATTCATATACCAAAATTTATTTAGCCATCCCTCCCCCGATTGACAGATACTCCTTTAGTTCTCTGCTGTCATAAAGAGAAATTATCCATGGGTTGCTTGACTTCTCTAAAGGAATTTCATATTTAAAAATCCTATATACCATATCAAAATCTGCCACTGAATTTAGTTCAACAATGAGCCACCAGTTTATTTCCTTGCCTCCCTTCCTTTCTCTTCCCCTAAAACAGCACTGATTACTCCACTGCATAAATTCTCCAATAAGATGTTCTATACAACATATCTAATCCTTTGATAGAATCCCAACTTCAAAGAATGATTGAGGCATTGGTGGGAAGATGGTTTGCATTTATCCATGTGGCCATAGATACATGATTCTTTGCTATTCTTTTTTGAATGTAGCAATTCTTAAATACCATCTAGTAAATAAAAGAAGAGTACTTTTTATATCCATTGATCAAAAACCTCAAAGCTCTTGAAATATTAAAATATTTTATTGTACATGTTTTACCTATATTAGATTCCTTGTGGTCTAGGGAAAGAGATGAGGGAGGGAGAAAAATTTGGAACACAAGGTTTTGTAAGAGTGAATGTTGCCAACTATCTTTGCATATACTTTGAAAATAAATTATGGCTAAAAAAATAAAATGTTTCTCAGCCTTAATAATAATAGTGAGCATTATAGGGTGCTCTATTTATAAGTATTATCTAATATCATAGTCACAATAACCCTGGGAGATAGTTGCTATTATCCCCATTTTACAGATGAGGAAACAGGCAAATAGAAAATAGAGGCAAGATTTGAAATCAGGGCTTCCCGACTTCATGTCCAGTACTTTATCCACTGTGCTACCTAAGTGCTGGTTGAAGGAGGGGAAAAGGATGGAGAACAGGACAGCTAGATGATACAGTAGACGGTGTGCCAGTCCTGGAGTCATTTTCCAAAGTTCAAATGTGGCCTCACACACTTACTAGCTGAGTGACAGAGTTTGCCTCAGTTTCCTCATCTGTAAAATGAGGTGGAGAAGGGATGGCAAGCCACTTAAGTATCTCTGGCAAGAAAATTCCAAATTGGGTCACAGTCACAGCTGAAATATAATTGAAACAACTGAACAACAACAACAACAACTGAGATGGAGAGCTGGCTTTAGAGAAGCCTGGGTTCAGGTCCTGTCTCTCACAGATTGTAGCTTTATGACCACAGGCAAATCCCTTAATGTGGCCCCTTCCTAACTTTCTTGTCTTTCATTTTAATATCCCTCCATATGCTACCATCCAGCTACATTTCTCTAACATGATATCCATAGTCCATCTTCTATCTCAGTCCTATTGGACTGCTCTTGTTTTTGCCTGTTTGTATATAATGTTTTCTGCTTGCAGGTGAAAGGAATTGGAGATAGTTGGGCACTTGTGAGCTTTAAAAGGTCGGAGCTCGAGGCATAAGAAGTCAGAAAGCAGAGAGCATTCCGGGATGGGAGAGGAGTCAGATGGTGAGGAACAAGGTGACCTGTGTGGTCCATTTCAGCAGGAGCAAAGATGTAGGCTCATCAGTCCATCCATCATTCATGTCCTTTTGGAAGTGAATCTCTCGAGGAACACCGAATTATCTGAGATCATTCTTTCCAAGGAATACAGAGCATAGGAGGAGACTGTGCCCCATGTGTTGGCAAGAGAATGTTCGTATGTCTATTTTTGTGTTATCTTTGAAGAAAATATCTCTTGATATAACCTAATTGATGTTAACTGGTTCAGTGAAACTGAGATAATTGATAATCAATCACTAGTGGCTAACAGAGTGGGTAAGAAACACACCAGATTTGAAATAATATTAGAAAAGATTTCCTTGAGTCTTCATGGATCCTCCTTAGAAAACTGAATAGAAGAATACTTGTCTGGATTTGGGAGAGTATCCCACAATATAAATCCATATATCTTATATATGCCTAGTTACTTACATGCTTTATTCCCCTTCAAAAATTAAGTTTCCCAAGGGCAGAGAATGATTTTGCTTTTCTTTGGATCTCCATCTCTCAGTACAGTATAGTGACAACTTTGTAAATTCTTAGCTGTGGTTGACTGATTTAACTTCTAAAGGCCATAGGAAAACCCTCAAAGGGTATGAGCTATTTATTTGGGGGTGGGAGGTAACTCATTGTCTTCTGTGAATTTAATAATTTTTTTTTCAATTGACAAGAATTTAGTTTCCCTCTCTCTTCCATTTTTTCCCTTTGAAAAAGAAAGAAAAAATCTGTAAGAAATATACTTAGTCAAGTAAAATAAATTCCCAAATTGGCAATGTCCAAAAATGTATTCTTCATTCTGTATCTTCTCTCCTTAGCACACATTATTAGTTCTGTGAACTCAAATCTTTCTAAGTACTCTGTTAAAGAGAGTCAAAGTTGTTGAGCAGTTGTATTGTGAAGGAAGATGAAACCACATTGCAGGAACAGAAACAACCTCAAAAATAACAGCAAATACTTTCCACAGTGGCTCACTTTAAAAATAAATAAACATTTCGTTTTTAAACAATCATTCTTTTCCTTTGGCTACTTTTCCCTTTCTAATCATACCTATATTGCTACTAAGTCTTCTACCTTCAAATCAAAGTAATTATTAGGAAACTTCATGCAGCAAAGTACAAGAGGTATTCCATATTGTTTGGATTCAAAAGCAGAGTTTCTTTATTTGATAAATATTTCTTGGAATGGCATATTTCCCAATAGTTGACAGACTCTAATTCACTTTAGTGATGAAATTTAACAGTCAATTACTTCATCTTTGTACAGAGTCCTTCAGTGTGAAAATGAAATCTGTTGATTCAAGTCCCCCCAATTACATTAAAACAGAGAATTGACCATTTCTCCAATAAATTGAATCTGATTTATTCCTAAACATTCAGAACTCTATTAGTGTTTGGGTCAGTAGCATTTCTTACTAGTTCTCTTATCCTGATTCTCTCACAATTTTAAAATCATAGATGATATATTTAGTGTTGAAAGTGACCTCTAAGCTCAGCTAGTACAACTTTCATTTATGGATATTGAAACTGATGTCCATAGAGGTCATGTTTTATTCAAGGTCATCCTGAATGATGCTAATATGCTAATATGATGTATACTTTAAAAATAATTCAAATGAATTAAAATTAAATCTGTGGATTTAAGAGAGAATTTCACTAAGTTTTTTTGAGATGACTGGAGATGCTCTGGGATTTTGGAAAGTTAATATTAGGAATCACTGGAGTAGAAAATCAATCTGGAAAATCCAAAATTTTCTTTGAAAAATATTTTATCTGAATAATATTTTATTTTTATTTTTTATAATAGTATTTTATTTTTCTAAATACATGCAAGAAGATTTCCTCCTTTTTCCATTGTAGTTTCTTTGTATGGCTTTACAATTTCTAGGTTAATTATAGTCCAGCATATTCCCCTCCTTCCCTTTGACTGATGGAGATTGGAGCCTGCCTTGTCATTGTGCATGACCCATTGAGCATGAGCAATATGCCCTGTCTGCTTCTGGTACATC
Source organism: Antechinus flavipes (assembly GCF_016432865.1). Lineage (NCBI taxonomy): Eukaryota > Metazoa > Chordata > Mammalia > Dasyuromorphia > Dasyuridae > Antechinus > Antechinus flavipes. The sequence goes on from NC_067403.1 coordinate 7,433,116, forward strand.
ACATATGTTTTCACAACACTGAAAATACCCAATTTGATCAAGTGAGGATGAAATGAATATTTGTAAAGTTCTAGTATAGCACTGGGCACAAGTAGCTGAATAATAGATACTTCTTTTTCTAATCCCATGCGACTTTCCCCAGAAAAGGGTTAAGTGCTTTGGAATGATGAGACAATCCTGCTGTTGGTTTTTAGCAGGAAAAGGAACCCACTCAGTGAACCTTTAAAAAAAAGGAGCTGCTCCCATGGTCTCCATTCTTTTTCCGCATGTAAATAATATAAGGACTATTAGAAACTTTCTTTTGAGGAATAAAAAATGGGCTGCCTTCCCACTAGGTGAGTTGAATTGAGTCTAGACCTAAGAATTCCTGGCTGCCTTTTTTTATTTCTTGCTTTTGTTTTTCTTTCCAACAATAATGTTGAGATGGACCAACCTTGGAGAAATTTGCTAAATCTCAAAATCTTGTGTCCTCTCCTTGGCAATTATCTGAGAGCAGGGGGAATTTCTGCATTGGATTAAGTGACCAAAGAATTCTGGGTTTATCAGAAGAGAAGAGCCTGGAGGGAATTATTTAGATTGTGCAAAATACCTGGAAACATCACATCTTAAAGTTTTAAGCACCAACCTTGCAGAAGAATAGAAGTTACTGTATCTTATCAAGGCATGCATGTATATGATGAGTATTTCTTTTGTGTAAAGGAAATAAATAGCTGTTTGATAACTGATTCATATTGTACATTGAATATCTTTCTTCAGTCAAGCATTGATTCAGAGGCTTGTAATGAAGTGGATAGTGAGAGAAAGCGCGGAGCTTATGCAACTGTGAGCCTCCTCTCCGCCATCTTAACCGGAAGTCCCATTGAATATCTTTCTAATCTTTTTTTGTAAGGAACTTAGTCAGGAGCCAAACCTAAGTTATAGGAAAAGGGAGAGGAGCAGAGGTATGTTAAGCCAAAGAAAGTGAGAAAAAGGAGTATAACACTTCTTTAAGGCAGTCAGGCTCTCCAAGGGTTGAATCCAATCATTATATTCATGGCTCTAGGCCAGAAAAGTCCTTTTGTTGGCAAAGAGGAGTTAGTATCCTCCTCCTTGGTCCCAGTAGTGACTCAAATTGTTAGATTTGTAAAATGGCTCCTCTTACTGATCTGGTAGCTGACTGTCAGAAAAATTATGGCTCAATAAGCTAAGCAAAGTGCTAATTCCCAGGAAAAAGTAAAGCTGTCCGACTTGTCAGAAAATCAAACTTTGACTTCATATCCAGTGTTTTTTCCAGATTTAGGAGATGGGAATTCCAATCCTGACTCTGGTAATCTATTATAGAGTCATACATCCGGAGTTAGAAGAGACCTAAGAGGTCACCTGAGACAAATCCTTCCTTTTACAAATTCTGAAACTGAGGCCCAGGAGGTAAGTGACTTGCTTAAGTCAAGCAGATGATAAGCCTCAAAGGCAGGATCTGACCAGCAGTGCTTCAGAGCACTAGAAACAAGATTTTTCCCAGGATGCTCTCTGATGCCAGACAAGTGACTTGGGGGGAAGGAAAGGAGGCTTGCCCACTTTATTATCTACAAGATGAGGAGAAATGGCTAAATGACCTCTAAGGTTTCTTCCAATCTTAATTTGAACATGATTGTGTAGCAGAATGTGCAGTTGAGTGACAGTGGATGGAGCACTAGACTAGGAATCAGGAAGACCTTTTTTGGCTTCAAATGCAGGCTCAAACACTTCCTCGCTGTGTGACTCTGGGCAAATCACTTAACTATTTTTACCTCAGTTTCCTCATTTGTAAAGTGAGTTAAAGAAGGAAATGGCAACATCAAAAACAAAAATAAATCACCAAAAACCCCGTAACCCAAGTGGGATCATGAAGAGTTGAATATTTAAAGAAAAAAAAAAAACCAATATAACTGAACAATGCAAAAATACAGAATAATGATTGTCTATAAAGAGAAAAAGTAATCTTGATCTACTATATGGAGTTGCACTGAGTAGTAAAAGTTGTTTTTTTTTTTAAATTTGTGAAATACTTTGCTAATATAAATGTCAAATCATAACAAAGTAAAGAACAAAGTTGGAAACATAAAGGAAAACGTTTCGCATAGAAGTATTATCTCCTTGAATTAGCCTGCTGTTTTGACTCTGCATATTGGAAAATAATGTTCCAGAGTTTTGTTTTTGTTTTTTTTCTTAAAGGGGAAGAAAGGACCAGGACTGTGTTTTGATCAATATGGAGACACTCCCTGTACAGATGCTCCTTCCGCCAAAGCAGAATGGCAACTCTTTGGTAACTTATGACTAGGGTTACATAGCTGATACTTGGTACTGTACTAGTACTACACCACATAAGACAGAGCTTTTTGACTCCAAGATGAGCCCCCTCCCTAACACTGCACACGGCCTCTCCTATATAGTGTGTGTTTATGATTGTGTGTGTGTGTGTGTGTGCGTGTGTGTATGTGTGTGTATTTGCTTAGGTGCCTTATGATACAAAGATTCATAAAGAAGTATTCCTACCCTTAAAGACCTTGCAATGTAGTTATGAATAAAAGGAAAATGCATAAAAAGTCAAATACAATTACAATATTTGAAAGAACATTTCAAGGCAACAACGCTATCACACTTAAATGCCTAACGAAAAATAATGGACAAAAATTGCTGTAAGAGTTCAGGTAAGGAAAGGAGCACTTCAGGCCTTCTAAAAAGGTGGAAATTTAAATTTGAGCTTGTGCAAAGCTTAGTCAAAACTCCTTTATCAAACCTGATTCTTGAACATTCTTCTAGCATGTGTCAATGGAGTTTCCCGCTTTAGCAGAAGGACAGATAAACAAAGTTTTGAGCAAAGACACTGAGGCTGCTACCAGAAGATGATAAACCAGTTTGGCGGGGTGGGGAGTCATGTCCAGCCCCACCTCCTCATCTCAGAGACCTTGTGATGTGATAATAATGATCAAGAAACTACTAAGTGCCTGATCTGGGCTCCAATGCTAGGTTTCCGGGCTTCTAATTCAATGGCTCTTCCTGTTTATTTTTCTGTTCTTATTTATTCATTTATTTATTTTTGGCTGAGGCAATTAAGGTTGTGACTTTCTCAGGGTCACACAGCCAGATTTGAACTCAGGTCCTCCTGACTTCAGGGCTGGTGCTCTACCCGCTGCTCTACCTAGCTGCCCCCTAGTCTTCTGTTCAAAGAAGGAACTTGAGTCCAGCTGAGACGGATGACCCGCCGGACAGAAATCATCCGTGTTTTCTGGTCCAAAGGCCACTGGGGCCGTCACAGCATTTATTTAAGGACTTTTAGGTCTGCAAAGCATTTTTGTATTCTCATTTGATCCAACCACACTGTTAGGCAGGTGTTATTATTATCTCCATTTATGTTAGACTGATAGGCGCTCTTTAGGGTCAGGAGGTATCTGAGGCAGCATTCAAACACAGGTATGTGCTTGCAGACTCAGTGCTCTACCCACAGCCTTTGTGCCGCTTAGTATCCCCTTCTCTCATGGGCCTGCAGGAATGGGAGAGCTGAAACCTCAGAATGATGCAAGCCTCCCACCGAGTAGGGACCAAGGATGCTCAAGAATTGGAGGACTCCAAGAAATCCCATGGTCATGGAGGCAAAGGCAAGTCCCTGCTGGTGACGTCTCCACTCCAGTGGTTTCGGGTAAGAGATCTAGGTGTTTTCCAGGGTAATGACGGGAGGAGGGAGGAGCTCCTGGGGTGACAAAAGAAAAGGGATTATTCCTCCCTGCTCCCCCAGCACGCACCATTGCTGTGGCTGTAACTGAGATTTCACAAAGACTGCAGGTGGAGGGAAGACTGAGAGCACCACAGAACTCCTGTCCTTCCTAGCGGAGAATGACATAGTTGAGATTCTTCCTCTTTCTAGGTCCTGGGAGAACCTGTCTATATGCTGTGCAGAGGAGATGGGACTGCAATGCCGGAGAAACTGAGCAGGACAGAGATTAGAGAACAATTTAATAATTTATTTAAAAGGAAGAGATTTACTGGGATCAAATGGATCCATGGTTTGGTCCCAGGGCTGAATGAGACTATCATCTCCAAGAATCCAGAAGCGAATGTAGGATGCGGGATTCTTTTATAGGGTGACAAGAACAATGACATAATGGGGGAGGCACCTGGATGGGGATGACCTAATGGGGGGAGGCACCTAGGGTGACATAATGGGAGCCACTGGAGAGGCTCCTGATATTCTAGTGGTGTCTGAAATGGATAAAGACCTTTAATCCATCAAACATTATGAGGGAATGATTATAGCCCAAGGTCTAAGATGTAAGACCTTTATCCTAACATTAAGAGGGAATGGTATAACCTGAGGCAGAGTAACTGAAAAGGACAATTAGGGAAACTGGGTCAGGCCATTAGAAGAGAACTGTGGCACAACAGTTTGTGGGTAAAGACAAAGGGGGTGGACTGAGATCTGGGAGAGAGAGCGACTTTGGATAGATGAGGAGTAACTGAATGGACAGGTGGGATCAAGAATAAAAAAGACGGAAAATGGTGGTACTCTCCACAGAAATGGGAAGTTCAGAAGAGAGGTGGAGCTTGACAAGAGAGGTAATGAGTTGTGTTTCAGGCTTGTCTAGCTTAAGGTACTTGAGAAGTATGGTTTAAAATGTTCAGTTGGCAACTGATGATGAGCCACTGCATCTCGGGAGAGAGAAACTACAATCTTCTCAACAAGTTTTTGAGACATCAGCTCAGTTATTATTATTGCCATTGTAGAAATAAAGAATCAAAGCTGGAAGGCATGAAGCCCAGAATCCAGACCTTTTTGATTCCTAGTTCCGCCTACTCTCCCCGCTGCGTTGTAAATGCTAGATTAAAATGTTTTAAAAGTGTAATGAAAGTCATTACACACTTCCTGTGCTTAACAGGGTGATTGGGACATAGGAAGTGCTTAATAAATGCCTCTTTTTCATTCTTTCAAAGAGAAGGACCTTCTGCTTAATGAAAATAAAAGAGAATATCAAAGGAAGCAGGAAGGAAAGGAAAGGTTTGCAAGTTGAACTTCTGCTGACTGTAGCAAATGCTTTGTTTTGCTGGCCAGATCCAAAGGTTCCAGGGGGGAGATGACCGTCTGAAGGAGAGAAGGGAGGAGGAAGAGAGAGGGAAAGGAGGGAAGGACGAGGAACCAGGAAAAGAAATAAAAAGTTTTATGAGTCAGATCGCTGCCTTCTGAGAAGTTATTTGTTCCTTGAATCAGCTAACTAAGCTGTCTACACAAGGTCCCTTATCAGTAGCAGGGAGATATTCTTCCTCCTTTCCTGCCCACTGCAGGTAGGCGACTCCCCGAGCAGGAAATCCTTCCATGAAGCCCTTCACCTTAAACCTGCAGGTGTGGATGCTCCTCTGGGCATGGGTGCTGAGGGGAGCTGCTGCTGGCTGTACCTGGGCCGAAGAGTCTCATCGGAGCGGGGAAAGCCCTGCCTGGGCAGCAGGGTATCATTGGAGCGGGGAAGGCACTACCCGCTACCTGGAGTCTCTGTTCCTGGGCAGATGTTATGAGTACATCTTCCTGGTGAACCCGGCCCTCAGGTAAGTCAGAGGGAGTGTCTCCTTCAGAGAAAAGTGGTGTTTTCTGACATCTGGGAGCTGAGATGGCTTTGCTGTCAGTCTTCCTGATCCCTGAAGCCAGCTGGCTCTGGAGGTGAGCCCGCTCAGCCCTCCCTCCCTCAAAGGTGATGCTGTGACACGGAAGTGAATGGGATTTGAGGGAGGGAGGGTGGCAGGGTCACCTCCAGGGCCAGCTGGCTTCAGTCCTAGGCACTCTTTTCTCCTAGTGTCCCATGCAATCTCAGGCATCTCTTCTGTTTTCATGGATTCAGTTATTATCTCTACGCAGTTGATTCCTATATCTTCTATATTCCTAGCCTTGGTCCCTTTCTTTAGCGCCAGTTCCATGTCTCTTGCCTCTTGGAAATCTCAAATGAGAGGCATATGGGTACATATAGGTGCTATAATACATATCATCTTTATTGCATATAGTACATACTATATACGTGCTGTATATAGTATATAGGTAAATATAGATACTATAGCATATACTATCTATGTTTTGTATAGTATATGGATACAATAGGCATCTAGTTGCATCTAGGTACAATAGGCTTCTCCAAAACAGAACTCATTATTTTTCCCCCAAAACTTTGCCCTCTTCCAACATTTTCCTATTACTATCGAGGGTATCAAAAGTGAATTTTTAAATTGCATGGACCTGTATACATATATTGTATGTAACTTATACTTTAACATATTTAACATGCATTGGTCAACCTGCCATCTGGGGAAGGGGTGGGGGGGAAAATTGATAAAAAAAGGTTTGGCAGTTGTCAATGCTGACAAATTACCCATGCAGATAACTTGTAAATAAAAAGCTAGAATAATTTTTAAAAAGTGAATTTTTGGGAGAACATATCTGATTCCATTTAGTCTTATTTTTGTTATTGTATTCCTTTGTTCTTTCTGGATGATACCTCTCTGACAGGTACTGAATGTTTCCTTCTGTACCTCCTTTCCTCTAATCACTTTTTGATTACAAAAGAAAACTCTTAGGATTTTAGGCAATTCCAGGAACTCAACTTCCTTCTTTTTATCTTATTGGTAGGGGCATAATAAATGCTAATTAACTGATTAGTAGGAGGCTACTTTTTGTTTTTGATTTGGTAAAAATGACTAAGTGAAAGGACACATTCTTCCCTTCCCTTCCCTTCCCTTCCCTTTCCTTAGAGTACTATTAAGTACACTGATTTTGAGCCCAACCAGATCTTGGCCAAAGTTGCCCTCAGGATCAAGAATCTCGGCCTTTTTTGTTTTCTTGACTTTCTTTAAAACTCAGCTCCAAAATTTTACCTTTCTCTCTGAACTGACCCTCTATTTGTTCTGACAAGTAGCTTATCTAACTATTTATTTTCATAGTTGTCTCCGCCATTATTTTTTTCCCTCACAACAATCAAGATGGGTGCTGTTATCATCTCCATTTTGTAGTTTAAAAACTCTGCTCAGGGTCATAGATCTAACTAGGCAGGTCTGAGGCCAGATGTGAACTTGGGACTTCCTGATTCCAGACACAGTGCTCTACCTACTATACCACCCAGCCATCCAGTCCCTTCCTTCCCCCTCCCCAGACATTCTGTAGGTTGTAAATACTGTGTATTTCCTTTTCTGTGTATATATCTTTTCCGGACAATAGAACCTAAGTTTTAATCAAATGTAAACTCCTTGATTGCGGGGATTTTAAAAAAATCTTTGTTAACAAAACGTTATGATTGCTTGTTAAGCACATGATAGGTGCTTTATAAGCATTGGGTTAAAGTCATGGATCTTTGCAAATAAGGAACCAATACCATTGTTTGTTTTTTCCTTTACAGTGACAAAAACTGCTCAGCAATATGGGAAGCCTTCAAATCTGTGCTCCACAAGAGTCCCTGCTCTGTACTGCCTTCAGACTATGACCTTTTTATCAACCTCTCAAGACACTCCATTCCCAGAGATAAGGTACTCTTAATTATGTGGGCAGTTCCTCTGGTTCCCCTCTCTCTATACAGACACAGTATGTGCTCCACAGTGTGAAACTGAGACCCTTAAAAGTCTGGTGCTCTCTGAAGTCGGGAGGATCTGAGTTCAAATCCGGCCTCAGACACTTAACACTTCCTAGCTGTATGACGCTGGGCAAGTCACTTAACCCTAATTGCCTCAGCAAGGAAAAAAAAAAAGTCAGCTCAGATTGATCTATTCAGCTATTCCTGTCCCACCAGAAACCTAAGCAAACAACATGATAAACATCCAAAAAACATTTCACTGGAACAGAAAAAAGAAATGGGAAAATGTGGCAAATGTTCTCAGCACGCATCCCATTGCTTCCTTCCTGCATCTTCCCCAGCACCGTCTTGATGGGAAGCTTCCTTTTCTCAGTATTTCTATCTTTTTGCTCTTATGAAATATTTCCTGTGAGCAGCTGTCAACCTCTTGGGAAATAAAGCTGCGCTTGCCACAGGGTGCAGTAGGAAATGGAAGCTCGCCGTGATCCGATGTTTCTCCCCCCGAAGGATGACCCAATGATGACCAAATATGGAGCCTCTCTGGGCTCGCTCCCCTAATTCCCTCTGGCACTGCCAGGTGGCTTCTACTCTCGGGGTTCTAGGGTGTTCCTGATACTCCCGCCGGAGCGCTTCCTCTTGTCACTAAGCTGGCAGAGCCAGTTCTCAGCAAAGACATTTACTCCAACGGCTTGGCAGGAACCAAAGCTCCTCTTTTTGTGCAGTCGGGTTATTCAGGGGCTTTCGTGCCTTTTCCAAGATGCAGGATGCTCCCTCTGCCTCTCTCACACCTCTGCCTCTTCCTCCCGTAGGACAGCTAAGCCCGTTAAAGTTAACAGCAAGGTGCTGCCCGCCATGCCCAGCCATCGTTTCCACGGAGGGTTATTGCTGCAGTGTGAGGCATGAGTCAGTGACTCCGGGAGGAATGTGCCCGCACAAACCAGGCAGGATGGAAAGTGCCGCCCCCTCCTAAGGAGTGGGATGGCCACACCCAGATTCCTGGCGCTGGGGGGAAATCTGGCCTCCTCTCCCGCTCGGAGAATAAGAGCAAACTCTCCAGACCCAAAAGAACTGTGATTTCCAAGAGAAGTCTGAACATTTCATACTGATAGTGATATTCTTGCAACATTAGCTCGTGTGGAACAAGGCTGTCGTAAATGTTCTCTAATATAGGACTGTGTGAGGCAACGCAGTGTAGTGGACACGACACAGAACACCTGGGTTCCGTCTCAGTGCCGCCACTTACTCCTGGTAGGAGGCGCTTAACCTTTCCAAGACTGTTTCCTCACCTGTTAAATGGGAGTATTAATGCCTCCACTATCTACAGGCCAGAAAAACCAAAAGCCTTTGTTTTGACAGGCCGTCTCTGTCCTTCTCCTCTTGGAATCCTTTCGCTTTTTTGTGCTCAGTGCTCCTAGTGATCCTGAGGGTCTTTTTGCCTATGATGTCATACAGCAGACACACCTAGGAGAGACTTCTCCCTTCCCTGTAAAAGCTCTTGGCCCTTATTCATTTTGCTACGGCTATATGTGGCTACCCCAGCATTTAAGCACATCTACAGTGTGTACTGCTCTAAAATAGCAAGAGAAACCCTGGCTTCCCACCTATCCACCAGAAGGAGGGACCAGAACTTGTAAGAAGTGTTTCCCATCCAAAGGGCAGCCTTTGGTCCAATTGGCCACCCTCTATCTTGCTGAGGTTGCAGTACTCTCAGTGGATTTGTGAATTCCTGGTCCCCGGGGTATCTCCTTGATTGCATTAGGCCACCAAGGTACTTCTTGTGGGGACTCACATCTTCCATTGGTGAGTTAAAGTGGACCTTGACAAAGGCCCACTGCTTTTAGCATCTCGGGTCAGTCTGTCTCTTTGTTAAGACCTGAGTTAGGACAAAAACAATTCCAATAAACTGGGACACTGCCTTATAGGGTGGTGGCGAGTACAAGCTGTGGCCAAGGATCCTCTTGAGGATTCTAGGCTCCCAAGAAGCTCTTTTCTCTCTCTTTCTTGATTCTTCTCTTAAAGAAATCTACTTCTAAGGAGACTCTTGGCCAAAGGATTGAACTCAGAAACTCCCAGTCTCTTGGGAACATTTGAATCTGGAATTACCAAGAGCATAAGGACGGGGAGAGCCTCTTTCATCTCTTATGCGCAGGAAAGACTAGAGGAAGCCAAAAGGTGGTCAGAAATTAGGTTTAAGAACCTCAGGCCACTTAGACAAGTACATGCTGTTTGTGTCATACGTTGCTCTTTCTAGTCACCATATTTGGCTGTGGGTATTGAGGGAAGAGAAAGGGAAAAGGAGGGGAGAAATGAGGAGAAGGAAGTCCAAGTTAAAGTGTGCAAAGAAAGAGAGACTTTTCTAGGCATGGATTAGACAGGAATTGCTCTAGTTCCATGATCCAGATCCATGGGCTGAGTCTGGGGACGGATATACCATTGACTAGCATCCATGAGGGTAGTTGCCATCACTGGAAATCCTCAGAGAGGTTTCCTCTAACCTGTCCAAGAAAGAGAGCCTGTAAAGGCCCACAACTTGTAATCTATCAAATTAATTGGAGAAATGATGAAAACTGTTTTAATTATTTTCAGTTAACAGCATTTACTTTGTACTTCCCAGCCCCACCTCCCGATGGAAAAAGAAAAAGATAAGCCTTGTAGCAAAACAAATTTCCACTGTCTGGTTGTGTCCAAACATGTAGGTCTTATTCTGCCTATCAAATACATCGTTTCTGTCAGGAGAAGGGTTGGATTCTTCATCTGTTTCAGAAATGGTTATTATGTTGATCAAAGATTTTAAGTCTTTCAAAGTTGGAACACATACAGTTGAGCTGAGGGCTCTCCCATCAGCCCCGTTACATGAGAAAAGGACTTCATGAATCTTAAAAGTGCTGTATGGTCGTAGGGGTTGCTATATCCTGGGACCTCCGAGTTCCTCCACACTGTGAGCCTGAATTTGGGTGTGTCTCTAGACTCTTCCCCAACCACACCCCGAGATGCCAGTGATTAATGCTTCAGTTCCATTTGACTAATTAATAAAGATGAGCAAAAACTGAGGGACATTTTCCCCTCTCCCCCAACACCTGGGAGACACAGTTCTACATAGAATGGGACGCCCCAAGTTTGTGCCCAGTTGCCATGCTGGATCAGCGCCTGTCTAAACTAGAAGTGGGTTCCATCTCAAAGGTTGGGTCACAGTTCAGGACCTGGAAGCTTTACTGCTAGCCATGAGACCTAAGACGCAGTTACTTCTTTCTAACAGCAATGAATTTAGCCCGTATTTATAGGCTACATTTTGGCATTGCATGGGGAGGGCCCTCTCTTATAATTCCCTTCTCTAACCAGAAAGCAAGCAGGTAAGAGGCAGACCAAAAAAGGACTGCCTTTGGACGGTTAATGTCTCTTGAATGAAAACCATTTCTACCCCCATCGCCAATCAAAAAATCTCCTTTTAAACTTGTAGTTGGCGAACCAGACCAGTTACAGAATGTCTCCACATGCCCCAAAATTCCCATGGAGAGTGCATAGGCTGAGCACTGGTCATATGGACCAGACTTATTGGCTGGTACCTGTTACATGAATATGAACCCTTGTAATTCTGAAAATTTAAATTTATGTGAATCTTATATGGGTCCTGTTATATGAATATGAACTCTTATAATTCTAAAAATTTAAATTTATATGAATTTTATATAATTGATTGAATATTTCATTATTTTTTGTAAAATCTCTTATGATTAAGAAATAAAATCCATACCCTTTTCCAACGGGAAAAGAGTGTTTAAGATAAGTCAGGAGCAACCGTTCATCACAAAGCAAGTTAAAAATGAGAGTAAGATAGATTGTAGCTCTTTGCGTCCCTACATAAAACTGAAATGATTTATATGTTGAAAAGAACTAGTTAGTGAGTTTTTTAAATATCTATTTCTCTCTCCAGTCATTGTTCTGGGAAAATAACTACTACCTCGTTTCTGCTTATGCTGATAACGCCCAGCGGCTGATGCCTGTAAGCGACACGCTATATGGCCGAGTAGCAGATTTGCTCACTTGGTGTCGAGAAGAAAATGGCACAGGTAAGGTGATTTTGTCCTCCAAGGCGGGAGGGGGGGGGGGGGATGCTGTCATTGAGAAGCCAATCATAAGTTTGTTCCTGGAGGCCTGATTTCAAGGTCAGGAAAATCAAAGTTCAAATCTGGTCTCAAATATTTACTATGTGAACCTGAGGGAGTCGCTTAACCTGAATTTCCTCAGTTTCCTCAACTGTAAAATGGAGATAACAAAAGCACTTACTTCCCAGAATTCCACATAAGATAATAATTCTAAAGTATTTAGCATGGAATAAGTGCTACAGAAATGTTAGCTATTATTATCATTCATTTTAAAATCCCAAACTGTGACCATGAGAAATCTGTGGAGATCAGAGGATCTTGTTGCAACTATCACTAGAGCACGTGACCTTGCGCTGTTTAAAGTCACGTCATCTATAAATGGCAATAACACACCTGCTGAAAACGAGAGCCGGTGATCTTTTTGGGTCATTTCTATTGTTCTATGAAGCCATTCCCATCCGAGCGACATTCCTCTGCCCATTTCCCTAATATCCAGTATATTCCCCTCAACCAGGCTCTTTGCCTTAACTGCTTTCCCTTGTGATAAAGCAAATCAATAAATCACTTTGGATTTTCCCCTAGACTTTGATTACCAGTCCTGCCCCATAGAAAAAGACTGTGAAAATAATGCTGTGGATTCCTTCTGGAAGAGAGTCTCCTCCCAGGTAATTCGGGGTGAAACACCTAGTATTCTCTTATCATAACGGGGTAAACTGAGGCAAACAGGAGAACTAGCTTGCCAGAGCTTATCCGAGGGGGCGTTAAAAGGCAAGGCTTTCTGGCTCCAGCCCCAGTCCTCACCTGCTGTCCCACCGAACTGCCTGTTTAATTGTTTGGATCAGCTACTTAATTAACCAAAGCATTGGGAATTTCTTGGGGCCTAGGGTACTGGGAAAAATTACTGAGACACTAAGGGAGGGTACCGTGAACGGAGAAAGTTTGGGGAGCTCTGCCGGCAAGGGGACAAGCCTGGAGGACCTCTGAACTGGGAGAAGCCATTAGCAGGGACATTCCTGGCCAAAGCAAGCCAGGGAATCTTCTCCGATAATTCCAATTTACGTTTATGATCTTAGTGGTCATCGTAAGGTGGGCAGTGGGGAGCTTAAAAGCTGGAGCTCTTTATATAAAAATACACACCACACACAAACACACACACACACAAACATACACACACACCCGCAAACACAGGCTCTTGCTTCTTGTTTGCAGGGGCTCAGTTATGCCCTTCAGGGGGGTTAACACTGAAGAAATGAGGGCTCCAGCAGCTACTGAGGGCTTTCTTGGAGCATCCCCTAGGCCAGGATCTGATCAAACATGGTCAAGTGACACAATTCAGAGATGGGAGAAAAGCCAAAATACTGGTTGGAAGACGTTGCCCTGGAGCAGAAGCATCAGGAAATGAGTCACTTGGTAAAGGCAAAAACATCCCAGAGTTGCCAGTCTAGGAGGGGATTCCTCCTTTAACATCCCCCCTTCCCCAGACCAGAGAGCTTGCTCAGGTCTCTCCCGACTCTGCCGAAAGCCAGAATTAAGAATTATGGAGAGCTAAGGCTGGGATCAATGTTTCTGGCCAGGATCAGGAATGACAGCAAGCCAGATTATTTGCCAGCAAGGTAAGCAGTTGCTGCAAATTGTTTTGACGGGCCCTGCACTAGTTTTGAAGCTGTGTGCTAATTACCTGGGCCTTGTGCAGCAGGATTAAAAGGGGTTTCTCCAGTGGAGTCCCTGTGTCCTTGCCAGCTCCCACCCCTGAGCCAAACATGCATGGCGCTGCCAGGAAATGCCAGAGAAGCACTCTTAGAGTCATGAACATCAGGTCTCTGGAAACTCCCCAAGGAGCCGCAGCTTCCTTCCGGGCCCTTTGGTTCTTCTCCCTTTGCTTCCTTTGGCTCAGTGCTTCTGGCTTCCCATCCCCAACCGCAAGCCCAGTCTGCAGTCTCCTCGCATCTTTTGCCTAATTACCCTGACTATGTGATCAGCAGCTTTAGCCCCAATCAGAACCCCACCCAGGGTGCTCTCTGCTTGGTGACAGCTGGGGCCATGGGTAAGTGAACTCCTGATGATACACGGCAAAGTGGAAAGGACCTGGAAGCTCGCTTTGACTCCCACCTTCCCTTACTAGCTTTGTGACCTTGGATATGCGATTTAATTGTTGCGCCTCAGCTTTTTTATCTATAAAATTAGAGAGGTTTTTGTTCCTATCTATCCACAATCACTTATTCCTACTTTACAGAGTGCTTCAATTCCATTCAACTATGACTTATTAGATGTAGATTATTTGCCTGGGACCAGGTTAAACCCTGAAGATAGAAAGGTAGAGAAATTAGTCCTTGCCATCAATGAGCTTACGTTCTACTGGAAAAATTGTGACTATGAGGAAAACACTTTGCAAATAGCATCATATCATACGGCGGTCCAGCTGCTGCACCCCCGTGTAAGGGCAGCCCTAACCAGCTGCCTGCTAAGTGTAAGGGCCAAGTTTCAGTAACTGTCGGAATAGACAATTCCTATATGTTCTATGATTAATTAATGACTTGCATCTACCACTGTGTGTGATGGTTCATTAAAAATAACTGAAGAAACAACCCAAGCCAAAACAGGCCTAGCGAATGGGTTACTAGACTCCCAGGTTGGTCCAAAGACCCTGAACACAGTGAGACAGATTTTTATGCATTAGAAAAAATTAATCAAAAAAAATGAATTAATTGTAAGAAAACAATTAACTAGAATACAAGCCAGGACACAAAACTAGGTAATCTGATTTCTAATGGGAGGAAAGATTAAAGGGGTTTTCCAAATTGGGAATGGGGAAAAATAAGTTTGGGATAAGTTGGGAGGGAGACAAGTAGGTTTCAGGATCTTTCTTGTCTCAGAATTAAGAGATGCTGATTAATTGTATCCACCTACATTTATGAAACTATGAAATTATCCATTATTCTGTGGCTGATTTGCAGAAAAACAACAAGATCGAAAAGAATACAGGGGCAGCACAAGATGAAGTCAGTGTTCTTGAAATAGAATAGTTCTCCACATCAAACCAACTCTATTTTGTAACTGACCTTCACTTGATCTTATATTCTGTCAATAAGTATTTATTAAACATTTACTAAGTACCAGAGACCATGGTAAATGTTGGGGATACAAAAAGAAACAAAAAGTAGTCTATTTGCAAGGAGTTTATAATCTCTTTTCTAAATGTATCCACTCCACAAAATTCTGATTTCTCTTAAGTGTTATATTTAGCAGTTCTTAATTATTTGATTAAAAAAATTGTTTTCTTTCATAGTATGCACATGATAGCTCCGGGGTGATACATGTTATGTTGAATGGTTCAGAGCCATGTGGAGCGTAT
Organism: Antechinus flavipes; assembly: GCF_016432865.1. Classification (NCBI taxonomy): domain Eukaryota; kingdom Metazoa; phylum Chordata; class Mammalia; order Dasyuromorphia; family Dasyuridae; genus Antechinus; species Antechinus flavipes. Next base: position 7,448,127 of record NC_067403.1, read on the forward strand.
CCAGTAAAGGGGTAAGTGGAAAAAAAAAATTAACATTAGACCAGTATCAAAAAGTTGATAGAAAGAAAAAAATGCTGAATTGTGAACTATTACCTACAAACTAATCTAAACGTTTGCCGTGCAAATGAAAACTCTTGCAAATCCCTATAGCATAAGACCAGTAAAATATCTCAAAGAGCAGAGGACAATCCCTGTTCTAGACTGACAAAGAGTTTGGGAAACAGGGATCCTTAACTAATTGGCTCATATTCCACTTTAGCAGTGGCATTTTCATGGTGGAAAGTTTTAGGGAGTTTGGGTTTTGTATATATGGGCTAAGGTGTGTGTAAAGTGGGCAAGGTGGGGGAGCTCCTGGATTTAGAATAAAAAAGTGCACTCTGTATTTCCTGCTATCTTGCTGCATTGGCTCAGGGAGAGGTGGAGGTGATCCTAGGCTTTCTGTACCTGGGCCGGTGAAGGGCAAGCTCTGACAGGTCTAGCGGAGAAAGTCAGTTTTTGGAAGTATTGAAGTTAAGAAGCCCAGCTGGTAGATTTGGCAACAAATTAGAGCACTGGGACTTGCCAAATGTATAGTATTCAAAGTATGATGTGCAGGTTATGGGAGTATCCACTCGAAAAAGTCCTTCTTCAGTCCCTCAGTGTGGTGCTGAAGTGGCCCTCCTTGGAGATTATACCCAGGGCTTGGGGAAGCTGGCAGGCTGCAACAAGTTGTAGAGACTTTGAGGATTGTACTGGCAGCCAGCCTTGCTGAGCATGGGAAGGTTAATCCCCAACTAGGTCAGCCCCTTGATGATGAATGGCCATGGCAACCCATACAACAAAGCAAAATACAAAATGGCTGAGGTGCTCTTCAGTGAATGTGGGGGAGGGTGCTAGAAGTCACACCATTCTGAAATCATCTGTAAACATAGATTCCATTAAATTCTGATGGAAATTTTATAGGCACAAATATAAAATCATAATTGAGATTTCAAAAATCAGTAAAATCAGCATAATTTGGAGATACTATTACTTATGTGAGTCATAGAATCGTAGAAGATTTTAAAAAAGTGAACTTCAAATTACTTTAATAAGAATACCATGCTCAGCACAAGGGAGGTGATTGATTTAACTTTATGCTGCATTGGTTAGGCTTGAAAGTCTAATTAATTTTTGAGTGTTTATTTTTAAGGGGTATTAATAACTGGAGCAAGTCCCAAGGAGAAATGCCAAAAATATTTTAGGGACTATAAAACAATAAGAATTAATTGTAGCAACTGGAAGACTGAATAAGAAAATTTAGTATGCATAGGAGTATGATCTTAAAATAATCAGAAAGATTTATTTGGAAAAGGGATTTGAAATATTAAAACAAAATAGTCAAGGCAACAAGCATTTATTAAAGTCTTTCTATATTCTAGATATTCTGCTAATACATTTTTATTTGTACATTCTGAATTTATACATTTTATTTATATATTCTGAATAGTTAGTTTGAATAGCCGGAGTTAGGATCATATAAGATCATTAAGTGAAGGTTATCATGAAGGTTATCAAGGACACAGATGTTGTCTAAGTTTAAAGAAGGATTTTCTAAAAATTAGAGCTGTAAAAAAATGGGATGGATTGACATTTTAGATAGTGACCTCTCTATCCCTGGAATTAGCTAACATTTTTTTAAATTATAGTAAGACTTCACTTAAAAATGTAAAAACTTTTCTTAGCTCATTGTAGAAGTAATCCATCTATCTGGCAAGGGGTTAGACTAGATAATCTCTCAGTTCCCCTCTGTTATGAGAATTTTTGTTTTCCTTTTATTAATTTTTCTGGTCTCAGGACCATTTCCCCTGAAACTTTTGGCTAACTATAAACCTGTCTTCTGTTGATATTAGCCTTATCTGACCAAAATGTAATTAAATTTACTCAGCTTAAAAAGTCCAAGGTCTACCATTTCTCCTAGGGTCATTTCTATCCATTCTGATCTATATCTTGCCACTGGACCCAGAAGGCTCTGGAGGAGAAAGTGAGCTGGTAACCTTGCCCAGCCCTCCCTCAAATCCCATTCACTTGCACGTCATGACATCACTTCCCTGATGTCATGGTCCTCTTTGAAAATGAAGGGCAAATATGAATTAAGAAAACCAATGAGAGGATAAAGAGAATATACTATCTTTTTTTTTTTTAATGACTTTTATTGACAGAACCCATGCCAGGGTAATTTTTTACAGCATTATCCCTTGCACTCACTTCTGATTTTTCCCCTCCCTCCCTCCACCCCCTCCCCCAGATGGCAAGCATTCCTTTACATGTTGAATAGGTTACAGTGTATCCTAGATACAATACATATTTGCAGAACCGAACAGTTTTCTTGTTGCATAGGGAGAATTGGATTCAGAAGGTATAAATAACCTGGGAAGAAAAACAAAAATGCAAGCAGTTTATATTCATTTCCCAGTGTTCTTTTTTTGGGTGTAGCTGCTTCTGTCCATCCTTGATCAATTGAAACCGAATTAGCTTCCTTTATCGAAGAGATCCACTTCCATCAGAATACATCCTCAAACAGTATCATTGTTGAGGTCTATAATGATCTCCTGGTTCTGCTCATTTCACTCAGCATCAGTTCATGTAAGTCTCTCCAGTCCTCTCTGTATTCATCCTGCTGGTCATTCCTTACAGAACAATAATATTCCATAATATTCATATACCACAATTTACTCAACCATTCTCCAACTGATGGGCATCCATTCATTTTCCAGCTTCTAACCACTACAAACAGGGCTGCCACAAACATTCTGACACATACAGGTCCCTTTCCTTTCTTTAGTATCTCTTTGGGGTATAAGCCCAGTAGAAACACTGCTGGATCAAAGGGTATGCACAGTTTGATAACCATTTGAGCATAGTTCCAAATTGCTCTCCAGAATGGCTGGATGTGTTCATAATTCCACCAACAATGTATCCGTATCCCTGTTTTCCCACATCCCCTCCAATGTCTTTCCCTGTCATTCTAGCCAATCTGACAGGTGTGTAGTGGTATCTCAGAGTTATCTTAATCTGCATTTCTCTGATTAATAATGATTTGGAGCATATTTTCATATGTCTATAAATAATTTCAATTTCTTCATCTGAGAATTGTCTGTTCATATCCTTTGACCATTTATCAATTGGAGAATGGTTTGATTTCTTATAAATTAGAGTCAATTCTTTATATATTTTGGAAATGAGCCTTTATCAGAACCTTTGACTGTAAAAATGTTTTCCCAGTTTATTGTTTCCCTTCTAATCTTGTCTGCATTAGTTTTGTTTGTACAAAAACTTTTCAATTTGATATAATCAAAATTTTCTATGTTGTGGTCAATAGTGATCTCTAGTTCTTCTTTGGTCATAAATTCCTCCCTCTTCCACAGGTCTGTGAGGTAAATTATCCTATGCTCTTCCAATTTATTTATCATCTCATTCTTTATGCCTAGGTCATGAACCCATTTTGACCTTATCTTGGTGTACGGTGTTAAGTGTGGGTCAATGCCTAGTTTCTGCCATACTCATTTCCAATTTTCCCAGCAATTTTTGTCAAATAATGCGTTCTTATCCCAAAAACTGGGGTCTTTGGGTTTGTCAAACACTATATTATTAAAGTTATTGGCTGTTTTGTCCTTTGAACCTAACCTATTCCTTTGATCAACTAGTCTATTTCTTAGCCAATACCAGATGGTTTTAGTAACTGCTGCTATATAATATAATTTTAGATCTGGTACAGCTAGGCCACCTTCATTTGATTTTTTTTTTCATTAATGCCCTTGAAATTCTTGACCTTTTGTTTTTCCATATGAACTTTGTTGTTATTTTTTCTAGTTCATCAAAGTAGTTTTTTGGGAGTCTGATTGGTATAGCGCTAAATAAATAGATTAATTTAGGTAGTATTGTCATCTTTATTATGTTTGCTCGCCCAATCCAAGAGCATTTAATATTTTTCCAGTTGGTTAGATCAGACTTAATTTGTGTGGAAAGTGTTTTGTAGTTTTGCTCATAAATTTTCTGATTTTCCCTTGGCAGATAGATTCCTAAATATTTTATACAATCAGTAGTTACTTTAAATGGAATTTCTTTTTGTAACTCTAACTGTTGGGTTTTGTTGGTGATATATAAGAATGCTGATGACTTATGTGGGTTTATTTTGTATCCTGCAACTTTGCTGAAGGTGTGGATTGTTTCTAATAACTTTTTAGTAGAGTCTCTGGGGTTCTCTAAGTATACCATCATATCATCAGTGAAGACTGATAATTTGGTTTCTTCATTGCCTATTCTTATTCCTTTAATTTCTTTCTCAACTCTTATTGCCAAAGCTAGCATTTCTAATACAATATTAAATAGTAATGGTGATAGTGGGCAACCTTGTTTCACTCCTAATCTTATTGGGAATGGTTGCAGTTTGTCCCCGTTACATATGATGCTTACTGCTGGTTTTAAATAGATGCTGCTGATTATTTTAAGGAAAAGTCCATTTATTCCTATACTCTCAAGAATTTTTAATAGGAATGGATGTTGGATTTTATCAAATGCTTTTTCTGCATCTATTGAGATGATCATATGGTTTTTGTTAATTTGATTATTAATATGGCCAATTATACTGATAGTTTTCCTAATATTCAACCAGCCCTGCATTCCTGGTATAAATCCTACTTGATTGTGGTCTATTATCCTGGGGATAATTTTCTGTAGTCTTTTTGCTAATATCTTATTTAAAATTTTAGCATCAATATTCATTATGGAGCTTGGTCTATAATTTTCTTTCTCTGTTTTCAACCTACCTGGTTTAGGTATCAGTACCATGTCTGTGTCATAAAAGGAATTTGGTAGGATTTCTTTAGGGAATATACTATCTTTAAAACCTCCCAAAAATGTTTTATTTGTGGAAGAATTTCCCTGACACTAAACTTTTTAAAAATTATTTTTTTTATTTAAAACTAAATGCAAAATAAGAAAGAACGAAAGAGAAAAAAAGAGACAGAAAGGGAATATTTTAAGAAATCAAAACAAAACATTATCATGTGCCCAGAAGAACATCAGGGAGTATTCAAAATATGTAACAATGAATTTCCATTTCAAGGAAGCAAAAATAATAATATATTCATAACTGCCCGTTTTTTCTTTGCTTTCTTATAAGTTATTCTTTTGTTCTCTGCTGTGTACTTTTTACTTTATTATTTTTTTTTCACCTTTCATCTCCCCCAAGTAGGCTACGATTAAGCATGGGTATATTTATACATAATACATATACATATATACATACCCACACATATAAACTCACCACACACACACACACACACACATACATACATACATACATATATATATATATATATATATATATATATATATGTAGATATGCACCTAAAACAATATTATTATGGCTGAGATATAATGTAGATTTTTCTCTTAATTGAATCTTTAAGTTTGACTTTTCCTAAGATCAATGATTATTAGCCCTACCTTTTTAATGAACTCTATTTCTGATCCAGCATTAATATATATTTCTAATGTCCTATCACTGCCAATTCTATTTTAATTCTATTCCTTAACTTGCTTTGCTAATACTTAGCCACCCTCTCCACCCCCCAATCCATGGATGGCTCCCTTATCTTCTTCCTCCACCTTTTCTCTCTCTCTTTATCCCATTCTTATTCTTCTACAGATTTTATCTGCCTCCCTTCTCTGCCCCACCTTATCCTATGCCATTCTTTTAGCTCATGATGACTTCTTTAAAATATCTTGTAGTTTTGTAAGCATAAGATATGGCAAACTCATTGTTTAATCTGCAGTCTTAGTTTACCTATAGAGCTAGTCTGTTTCCAAAGGGGATGTATATGACTTTGCTTAACTGAGTTTGCTCAATGTTTTGACACGGAAGGAAACATGAGTTTATGAAATTAAAAAACAAAACAAAACCACAACATAAACTTTTATAGCCTAAAAGAATGTATGAGATTGCAAGGTCTTAAAAATTAGTTCTCTCTCTCTGATATAATTTTCTCTATAAAAACTTGTCAGAAAAGCCTAATCTCTATTTAGAGATTATTTTTCTATTCTTCTTAACTTGTGATTAAATATAATAAAATTTAGATTTTTACTTGGTTAATATCTGTATTGTGGTAGGTATATTTCAGCAATACTTAACCTACCACGTGAACTTAAAAAGAAAACATTTCTTTCATAACACTTTTTAAAATGATATTTATAATTCAAATTATGGCGATTTTGCAGTTTAAATATGGAAAACAATTAAAGTTCTTTCATTTTAAAAATATGTTTAAAATAATATTGTTCAGCATTGTTGAGAGATTTTCAGATTCCATTAAAAGCATGTTAAAATTAACTGGCTTTAAATAATAAGCTTCAAGCTTTTGCTAAGACTATGGTAATTGTTTTCTAATCAAGAGAACATGGAATAGGAACACTTTTTTAAAAAAAGCAAAGTATATTAATTTAAGAACTTGGGGGGAAATAGTATGTAAATGAGTTGATAGAAAAAGATGCTTTGAGAATTTAGGATTTTCTTTCTTTAGTTTTTTTGCAGACTATGAAATCCCCTACTTCCAAAAAGATAAAGTCACACGATTTGAGATCTGGATTATGCATGAAATTGGAGGACCATATTTGTAAGTTAAGACTTTATTTATTCAAAGTGAATAATTATTTAAAAACTAAGTGTACATAGCTGGTAAACAAACTATTTAAAAATCATCAGAAAAAATTCATTCCATCTCTAAGTTGGCAGGTCACCCAAGTTTTTAGTCAAATATTGGACAAATAAAACCAAGGACCTTGGTCTCTGGGAAGGCAGAGGTATAAAGATAATGTGATATAATTAAAAGAGCTCTGAAATTGGAATCTAAGAAACTGATTGGCTCTTCTACTTACTATCAATGTGATCTTGGGCAAATTCTTCCTTTATGTCATTTTCTTTCCTAATTAAAAGACATATATAATTTTTAGAATTCTCTCTGCAGTGCACTTTCACGAGAGAGAAAATGAATGTGTTATTCCACATGAATTCATTCAGGTTTAAAGGATAATGATTTTAGAACTAGGATTAACCTTAGAATTCTGGTGCATTTCTTTCATTCTATGGAAAAGAAAATTGAGATCCACTGAGTTATCCAAAATGACACAGAACCTGGATTGCAACTCAGATTTTGCTCCCAGTAGATCCAATCCTTTTCTTACTCCAGGATGGAGTGCTGTGATGTCTCACCTCTTGCTATGTTTTATACTTGGGGAGACAATCCATTTCCCTACAAGAAGCTCATTTGCCTATTCAGCACATTTATTGTTTACTTACTTCCCTGCTTTTTCTTAAAGCTTATTTTAGACTCTCAATGTTCAGATGTAAAAAAAAAAAATTACATCTGTTTAACTCACTTTCAGGCAACTATCAGCAAAAATGAATTTATTGTTACTTTGACAAATAATAATATCTGTCAGAACAAAATATACAAAATCAGAATAGAGAATCTTAATGGAGTGACTCATTTAATACAGAGTTGGCTAAAAATCAGTAAAGAGGTATCAGAGTATGGAAGACAGAGTACTGGATTTACCTAAGAAAGGGAAAAGGACCCACATGTACAAAAATATTTGTAGCAGTTCTTTTTGTGGTGGCAAGAATTGGAAAATGAGTAGATGCCCATCAATTGGGGAATGACTGAATAAGTCATAGTATATGAAAATTTTGGAATATTATTGTTCTATAATAAATGATGATTTATTAGACTGATTTTAGAAAGACCTGGAAAGATTTACAGAACTGTGTGGATGACACAGTAACAGTATGCTGATCAACTATGACAGACTTGGTTCTTCTTGGTGGTTCAGTGATCCAGTGACCCAAAGCAATCCCAATAGATGGAAAACATCATCTCAATACAGAGAGAAAACTATGGAGACTGAATGTAAATCAACACATGCTATGTTTACTTTTTTCTTCTGTTTTTTTTTTTCCCTCATGTTTCCCCTTTTGTTTTGATTTTTCTCTCCCAACATGATATATGAGGAAATATATATAAAAAACCAAATGTACATGTATAACAAAAAAAAAAAGTTTTTATATGTAACTGGGGAAAGTAATTGTTTTTGAAAGGAAAAAAAGTACTGAGAATCAGAAATCCTTCAATGAGTTTATATGGAGGAGGAGAAGTGCAAGCAAGTTTGTAACATTGTTTGCCTGTCAAGAATCTGTTTGCTTTTTTTTTTTTTTTTTTAATAGTGTTTAATTCTTATCCAAATACATATAAAGGAAGTCTTCAACATTCATTTTTGTAAGACTTTGTTTTCCTAAATTTTTTCCCTCCCTCCCTAACCTTCCCCCTCCCCAAGACAGTAAGCAATGTGATATAAGAACAACCCTCTTTTTTAAAGCCCTTTCCAAATGCATGACTCTGCTAAGTGCTGGGTGACAAACATTTCTCAGTTTTCAGTGTTCCCAATCTTAATAGGTATTGAGAAGATTCTCTTTATTATTACCTCAATGACTCTGCCTCAGTCTGTTCTCCTTCCAAAATTACCTAGCATGAGAGAAAAACCCTTCCCTAAAGATAACTCCCCAGGATCTGCTATAAGTTTGGGTGGTTTTAGTTGCCTCCAATAATGCACGGATCTTTCTTATAGATAATTATGTCCAATGGCCACCTTGAATCACAAATCTATAAGAAACATGTAACTTTTAATAGAAGCATGTTTGTCATATATATACATATATAAAAGTATTTTAATATAATTACTTTTCTTTATAGTCCTATGTTTTTTATTGTATGTATATTTAAAAATATTATTCTGAGAAGGGTCTTTAGATTTTCTTGTATTACCAAAGAGGGCCCAAGGCAAAAACTGATTTAGCCAGTTTCCTATCAGCCAGAGTGGGGAAACTATTGATCACTATAATTTATGCTAATGAATTATTCTAAGATAGTTGTATAATCAAGTTTGTTCAATCGTCAAGAGAAGGTACTTAATAATTGAAATTTTATTTTATAGAGAATCCTGTGGAGAAGGCAGTGTGAAAATACTGGAAAACAGGCTGAAAAACATGGAGTATAAATATGAATGCATTAATAATTACAGGTGAGTGGATTCTGATTAGTGAATATTTATAGGGATATTCATATCCTATCCAAGGTTATATTAGCTAATTGATAAGGTAATATTGCTAATTACCAAAGTAATGGTCCTTGATGGCTTGTTACTGGGTGGGGAAGACAATATTCCATAGTCCAAGAACTTTTGCTGTTGAAGGGGATATTTCTCTCGTCACTCCTCCCTCTCTTCTACTCCATCTACTTACTCCCCCCTTCCTGTAAACATTGTCTATGGTTCCTAGTGCAAGTTATCTACTAACTACTGGCATTATATCATTAATAAGGGAGGAAGTAGGAATCAGAGAACACCAAGATACTAGAGTTGAATGAGTAACTTGGAGGCAGGAAAACCTGAATTTGAATCTTCCCTTAAATACTTATTAGTTGTATGAACTCAAACAAGTCACTTCTTGATTTCCTTATGTGTAAAATGGTGATAATAATAGCACTCACAGACTTGTTTATGATTATGTTCTTGCCATGAAGCCTTCCCTGAGTAGTCTGAGCCAGACATTTTCCCTTTGCTAAACCATTTCCCTTAGTACTCTACAGTTTTACATTTAATTGGTTTATATTTTAGATTTATGTATATTCTGAGTATTTTATGTGTATTACCCTTAATTAGGTAAGGAGGCCCTTGATAATCAAGAGTGTTTCACAACATTTTCTTTGTATCTCCATAAGACACAGAGTAGTATACAGCATCTCTCCATAACAAAATGGGATAAAGGCATTTAGATATGAAAGAGACTTTGATGATCTTTAGTCATTCTCAATTCTGTCTGACTCTGTGAAATCTTGGGATTTTGTTGGCAAAGATCTTGGAGTAGTTTTGTCATTTCCTTCCCTAGTTCATTTTATGGATGAGGAAACTGAGACAAACAGGATTGAGTGACTTGACCAGGGACACATAGCTAGTGTTTGGGCCTGGGTTTGAACTCAGGTATTCCTGATTCCATCTCTGGCTCTGTATTCACTGCACCACTTATGTACCCTAAAAAGAGACCTTAAAGATCATCTAATTCATTATCTTTGTGTCCATGAATTAAATTTTTTTTTTGATAGTTGTATTTCAGGGTGAAAAAAGGATGCCCATTATCACCACTATTATTCAATATTATACTAGAAATGTTGGAGTACCCAGTGAGGAGAGAAAACTATCACTCTTTGCAGATGAGAGAATGATATACTTAGAGGATCAATCAAAAATCAGCTTTAGTAGAGTTGCAGGATACAAAATAAATCCACATAAATCGTTAGTACTTCTATATGTCAATAACAAAGCCCAGCAGCAAGGGATAGAGAAATTCCATTTAAAATAACTGTAGACAAAATAAAATATCTGGGTGTCTATTTGTCAGGACAAACCCAGGAACTATAAGAGCACAATTACTTTATTTTATTTTATTTAAATTTTATTAAAGCTTTTTATTTACAAAACATGCATGGGTAATTTTTCAACATTGACCTTTGCAAAGCCTTCTGTTTCAAAGTATCCCTTCCTTTCCCCCACTCCTTCCCCTAGATGACAGGTAATCCAATACGTATTAAATATGGTAAAATATACATTAAATCCAATATATGTATACATATTTATACAGTTATCTTGCTTCACAAGAAAAATTGGATCAAGAAGGAAAAAAAAAAAAAACCTGAGAAAGAAAACAAAATGCAATCAAACAACAATAGAAAGAGTAAAAATGCTATGTTGTGATCCACACTCAGTTCCCACAGTCCTCTCTCTGGGTGTAAATGGCTCTTTTCATCACTGAACAATTGGAATTGGTTTGAATTATCTCATTGTTAAAGAGAGCCACGTATGAACACAGTTACAAAACACTTTCCACATAAAGTCAGATCTAAAGAATTAGGAAAAAAACAAAAATGGCTTTGTTGTCTGCCATATCAAACTAACAAAAATTGTTTTATAGAGCTAGGAAAAATAGTAACAAAATTCATCGGGAAAAAGAAAAGGTCAAGAATATCAGGGGAATTAATGGGGGGTAAAAAAGCAAAGAAAGATGGCATAGTAGTGCCAGATCTAAAACTCTATTATAAAAGCAACAATCATCAAAACCATCTACTGGCTAAGAAATAGAGGGGTGGATCAGAGGAGTAGGTTAAATACACATGACACAATAATCAGTGACTAAAGTAATCTATTGTTTGATAAACCCAAAGACTAGCTTCTGGCAGAAAAACTCATTATTTGATAATTGTATTTCAACATTATCTTTGTAATCCTATGCGTTGTATTGTAATTTTATTTTTTTTCCTGTTTACAATTTTATTTATGTAGGAATTTTTATTGTATTGTGAATTTAAAACTATTATTCTGATAAGGGTTCATACATTTCACCAGTCTGCCATGACCAAAAACAAATTTAACATCCTTTGATCTCTTGCAATTCTATCAGTAGACAGAGAAAAAGATCAAGGCACAGAAAGAAGTTACCAAAGTCACATGAGTCATCTAAGCTTGTGACTCGAATTCTAGGGCAGTTTTTATCAGTTTACTAATCAGGGGGTAACTGATAAATTGCTGCTTTTGACATTATAATCTTGCTGCTGATACTTAATGTGTAACCTTAAGTAAGTCACTTAAGATTCAGGTTTCCTGTTCTGTAAAATGGGAATAATAACCCTTCCCTCAAAAAGAGCCTCCTAGTAAGGATCAAATAGATAATGAACATATGGATTGTAGGCAGTGCCAAGGACCAGACTCTGGTGTCTGTATCCCACCACCCTTTCCACATCTTTCTTCAGGGTGATAAACCAATGAGACCTTTGTTCCTGCGAAGGGTGCGATGATCCACTCCCCTATGGCTTCCCTCAGTGTACTTGCTCTTCTGAGTTGCGAGTTCAGCCAAAGCTCTTTTTTCATCACTAGCTTTCTTTGCACACTCATACCTGTGTTTCCATCCCATTTATTCATTATGCCTTCTGGAATTTCTGTTCTATTTTTTTTTAAAAAGCTGCTCTTTATATTGGACCTGTGCTTTTGATTCAGAAATTATTTTGTATATGTTTGTATGCAAATGTACTTGTATTAATCATGATAATGGCTGCCATTTACATAGGGCTTTGAATGTTAAATCGTTTTTTTATCCTCACAACAGCATTGTAAAGAAAAGTGCTATTATCATTCTCCATATTACAGATAAGGAAACTGAGAAGTAGTTAAGTACTTTGTTCAGTCTCATAGCTAGTAAGAATCTGAGGCAAAATTTGAATTCAGATCTCCCGAATTTCTGTCCCATCCCTTTTCCAATAGGTCACTTAACTATGTCGGTGTTACTTTCTTTCATTAAAATATACATTCTATAATGGTGAAGACAATTTCATTTTGTCTTTATAGCCATAGTATCTGACACAAAATACCCATTTAAGAAATGCCTGTTGCTAAAATGCTTTGTGAACTTTTTTTAAAGTTAAAATTTTTTTCTGGTTATAATGTATAATAACTTTTCTTAATACACATCTTTTTATGAATGTGCTTGAAAATGAGATGAGTTAGCTATTACTAATACTTTTAAGCTGCTTTTTCCCCTTTAAACTGTTATTTGTACTTTGCAAACCTTAACATGCCATAGAAATTCTAGCCATTCCCTCTAAAACCTAGTGATGAAAAACAAAGTAGTAATGACTGACAAACACATTCAGCTTAAGGAGAAGATTTTTTTCCTCCTTGTACTTAATAGTATCCTCCCCCCCCCCCCCCCATTACATATAAAGATAGTTTTCAACATTCATATTTTAAAGATTTTGAGTTCTAAGTTTTTCTTTCCTCCCCTCTCTCTATCTCCCTCCTGTCCTCCCAAGAAAGCAAGCAGTCTGGTATAGGTTAAATATGTATAATCATGTCAAACCTATTTCCATATTAGTCATGTTATGAAAGAAAAATCAGAACAAAAGGAAAAATAATCATGAGAAAAAAAACAATAAAAAAGATGAAAATATATGCTTCAATCTGCATTCAGACTCCGTAGTTCTTTCTCTGGATATGGATAGCATTTTCATTTTCATTTCAATTCTTTTGGAATTGTCTTGGATCATCATATTGCTCAAAAGAACTAAACCAATCGTAATTGATTATTGCACAGTTACTGTTGAGGTCTAGATTTGGGGTACCTAAATGAAATTAGGTTTAGTTAAGGTCTAGTGGCAGGTTTGGGGTACAGGGAGTCAAGCAAAGCTCCCCTGTAACCCCTTGGATTCGGCGGAAGGATACGGTGGTAAATGGCATCTAGTAGCGGTGGGAGTTCCCAATGAAAGCATTTATTGACCTGGAGGATACAAGAGGTTTATTATTAGGTGAAGATAGAGATAAGGAGGGCACTGGACAAAGGATGCAGTGGACAGAGGGTCCTCACATGGCTACCATGTTTGGAATCTTTGCAAAGAGGGGTTCCCAGCCGTGGTGGCCTTTTTATAATAAGAGACTTAGCTCGAGGGCTTTGGGGTGTAGCCCCAAAGTTGGCTCAGATCTGGGTGGGGCTGGGACAGGTCCAGATCTTCTATTGGAATTCAAAGGGACCAGAATTTGTGAGTTAAAGGGTAATTTATATTATTAACTAGGAGAGGATGGGAATCTAGAAAGGAATCTTTCCCACATCATTACCATGTACAATGTTCTCCTGGTCCTGCTTACTTCACTTGATATCAATTCATGTAAGTCTTTAGAAGTTTTTCTGAAATCTGCCTGTTCCTCATTTCTTACAAAATAACAGTATTCTATTACATTCAGATATCACAACTTGTTCAGCCATTTCCAATTCATGGGCATCCCCTCAATGTCTGATTCTTTGCTACTATAATGCTACAAACATTTTTGCACATATAAGAAAGGACATATTTCCCCTTGATAAACAAAAATAAGTATCACCCTTAAAAAACAAAACAAAACAATCCAAAGTGTACCAGTCATTTTCTGTTAAGGCTCTGAGAACTCTCCTACTTTTCTGCCTTGGGTGTAATAGTGGAATACTACATTATTTGATGACTTTGCCACACATCTAGACAAGGGTTAAGTACCATTTTTAGAATGGTAGGGTGGAGTCGGGTCTTGAAACCACAGCACAGGGGAACTCTTGGGCATTCTTAGCTCAGAAGAGATTAAGACAGGAAGATATATGTGAGAGGTACCCCTAAATATCTGAAAGGTTTTCATAGAAAAGAAGCATATGATTTATTCATATAATTTTCATTGTAGGTTTTGTAGTTTTTTCATTGTAGTTTTAATGGACAGCACTAGAATAAAAGCATGATGAGTGTGCTGGTAAATGTTTAACTGGTCGCCCCTTTCCCCAAATCTATGAATGACATACTTTAAAGCTTAATTTGTGTTATTAAAATTTTCTCCATCATTTCATTGTGTCTAGACATTCAGCAAAGCAATAAATCAACCCCCTAATTTGTGGGGTTTGCTGATTTCTGAGCGGTAAATGTGCATCTTGAAAATTTAGCAGGGGAAGAGCTGTCTCAGACATGTTCAGACAGTAGGTAGAAGTTCCAAGGAGCTTTCTAATGGGTGGAACTGTCTGAAAAGGTGATGGGCACAGGCTGAGGCCGGTTGGAGCCTGGAAGGATTCAGGAGAAAGCTGGTACATTCAGCATGACTCACAGAATTCATGCTTCAGGCAGACGGTGGTTCTTAGCATTTCCAAGACCAAGTCCTGCTCTGAGGTTCTGTGGTTTTCTGAGGCCCCCAGGTGGTCACTTTGCAAACCTTAACATGCTATGGGACTGTTGGGGACTGCAGAAAAAACTCGCATCTTAAAAAGAAAGGTAGTCTGCTGCCGCCAGGAGGAGGTTACATTCAAGACACAAATAGAAGCTTTATTATTATTATTTTTAAAAATACTTAAACATTAAAAAATAATTAAATCCCCAATTCTCTCTCTCTCCACCTTCCCCCACTCACTGAGAAGGCAAGCAACATGACAGCAATTATACAAGTGAAATAAGGCAAAACATATCCATATTAGCTTTGTTGGAAAAAAAAAAGGCAAGAAAAGTAGACAGTAGGAAAAAATTCTGCCTCAGTTTGCACAGAGTCCATCAGTTCTCTGGAGATGGTAGCATTTTTTATTACAAGTCCTTGGAATTCTTTTGGATTATTGTGAAATAGAAACTTTAAATAAAATTAGAATGATTTCTTCTTACAGATCTGTGAAGCTCCTACAATGTCTGGACCATACAGTCCACTCTGACTGTGTCTTTAGTTCGTAAGTATCATTGGACCCCCTAACATGTGCCATATCTACCTAGAAAAGCTCTAAGTGGGAGTTTATACAGTATTTTGCCTGATGAAATGGGAAGAGCAGTGACCTTGGGTCAGGAGACCTGGGAGGGAATTCCACCTCTGATCTTTACTGGATGTGTGATGGTGACTAACTCCTTTCAACTCTCTGGATCTTAGTATCTTCAGTTATAAAATGGGGACAATGATGCTTGTAATTATATATATATATATATGTGTGTGTGTGTGTGTGTGTGTGTGTCTGCATTTATTTGTTTTCTGACTTCCTGATCTCATTTGAGATTTTCTTGGCAAAGATACTAGAGTTGTTGCCATTTCTTTCTCCAATTTATTTTACTGATGAGAAAACTGAAGCACATAGGGTTAAGTGACTTGCCCCAAGTCCCACAGCCAATAAGTGTCTGAGACTGCATTTGAACTCAAGAAAATGAATCTACCTGACTCCAGACCCAGCACCCTATTCACGATGGCATTCCTCTAGTATCCATTTTGTTATTATTATTCAGTTGTTTCAATCAGGTCTGACTACTTAGTGACACTTTTTGGAGTTTTCTTGGCAATTTAAAAAATACATATATAGACACATATAAATACTATATATACATAGTATATACACACAAATATATACATATAGCAGTATATTGCATACATACATGTTATGTGTGCACATACACACGTGCATACAAACATGTGCCTAGATATAAAGTGTCTTGAAAAAAACTTAAATATCAGCTATTTTTTAAAATTGAAGCAAGACTTGGATCCATTTTTTTCACATTTCCTTAAAAATAGTAATACTTGCAACAACAAAGCACAAGCATGGTGCTCTGGACCTAATGCTGGATTCAGAATCCAGAGACTTGAGTTTAAATGGTAGATCTCCTTATCATCTGGGAGCCTTTGGGCAAGTCAGCTTCTCGGGGCCTCAGTTTCCATATCTATAAAACAAAGCAGCTAGACCAGATCATCCCCCAAATTTCTTCTAATGCTCGCCTTCTGATCTATGTGTGGTGTTCAATGTTGTATCTTTCTCCCACTAGTGAAGGAAATGAAGGAACAAAGATTAAAACAGCTTCACAGAAGCTTCATGGGATGTTCACTACTCACCTGACCTGTCATTTTGTATCTTCAGTGGCCTCATCTATAAAATGGGCTAGGCTCAATGACCTTTGAAGTACCTTCCAGTTCTAAATCTCTGATCCTGTCACATGATACATTAAAATCTTAAAAATGACAACACACATCTTGATTTACTAAGATGAGTTCCTTTTATGAAAGAATTATTCTCTTCAAGAAAAGATTTTCCAAATTTCATTTTAAATTGGATCATTTAAATCGAGAAAGTTAAGATAACAAAATTGTGGTTTTGGGAGAAAGAAGAAAATCAAAGAAAAGATAGAATCATTGCTTGGGTGAAACCCACATGACGATGATTCAAAAGAACTGGAGGCAGTAACTTAACTTCCATGGAGCGAAATACAATACCTGTGTTATATAAAGCAAAGTAATCCAGTGTTTATTGCATATTTATTGCAGAAGTGGGAAGACAAGTGAAAGTTAAGGGTGAACTCTGCATGGCACCCTGGATCCCAACACCAGGCATTTCCAGAGCCAGGGTCAGGCCAGCTCAAACAGAAGTGTTCCACGGCAGCCTTGGATCCCTCAGCTAATAGATTTCTTCTTGTGCTTTAAAGATCCAAGGTCCAAACCTGTCCAGCTGGTCAGCCTTGCTCTGCAATGGGAATAGAGGCATGGGCTTTTTCCTAAACTACCTGATTCAGGACTTTCTTTCTTTTTGTATTGTCAGAGCAGCAGAGTCCTGCTGGTCAGCCTTGTCCTGCAATGGGAATAGAGGCATGGGCTTTTTTCTAACCTACCTGATTCATGACTTTCCTTCTTTTTGTATTTTCAGAGCAGCAGAGTCCATACAACAAAGATTCCTCCCTCTTTTTGGAAGAAAATGGGACCCCATCCTTCTAGTTTTTCTATTTGTGTCATTGGCTTCAGGAATCCATCTTTAACTTCTTAATGAAATCAGAGACTTTCTGAGAGTGATCCACTCCTAAAAGAAGACCTCATGCCTGGATTGGGTCCTTTGCCCAAAAAATTGCTTTCCTTTTCACATAAGATAGTGAATTATCAGGATTGACAATAGCCTATAGCATTGTATTACTCCTTCCCTATCCAACTGTCTACTCTCTAAATTATGGAGGTTTTAGCTGCCTAAATTAGTATCGATGAATTTTGTATATTTTTTGGACTTTTTACTTTTTCAAATGAATTTGTTATTTTTCTAGCTCTATAAAATAATCTTGTGGTAGATTGATTGGTATGGCATTGAAAAAGTAAATTCACTTGGATAGTATTATAATTTTTATTATATTGGCTTGACCTAGGCATGAACAATAAATATTGCCTCCAGTTGTTAAGCTCTGTCTGTATTTGTGTAAAGAGTGTTGTAGTTGCCTATGCCTATAATTCTTAGGCATAACTTGGCAGGTGGATTCCCAAGGATTTTATACTTTTTGTAGCTATTTAAAATGGAATTTCTTTTTCTGTCTTTTCCTATTGGATTTTATTGGAAAAATACAGAAAACCTATTAATTTATGAGTGTTTCTTTTATATTCTGCAAACTTATCACAGTTGCCAATTGTTTCTATTTGTCTTTTTTTTTTTTTAATTTCATTTTCCAGAGTTCTCTAGGTCAGCCATTATATCCCAATTTAAATTAAAAACAAAAAAGATGGACGAAAGAAGAAAGCTAAAGCAGGTAACCCAGAATGACCTGAGACTGGTCCAGAAAGTAAAGGATAACAAAAATGTGGTTTTGGGGAAAAGAAGAATATCAAAGAAAGAATAGAATCACTGCTTAGCTTAGAACCCATAGAGCAATGATTCAAGAGAAATGAAGGCAGGGACTTACCCTTGTATGGAATGAACCGATCCAACTTCTTAAGATAATCCTTCCACACACTCCTACCTTGTTGGGTAGAAGAACCAGGAAGAAATGGCAAGTGACAGAATGGGAGATGGTAATTGAAGGACATGCTAACCTGGAGGAGAGGCTGGGAAAGATAACATTCAGAGACTATCTGCTGAGATTGAAGACTAATCTAGAGGAGACCTGTATGTTGCTGACCACAGTAAGTAAGGAAGAGCATAGTAAATGTTCTTCTCCTTATTTCAGTTTCTCTAACCCACGGGAACTAGTGAATTCTATCATATCTGTAGCCCTTGTTTCCCTTAAATGTCTGCCTTTACAAGGCTATAAGATAAAACAACAACAATAACATTGGCTAACAAATTCCAGCTCATCCACGAAGGCTATCATTTTATATCTTTGTCCACCCTTTCTAAGCCAGTAACTAAGAGTCATTTTCATGTTTATCCTAATCTGTTCTTTCTACTTCTTCACTTCTCAATCACTTATTAGACTCTTGCAATCTGACTTTTAACTCTAACTTTTTCTTGGATCTACTTTTCCCTTGATGCAAATGATTTCTTAATTACTCGTCCTCAATCCTAATTCTTCTTTGGATACTTCCCCACGCTCCCTATTGATTCATGTCTTTCTTCCCTTTCCACCTCTGTCCAGGTATTAGATATTAACAGTTGTTACTGGAGATAATTCTTCTTGACTTCTTACAGAATTTTTATGATGCTGGCATCATATGTTCCTTGATACTCTTCATTCAATTTCCATGTCACTGTTGAGTATACTGATGTTGAAATGATTATAACTTAGTAAATTTTTATCCTCTTTGATGGTAGAGAATATTTCTGAGGAGCCTTAGTTAGTATTCCAGTGTAATTTTGAGATTGGGATCAGATACATTAGTATCTTCTCTAATGCCTGGGAAAATGCCAAATACAGAATAAATCCTAAGCAAATTCTAGTTGAGTTTGAGGGGCATTAAGAGATTCTTGCTCCAAAGTAACTCCCTCATCAAATCACACTTGAAATTGTTATCTTGGAAGAGGTAACATTAGGAATTCACTGGTTTGGGGTCCCAGAAGTTGACATAGAACTGGTTTTAAAATCTGCCTTTGAAAATGAGGACTTCTGTAACCGGGACAGATCACAAATTCTCTGAGTGTCAGTTTCCTCATGTGTAAAATCATCATCATAATAGCTAAAGATCAAGAAGATTCTTTGGCAAGAGTGTTATAAGGACCAAATTTTAAAACTACAAAGGGCACTTTGGCACTTTACAAGTCTTAAAGTGTAACATAAATGCAGGTGCTGTTATTATGACTATTATCACACGTACCTATCGTGTAAAAAGTTGTCATGATGTGTAAGGTCTGAGTTTACCTGAAGACATTTGTTTACTCTTGACAGCAGCCCTCACCCAGAAAATTTGGAAAAATCTTTGCCCGACACCATCCAATAGCCTGGCGTCAATTCTCCTTGTAAGCACAAGTTCATAGAAAGAACCAACGTATGGCAGATTTTTTTTATACTTTAGTGAAACTCTTCAGTGACTCACCAGCCCCTAAGCAGTGGCTAAGGAGTCTCCCTGAGGCTCCTCCCTGAGTAGGAATATCTGACATTGTTCCCATTGCCAGTCTTTCTGCACTTTCCTACAGTTCTCAGCAGGTGGCGTCAGGCGTTACTCATATACTTCCCAGCCTTTGCCAGAGCCTTTTTTTGGTCCCAGAGATTTCTCTGTCCAGTGCAGACGGGAAGATCTCCAGCACGCTCCTGCCTGTGAATAGAAGCAGTTCTTCCTGCATCACAGTTTTGGGGTGTTTGAAGAATGGGGGAGGGTATCATTTGCTATTATGACCCCCCCATTCTCTCCCATTCAAAAGCCAGATGAGTCATTGCAAGTTCATATAGCTCAGTATTATTTATCCATGCAAACATGCATGTATTTATTTATTCTTTCTCCTGTTCCAATATCCCTCCATAGGCCATGCAGATATTATTCCTCTCCTAATCTCCCTTTTAATTACCCAATTAAAATATTTTTGAATGCAAACTTTTATTTTTTTAAAGTATGTATTGAATTTAACAAGATAGTCACAAAATCTCCAGTTTATGAATCCTTGCCATTAAAAACGTTTGCCAATACTACTTCTTCCCTCTCTCTCCTTCCTTTCTTTCTTTTCTTCCCTCCTTCCTTCCTTCTTTCCTCCCTCCTTTCCTTTTTTTCTTGCTCTCTCCCTCCCTTCTTTCTTTCTTTTTTCATTCTTTCTCACTACCCACTAACTCTTGTTTGCCTCCCTCCTAAAGCCCTTTCTTAATTCTTCATATTATTGCATATTCACTTATATACACTAGAATCGCTCCTGCTCCTGTGCTGGGCAAAAGTAGCCTATGGTAGATACTTTTCATCTCTGAGTTCATGAATGTATCAAACGCTTCTCCATGAAAGCCAGCAATCCCAGTCATTGTTATTAACCTCTTGGCAGCAGTTATGATTGTTCTGAATTATTATTTCCCTCTATCTTCTCCGGTCCAACCCAGCTCCCAGGACACTGAAAATCCGCTCAGGGAATGTAGCCACATCTCCTGTCAAGTATAGGGGACTGGACATGCAGTCACTCCTCCCAGCCTCCCTTAGGTTACCAGGTGCATCATCACCCCCATCCAGCGGCCCACCAGGAAACATTTAGTAAGCATCAGCTATGTGCTAGACGCTGGGGAAACAGGTGGGAAAACAGCCCTGTACCCAAGGAACTGTTATAAATAAACAGAAAGGAGGCAGCACGTACTGGCAGCATATACAGACATAGGCAGAACAGTTGTGAAATAGATCCAAGGTAATTGGAGGGCAAGATGCTTGGGCCGAGACTTTTCCCTCCGGAGCTGGATCACACAAACCTGTAGCCAGCCTCCGTCCTTGGCCATGGCTAAGAACTGGCCCCTCCAGAGCTCATTCTATGCTAGGCAGCAAAATGGCCACAGCAACCAGAGGGCTGGATTGGAGCTGATGTATGGGCAAGTTCAAATCCTACCTCAGAGGTTTGCTAGCAAGATGCTTCCTTCTCTGCCTCATCTTCCTCATCTCAAAAATGGGGATAATAATAGCACCCCCCTCACGGGGTTTGTGATAGGATCAAGAGAACTAATGTATACAAAATGCTTTGCAGACTTAAAGCGCTGAGTCAACGTTAGGCATGGCATCTAGTCAGGTACTGTGCTTAACAAGCATCTTTGCAATGTTTTAGGGACCTCGTCTCAGTGAAATGAACCCATTTAAGGAGCACTTCTGTTGAACTCTGACCTTACAAATTCTTACCCAGGGAACAGAGAGAGCAAGTCACTCAAGTCAGGTTAGAATATATATATTTATATATATATACAGAGAGAGAGAGAGAGAGAGAGAGAGAGAGAGAGAGAGAGAGAGAGAGAGAGAGAAAGAGAGAATATAAATGTCATCTTTTCTCTCATTCACTCAGGAGGGTTGCTCTGGCCTTCCTCCACCCATTTGACCAGAAAAATCAGCTTTTCTAAATAACAATTAATTGATTTTCTAGCTAATAAGCAATTATTTTCTCTCCCACCTTTCCTCCTCTCAACAAAGAAACAAACAAACATCCAAACCTGTTACCAATATGCAAAGTTAAGAAAAAGAAATTCCTGAATTAGCCATGTTCAAAAATCTAAATCTTCTCATGGAACAATGGAGATAGAAACCCATGTGGCAAATGTTAAGTGTATGGGTAATTAGGTAGAAGAGGTAGAAGACAGAAACCATTTTTCTGAGTCTTTGGTGGTGAAATGGAAGAGAAATAGAACAATGGCCTTCTACAACCTCTGCTTTCCTAATGGCTGCTCTCATGCCTATAATACACTCCCTGGAACATTTTAAAACTATTAAAATCCTTAACTTCCTCCAAATCCTAATTTAGGGGCTGGACACTAACATTCTCCCCTTCAACTATTACTACTAACTACTACTACTAGTAGTTACTCCTCCTCATCTTCCTCCTCTTCCTCCTCTTTCTCTTACTATTACAGAGGAATCACCAATTAAGAGGCTAAGTGTTATGAAGCTAATAAATATCAAAGCATAAAGTCAAGAACTAAATCTTCTAACTCTACTAGTCCACTGCAATATATAATAAAGATTGAGTAGTTTTGTTGAGTGAAAGGGAGAAGAGGAATAGCAAGGTACTGCAGAGGAAGACCATAGATGTACAAGACAGAATCAGGACACTGGGGAAATATAGAATACTAAACTTCTTTGTGTATACAATTTTGTTCTGGATAGAACTTCTCAGATCAATTTATTTTTTAAAATTTCTTTTATTTTTAAAAAATAATAGCTTTTTATTTTCAAAATATATGCTGATAGTTTTCAATATACACTCTTTAAAAAAAAATTATAGCTTTTTATTGACAGAACATATGCATGGGTAATTTTTATAACATTGTCCCTTGCACTCACTTCTGTTCTAACTTTTCCCTTCCTTCCCTGCACCTCCTCCCCTAGATAGCAGCCAGTCTCATACATGTTAAACATCAACATACATGCTTGTAAAACCTTGTGTTCCAAATTTTCCTCCCTTCTTTCCCCTGTCCCTTTCCCTAGAGAGCAAGTAATCCATCACAGGTTAAACATGTGCAATTCTTCTATATATATTTCTACATTTGCTACAAAAAAAAATCAGATCAGAAAGGAAAAAAAATGAGAAAGAAAACAAAAAGTAAGCAAACAATAACAAAAAAGTGAAAATATTATGTTGTGATTCACATTCAGTCCCCATAATCCTCGGAGCAATTTCTTATCTGCAAATTAGTAATGAAAATTGTACCATGGATCTCATAAGGTTGTTTTAAGAATCTAGTGAGGTCATATATATATGAAACATATATTGTTTTATAACTGTATTATAGTTGTTCTTATTGTTATTCTTGAGGTGTTTGAACAGGAATGGAGGAATAAGTTAGGAAGAATGAGGAAACATAGCATCCTTTGTATTTATGCTACCTAGGTAACAAGTAGGCTTGGGTCCAGATATTCATTCATTGCTCCCTGGTCTGTTGATTAAACAGTTCTTGTTTTTTTGTTTTTAATTTAGTGGAATAAGAAAAAAAATTCAGCATACTCCTGTCTTTAGAAAAATCAGAACACAATTCCATAGTACAATCCTTAGACTGAATTAAGGATAACCTCATTATATATTACAGCTATTTTTTTCTATAGAAGATGGGGTTTTTCTTTTTATTATGACATTTAATTTTAAAAAATTTATTGTCATAATTTATTTTTATATCACCCACTTTTTTCTCTACATCCTTTCTCTGACCATTATAACAATGATTTTTTTTTTTTTGGTTAAAGGAAAAAAATCAACCAAACCTATAAATATCTTTTAAAAAAATCTGACATTGCATACAATATTCCTCTTGCCTTCCCCTCTCCCCCTCAAAAAGAAAAGAATTAGCAGAAATTATATTCTTATATTTCTTCTCTGGGACCAAATTTGTTCTTTGTAAGTTTTCAACCTTCAGTTTCCATTGGTTTTGTCAATATTCTTTCTATTTTCATTGCTCCATTTATTATGAATAACATTTCCTTGGCTCTGTTTACTTCACAGAAGTCTTTCCATGTTGCTCTGTGTTCATCCTTACTTCCTATAGCACAGTATTATTCCATTACATTCATGGCTTTCAATTTGTTTAGTCATTCTCCAATTTCTGTATACATTATTTCCAGAATTTCTTGCCATAACAAAAAGTGCTATAAATATTTTGGTGAATATGGGCCTTTCTTGTTGTTAGCTCCTTGGAGATGGAATCTCAGGGTCAGATGGCTTGGACCTTTTAGTTGTTTCATTTGCTTAGCTCCAAGTTGTTTTCCAAAATGGTCATATTAATTCACATCCCCACAAACAATGCATTAGTATGTCAATATTCCAAGTCCTTCCAACACAACCCTGAAATTACGAGTTCTTTTTCCATTTTACTAAAGTCCTTTCTCATGTATAATTTTAATTTGACATGCTGTGTGTTCTTTGGTATTACTTCATCTTTATTAGAAATTGAATTAAGTGATTTTTTCTAAAGTGTACAATTGACCATGTCAGTCATGCTAAAAAACCTGAGTAACTCACTCTCAACTCTAGGATCAAATATAAAGTTCTTTATTAGCCATTGAAAGCCCTTCATAACTTAGTACCTTCCAATGTTCTTTACCCTTTTCTCCTCTTCAAGCACTCTATAACCCAATTAGATTGATCTACTATTGTTCCTTGCCCATGACACTAGATTTCCTAACTATATCTCAGTACAGACTGTCCCTCATGCTTGGGATGTTCTCTCTCCTTACTACTCTTGCTTAACTGTCCTGGAGTCCTTCCAGACCCAGATCAAATCCCATCCCATCTTCAGCAGGAGGCCTTTCCTGGTACCTTCTGCTGGGAGATTTTTTTTTTTTTTTTTAACAATTATTATTATTTTTTATTATAGCTTTTTATTTGCAAGTTATATGCATTGGTAATTTTTCAGCATTGACAATTGCCAAACCTTTTCTTCCAATTTTTCTCCTTCTTCCCCCCATCCCCTTCCCCAGATGGCAGGTTGACCAATACATATTAAGTATCTTAAAGTATAAATTAAATACAATATAAGCATACATGTCTTAACAGTTATTTTGCTGTATAAAAATAATCTGACTTTGAAATATTGTACAATTAGCCTGTGAAGAAAGTCAAAAATGCAGGTGGGCTAAAATAGAGGGATGTCGTGGTTCATCGTCATCTCCCAGAGTTCTTTCGCTGGGCGTAGCTGGTTCAGTTCATTACTGCTCTATTGGAACTGATTTGGTTCATTTCATTGCTGAAGATGGCCACGTCCATCAGAATTGATCATCATATAGTGTTGTTGTTGAAGTATATAGTGATCTCCTTATTTCACTCAGCATCAGGTTGGTCATACAGTAAGAATGAAGGATGACACAAATAGATGGTCCCAAACCTGATGCATTGGTATTGATACCTTGTCAAGAGATTGAGGGGAAGGCCCTCAACATGTTGTATGGATTTCTTGTGGATAGTTTATAGGAAGATTTAGAGAAGAATCATACAGAATGAGAAAGCATGGGTTACTTGTGCAATCTGGATGGCCAGGAGTACTTAAATTTATGAAATCAGAAATTTATCAGCATAAACCTAATGATCACCAGGTCCAATGTCTTCTAGCTTTTTTCTTAAAGAAAATAAGTGATATATTGAAATGAGGTTATCAACAAATATTTCCCTCAATTAAAATTTTTTGTATTATTGATAGAATGAAAAAAAGACCCCCAAACCTTTTGAATGTTACCACAGTTGTCTTCTAGTAAATTGTTCTAAAGGTCAGTCCTAAAGACAACTTTAATAGAAAAATTTGAAATAATTCTGGTAGTTTGATAGTCTGATTATTCTTATGCCATATAAATTTTTTTCCCACTTTGTTTTTCTTTTTCTCCTTCCATATCCTACAATTTTTTTGTATCATTTTTTTAAATAAAGAAAAGCAGTAGTAATATTTTATAAAGCACAATAGGATTCCTTGTGGCTGGGTAGGAGAAAATATTTTTTTGATTAGATTGTCATGTTGGATTTAGGACACAGATTCAAATCCTACCTCTTTTACATACTATTGGACTCTTTGAATAAGTCAAAGTCTTTGAGACTCTGTTTCCTTATCTGTGAAATGAATGGACTAGTCTAGATGAGTTAAGACCCTTCCAGTTGTGAATCTATAATTCTTTTATTCTTTGGCTTCTTTTGTTTCTTAATCTCATTATTATATATTTACATATATTAGTTTCTTAATCTCAAACCACATATATAACATTGTGTGTGTGTGTGTGTGTGTGTGTTTTAGCAATCCTACCCTATCATGGTAAAGATTGATTTGGTTTGGAAGATCAAACCACAATATTTCTAGAATGTTTGTACTTCATCCTTTGTGACAGCTGTTGGTATGTAAATCATGATGGTTCTCTTGCCTTTTCTAATTATGAGCAACATTTGATGAGCCAGATGATCAAATACTTCATGACAACAGGCATGAAGTCATCTGAGAAAATTTGAATGAACTACAAACTAGGGTAAAGTAAGTAGAACCAGGAGAATAATTTGCAAAATAATATAAAGGAGAATAACTTTGAAAGATTTCAGAATCTAAATAATGCAATGACCAATTTTGACTTCAAAAGACTGATGTTGAGACATGGCTCCCACTGCTTGGAAGAGATGTAAGGGTTTATAGAGTTGCAGTTTGAGAAGTATGTTTTCAGATTCTAGTTAATGCACCATTTATTTATATGTGTTGCCTTGTTTATATAGCTTAATTACAAAGGAGAACTCTACTGGGGGAAGGAAACACATGGGGCAAGAGACAGTACAATAGTGATAATAATATTAAGAAAAAGATGAAAAGAAAGAAAGTGTAAATGAAACATTATATTACACAGGGGAAAGTAGCAAGAAGAAAAAGAGGACGTAGACAAGGAGGGCAACTTTGTTAAATTTAAGATTAAGTTCAATATATACTTTTTTTAAAATTAAAGCTTTTTATTTTCAAAACATATACATAGATACTTTTCAACATTCACCCTTGCAAAACCTTATGTTCCAAAATTTTTTTCCCCTCTCTTCCCCTTACCCTCTCCCCTAAATGACAAATAATCCAATATCAATATATACTTTAAACAAGACTAACCATAACAGAAGTTCATACTTTCATGTAAAATCTTTTTTTATATTGAAATATTCATGTGTTTGTTTAATAAAAAAACTCTTATTTAGAAAATACTTCAGGATGCAATGTTTCTTGTTGGCCTTAGGTGCATGATGAAACCAGGTCCATCAACTTCTTGATTAGCTTCTCCATAGAGAACTTGTGAAACATTTACTTGAAACTTCTTTCTATCTCTTAATTTAATATATATCCCAAATTCTATTTGCAAATTTGGTTCAGTTCTGCCAGTATTAAAATGTAAACTCATTGCTAGTAGGGGATTTTTTATTCATTTCATTTTCTTCATAGTTTCTAGCATAGTGCCTTTTAGACACACAACAAGAGTTGAAACTAGATATTTCTATCTAGTACCAACTCTTGGATCATTGGAGAAAGACTTCACAGTTAGAATATCATTAATAAATTAATGTTCATAGATGATTTTAAAGTCTGTGATTTTTTCCCATCTTTCCTCCTTTTTTCATTAGAGTGATCATGAAAAGCAAAGGGAAATGTTCATTTTGAATTTTAATCAGTTTCATGAGTCTTCTTGGTCGGTATCTATAACTTAGCCAGACTTGTGGCATTGCGTATCTCCATACTGTTTTTTGGATAACAGATATAATTTGTCACCAGGATCATATTCAAAGATTTTCCACCATAAGTAGAACTTTAGATATTACCATTTTATAGACCAAAACACCAAAGCACAGAGAAGTAAAATAGTTAATTAGTAAATGTCAAAAGCAGGATTTTAATACAGGTCTTTCCAGATTCTGAGTCTAGTGTCCTTTCTGCCATATTACTATCTTTCGTTTTCCAGCACATCACACCTTTGGGTCAATACAATTTGGCAATTGATAGGATATAGGAAGAGACAGAGAGCGAAAAATAAAAAATTGAGTCCCAGATTTTGAATCTATTTATCTTGGAGAACTGTTGTTGTCATCCCCAGATATAAGAAAGCAGAGAAGAAATAGAGATGTCACAATATTTGAACAAATATCCATTCCTCATCCCCCATATATGCAAGTACGGAAGTGGTTGGATTTTTTTTTTTTTGCATTTAATTTTTATTTTTTTTTAATTACATGCAAGCAATAACTTTTAACAGTCTTTTTTTTTTTTTTGAGTTCTAAATTTTCTTCTTCCCTCTCGACCTCTCCTTAAGAAGGCAAACAATTTGATATAGATTATACATGTGTAATCATGCAAAACATTTCCATATTAGCCATATTGCAAAAAATAAAACAAAACAAAACACAGGAACCCCTCCTCAAAAATAATAAAGTTTTTAAAAGTATATTTTAATCTGCATGCAGACATCATCAGTTTTTTCTCTGGAAATGAATAGTATTTTTTCATCAGAAGTCCTTTGGAATTGTTTTGGATCATCGTATTACTAAGAATAGCTAGTCATTGATAGTTGATAATTATACAATATTACTGTTACTCTGTACTATTTTCTCCTTGCTTCCGTTCACCGTGAGCCTTTCCAGGTCTTTCTGAAAACATCTTGCTCATCATTTCTCATAGCACAATAGTATTCCATCCCAAGTTATATACTACGACTTGTTCAGCCATTCCCCAATTACTGAGCACTTCCTCCATTTCCAATTCTTTGCCAGAAATGGTGGAATTAAAAAAAAAATAAAGATTTACATGAATGTTCTTTAGTTTTCCATTTCTGGTTCAGTCTGATTCATTCTAGACTTGTTACCCCAAGGACACTTCAGCATCCATATCCAATTGGGAAACAATAAGGATCCTCCCTCTAATGGGATTGGCTTGTTTGCTAGTATCCCGCTTGTTCATGATTTAGACCCCAGATGCACTCAAAAAACCCTATCCTGAAGAGCTAAAGAAAACATTCAAAAGATGATAAACACTCATGAACTTAGTTCTAAATACTGCCAGAAATGGAATATGGCCAACATACACCTCACCGCACAGCTGGCCATCCTACTAAAATCTGAAACTGGAAGCCCTTCAAGATTCTCTGTTTTTCCAGATGTTTTAACTTGGACTGTCACATACTGGTCTATGTTGGTGTTTTTTCAGCCATTTTTTAGTCATGTCTTACTCTTCATGATCCCATTTGGAAATTTTAGCAAAAATACTAGAGTGGTTTGCACTCAAGCTCATTTTCCAGAGGAGGAAACTAAAGCAAGCAAAACTGAATGATTTGCCTAGGATCACACAGTTAATAAGTACCTGGGGTCAGATTTGAACTTGGATGAGTTTTCTGATTCCAAGCCCACCATTCTATCTACTGCATGATCTCATTGTCCCCATGTTTGTATTCATACATACATACATACATTCATATAGATGGCAAGTATCTGCACAGCCTAGTAATTACAGCTCAGATTTCTATGGCATTTTTTACCAGGTATTTTTCTCAAAATTGGGTGCTAAGGAAGGTAGGGCACATTACTATCCCCATTTTACAGATGAGGAGACCGAGGGTCAGGGGGAGCAGTGTATAGCAGTTTTCTGGCATTCATAGAACCATAAAAGCTAGAGGGAACCTTTGAGTCACCCAGAACAACCCCCCTCATTTTATAGATGAGGAAACTGAGACTTGAGCAGTTATGTGAGTTACCACAGGAAACCAAGGTAGTCCGAGATGAGATGTGAATACAGAGCCTCTAGGTCCAGAGCCAGAGCTTCTACGGCCCTAGGCTTGGAGCTGGATGGCCAGGTTCTAGTACTCTTTTTTTTTAATGGTTTTATTTTTTTATGGTTATACATGTATATTAACTTTTTAAATACACATTTCTTTATGAATCATGTTGGGAGGGAAAAAATCAGAACAAAAAAAAAAACAGAAAAAAGTGAACATAGCATGTATTGATTTACATTCAATCTCCATAATTCTCTTTCTGGATTCAGATGGTGTTTTCTATCCAAAGTTTATTGGGATTGCTAGTATTCCTTAACTATAGCAGACTGAGGGAATGGTGAGGAAAAGAAAGACTAATGAAAAGATGGGAGGCAGCTTGCTTTAATGAGGAACAAGTCCCAATTTCCTCTCTAGGGGCAATAGTAATTTATAAAGTTGTTTGTTTTTAAGGTGTCTTTAAGTGACTAACTTTTAAAAAATTCAGAAAGATTAAGTGACTTCTTTTGAAAATTTTTTAGTGTCTTTAAATGACTTTTAAGTTTAAAAAAAATTCAGAAAAAATTAAGCGCCTTCTTTGGAAATGTTGTTAGTGTCCTTAAATGACTTTAGTTTAAAAAAAATCAGGAAATTTAAGTGACTTCTTTTGCAAAGCCTTGTCAGTGAATAGACTAAAATGACCACGTTTCTGACCTCTATTTCTTTTGGCCGAAGCCTCTGACCTATAGTTTATCTCATTGTTAATAACTCATGACTGTCAGGAAAGCAAGAAGAAATCTCTGCAGAATCCAATAAAGTTTTATGGGAAAAAAATTCCCTCAGTGTTTTCTGGGAAATAATTCATTCATTTTCATTCCAGTGTATTTATGAGTTTTCTTAGCCCGGAGATCAAAGCGGCACATGCATCCCAGTAGGCTTCTCCACAGCCTTTTTAAATAGTACTCTGTTATCTTTCTCTCTTGGAAGATGAAGGCTGATGAATAAAACAAAGGGGATGTTGCTTCCATGTTTAGTTCTTCTTCTAACATCATCTTGCAGGTTTTAAAAATAGCCTCAGGTCATCTGAACATGATCTGCAAAATCATTAAAGATGGAAGAAGGAGCTCTGCAGCCTGCTCCCTCCTGGGCTCCCTGCTGCCCGTGTTTCAGTGGGGGAACCAGGCTAGCTGGCGTGGCTGATCCCAGGAGCCCGTGTCCTTGGGATGCTTGGGGCGGAGGCTGCTCTGCCCCAATGTTGGGATTAGGGTGGAATAATGGAGAGCCCACCAAGGACGCAGCCTGCCAATTATCATGGCCGCTCGGGTGCCATATTGGACAGAGTCCGGCTGACTTATCTCCCTGAGTTCAAATCACAGACACTTAACTAGCCGTGTAACCCTGGGCAAGGCACTTAACCACTCGCCTCAGTTTCTTCCTCTATAAAATGACCTTGAGGAAGAAAAAAAAAAAAACCCTCTAATGTCTCTGCCAAGAAATGACTGGAAAGGATTGAATGACAAAAATCTGTCATTTTTTTTGCCTCAGGACCTGACAATTCACCCAATTCCCTTTGGCCTCTTATCCTTCATCTCTGGAACTTTGAACTCTATGATCTCGATCTCGATCTCTGATCCTATGGATAGAAATGCAATCGTGAACTCTTGCTGTCATATGACTGAATGAAAAGATGGATGGATAGATAAAATATTTATAAATCCCTGAACTATGTGCTACCTGCTAGGGACGCAGATGCCAAAAAGGAGAGTCTGTCTTTGAGGGTGTTACATTCTAATGGGGACAGAGGGAACCACGTAGATTGGAGGGGGGGGGGGGTGATCAAGAAAGAGACTGATGGTTTGGCAAGTCAGAACTAAGCTGTCCCAGTTGCTGTCGTCGGTCAGTGGGCTTCAGAAGAATGTTGCCTTCTGCAAAGCCCTCAGCTTTCGGCTCCGCTTCCCCCTAGACCGTGTCGGCTCCTCCTCTGGAATGGGAGGCTATCACAGCGGATGATCTCACGGGGCCCTTCCAAAACGAACATTCCGCATGGGCTTTTGCTGTGAAACACTCAGAAAAAGCTCCACGGCCGGTTGATGATTAGCATCTTCATTCTATTGTAAAAGAATTTCCTCCCAAGTATTAAACCAGGAAGTACAGACTCATTGCAGAGGCCTGCGGTCTATCAGTACTCGGCTTCTGAAAGATCGTCCCCATCCTCGCCCCTTCATTCCTTCTAAAGCTCCAAACCAGCACTTCTGTTTGCTCTGGACACCGTCCATTCCTCCTCCCCGATCCGGATTTTTGCTTTCTTACACATTTTTTAGGAAATAAAGGAGGAAATTGCAGCTGGCAAAAAGTAGTTTTGAATTAATGTTCAGAATTGTTCACTGAGTGCATATTAAGTCCCTTTCCTCCTGTCGGGCGGCCCTTGTGTAGTTAACCCCTTCTAATAGAAAGACTTTTCTTTGTTTCATGTTCCTCATTATCCCACTGGAACACCACTAGGCCAGAAGCAATCTGTTTTTGATGGGGTAGGGAAGGAATGAGAAAGGCTCAGATCAAAGAAATAAATGTGGCTCTTCATTATTAATAATAATAGGCAAGCGTTCTGCTAGGGAAACGTTAGATAGATTCAAATTTCTTTTCTTGGCCATCAAGGCCCTCCGGGATCTGGCCTCTCCTGCCTCTCCATCGCTTCGGGCCATCACCCTCTGACTTCCTGTCTTCCATGTTGCTTTCTCTGCCTCCGCGCTCCTTGTTCTTGGTGCCCGGAATGTTCTTTCTCTCCTCCTCAAACGTTTATATTTCTATGCACTCTTTAATACCATTCCAAATGCTTCCTCCTCTCTTGGGGATCCTCAGAACACCCAGTCGAATCCAGGACCTTCTCCAATCGACCTGATCTCTCTCCCTGGCCACTGGACCCTGATGGCTCTGGGGGACAAATGAGGCCGGTGACCTTGCGCAGCCCTCCCTTGCTTTATTCGAAGTCACTTGCGTGTTACTGCATGCCCCCAAACCATAACACTCCTATAAGGGAGATGCCGTGATCATCTGAATTTTACAGATCAGGAAACAGAGGCAGACTGACTTAAAGTAACCTCTCAGAATCAAATTGCTAATAAAAAAGTTTGTGGTACAATTCGACCTGAGCTATTTATAACTCTAGGTCCTGAAGTCACGCCAATACACCCCCAAAGCTGCCTGTTTTACAATTTACTGATGCTCTTATAAAACGTTCTTTTTCAGTGTCAAACTCAAATAGAAATGGATTCTTTCCATTTTTACATTGACTTAGAAAAGCACAAATTAACATTATTTATATCATAGTTTGATTTATTTTGTTGAGTATTTCCTAACTCCATCTTAATCTGACTTGGCTCCACATATAGGAGTTTTGTCTCTCCCTGGCAGCCCAGTGGTCAACAGTTTGAAAGTTCCATTTTATGGTATCTCTATTTGTACCTTAAAAAATAATGAAGTTTGATCTTGTCTTCCCTATATCTTTCAGTCAAGGTTGTGATGTTGAAGATTCAATTTCCTGGGAATATCACCTGGAAAAGCCTGTTTCCTACAGATAGCCTCATCCCATACTGAATACTGATCTCATGTTGCTACTAACTCTCCTTTCTGAGAAAGACATTTCATTTCTACATTCATTTGTCATATTCTCCAGAACCTCCAGAATACTAGCGGCATTTTTTTTTTTTTTTTGTCCCTGCTCATGCTTCCTAGTGTGCAGAAGCTAGAATTCTAGATAGGAGCTCACTGGAGCAAAGCAGAATTGTTCCCTTAACACAGAGATTGGCTGAGATCATCAGAGATAATCAGAGATTATCTCTCCGGTTCTCTTTGCACAACTTAGGACTGTACATGTATTAGACTTGTCATTTTAAATTTTTGGTTGTCAGTGAATTGTTGAGTCACACTGAGCTTTCATTCTGCTAAGATTCCCAGAACTTCTTCACAGGGACCATTGTCTAGTTGTGTCTCCCACATGCTATATTTATGCTGCTTATTTATTTATTTTGCTTAAATGTAGACTTTTGTATCTATCTATAAATATAGATATAATATATAACAAATATATATATTAGAGATAGAATATAAAATAAAGAAGTAGATCTGCAATTGTGCTTCATCTCTGTGGGGATTTGAGGGTCTTGAGCCTAGAGGACATTGAAAGCAGAAGCCCAAGTTCAGTTTGGTGATAAAATCCTTTTTTTTTTTTTTGATTAAAGCTTTTTATTTACAAAACATATGCATGGATAACCTTCCTCTCCTTGCCCCCTACCTCCCTGATAGCAGGTAGTCCAATACATGTTAAACATATTAAAATACATGTTAAACCCAATATATGTATACATAGTTACACAGTTATCTTGCTGCACAAGAAAAATCAGATCAAGAAGGAAAAACACCTGAGAAAACAAAATACAAGCAAACAACAATAAAAAGGTGAAAATGCTATGTTGTGTTCCACACTCAATTCCCACAGTCCTCTCTCTGGGTGTAGATGGCTCTCTTCATTATTGAACAATTGGAACTGGTTTGAAGCATCTCTCTCTCTCTCTTTCTCTCTTTTCTCTCTCCCTTTTTTCATCCATCCTTCCCTCTCTCTGTCTCTGTCTGTCTCTCTCTTTTATCTCTTTCTCTGTCTCTCACTGCCTGTGTCTCTATCTGTCTATTTCCCTCTGCCCTCTCTTTGTTTAATTATTTGCAGAGTCCATGTCTGTCTGCATTTTGCAAACAGGTGATCCCTTCTCTTTTTCTCTTCCCAGCTTCACCTATAGGGAGGAGGTTAGAAAAGACCATAAGGATAAACACTTTCTTTATGGGGTCACCATATTCTGAAATCGAGCCGCACAGGTGGGAGGTGGTTGTGGAGAGGTGGGTCCTGAGCATCCCTTCATATTTCTGGCTTGGAATTCTGTTCCTGCCCCTTCCTTCTCCTTCATCCAGTGCTTAGAGGTTAATGGTATTTTTTAAATCTTTACTGGAAGGAAGATTATCTTCATTGGGAGAGGAAAAGAAGAAAAACGAGTCAGTTGCTATTCTTCCTGTCCATCACTCACTGACCTCTTTCCCACAGCCCTCTTTATTCCATCTGCCCTCTTTGATTTTCCTTTTCCTGCCTCCCAGTATAACTCCCAGGGCCCTTCCCTTCACCTTTATCACTGCTTCGTTTCGTCCTGAGATATTGTGCCTCTGACATTATTCTCTCAAGATTATTCTGCTCCCTTGGCCTCTTCCTGAATCATTTGCTCCCAAATCAATTTCTTGTATTTTTCCTTTGCAAATTCACAGCTAGTGATGAGCCTCCATTGCAGCTCCATTAGTCTCTTAGCTGCTGCTTTTTGCTCCCTCAGTGGGAGCAATGTGCAATGACTTCCTCACATTTTGTCCTGAGAGTATTCTTTGACTTCCTCTCCCAAAATCACTTGCTCTTACACTTGGTCCTCCGGGCATCCTAAGAGGCTCAGCTGTGTCCTTCCTTTGCTCCCAGTGATTCAAGTCCCCAACTGATTATGTCCCCCCATTACTAGGGACCAATGACTAGAACCCTTAATTCCACTTCTACTAGCTTTTACAAATTGGTATGTACTTTAAAGATAGAGCAAGAACAGAAGGATGCCATTTACCTCTACATCTCAAGGGCAATACACACCCTGGACAACCCTGGGTTCTGCTTCCTGGGAGAGGAAGCTCAAACCTTAGCTAAATTCCTACATTGCATCAGTCCCATCAAGTTCCTACTCAAAGGCAGCTTCCCAGCTGGATGAGTCCTTGTCTCGGCTAAAGCTGGGATAGAGTGCTAAAATCACCCTTTCCCTCCCAGGGCCATCAATGCCGTGCTAACTATATAACTCTGGGGTGCTCTCATGCTAGCTGATATAGAGTACTCACTGACTCACAGGTTCTAGCCTGTTCTCTGGATGCTGTGAGCAAAGGCTCCCCAACATCATGGTGGCCAAGAGGCTAATGGGCTTCAAGAAAGTCTCTGAACCAAGTAAACTTCTCTTTGCCAAACGAAACCATTTACAGAATGTCCAGGCAAGCTTCAATGCACCCAAATTCCTGCCTTTCTACATCACAACTCTCCAGGAAGTAAGAAGTGAATCTCTCAGAGGAAGTAAGAAGTGAACCTCTCAGAGACTCAACATGCAATGGTGCCAGTAGATAGACTCTATTCACGCCCTAACCATTCACAAGCCTTGTGCCCTTGTTTCCATCTGTAAAATAGAGATAATAATAACACTTTCTCCCAGGGTTGTTATGAATAAAAATGAGATAACACTGGTTAAGTGCTTTGCCAGTCTTACAGTTTTCTATAAATGCTAGTTTATTATTTTTATTACTATTATTATTTCATAATAAGGGCTTAAATGGAGGCAGAACTCCAGAGTTGTTTAGTAAAAATATAGACATCTACAGAAATGAAACTGTGCTAATTTTCTCTTCTCTTTTAACTTCAACTCACATTGCAATTTTCAAAGAAGTCTTTGGTTCTCAACAGTTATTTTGAAATAGGAACTATTTGTTCCTGACTTCATATTATTATTAAAGAAAATAAAACTTTGCAGGTTACAAAAAGCAAAAAAAAAACTATAGCATGAACTTGGATGAATTGCAATAATCAGCCTTTGTGCCAATCAACACCTAATGAAACATTTCTCTTCTCTTCCTAGGGGATGACAGAGAGGAAATGTCACACATTCAGTCCAATGTGATCATCTATTCTATTGGTACTGGCCAACTTTTGCTTCGTTACAAAGAAAGGTTAATCATGAATTGTGAGTGTGGGATGATCAGGGATCATCCTGGGAAATGACCGTGATGAACAAAAACAATCAATAAAACTGGGGGTGGAAACAATTCTAATGCTCAGTGAGTGAAAGGTGATCAGTAAGCTTTTTCAATATTTTCAATAGTTCCCGAAAGTTTTTCTGTATCGCTTAGCATGATGTAAAGAACTATAGTTTTGAAAAATCTGAGTTATTAAGAACATCTCTTCCCTGGTAGAATTATTTGATTTTTATTCTTCTTTGTAAGAAAATAAGAAAGAAACAATAATTACTTGAAATAAATCAAGTATACTACTTATAAAGAAATTTGCTCAGGAAATTCTGGTCTTATATATCTAGAGTATGGTAGCTGGAAAAAAATCCAACTATTAACATCCAAATTTTGGTCATATAACTAGAAAGGAAAGGAAGGAAACAAGCATTTATGCAGTGTCTACTGTGTGCCATACATTGTGTTAAGTGCTTTACAAATATCCCATTAGATCCTCACAATAATGTGGTGAGGGAGGGACTAATAGCATTCCTATTTTATAGATGAGAAAACTGAGGAAAATAGGTTAAGGGATTTGCCTAGAGGCACACAGAGGCTAGATCTGAATTTCAGTTTTCTTGACTTGTGGTCCCATTTCTCTATTTTCCCAAAAGCTGCCACTTTATTATTGTAGTAAGTAGAGAATGCCTCATTTTTGACCTAGAGGTTAACACAGGACCTAGCACACACACAAGCACTTAACAAATGTTCATTAAATTTAGTTGAATGTGCTCTAAAAATGCTTCAAGAGGCAGCCAAGCTTAGTGAAAAAAAGAATCGCTCTTGGATTCTGGATTTCCTCTGACACATATGGGCTGTGTGACCCTGGGCAGTCTCTTATTTATTTATTTATTTTTAAAAATAATTTTTTATTGCCAGAACCCATACCAGGGTAATTTTTTTACATTATCCCTTGCACTCACTTCTGTTCTGATTTTTCCCCTTTCTCCCTTCACCTCCTCCCCCAGATGGCAAGCAGTCCTATAAATGTTAAATATGTCACAGTATATCTTAGATACAGAGGGTAGAAATAACCCGGGAAGACAAACCAAAATGTAAGGAGTTTACATTCATTTCCCAGTGTTCTTTCTTTGGGTGTAGCTGCTTCTGTCCATCCTTGATCAATTGAAACTGAATTAGATCTTCTCTTTGTCAAAGAAATCCACTTCCATCAGAATACATCGTCATACAGTATCGTTGTTGAGATATATAATGATCTTCTGGTTCTGCTCATTTCACTTAGCATCAGTTCATGTAAGTCTCTCCAGTCCTCTCTGTATTCATCCTGCTGGTCGTTCCTTACAGGACAATAATATTCCATAACATTCATATGCCACAATTTACTCAGCCATTCTCCAATTGATGGGCATCCATTCATTTTCCAGTTTCTAGCCACTACAAACAGGGCTGCCACAAACATTTTGGCACCTACAGGTCCCTTTCCCTTCTTTAGTGTCTCTTTGGGATATAAGCCCAATAGAAACACTGCTGGATCAAAGGGTATGCACAATTTGATAACTTTTTAGGCATAATTCCGGATTGCTCTCCAGAATGGCTGAATGTGTTCACAATTCCACCAACAATGTATCAGTGTCCCTATTTTCCCACATCCCCTCCAACATTCATCATTATTTTTTCCTGTCATCTTAGCCAATCTGACAGGTGTGTCGTGGTATCTCAGAGTTGTCTTAATTTGCATTTCTCTGATCAATAATGATTTGGAACACTCTTTCATATGAGTGGTAATAGTTTCAATTTCATCTCTGAAAATTGTCTGTTCATATCCTTTGATCACTTATCAATTGGAGAATGGCTTGATTTCTTATAAATTAGAGTCAATTCTCTATATATTTTGGAAATCAGAACCTTTAACTGTGAAGATGTTTTCCCAGTTTGTTGCTTCCCTTCTAATCTTGTTTGCATTAGTTTTGTTTGTACAAAGGCTTTTTAATTTGATGTAATCAAAATTTTTTATTTTGTGATCAGTAATGGTCTCTAGTTCATCTCTGGTCACAAATTTCTTCCTTCTCCACAAGTCTGAAAGATAAACTATCCCATGTTCCTCTAATTTATTTATAATCTCATTCTTTATGCCTAAATCATGGACCTATTTTGATCTTATCTTGGTATACAATGTTAAGTATAGCTCCATGCCTGGGCAGTCGTTTAACCAATCAGGGCTTGAGTCAGCCACTGCAGATCAGTTCCAGAGATGGTGTTGACCTGCATTGAGAAAGGAAATTCCTCCCTATATCTTCCTTCACCAATAAAGTCACAGGGCCCAGTCCTGTCCCTTGGTAGTTATTGTCCTTTAATACTTCAAGGATCTGTGGTTTTGTTCATGCAGATGCTTTTTCCACCATCGTGAACTGCAACTTGTCTACAGTAGAGTAGCTAGTCTTCAAGAGAGACTAATTCATCACCTCATGGCTTCTCCTTCTTCCACCAAACTTCACTAGGCTGGTCTTCAAATGACATATTCAAAGGCTTTCCAATTCGGTGGGATTTGTCAGAAATTTTGCTCTGTCTTGGAGACCTCAGAACCATAGGGATGGATTATACAGAGTTTTCAAAACTTGAGGTGAAAATCCGCAGAGGGAAATCCAGTGAGGGAAGAGGAAAAAAGTCTTCCTGTTTCCTTTGGTGTACATGGACAACATTCATTCATTCGATCTGTTTCCATGAGAAATGTCTTGGAACACAGCCTTCTGCAAACTTAGCCTTGCACCAGGCAGAACCGGCCGTCATTTGGCAAAATTTAAAAATCTGCAAAGGCAGTTTCCAGTTTCAACCCCCAGGCCCTTCATTTCTGCTGTTCTTTGTCTTTGTCCTTTAAGACACAAGTGACCTGGATGTTATGTACAGGGATGTGCACTCTCCAACTGACTCAAGGGGGAAAGCTCATGAGTTGTTCCAAGGTGTGTGGGTAGGTCCAAATAACGCCAGCAAATGACCTTAAATGTTCGAGTGAGCGCCCCTCCACAATTTCTGACAAGTCAGTAGGGCAAGCAGCCTCATTGTTTCTTGCCCTATTTATGAAAACTTGGCTGCATCTTTTGGTTCTGAACTGGCATTTCTCTCTGAGCCCACGACTTCGTCACTTGTGGCCAATCAGGCTGGAGCTCTTGAGGCTAGCAGGCTAGCTACCCTGCCCAAGACTCAAGGTCCTTGTAGCGTGGTAAGATCTCAAAGCAACAACTCCTTCCTCCATGCTTTTCGTGCCCTACCCTGTGTGTCTCCATGTGCCTGTTTAGAGCTTATAATCTATTTTCTTCCCTCACCCTGATAGATTTCGGTGATAGAATTTGCTGATAAGCTGACTAGTAAATTTCTTGATTTGATTTTTGGATCCCATTATTTTCTATCATCAATTTAGTGCTTCTGTTATTGCTCCTCAACAATCTCCCATGAGGCAACCTCTTCTGAAAAAGGAGGCAGCGGGTGCAGTAGAAGAAGTAATATATCTGGAGTCAGAGGACCCGGATTGAAATCCTGCTTTTCTGCTTACTAGATATTGTGCAAAAACCCTGACCCCTCTGGCCCTCAGCTTCCTCACTGTAAAATGAAGGGTTTGGACAAGCTGTTTTCTGAAGTCCTCTATGACCCTATGAACTCAACAGACTCTTGACCTTAATTTCCCTGAACATTTATACTACACACGCACACACACACACATAACCACACAACTAAAATTCCATATTTTTATATGGTTATATATACTATTTATAGTATGTGTATTTGCATATATGTGTGTGTATGTGTATCTCTCTAAATATACATACATATGTGTATATGTATGCTTATATGTATGAATTCCTTTCTTTATACATCCATGAGCTAAGTACCAGATATTCTTTTCAGAGACAGAAAGAATTGCCTCCCATCATTCTCGTTCTGTACTATTTTTACATCTTGACTTAATAGTGTTCTTTTTTCCCTTCTGCTCAACTTAAGCTCTAACATTTATGCAAGGCCTTTCCTGATCTCCTCAGCTGCCAGAGCTTTTGCACAAAATTATCTTGTATTTTGTATTTTTTCCCCTGAGGCAATTGGGTTAAGTGACTTGCCCAGGGTCATACAGCTAGGAAGTGTTAAGTGTCTGAGACCACATTTGAACTCAGATCCTCCTCACTTTAGGGATGGTGCTCTTTCTACTTAGCCACCTAGCTGCTCCCGATTTTATATTTTCTTATGTATGTAGTAAGTAAATAATAGATAACAGTTAACATTTTAAATTGAACTTAAGACTTAAAAAAGAGAACATTTTTATTAAAAAGGGGAAACATCAAGAAGATTTTATGTATGAGACCCATAAATACCTTTTATTTTTTGATATTTTTATT
This sequence comes from Antechinus flavipes, assembly GCF_016432865.1. Lineage (NCBI taxonomy): Eukaryota > Metazoa > Chordata > Mammalia > Dasyuromorphia > Dasyuridae > Antechinus > Antechinus flavipes. The sequence continues at coordinate 7,488,962 of NC_067403.1, forward strand.
TTGTATTCTAAACTTTAATAATAATTAAAAGTATACAATAGAACACCCAAAGAAGATTGTGTATGAAACCATAAACTTTCTAACTTTCACTTCTTAAATATGTATAAGTATGTATAAATATGTACATATCTATTTAGAAAATTCCACATGCTACTTTCAAACCTGCCTTCTTGTCTTGGTTTCCTTCTGAACTTCCTTTTGTTCTCTCTTATTCTTTAAAAATAATTTCATATATTTTACATGACTGCACATGTAGAGTCAAAATCACAGTGCTTGCCTTCCCAAGGAAGGGAGAGGGAGGAAGTAAGGGAGGGAGTTTGGAACTTTTTACATGTAATTGAAAAAAAAAATCAAAAAAGAACAATCTTTTAAAAATGTGTCAGTGGGCCCTCTTTTCTTTGACACTGCTCTTAGTAAAACCCCTTCTTTTCTTTCTAGCACCCCCTTAAAATCAAAATGTTTTAGTTGCTAACTCTGTGTCATATACTATACTAGCTGTGGGGGATACAGATACTAACAAAAAAAAAAAAAAGAGTCTCTGACTTCAAGGACCTTACATTTATAAAAACATGAAGGGGGAAGAGGATGAAAGGGGGCTGATTTAGAAGGCTAGGTTAACCTCCTACTCCCCAAGTGGAAATCCCCACTGGAGAAGTACAAGGGTATCCTGAGGTCAGCAGGCTACACGTACAGGAAATGGTTCTAGAGAAGCAGATCCTGCAGCTGAGAGAGATTCTAAAAGGAGACAGCATTTTTCTTTCCTTTTGTATTTTCATATTCTCTAGACTGTTCCTTCTACCCATCATGCCATATTTCTCTCAAATATTATTACTCCTATTTGTAGAGGAAGAAATTAAGACTCCGACATTTGCCCCTGGGTCATACAGCTGTTAAACTGGAGAGTTGGGATTTGAATCCGAATTCCTCAATTCTATGAGCAGAGGCCTTTTCAGTAGATCACACCGTCCCTTCAGAAATAAAATATACGGCTTAGAGGAAAAGTCTTAGGATAGAGTGGACTCCCTTCCAGAACAATATTATTAAAGGCAAAAATAAATGGAATTACAAAGAAAACCAATTATATTGAAAAATAGTTATTTTATGTCTATATACATATATGTTTATATATGCACACATACAAATATATCTGAATACATAAATGCTGGCAGCTAGGTGAGCCTGGAGCCAGAAAGGCTTATCTTCCTGAGTTCAAATATGCCCTCAGATACTTACCAGCTGTGTGATTCTGGACAAATCATTTCAACCTGTTTGCCTCAGTTTCCTCACCTGTAAAATGAGCTGGAGAAGGAAATGGCCAATCACTGCAGTAACTTTGCCAAGAAAACTTCCATGTATGGTCACAGAATGTGGTATGCAACAGAAAAATGACTAAACACTACACACACACACACATACATAGATGTATACACACATTTGTGTGTATATATATTATATTATATATATATGTTCTACAGCATCCTCTTCTAGCCCAGGGGTTCTTAACCTAGATTCCATGAACTAGTATTTGTGTGTGTGTGTTTCCAAAACACACACACTTATGGGCATACATACACACACACACAAATATAAACACAAGTTCCTGCACCCTAGCTTCAGCCAGGTCTAACTGTCCTTTTTTTTTTTTGTCTTGAAGGACATAATAAAAATAAGGTATTTCAAAAGCTGGAAGGAACAGAACCTGAGGAAATGATAGAAAGGTTTCCTCGTTGCTGACTCAGTTCTGTAGCTAAAGTTCAAACATCTGAGAAGCCACATCTGCCCACGAGTGCGGGTGAGATACTCCCCGACACCGCCAGCAACCATTTACTTTTCACTTCACAATACTGAATGAGCTGCCTGTACATCATGAGCCTACTTCCTGTGGCCCCTTCTTGTTGTTGTTCAGTCTTTTTTTTTTTTTTTTTTCAGGCGTATCTGACTGACTCTCTGTGACCTTATTGTGGGTTTTCTTGGAAAAGATCCTGCAGGGGTTTTCCATGATCTTCTCCAGGTCATTTTACAGATGAGTAAACTGAGGCAAACAGCTGAAGGGACATACCCAGGGTCACACATCCAGTAAATGTATGAGATTCAGATTTGAACCTGGAGAGGTAAATCTTCCTGATTTCAAGTCCAGTGCTCTATCCACTGCATCCTAGTGGAAGTTAAGTTTCTAAAGTATGGAGCGGAGTCCTCTCTTCTTCCATCAAACTGATTAAGAAGATGAATACAGACAAGCTATTTGTGTTTCTGGGGGTTAAGGGGAGAGAAGGGTCAATGTCTGGAATCAGAGTTGGAGACTTTCCATCTTTCACATAGCACAGAACAACCACTGGAGCTCACTGGTAGCCGTGGAGAAAACTTTTCAGAGAAAGACACAATTAACTTTTTGTCTCCCAGAGAACCTATCACAGAGCCTTCAAACATGGCTGGTGTTTAATAGTCAAGTCAACAAACTCTTGCGGTGTGCCAGGCTCTGCACTAAATAATAGGATGTTAGCTCCTGGTTGGCAATGCTGCCAGAGATGCTGCCTTAGCAGCAGGACTGCCCCCTTTATTCAGTATTCGGGAGCTGGCGTGGACAGCGTGGGTCTTCTGTGTTAGCAAAGAGTCTCTACCATCAAGTTATACAAGTAATTGATCACCTTATTGTGGTGAAAGCCTTTAGTGTTTGCAAAGTGCTTTTCCCCAATCCCTGACGTAGATGGTGCATTTATTTGAGTTTTACAGTGTGAGACTCGGTGACAAGATAACCTGCTCACACAGCTCATAGTAAGAGAGAGGATTCTAAGGTGGTTTTTTGTCCATCTTTGTCCTTTATCGCTTTCCTCCCAAACTCCCAAACATGACATACTGAGCCTCCCCCCCTTTTGCCTTTTCTTGTGCTGTTTACTGGATCATAGAGGATATGGAGGGGGGTCAGGTGAGAGAAGATGGGAAACTTGGAAGAAGCAAGGGCGTGGAAGGTTTCAATCTTCTGGTGGATCCTGGATCAAACAGGAAGCCTGTGGAATGTCTTGAACAGTGTGGGTATGGATATGGCCAGACCTGTGCTGGAGGAAGATCATTTTGATAAACTTTGCTCTAGAGACCTGAGGCTCAGAGGTGATTTCTCTACCCACATTTAGACAAATTTCCTTGATCCATTTCCTTGATCTTTGAACCAAACTTCTACGTCCCTTGAAGGCCAAATATTAAAAAAAAAAAAAAAAGTCCTTCTTAATTCCCTAAAGGGTTTAAAGTCCTTCCCTCCCTATCATCTCACATTGCTTTGTATATAGTCTGTATTTCTTTGGTTCACCTATGTTCATCAAGAGCGACATGTAATTTCTCTGAGAGCAGGAGGAATTATTATATATATTTTTTGTATTTCTATCTCCATAAACTAGGGATTAGGGACAGAAATACCCTCTGTCCACTTGAAGTGAGTATCCAATCCTCACTTACATATAGTCTTAGGGCATGTACTTGTTGTCTCCCCCAGTATAAGTTCCTTTTTAATTAGGCATTGCTTCATTCTTTGAATTCAAATCCCATAACTTGGCCAGTCAATCAAGAAGCATTTATTAAGACCTATTATGTGCAACAAGTCACCAAGCATTCATTAATCACCTACTATGTGCTTGGATACTGGATACTGAACATATAAAGAAAGACACAGTGTTGATATACAATAGGTACTTAATAAATGCTAGTTGGATGGTTTGGCTGTTTTTCATTTTTATTTATTGAGTTTTGTAGCTATTTTTATAGCTACTTCAAGGAACTAAGATGCTTGTGAATATCATGATGTAGGATGTGATGTCTCTCAAAATTTTGGCATTTCCTCCTTCCTCCCTCCCCATTTAGGCTCTGATTTCAGTTCTGCTAATTATTAGCTCATATGACTTTGGGCAAGGCACTTCATATCTCTGGGCCTCAATTTCCCCAACTGTATGAGTGATTAGATTATTGATCTCTAAGGTCTGTTCCTTCCAACTTTAAATCTCTGATTTCATTGCCCAGTCAAATTATAGGGAAAATGGTTCTTACATATCCCTTTTCTTTTTCCCGATCCCTTTCCTCTTCCTGTAAAGGACTTTGACAGGGTCAGCAACAGCCTAAACAAGCTCAAACCATGATTTTCTACCTTATAAGCAATGAATCTCAAGGGACTTCTTGCTTTAAAGCAACTGCCTAGTTTGAAAGTCTTCCCCCATGGCCTCGTCAGAGTGAATTCTCAAAAGGTCTGTCAATGGAGTCTCAGGCCTGGTGGGTCCCACCGAGGTGGACCGGCTCATAGTCACCTCTAACCGTATAGGACAATTTAGATGAACTCTATTGGAAAGGCCGTAGCCAGTTTGACCACAGTGGGTGGTGAAATTCTGTGCCACAAAGCAACTCTTAAAGACAAGCTACTCGGTCCGGGAGGGCCTGCAGCCTGCTCAGGGGAATGCACCCACCACGATGAAGTCACAGATTGGGCAGGTATTCAGAGGACGGTGACAAAAGGTCAAAGGTGAATGTCTGAGAGAAAAAGGGCAGATCTTTGCTGGTTCTGATTCACTGAACAGGGCAGGGGTCAGGCTTTAAATTTCTTTCTGTACTTTCAATTTGCATCACTGGAGACAACCTTCAAATCAATTTGATCCCCCACTGATTTAAAGATGGGTCCCTTATTGCCTGCAAATCCCTAAGCGACTCAACGTAACACTTATTAAGTACTTGCTATGGTAAAACACAGCACAGAAACACAGAAAGTGTCCAACGAATCCTAATTCAATTAAAACTCGTAGCTGCTCCTCCAGCCAGCTCAGTGTCTTTCGTGGGCCTACGAGTCAAACATCAAACATAGTTTGCGGGGTCGTATTTTTGGGGAACATCTGACAGCTCAGATGTGGAGTGATGAGGAGTTCTGTAGCAATGGAGAAGTTACTGCGAAAAACGAGAGTTGGGGAAGAGGAACTGAAGGAGGAAGAGAGAAGCAGGGGCTTCTGGAGGGAGATGCAGGGCCACAGGTGGGCAGCGAGGGCTCCTGGAGGCGGAAGTGGAGCCACAGGTGGGCAGGAGGGGCTCCTGGAGGCGGAAGTGGAGCCACAGGTGGGCAGGAGGGGCTCCTGGAGGCGGAAGTGGAGCCACAGGTGGGCAGCAGAGGTTCCTGAGGGGAAAGCAGAGGCATAGGTGAACCTGCAGAGTTCTAGCTGAGTCCTCCAGTCCTTTGCTGTGCCCCTGCTGTGCAAAGAGGGCAAAAATCTTGGCTGAGGAGCCTGAATTCCTTGGGTAGGAGACTTTGTGAGCCCAGTTCTCCTGCCCTAAAAGGAGCCTAAGTTCTGGCTCTGCGCCGGCTAGTTGAGGGTGAACTTTGTCACAGCTGCCATTCACCGTTGAACTTTTTGGAGGTTCAGTGTTTTAAGAAGAAAAAAAAAAGGAGGAGGAGCCTCATTGAGTTTGCTTATGATTGTGGGAATTCTCGACTGTTTGTTTAGACTAGGGTGGTTGGCCTGTGAGCCCGAGCCTTTAAAGGAAGAAGGGGAGGGGCTGGGGAGGAGGAAAGAGGAACCGGGGAGAGCTAGGGCAGGGGGTTCAGCTTCACTCTGGCCGAAGTGCTTCATCCTCCCTCTCCCCCTTTTGCTGCTGGGACAGCTGGGCTCCCCCTGCCTCACTCACCGGCCATGGTCAGGGAAAGCAACCCATGCTGGACTCAGAAGTGTAGGTGCTTCCTGCTGGGACTCTTGATCATCCTCATCCTCGGAGCGATCGTGGTCCTCTCGGCCGTGGTCTTGGCCCGCAGGAAGGAGCCACCTGCCGAGCTGCCCCAGTGGAAGGGAAGAGGCTCCACGGCCAACCTGCAGGAAATCCTGCTGGGGAGATGCTTCACGTATGCCGAGCTGCTGCACCCGGAGCTGAGGTGAGCCGAGAGATGCTATCTGGAGCCCCCGGGCAAAGCTCGGGCCGCGGCCGGGCGGAGGGACGGTGCGAACTCCTGGGAACAATCGGGCCGCTGTTCGGGATCAGCTGGGGAGGCGGGGGGAGCCGGGCCCTCAGACACTTACAATACGCGCCCGCAGGACCTTGGACATTCTCGTCAGCGGGCCTGACGAGCGGAGGGAGGAGTGTGCACTAAGGCATGGCCAGTGAGGGGATAAAAGTGTTCTAGAGTTTACTCGGGGTACGCGCCCCCCTTCCGATTCTAAACACACGCTCTCAACAGTGGCTTTCAAAACCCACTGACTGACTCCCTGAGCGTGGCCAAGTCCTTCACTTCTGGGGCTCAGTTTCCTCATCTGTAAAATGGGAGTGTCGGATGCGATTATTCTTAAGGTTTTTTCTAGCTTGAAAGCTGTGGTTTTGAGCCTCTGACTCGGTCTGCACATTGCAGTAAGAAACTTGCTGGGGGTAGAGGGGCAGGAAGGAGAATAGTTACTCCTTGGGGTCATCCTCTAGCACCGTGTTCGTGTTCACAGTAGGTGTGCATGTGTGGGCGGGGTTGGAAACGGGGCACATACGTCCAAGTTTGGGCAATTCTTCCTTGAGCACGTTCCCAGATTTTTGTTGCTGTTCGGGGCTTCCGGTGTGTCCAGATTTTTGTGACCCCACGGACCACAGCACGCTACTGCTGTCCAAGGGAGGGCTTGGAGAAGAGACTGCGCTGCTTTGCCATTTCCTTCTCCAGTGGGTATACAAGCAAGTATCGTGTTCAGTATCCTTCAGTTAGTGTCCTCTGCCTGACTCCAGTGCTCTATCCACTGAGCCACCTAGCTACCTCTAAAAAAGTTCTATTTTCCCCCACTTGTGTCCAACTCTGTGACTCCATTTGAGGTTTTCTTTGGCAAGCCAGTTCATTATCTTTGCATTCTGCGGCTCATTTTGCAAGTGGGGAAACTGAGGCAAAGAGAGGTGAACTGACTTGCCCAAGATCAGAGAACTAAGTGTCACAAGTCAGATTTGAACTCCGGTTTTTCTGACCCCAAGTCTAATGCTCTACGCACCCGCCCTTAGCTGCCGCCTTATTACAGAGCTACAATTAGGGAAGGACATGGGCTTAACTTGGATTGTCAACATGTTTCCAGGGCTCCTTAATGTGGAAAAAGGACCCGTGGAAGGCGCTTAAGCATCGCTGTCCTGGGAACTGGAGGGAGTCTTAGAGCATCACCTTGCGTCCCAAAGCCCCCTCAGCGGGCGGTATAGCAAAGGGGGTCTTCTCTGGGTGGTCGGCCAGAGGCAGAGGGGGGCAGTGGAGAGGCAGGAAATCCTAAACCGGGCTCTGGCTTCTCTCGGGCTCTTGCAGATCACGCCCCTTTCCCCCCCCTCTCCCCGACCCCCCCCCCGGGCAGATCACTCCTTGGCTCCGTGCCCCCCTTTCCTAATCTATAGCACTGGGGAGCTGAAGTCGGTGACCCCTCGTTCCAGCCCCGACTCCTTGTTCTGTGACCCGTGTCCCCCCTCCTCTCCCCCAGCCTTTGGCAACTTGTACTGGGGTCACGGTCTTCCCTTAGAAAGGAAGCTCCTCATTGGCAGGGCGGTGTTTGCTCCCATGTTTCCTCCGCGCTTATCACAGTCCTAGCATTCAGTGGTTAATAAACGCTTAAACAATCTCTCCTATGATCCTATGGATCCAGTGCTCTTAACCCCGAGGAAAATTTAATTCCCTGCAATATTAGGCCTTGGGATCAGGGCGTTTGGGAGGGGGCCCATTACAAGTCTCCTTGGATATTGACCCAAGGAAATGAATTGGACAGAGATCATATAGCACAGATCCATCTGGTCCAAAGAGGAGCCCGTTCTGATGGTGGAACAGCTCTCCGTAAGATTTTTAACTGTTGGGCCAACTTGAGCTTGCAATTTAACTTTCTCACATTACAGATAGGGAAACAGAGGCCCAAAGGGGTTAAATGCTTATTTGTCTGAAGTCACCTATTGGGTGACTGCCAAAGCTTGGACTCCTAACTCTAGACTCCGAGTTTGTGTGACCGGATAGTGCTGGCTCCCTAACCTAGATTTGGAAACAATATGGCGCATTGAGAGTAATGGGATCTGGACGGAAGCTTGGCTCTACCACTTAACACCTGGGCGATCTTGGCCAAATGACTTGATTTAACGTTAATGTGAGGGCGGATCCTTTCTGGAGAACTAACGAAGACCCAGGCTTCACATCTGCTAAGGGAGAGGTGAGGGATTCAAGGTTCAGAGGGAGATAAGTGGTTTTTGAATATGGACAAGGAGGAGATTGGGTTTGCTTGTCTGCATTTTTATTATAAGGGTTTTGCTGAAACTTTTTTCTTTTAAATTTGGAGGCGGGATGAGAGAGAAAGTAAATGTCAGTTGAAAAATAAAATGTAAGGCAATTTAAAGAAATAAAACGCAGGCATTGGAGCAGATTGGCCCACTTTCAATTTATTTGACTGAAACCTTTCCCTCTCTGAACCCCTAGGCAGATTCAGCTCCCAGAACACTTTCACTAAAAAGCCTTTCCTAATCTCTTTGGCTCCCAGCTCCTTCCACTCCCCCTACTTTATATGTATGTTGACTTTGCCTATTTATGCAAATATTATCTCTTCATTAGAATTTAAGCTTCTTGAGAGCAGGGTGTTTTCACCTTTTGTTTGCTTTCCCTAGGCTTAGTACAGTGCTTTGCAATTAATGTGCTCACTAAATACTTCTTGTGAAAAATTAATTGATGATTCCTGAGCTAAGTAGAATAACTCTAATGCCCCGGAGGAACTAGATTTCTGTGGGTAACCCAGAATCCTTTCCAGGTGAGATAGCCAAAGTCGCAAAGAAAGGTTTAGTCAATGCAATGAAATGAATTAAAATTAAAAAGTTTTCCTTGGAAAGCCTGCAGTGGTGACCTCTAATCTCGCAGAGGTCTTCAAACTTTTTAAATAGGGGGCCAGTTCACTGTCCCTCAGACTGTTGGCGGGCCGGACTATAATAAAAACAAAAACTTTGTTTTGTGGGCCTTTAAATAAAGAAACTTCGTAGCCCTGAGGTGGGGGGGATAACCGTCCTCAGCTGCTGCATCTGGCCCACGGGGCCGTAGTTTGAGGACCTCTGGGTGCCTGCCTTCCCCGCCTCCTTTTTTTTTTTTTTTTTTTTTTAATCCCTAACTGGTGTTGACTATCAATCAGTCTCCACCTACCCCGCTCCACCTTCCTCAGGTGAGATGTGATCCAGGAGTTTGGTTCTAGAGTGGTGATTGCTGCGGAAGGATACGGAAGCAGTTACTGTGGAGGTGATAAGACAGCTTGAGGGAGCCAAACCAGCAAGACTTTTTTTTTTTTTTTTTTAAGAGCAGAAGCAATTTATAGGAAGACGCCCCATTGCGAAAAACCAAAACCCAACCTTGGAAGGACTTAAGAACTCAGATCAAAGCAATGACCAGTCATGTATCCAGGGGCTCCCGTTTGAAGTGTGTTGCACATCTCCTGAGAGAGAGGTGGCTGATCCAAGGTACAGAATGGGAGAGATGCTTTTGGACATAGTTATTAAGTGGATTCATTTTGCTTGATTATGATGATGTATTAAAAGTCTTTCTACCCCCCTCCCCCCCAGTTAGTTTTTAATAAGGGGGAATTCTGGAGGGAAAAAAGTAGGGCTAATAATAGTAATACATACAAAAAGGGGAGCCACTGAATCTTGAAAAAATGCACAATAGGGAACAGAAGGAAATACGGAAGGAAACTCAAACAAGTGCGACATTTTTGAAAGTAGAGTGTGGAACTTATTTTATGTCTATCTATCTGTAGCAAAAGGTACAAAATAAATCCACAGTTTTATATAACAATAAATGTGTAGCAACTGGCAAATACCCTGGGGAAAAATACCTGATACGCCTTTAAGATAAAGCTGCATTATTAATATTTCCCTCATCACTTTCTTAAGTCTAGACAATCTATAATAAACCAAACTCTGCTTTGTACATTTATTCTGGTTTCTGAAATGTCAATGCTCACTCTGAAAATTCATCCAGTATGTCCCTTTCAATCCTGTTTTTGGATTGATGGTCAGAAACCAAGAGAAATATTTAAATATGAAAAATGAACAGGTACGTGAGGGAGGCATAAAGTCCAGGGAGAAAATGGAATTTTTTTTTTTTTTTTTTTTTTTTTTTTTTGGTTCAGAGAAGGGAAATCTATTCTTCCAGCCTTCTCACGGGTTGAGGGCCTAGGAGGTCCAAGGCTCACACAGTGCGTATTCAGTGGTGGTGAGGTTGTAAAGATGAATTGCTGAGATAAGTCAGGGACTTGCTGCTCTGCAACAGAAATCGCAGAGTTACTGGTCTTATTCTTTCTGCCCAAGTTGATCTCAAAGTAACCCTTTAATCCCTGGTGTGTGTGTGTGTGATGGAGTGAGAATGAAGAGCAAACAATCATTTTATGTATATAGTTATGTACATACATATACATATGTGTATGCATAGATGTATTTTGCTGTGTACACAAAAATGCTCCTTATTGGTGTTATAGTTCAAAATTAAACATTAAAATTAAATCCCTCCTCTCAAACACCTATTAAATGCCTTTCATGGGTCAGCCGTTTCTGCTAAATGCTGAGGATACAAAGACAAATAGGAAACTAGTGTTTCCTATGCGCAGTATGTGCAGAAATACGTGCAAAATTGAATGTTTTTATTAGTTTAGTTTAGCTCAATAATAGTTGTAGGGTAGGGAGGACATTAGCAAAGGCTTCATGTAGAAGGTGATTGTTGAGCTGAGCCTTGGAGGCAGTGAAGGACTTGATCATAAACATTGGAGGCTTGCATAGCAGGTATTTAGAAAAACTCACATGTGACCAAGAAACCTGTTCTGTAAGAGTAGAAAGCAGTGGCAAATATCGGGAGTTCCCTTTTGACCACTTTAAAGGTGGCTAAAGAAGAGGGGGGAACTCCAGTTGGAAGCTTATCTTATTCTAGGATCCTCCACTAAAACCATCCTTGGAACTCTGAGGTTACTGAAGGAAGGTGTTAGGGTCTTCCTTCAGCACAGTAATGTGCTCCTTCCTATAGTGAATTCTTCTAGCTTTATCTGAAAATATAATGAATATTCCTTCCTTTTCCTGGTCCACTTCTCTCCCCTTCTGTGTGTGTGTGTGTGTGTGTGTGTGTGTGTGTGTGTGTGTGTGTGTATGTGTCTCTCTCTGTCTCTCTGTCCCTCTCCCTGTTTTCTGTCCCTCTCTCTGTTTCTCTTTCTATTTCCTGTACATCTGTCCCTCTCTCTGTTTCCTGTCCCTCTCTCTGTTTCTCTTTCTTTTTTTCTGTCCCTCTCTGTTTCTCTCTGTGTCTCTGTCCCTCTGTTTCTCTGTCACTCTCTAACTCTCCCTCCCTTCCTCTCTGTCCCTCTTTTCCTCCTTTTCTTCCTCCCTTTCCCCCTCTCCCTCTCTTCTCTCTCTTTCTCTCTTCCCTCTTCCCCCTTCTCTTTTTTCTTTTTGATATATTTTAATTTTTTGGTTAAGTATTTCCTAATTACATATAAGATTTTTAAACATAATTTAAAACATTTTTGAATTCCAAATTGTCTTCTTCCTTCCTGCTTCTCTCCATCTCATGAAAAGACAAGAAATAGGATATTGATTACATATGTGACGTTATACAGAACATCTCCATATTTGCCCACTTTCCATGAATCTCAGCTGACATTTACCTAACGTTTTGGGTACTTGCTGGCCAACAGGCCAGCAGCTTCAGGCTGCCATAATTCACCCAAGCTGTCATTTGTGTTGCTCAGGCAGAAAGGCATAACTCTGCCTTTTTTCTCCCACCACCACTGGCAATTTCTAGGCTGGTTCTACAGCATATCTTGAGGCATCTGCTTCCAATCCTTTTGACTGAGAAATGACGGGGTCATCAGTTCTCAAAGTGGGAGTAATTAGTAGCAATGGGGAAGGGGCTTAATCTGACAAGGATTCAAGCTACCGATGTGTCTATAGTTTTACTTCCCATATTTTAAGCTAAGTGATGTTTTTGTGGCAGGGAGAAGGTGATCTTGTGAAGCAATTAGATCATAATGGAATGGAGGAAGGGTTGGTGAAGGGGACATTTTTGGGGAGCATCTACTGTTCTACTGTGATGCTGTCGGGAGTGTCGGCTGGTATACTTTATTGCTTCCTGTTTGTGTATCTTCATCAGGCCAACGTTTGCTGTGGCCCATGAACCAGCTCCTGTAGAATCCCACATTGTAGAGATATCTGCCTTCTTCATTCTCTTAGTTGGCTTTTTTTCCCTACTGAATGACTTTTATGTCAAAGGTCCAGTGTGTCTCAGAAACCTGGACTGAGTGACCCCAGTCACAGCACTCTCCATGAGGTCACTGCTCACTTACATGGAGGCTAATCCCTTTGGGGTGACCAGTTCTCTGAATTGAAAAAGATTTGAGGATGTCCTTGGTGATTGATTGATAACACCTGTTTTTTATCACAAGCCTTGCCAACGCAGGAGAATATTGCTGGTAGTTTAGGAGTGATGTTGACCTTCTTTGGGGGAGGGAATTGTTTCACTGGGGATTTAAAAAAAGCTAATGCTATCACGTCCCAGTGTTTTCTTCCCTATCTAAATCTTCTCAATCAAACCATTTTTTTTTTTTTTGTAACAAAGAAGTACAGTTCAGCTAAACAAATCAGCCACATATTACTAGCTATCCTGTATTCCACACTTATAGCTTACTGCTTCTCTGCCAAAAATTGGGAAGCATGTTTTATCATCAGTCTGCTAAGGTCACGATTGGTCTTTTCATTGATCAGAACTCTGAAATCTAATGCTGTCTTTTTGTGATTATAATCATCGTGTCAATTGTTTTCCCAGTTTTGCTTTATTTCACATAGCATCAGGTCACACAAATTTCAAGTTCCTCTGGATCCATTTGTTATTTTTTTGTGGTACAATAATATTCCATTACATTCATACTTCAAGATTTGTTCAGCCTCTTCCCACTAGGTCCCTGGGACCTACTTTACTTCTAATTCTTTGCTATTAGAACAAATACTACCATAAAGGTAAGGGACCTTTCACTGTATCTTTAACTCCCTTGATGTATATGCCTCACCGTGGTATATTGGGTCAAAGGGTATGCATTTTGCTGGTATTTTTTCTAGAGTCTCCCCTAGTATATTTCCAAACTGTTTTCCAGAATGGTTGGAGTAGTCCATAACTCCCCAAACAATGCACACTGTGCCCATTTCTCCCAGATTGTCCGTTACTTACCTTTTTTACTTTTTATTATTTTTACCTATCTGATTGCTATAAAATGAAGTCTCAGAATTGTTTTAAACTGAAATTGCTTTTATTATTAGTGATTTGGAGAATTTTTTTTTTTTTGATAATTCACATTTCTTTTGAACTTTGGCTGTTTATAAACTTTTACTAGTTAACTATTGAGCAATAGACCTTTTTCTTACACATTTGCATAGAGATTTTGGCTCCCCTTCCCCCCTTACTTATTCTGTGTGCATTATTTTGTTAACGTAAGAGTTGTAAAAATCTTATGTAATCAGTTACCCACTTTTTATGATCGTCCTATCCTTTGCACGGTTAATTTGTGCACACACAATGAAGAATTAAGAACTCAAAGTACTTCCTTTCCCATTTGAAGTTTTTTCTTTTTTGAAATGACTTTATATTTAGGTTGACCAGGAAGTTGGCGATTATTATAGTGTTTAGTTTAAGATAGTGGTCTCAACTTCAATTCTGCTAACCTGATTTTCAATTTCATGTTGAAAAGGGAGTCCTTATCTCAACTATAGACTTTGGATTGAACACTAAGTTACTATGTCAGATGGCCCTGGATCCGTTCCAATGACCTGGATGTTGAAAATCTGTAAATTTTTTTTTTTTAACCAATGATTTCTGGGATGTTACAAGGCTAGAAATGTTAGTCAGAAAGATTAATTTCTGGAAAAGTGTATTGTGTAATGGGGATAATTGCAAAATCCTTGGAGCATGTGTGAAATTGAACTAAACTTCTCTGGCTACTTCTGGCTTACCACAGATTTGGCTTTTTGGGATAATATGGCAATTCTTTGGCCTCCATTATAGCAGCAGGGGAAGAGAATTAGCCATTGAACTGGAAAGAGCTAACCAATAGACTCTAGTACTGAAGGATTTGGCCCTTTGGGGGTTATATAGAATTCCTTTGGCCTCTATGATGGCAGCAGAGGAAATGAGATGTATAAATAGACAATTAGCTAATGGAGTTAGGAAGAACTATCCACTCAGTGGATTTTAGAGAGAAATATTTTCCATTCCTACTCTTTTCTCTCTAATATACTAGGTATGCAGGAACTTTCTTTGTAAAGAGAGGGATGAGGGATTCTTTTCCCACCCTTCCCTTTCACCTATAGTGACTAATGAGCATATGCTCATTTACTTGGACTTCAATTGAGATCTTAAAGTCCCAGATTTTGTCAGGGCCTTCCAACAAGGTCCTCTGCTTAGTATTTCTTTCTCTGAGCCTAGATAGGTGACCAAATAGTAAACTGAGCTGGATATCTCCAGCCGTAGAGGCCACTTGGTGAGTTTGGAAGATTTGTTACTCAAGTCCCTTAGAGAGTATTGGAAGCAGCAGGAACTTTCTGCAATTACCTTTTTCTTAGAGAAAATGACTATATCAGTAGGATGGGCCTAAACCACCAAAGGCTTGAAGGCTAGATAGTTCGTGCCATCAAGGAACTTACATTCTAATTGGAACAAAAAAAGGTGTGTGTGTGTGTGTGTGTGTGTGTGTGTGTGTGTGTGGTACATGCACAAACTATATATATGCGTACATACATAAAGGCTCAAAGATTTGTACCTTTCTTGGACTTTCTTAGAAATTTCAGAGCAAAGGTAAAGGGGAAATGCTTATTTCCAGCCCCACAGAGCTTCACTGTCTTGATGCGTTAAGTATCCATCTCTGGAAAGTAAAAGAGAAAGAAGGAGCTAACCATTCATATGTGCTTATTAACTTTTGTGTATTACGTACCTTAGTGTGGAGGAAATAAAGAACCATCTATATCTGATCTACATTGTACGTTGAGTACCTTTTCTTGCTCTTGTGGAATACGTGTGAGAAATGTACATAGAGAAATCACCCCATGTGGTAACTTATTGGATGTCTGGGGTGAATAAGAATGAGTCAAGGGGTAAAGGACCATTAGAAAACTTCCTCCCTCCCTTTTCCTCCCCTTAATCCATCCTTACTCTACTCTATATCCCATTTGATCCAGTGACATGGGTCACACTGTCATTCCTCATTCCTGGAACTCTCTCCTCCTCTTATCTCTTCCTTGGGTCTCTCCTCATCCCATCTCTGGCTTCCTCAAATCTTAGCAAAAGTCTCAACTTTTACAGTTTTTCTTAATCTCCCAATTAATCTTCTCAATTCTTCTTAATCTCCCAATTAATCTTATCTTCTCAATTCTTCTTAATTTCTGTGCCTCCCTCTGAATTTATGTCTAATTTATCCTGTATATCTCTTGTTAGTGTGTAATACTTTGCCTGTTGTCTCCCTCATTAGATTGGAAGCTCCCTGAGAATGGGGATTGATTTTTGCCTTTATACCTCCAGTGCCTGGCACTTAGCTGGCACTGAATAAAGTTTGTTGATTTAACTGGGTAATTGATGACATGATACTGGAACTTAGTGGACAGATGGGGGATTGCTATATGAATTTTGAAGTTATTGGCACAAAAATTATAACTGATCCCATGGGGACTAAATAAAAAGAGAATGAATGACAGAATATTATATTATAGTCATACTTAGTGGTTATGATATGAAAGCAGATTCAGCAAAGGATAATGAGTGATCTGAAAAAAGGAAAGCAATGACCTCAAAATTTTTAAGAGGAGAAAGTGCTCAGAAGGAGAAGAAATGATCAATGGGTACAGTTTCAGAGGGGGATGGGAGAAAATGGAATCAAGGGAACAAGCAGAGGAGTAAATGAGATCTTATAAAAAATAAGATTCACAGTCAAGCCAGGCTTGAAATATCAATGTCCTTGAACAAGAAATCTTTTCCCAGTCCCTTTTCATTCTAGTAGTTTTCTTCTATTGACTACTTCCTATTGATCTTCTATTAGATTTTAAACTCCCAACGGTAGGGATTAGACTTTTTGCCTTTTATTATATCCACAGAGCTTAGTACGGTGTCTGGCACATAGTAGGCACTTAACAAATGCTTGTTGACTGACTTTTCCCAATTCAATCACCTTTGCCAACAACCAATCAGTTACTACATTTTATTGATTCTTCCTCATATCTCTGGTATCTATTCTTCTTCCTTCTTCTCCCACTGCAACTCCCCCAGTTTAGGGGCTTTCTACTTCTCAGACAATTTTTAAGAAAAAGGGAAGATGGTTCCTGCCTCAAGGAACTTACATTTTAATTGTAGCAAAAAAGGTGTTTTTTTTTTTTTTTTTGTTTTTTTTTTTTTGTGTGTGTGTGTGTAATATGCACAAGCTACATACATACATACATACATACATATATAAAAGTAACCTTAAAGGTACAGCTCCAGTAGTTAGCAGTACTGGGAAATTGTTTTGTATAACACTGTAGAGAGGTGAACATTTAGGGGTCTAAGCCAAAAAGTGCAATTAGTAAGGTACTAATTATTCTTGATAAAATCAAGTTGACCGGCCCAGAGTTAACAGAACATAGAGTATGTCAAGGAGAGTATATAAAATAAGTGCAGAAAGGTATAATACAATTATATTCTTGGGCACTTAAATGAATATTGAGCCATCTTTGAAAGATCATAGAAAATTAGAGGGCTGTATAATTGGATGATTGTTCTGATTTTTCAGTCTACAAGTCAGGGAATTGATCTAAATTCCTGAAATCGTTTAATATTATTAATGAAGTGATAGTGATTGAAAGTGGGGCATCTGGATGGAATAGCGTTTACAGCTCAGGATTAGGACTTGGGAAAATCTAGTTCAAATATATCTTCAGACACCTACTAACTGTGATCCTGGTCAAGTCACTTAACCCTGTTTGCCACAGGCTCCTCGACATAAAATGAGCTGGAGAAGGAACGGTCAACCATTTTTGAATTTCTGCCAAGAAAACTCCAAATGGGGTTACAAAGAGTTGGACAAGACTAAAAACAACTAAACAAGAAAAAGACATGGTTTAGAGAAGGCATGAGAAACAGCATGACACTTTCTGTTATCTAGTTCAGTCCAATCTAATGCAACCACTATCTCCTTAGCATCTAATGCAATCAAAAATACTGTATCTTATGAGAGACAAGACAAAATTTCTTTCCACAAGGCACATGCTATACTTTCAAATAGGATATAATTAGATACTTATATACACAATAACCAGCAAACATTTTTTTTTTTTTTTTTGGCATTCATTCCCCTGATCTAGAGATAAAGAAAATATCAATAGAGTTTACTTAGATTTTTAGTAAAACATTTAATAAAACTTTGACTATGATTGTGGGAAAAGACATGGGCTAAACAATAATACATTTAGGAGTCCAAATTGGTTGAATTAGACCCAATGAATGGTGGCCTTTTTTTTAAAAAATAAATTTAAATTTAAATAAAAAAATAAAAATAAAAAATATATAATTATTTTTAACATTCTTTTTCAATTCTGAATTTCAAATTCTCTCTCTTCCTCCCAAAGCAATATGGTTTCAATTATACATGTGAAATCATGTAAAACATTTTTCATATTCGTCATGTTTCCAAAAAATAAGAGAAATAAAGAAATCCTACTTCACTTTACTTGGAGCTCATGGGTCCTCTGGAAGTGGATAGTATTTTGTCATCATGAGTCACATAGGATTGTCTTGAGCCATTTTATTGATCAGAGTAGCCAAGTCTTTCAAAGTTGATCATCAGTACAATGATTGCCAGGTTCTTCTCACTTTTGCTTTGTATTAGTTCATTTTAGCTTGATTAGTTTTTTTGAAATCCACCCTCCCCAGTGAATACTTATTAATGGTTCAATGAGCCTGGCATATGTTCTTCACTGGAGTGCTCCAGTACATATATACACACACATACACACACAGTTCTAGGAATGAGGAATGACAGTACAGCCCATGTCACTGGATCAAATGGGATGTAAAGTAGAGTAAGAGCACCCCACACATTCAATAAGTTACCACATGTGGTGATTTGTCTATGTACATTTGTACATGTACGCGTGTATTCCACAAGAGAAAGAAAAGATACCCAATGGACAATGTAGATCAAATATTTATTTCATATGTGTGTGTGTGTGTGTGTGTGTGTGTGTGTGTATGTCTTGACATTTTAATGAAATGATGAAAGCATAGGTAGTATGCATAGTCAGTGGGAAGGTGATCACAAACTGGGAGGGAAAGCTAATGCTCTGACTACTAAAATAAAGATTCAAAAAGATCTTGTCTGTCAGGCTAGATCACTGGGATCTATCTGCCAAAATTAATTTGAATTTAGTGATAACTTTGGGAGTTCCAAAAAAAAATTAACTTAGTATCACTTGTAGCAGCCTGTCTGAATAGATTACAAACCACTAAGAATGAGTAGAGGGATGCAGCAACCAAGAAACTTACTTTGATCTTAAGTTCCATGAAGAGGAGAGGCAAGACTTACTCTGTGAATAAAGCGGTGATAGTGTCATTGGGATTTGCCCTGGTCAGATCACATCGAGGGTATTGTATTTGTAGCAAGACATTTTAAGAAGCACCTTGGTAAGCTAGAATGCATTGAGGAAGGCAGCTAATATAGTGGAGGACCTTAAAATCATATGCTGTGAGCATTATTTGCAGGAAGAGATGTTTGACTTAGAGGGACTGGAAGATTAGGAGCCAAAATAATTGTTTTTAAGTGCTTGAAATACTGTCTTGGAGGAGAGGTATTAAACTTTATTGTTGTTTTAGAGGACAGAACATAGAGTAATGGAGAAATTTTAAAGAGGTAAATTTGTTTATATGGGCAGAAGGGAAAAGTTTCTTAATAATTTGAACCTTCCTGCAACAAAAGTGGAATGGAATCCCTTGAGAGGCAATGAGCTACCGGCTCCTGAATTGTTGGAGACCTAGCAGTTAACATGAAGAGGTTTTCTTAACCATGTCAGGGAAGGGATTTTCAACAAGTTGGTTAAACTATTCTGCTGGACAGAGGGATGAGCTTTTAACTCCTTAGGAATTGGCATTTTGTATTTACTTAGTCTACTTGAGTGCTACATCCAATGCCCAAGACTTAATTAAGTCTTCCACTTCCCTCTTCCTAAGACAAACTATATCCAGCTTTCATAAAAACCCTTTTTCATAAAAAAGCATGGTTACTGAAGTAGGACAAGGGCTATATTGGCAAAAAGTATACAATTTTGAAACTCCCAAACTCCTTGGTTTGCCAAAAATATAGTCATTATAAAATCAATCAAGAGTCTTCATTTTATGCTTTAGGAAAGTTTAGAATGAGGGTAGACACTTTGACATCGAGTATATTTTGCTTAACAACTTTTTACAAGCCTTCTCTGACTTTGAGGAAATGAAATGAAAAGTATAGAATTTTTCATGGGAAAGATCCTCAATATAAAAGGAATAAAAACTGTTCTGGGGAAGTGATCTCGTATGGGGAAGCTATTATTGAAACCAAGAGTGATTGAAAAACAATGGGGAAGGGAGGGTAATGAAGAAGGGTTATCTATGTTTGAAAGAGTAAAGGGAAGTTACTCTTATCTTACTGGACAATAGGGTTATCCGTGGTTACATCAATGTATCTGATAGGTTCTCTATGTGTGTAAATGTCAGGGCATCTTCTCTTTGTATTCAAGAAGTGTCCTCTTAAAAACTGAGAGGAGAGGAGATCCCTGTCCATTTCAGCCCAGACTTTAAGACATCCTATTGGTAATGTTTGCTCAATCTCTCTGAAACAACAACAAAAAAAGTGTTCAGTGTGTTCAAAATGTAACTTAAAGTAAAACAAAATTCTGTGTTTTTATGAAGTGATAAAAAGCATTTTAAGTTGTAGTCATCAAAATATAGTTATCAAAATTTACATAATTCATTTGAAATTTCTAGCACTGTTTTTTGTTTGCTTGTTTGTTTCTGGTCTGTTCCAGCATCTCTCTTTTCTGTAGAGTTGTTAAAAATCTCATTAGCCTTTTCCTTGTTCTCTTTGGACTTCTCCCTTCTTTGAGTTTTGGCTCTGAATTTAGAGGAACAAGCAAAGCATAGAATTGTGTCAAGATCCTCTGTGGTCTTGTTATTATCCCCCTTATCATCTTCTTCAGGCTTAAAAACAAATCATGTGGTAGTGAGGGACCACGAGTAGTGCCAGCCACAGAATCTGGGTTGATGAAGAGGGCTGCAGATAGCCGAGGAACTCTGGGTAAGGTATAAGATCCTTCAGCAGAGAGAACCTGCTGATAATGTCTGGTTTGGCTCTCCACTTCCCTTTAGTGTTCTCACCTTTCCTGAGAAGTCAAGGAGGTCATGACACCCGTGTTCTGTAATTCTCTATTTCCAATCCTCTCAGCCCTTAAATACCTCAGCATGATTACATCATTACCGCACACTAAGCATTTGCCAACTAGAGAACCATTACAGCACACTAAGCAAGTATTAACTATAAGCACCCTGCTATTGATATGTAAACACCTCTTACTGTAAATATCCCTTGCTTCAAGTAGAACCCAGGTGATCATGCCCTCCTTGACTTCTTAGGAAGGATGAGAACACCAAAGGGAGGTGATCAAGCCCTCCTTGGAGATTCTGTGAAGATAAGGCGATGAAAATTTCAGTTAGGATGGCAGCTCTATGAATGGCAAAAAGGGAGTGGAGAGGAAAGATGCTGTGGAGAAAGAATTGCCAAACATGGCAATAATTGCATATGAGGTGTCAGGGAGAGTGAAGGGTTGAAGATGCCTCTGTTGATAATAACCTAGGCTAGTGGAAAAATACTAGTGCCCTTAACAGAAAAAAGACAAAATCTGGGGTCGAACAGATTTATCAGAGAAAAAATGAAACCAATTTTTGACATGTTGACTTTGAGAAAGATATCTCTGCTATATCCAGGGGCAGGGATGGGATTTTAACAGAGAGATTAGACCTTTCTCTGAGAGTCATAGAGATGATCATTGAATCCATGGCATTCAGAGAGAGTGGGTAGAAAAAGAGAGGAAGTGGGCCTAAGAAAAAGCCTTGAGCACATCTAGTATAAAAGGCAGGGATGGGAATGGAAGGGAGGAGATGGATAATGACTTGGCAAGAGAAAGTGACAAGGAGTTGGCAAAGAAGCAGGAGAAGAACAAGAGGAACAAGCAGTTGGGGTGCATTTTCACTACAGTAGTCGTACAGGAGTTTACTGGGGCACCAGCCATTCCCATGTCCCCTTTATATTCTCCCAAGAACATCTAGGAAAAGTGCTGGAGCCTTTCCTTTGGTTCTTTTAACAATGCTGTGGATGGCAGGCTGTCAGGGAGACTTTAAATCTGTCTTTCACTCAACATCTTTCCGCCCTGTCCTTCTTCGGAGATTTTGTGTCTTCCTTTATCTGTAGATCATCATTGGCAAGAAGCTGAAACCTACTTCCACCCACCATTTTTGCCTTTCCTTGCCCTGTGGAGCACTTGCATATCTGATCCTTTAGAGATGGTCTGAACTCACCTTCCCTGTACTTCTTATTCAACTCTAATCTCTCTTCCAATCGCTCTACTCTTCTAAAACTGCTTTCTTGCTAAGGTGGTCAACAAACTCGTCATTGTTGGCTTCTTGTCAGTTCTCCTTCTTGAACCATCTGTACCTTTTGGACCATATCAACTGCTCTGTCCTCTTAAATACTTTTCTCTTCCCTTATCTTTCATCATATTGTTCTCTTCTTGTTTCTACTCTCCGTCTGCCTCCCTGCCTTCCTTCTCTTCCCTTCTCCTCCCACCCTTCCTCCTTCTCTTTAACACTTTCTCCTTTCTTCCTTGCCTCCCTTCCTCATTCTCTTCATTCCTTTCTCCCTCTTTCTATGTCTCTCTCTCTTCTTCCATATCTCTTCATTTTTTCCACCTTTCTTCTTTCATCCTCTTTCCCTCCCTTTTGTTTTCTCCCTTCTTCTTTTCCTCCCTTTTTCTCCATTCTTTTTTCCTTCCTTTATTTTCTTCCCTCACTTCCTCCCTCTCCTTCCCTTGCTTTTTTTGAGGGGGGAGAAGGGGAAGATATGGGATTGCTTTTATTCTGATCTAGGTAAAATGTATGAGTTATTATGGCTTCACAGGAGCTGAGGCCATGAGCAAATAGAGAAATACAAAGCATTGGAAAGTCCACCAGCTCTCCTTGGATGAAAATGAATTTGGATTTGCTGTCAAGGTAACCTCAGTCAATGTCTTTCTCCCTCAGGGTCCTCCACAGTCTCCTCCAGACTTAAAACCCCATCTTGTAAGTCAGACTTTCTCTGAAAGGCAGACCTTGCGGCTGCAGAAAAAGCTATTGTCTTTTCATTAGACCCATATTGCCATTAATTTTTCAAATTAAAATTTATTTTTTCA
The DNA here is from genome assembly GCF_016432865.1 of Antechinus flavipes. Taxonomy (NCBI): domain Eukaryota; kingdom Metazoa; phylum Chordata; class Mammalia; order Dasyuromorphia; family Dasyuridae; genus Antechinus; species Antechinus flavipes. The sequence continues at coordinate 7,511,396 of NC_067403.1, forward strand.
ATTAATAAGCATGCTTTTTAAAAATCCTTTCCAACTCTCTCTACTGAAGAAAAAAAAAATCCTTGTAATTAATGTACATAAATCAAGCAAAGCAAATCCCCCCACTGGCCATGTCCAAAAATATGCAACTTATTCTGCATTTATAGTCCATAACTTCTCCAACAAGAGTTTGGTAGCATTTTTGTCATCGGTCTTCTGGAACCATGGTTGATCATTTCATTTACCAGAATTCTTAAGATGTTCGAAGACCAATATAGACTAATATTTTTAATTTGCTTTGATACAATATTTTTAAATACAATATTATTGAAGAGGTTACAGCAACATTTTTTTAAAAGATTGTACATTATGACTAGGTGGGATTTATAGTAGGAATACTGTTAGTTCAATATGCAGAAAATTATAAATATAATTAACCATATTATTAAGAACATCCCAAATCATATGATTAATATTATCAATAGATACAGAAAAACTTTTGGGAAAATAAAAGATCTTTTTATAGTTAAAAAAAAAACACACTAGAAAACACAAACCATAAATGGATCTTTTCTAATATTTTTCAAAATGCATTTAAACTATAGTTTAATTAACCTCCTTCTGAATCTCCTTGATTCTCTCTGTATAAATTTATCTTATTTCTTTCTTGTTACATCTGCTAAAAATTCTTCATCTTTTTTTTTTTTTAATCTTGGTTTTGCCATTAATCTCTTTTGCAGGTAGAAATATCCATTTTCTTCTTTAAAGTCTTTGGCTTTCTTCTTTCCTATGACAGATATCTTTAAATCACTCTTTAGTGGGTCTCACAACTCTGATATCTTGAAAGAAGAGCCAAGGATCTCTCCCCTTGATCTCATCTTTCCTATCATACTTTTAAAACTTTTTCAGCCTCTGCCAAATTTCCCAGATTTTGAGAAGCAATTTTCAACTCTTTATCCTTCCACAGTTGGAAAAAGGTGTTATCTTTAATTTATACATCACAACTTCTAGGCCACATAATAAGTGAGAGGCACTGAAGTAGCAGAGTAGTTAGACTGCTGGGTCTGGAGTTGGGAAGACCTGAATTCAAGTCCAGACACTAGCTGTGTGATCCTGGGCAAGTCACTTAACCCAAATCTGTGTCAATTTCCTCTACTGTAAAATGGGGATAAAATAACATAGCCATCAGATGATTTACTGATTTACACAATTATTATAATTGTCATAAGTTGTTTAGTTTCCTTTCCCATAAAAGGGTCCTCCTTTCCTTGTTTATTGAAAGTTCATTAGAATTTTGCCTTTTTGCTAAAGCATTATAATAGTTTGAGTCTGTGAATTCATCCCAAATGACTCCCCACTACTGTGACTCCCCATTGAAAATGTCTCCTTTGACTTTCCACCACCTCAGCTTTTTGAATTTTGACTGAGAACTCCTTTAATGGCCTATCCTTTAAAGGGTTTGTACTTTCACTCGGATGCAAATTTGGATCCAACCTCTCTTTCTCTATATGGAGTCTTTCCCCCTATCTAATAATTGTTTTAATCCTTCAACCAATCAGTAAGCAGTTAGTTATTAAATACCTACTATGTGCCAGGCACTGTGCTATTCATTGATGATGACTCAAGGGAGTATAAAAAGAAAAAGAGGAAAAAAAAACAAAACAAAAAAAACAACTGTTCTTGTCCTCAGAAAGCTTACATTTTATTAGTAAAGTCGTACACTGAGGATTTTGCTCAACCCTTGTAAGGATCATTGTTTAACACTAACAGACTTAGGCTGGCTTAGAAGCTTATATATTGGTTGCCATATGTAACACTCCCTCATGGCTCCCAGGAGCAAGATCTATTCCTGTGACCTGCCATGGGAAGTCCCCAAAAGAGTTCTAAGACATAGATACCTATTTCCATTGTTTTTTCACTTGAATCTATTTCCCTTGCAGATCTCCTGAACTGGTCATTCTTGGTTCAGGGGCTAATTGTCTTTGACACGGCCACCTTGTCCTGCTGCCCTCCTGAAGATAAAGGTGTTGCTTTATCTCCCCAGAGAGTTTCAGGGCTGAGGGCATGAAGCTGCAGAGACCACAGGGTGCTCAGCTCAGTTCCACATGAGCTCCTGCCTAGGGTGAGCACAAACCCATTACATACATATTTCCATTTTAAAGATATAAAAACTGTAACTAAGAAGACAGAGGCGAGGATAATGAGGAGAATGGAAATTGTCATGTGAGGAAATAAATGAAAATATTTAGCGTAGGAGAGAAGAGATGGGCTACATGATAGAAGTAGGTCTGGGTTGTCATGGGAAAAATGGATTAGGATTGTTTTATTTGGCTCCAAAGGGTAAGAAGGAAGAGCATCAAATTTAGAGGCTAAAGTTTTCTTGTTAAGTAGCGAGTCCCCCATTATAGGAAGAATGTAAACAGAAGTAGACGCTAGAGGAAAGATTCTTGGCTTAGAAATAAATGAATGGGAGAAAAAGCATTTATTGAAGACTATTTACTAAGAACTATGCTAATCACCAGGGATAGAAACATAAAACAATTCAGCCTCTGACTCAAGGAGCTTCCATTCTAACGGAAGCCCCAGCATATGTAGGAGAGTAGTGTCCAGGGGAGGAAGTCTCCGTTTGAGAAGTCACAGGGTGAGTGAAACAACTAGTTTAAATTATATCTTGAATATTGGAAAGGAAGAAAGAAGGAAACAGGGGACTATGGGGAAATTGGCTTCATTTGCTAAATTGTTAGAGGAAGCTTGATTAAAATGATCAAAGGTAGGGATGTAGAATTCACCAGTGTCACAGAAAAAAAAGGACACTTTCTCCCTTTCACTTTAGTTCCTAACTCATTTAACTACCAAAACATTTTTCTTGAATACTGGTTGGTTAGAGCACCCTCTTCTGTCTCACTGTAATATTACTTTAATAAAGTACCCGATCTATTCACAGTGGCCCCCCGGTGTTCATGCTTGCTTTAATTATTATTATTAATTAATTATAATAAGGGTAGCAGGTCAGCAGCTGAAGGTCACATGTAGTCTTGGGACCCTGGGCTGGCCACCCCTGAGGGGGAGCATGGGTAAGTAAGGTCATGGCTACAGATTCAATTCCTGGGTAGATCAGTTGTCTTTGATCTCCTCCATGACCTCTTACTGGTCATCTCTCAAATGCTGCTGTTTTCCCTAAGGGGACCGGGCCAGGAAAAGGGGAAAGACTCCGAGCTTACCTGCTCTTGGCAATGTTACTCAGTGTACCTGTCAGAATGAGGTGGCCCAGCAACAGCAACCACAGAGATTCTAAAGTCTGCTCTACGTAGTTTATTTCATTTGATGCGTGTGTGGTAGGTAAAATAGACCCATTTCACAGATGGAGAATTTGAGGTGACCAGACTACAAGCTGATCAGATGTGGAGTTTGAACGGGGTCTTTATATCACCAAGCCTAGCATGCTTCAACTTCATATGTTGCTTTTCATTCTATTGCTGGTTCCAAGTGGTGTGTGTGTGTGTGTGTGTGTGTGTGTTATCAACAAACCTTGTCCTGCTGCATAAATCAGTAAAAAGAATACTACCTTTAGTGTCTAAGATCTTGAGCTTATATATCATCTCTGATATTCCCTTTATGGCTTTGGACAAGTAGTTTAATCTTTCTGGACATTAGTTTTCACATCTGTAAAATGGCTCAGTTTTCACTGTAAAATGGTATAGCAGGACTATATTATCTTGAGATCCTTTCCCTCTTGAAATATGATTGTATGCTGTAACTAGCATTAGAAAATCTGAGTTAAATTTCTTCTGCTTTCACCTGCTACAAAGCTGACCTTGAGCAAAGGTTCTGCTCTCTTAAAAACTCCAAAGACTGTTGTTAATCCTCTCACTGCCTACCTCATTATCACATTAGCTAATGAATTTGAAGCTCAAAACACCCTAAAAGTGCAAAACATTTATTTGTATTATCTTTTCAAATTTCTCCAAGGCAAGTTCCTCAGTTCCTTTCTGGAATAATTTCCCCCAAATATTAGCTCATCCCAGGAATGCCCTGAATGTCACAACATAACAGAGTCCACATTCTCCTTCAGAAAGAACAAATCCACAGGAATGCTTCCAGTGGTCAGGAATTCTTCTAACCATGGGCGTCCTGAAGGGTGGATTCTTTCTAAAAGAATACAAAGAAGATACAAACAAGCCTCTTAAAAGAAAAGTCTGAGTGAAAACTGAATCAGATAAAACTGGGACTTTGTGTCAACTACTCCAGAGAATGAAAACAAAGTTTAAATTGTGTTGTTAATGTTTCCTTCTCACTTTCTTAAAGCGTGACAATCAGCAGAGTAAGAAATCAGATCCTGATTGTACCCTGGCAATTTCCAAGATCTTAAAGGTCACATTAACAATGTTACAATCACTTCTCAGCACCCACCTCCAGTGTAGTAAAATGAGCTTGGGCACGATCAAGTCCAGTCGTTTCAAACTGCAGATGAGAAAACTGAGGTGCAGAAAGGGAATAACTTACTAGTAGCATAGATGGTGGGACAAGAACTCATCTAGGATTCTTTTTGCTGAAGACAATGAAAAACTGATTCATTAAATGAAATTTTGTGAAAAAAATGATACGTGCTCATCACACTTGAAATTATGAGGAAGAGTTGAATTTGGACTTGAAATCAGAAAACCTGCCCTGTACTAGCTATGTAGCCTTAAAGGGGGCGGGGAGGGGGGGGATGATTTGTTCTGATCTTACTCAAATGTACTACCTTTTATTTGGATCTCTTAAATATTAAAAAGTGATTTCTATTTTGGGCTTTGAAAAAGGAGATGGAATTCATCAAAAGTTGTTTCATTGACTAACCTAATTCCCTGAAGGAAATGTTGATTTCTCAGATAAAATTCTAAGAGAAAAAAAATCTATCTAGGAAGTTAATGGTAATTACAGCTCTGTAGGGTGACATCAAGGGCAGAGCAGAGTTGAAAACCAACATATGAAACTAAGTTAAAATTACAAAGGAAACTTTGACGCCTCCATCAAAGCAATTGATTACTTTTCAGTGCAACTTCTTTCATGTTTGGAGACTTCAAGGTATAGCTTCCTCAAAGGTATGACTGGCTGCTGAATTATAGTTTTGCCAAACTCCCACCACAAATACAGCCTGATTTTGATCTTCTTAGTTGTCTTCTTCCTTCCTCCTCAAAGATAAAGATCTTTCCTCCTTTTCCATTCCACATCCCCAGATCCACATCCCTAGAGGCTTTGTATTCATATTTATTCTGTATTTTCCTGTTTTCCCACCTTAGGTTTTTCTTTTTCCATGTAAGATTCCCTTATGAAATATTCCAATCTATTCTGTTTTCTGTATTTTCCCCTTGTTTTCTACCTCTTTAGTCCAATTTACCAACAGAGTAGAATCTAAAGTAGAATATGAAATTCACCCAGAATTGCCCCCTTCTGAGCTAGAGAAGGAAACAACAAACCAATCCTGTGTCTCTCCTACGAAAACCCCAAATGGGGTCACAAGGAGTTAGATGCAACCTAAATTATTCAACAGCAAACTTCTAGGACATTCTTAGGGACTTTAAATCATCTTGAGCAGAAGGCAGAGGCTGATGTGGTCTGCGTTGTTGTTGCTATGGTTACAATGGAAGTATATTTCTCAGAAGGGCAGTGGAAGAGATTGTATGGCACTTCTTATGGGATTAGGTGACATGGATTCACTGATTTACACCTTCTGAATTAGAAACCTCTAGGGGTTCATTAATGAATCTTAGATAAAATAAAACTAATTAAGATAGTAATTAGGACCAGGTTCTATAATCTCAGTTTTTTCTATCCATCCCTATCTTCATTTGCTCACTTCAATCGAAATATTGTATGATAGTGTTACTTTTTGCCAGTCTGGTCACTTCATGGGTATTCAGAAGCCATGTCCAGCAAACATTCCCTTTTCCCTTTCTGTTGAAATCCTTTTTTTCCTTCAAGACTGGTCAAATGGGCTTCTCCTTCAAATGGGCTGATTGTTCCCCAATGAAAATGATCTCTTCCCTTAAAGTTTACTAGAGCCTGTGGTCTCACTAGGTTTCTGATCAGGAGTCCACAGTAACCTTGGAGTTCTCATCCCATTCTAGCCTGTAACAATAATAAATGCTAGCATTTATGTGTTTTGCAAAATGCTTTGGATATTATTCCATTTGACCCTTACAACAATCTTGTGAAATTGGTAATATTACTCCTAAGACACAGGGTGAGGGGCTTGGTTGGGATCACATGACTAGTTAGTGTCTAACGTAAGTGTCATGCTTAAGTTTGACTAGCTCCAAGTCTAGAACTTGGTTGTCTCTATCTCACTCCCCCCTTTCTATCATATTTAGGTACCTACAGAATCACTCTTACCTCACCCTTATTAAGTTGTAATTGCTCTGAGAGTGGGAACTGCATTGTTGGTGTTTTGTTTTTCATTTCTTTTTCTCCTTATATCACCGAACCCAATATATTGTATATAGCAGGTGTTTAATTTGTTTTTTGAATTGAATTAAGTAAAAAATATTCTGAAATTTAAAGTATGTTTTATATATAATCAAGTAGGGAAACCTGGATTAATCTTTTCTTTAATTTCTTGTTGTTGTTCTCCTCTTCCTCCTACTTGTTCTTTTTCTCCTTCTTGTTCTCCTTGTTCTTCTTCTTGTTCTCCTCCTCCTTCTTTCTCCTCCTCTTTTTTCCTCCTCCTCCTTTCTTCTTCTTCCCCTACTATTGCCCTACCCATCTATATAAACTATACAGCTATTGAATGACTTACCCAATATCACACTACTAGAAAGTATCTGAATCTGAATTTGAAATCAGTTTTCCTGACTTCAGGCCTGGCACTCTATTCACTGAACCATGAGGCTGGCAAAGTATTCTTAACAGCAAAAACAAAGGAAAATGCCCATTGAATAGGTTTTGACTGGATAAATTGTGGTATCTCAATATGAATATTATCATACTGTCTGAGATGATAAATAAGGAATTCAGGAAAAAATGGGAAATCATATGAACCGATGCAATTGGTTAAGCAGAACCAACATAACGCCATGTGCAATGATTATCAGTTGTATAGGGAGACAATATTTAAGTACTCAGGTTAATATCAATAATCAATTTGTGGGCATGGAAAACAGAAGATAAAACATTTGCCTCTGCTTGGTTGATAAGTAGAGCATTCGAGGAGTGCGATAATGCATATGCTGGCAGAAGTTGTCTGTGTTGTTTAATCATTCTAATCTATAACTAGCCACTGGACCTGGCTCTAGAGGGAAAGTGAGGCAGGTGACCTTGCACAGCCTGCCCTCCCTCAAATCCAATTCACTTGCGAGTCATGGATGTCATGGCCTTCTTTGAGAACGAATGGCCAATAAATAGTTTTCTATTTTCCTTTGTTGCAAACCAGGTCCAGTGGGACAGTATGTGAGGGAATAAATACTATAAAAAAGACATCGACTAAAAAAAAAGAAAATGAGCCAATGTAGAGGATGCTTAAAGTCCTTTATGGCTCCATATCCCATGACCCGTATTTGACAGCTTTTATGGGATGGATGTCTTTGAAGGACACTCAATGACAACATGGGCTCTAAAGCTGGGATGCTGCGTATTCCCACCAGCTTCTCCTTATCCCACAAGGTGGCAGTGCGCGCCTGAAGGATAGTGTCCTGTGGCTGGTATGAACAAGAAATGGTTATTTTCCCAGCAAAGACACCCTGGAGGAAGTGATGATACCAGACAAGAATGCAATAGCTACCCAGAGTGCTTGGGGAGGAGCTGAAGGGGATCAGGGACTTACAAGATATGAAGGTCAAATTGTTTTATTGACTGAGACTTGGAAAAGTACTTGTTTCATATGGGGGAATGATGGGAGTAGGGCAGAGGAACTGCACCAAGATATTTGGGCTTATTGACTTGGTTTATGGATCATTTTGAATGAACATTTATTCAGTGTCTCCTTAGTGCCATGCATTGTGCTAAGGGCTTTACATAAGATCCTTACAACAACATTAGGAGGTAGGTGCTGTTATTGTTCCCTTTGTACAGCTGACAAAACTGAGGCAGACAGAGGTAAGTGACTCGCCCAGGCTCACAGAGCTAAGTGTCTGAGGCTGAATTTGAATACAAGTCTTCTGTCTCCAGACCCAGAGTTTGGTCCACTATTGCCTAGCTGCCATTTTGTATTATCACAGATTCTTTTATGTGGTTCTCTTCAACAATGAGATGATTCAAACCAGTTCCAATGATCTTGTGATGAAGAGAGCCAACTGCACCCAGGGAGACTGTAGGGAATGAGTGTGGTTCGCAACAAAGCATTTTCGCTCTTTTTGTTGTTGTTTGCTTGCATTTTATTTTCTTTCTCTTTTTTTCCCAGTTTGATTTGATTTGTCTTGTGCAGCAAGATAATTGTATAATATGTATGTCTATATTGGATTTAACATATTTCTACCATGTTTAACATATATTGGACGACTTGTCATCTTGGGGGGGGATTGGAACACAAGGTTTTGCAAGGATCAATATGGAAGAATTATCTATGCATATGTTTTGAAAAATAAAAAGCTTTAATAAAAAATAGATTCTTTTAGATCCTGTGGTGTGAAGCCAACCATCAGCAACTGTTGTCATTGCTTATTGACTTTAGTTGGTTATTATATCCAATTATAGCCCTGATGCTGATTGGTGGTTAAGCCAAGGAATTCGGGAGGATTAGGATCTTCCTCCCCAAACAAATCCCTTTATGCAGAAGGGAAGGAGGGAAGAAAAGGCAAAATTTTTTGTTTGATGCTAGGAAGTTTGGAACAATGAAGAATGGAGGATTCTGGAGTATTAAAGCCACATTTAACTAGCTCCCAAGATCTGGTTGTTTTCAGTTTTCATCGTGAGCATTATGCTTTGGAAATCAGCAAATGTGACAAATCAGGGTGTGACATTAATTTGTTGATTCTCTGGAAAGTGATAGAGGAAACTTTAACTAATACAGATTTGACTTTACTGTGTGTGGAGCGGGCACTTATTTTTGAGCTGGTTGTAGAACATACCACTGCTTCAGTGCCATTGATTCAGCCTTGGGAGGTCCCCAGCTCTGGACTGAGACAGCACAATGTGTACTGATGTCCCAAGAACTGTGGACAACAGCCAATGGTCACTGTAGATAGATTCTACAGAAGCCCCAGACTGCTGCTTAGTGGTGCTTCGGGACTTCTTGGGAGTTAAGAACTTTGGCTCAGATCCACCTGCTAAGTATGGCAGGGGTACTTTGCCCTACTCTTGCCCCACCCATCCCCACCTGCCAGGGGGTTAGCAGGCAGCTACTCCAGCCTGATCTGATGCCAGTTAGAAGATTGCTCCTGTTCTTCCCTTCCTTCTTGAGTGTGGTCTGCCTTTGTTGCATGGCTTCTGGCCCCTGGGCATGCTTGTCACTTGGCCCACACAGACAGCCCCTCCCAGTTATGGCTTCATATCTTTGGGGCATCTGGAGAAAAAAGACAAGCCAGGTGTGTGTGAGGCAATGGGCTAAGGGTGAATGAGAAGGTATGAGAGTAAGGGTGGGAGGAAAGAAGGGAAAGGAAAGAAGTGGGGAAAGACTTTGCCTGATGGCAGGGAGAGAGAATGGTCCCCCACTCCATCATGCTCTGAGGTAATACAGCATCAGAGTGCACCATGAGGAGACAGGACTCAATATGATCTTCTAGTATATAAGGGAGTTCTACTCATTTAAAAGGTCTGAAAGATCCAGTCATTTCCAACTTTATGCAGGAACTTCCCTGAAGAGCCAATGATGGGATGCTCCAGGCATGGCTGTTCACAAGTTATTTATGGGTTATTTGTGAGCCCTTCACCATTGCTTCTTCCTGGCTTCATGGGCGTCCTGGCATGCTGTAGATTCATAGCCAGACTTGTCTTACAAGGTTTCCTTAAGGGAAAAGAAGAAGGGAAAGAGAGGGAGGGATAACTTAACACTCAAATATGCACTCAAAGTCTCAGAATTTGAGGTTCACTTCCTAGATAGAACTAGGGGCTCAAGAGGTGGGTCTTAGGATCAGAGTTAAACCAAAAGTCCTATCTCACAGGTTACATGAATACTATTGACTGTGAGTTTACCAGAAAATAATCCTAGTAATAATGCTGATAACTATATTTCTGTAACACTTTAGGACTTATAAATTGCTTTCTTGACAAGTTTGTACAGTTGTAGGGACTAGGGGGGCTTTTTTTTTTTGTGTGGAACTATGGTCTCATCAGTGTGGGGAACTCCCAGCATGGAAATTCCATGCTCTTCTTCTTCTTCTTCTTCTTTTTTTAATAGCTTTTTATTTACAAGATATATGCATGGGTAATTTTTCAGCATTGACAATTGCAAAACCTTTTGTTCCAACTTGTCTCTTCCTTCCCCCCACCCCTTCCCCCAGATGGCAGGTTGACCAATACATATGAAATATGTTAGAGTATAAGTTAAATAAAATATATGTATATGTGTCCATATAGTTATTTTGCTGTACAAAAAGAATCAGACTCTGAAATAGTGTACAATTAGCCTGTGAAGGAAATCAAAAATGCAGGTGGACAAAAATAGAGGGATTGGGAATTCTATGTAGTGGTTCATCATTATCTCCCAGAGTTCTTTTGCTGGGTGTAAAAGAGCAGTTCTTCTATGATTTATGGGGAATGGTATAATCCAGGGCTTCTTAAACTTTTCCTTCTTGTGACCCCTTTTTGCCCAAGAAATTTTTAGATAACCTAGAATATATAGGTATATAAACTAGGTGTACAAATGACACATTTACTAATAATATATCAGTTATGAGATTCCATATCTACTGGAGGAGGAAATGGCAAACCACTCCAGTATTTTTGCCAGGACAAACCCACAGAGAGTATCATCCGGGGGTCATGAAGAGTTGGATACGATTGAACTAGAAATATAGAGAAGAAGCCAAGAAAAATGTCGTAAGAACCAGAACTAAAGGTGAATCTGCTAGAACTCAAATGGTGTTTTTTTTTTTAATTTTATTATTATAGCTTTTTACTTACAAGTTATATGCATGGGTAATGTTACAACATTGACAATTGTCAAACTTTTTGTTCCAATTTTCCCCCTCCTTCCCCCCACCCACTCCCCCAGATGGCAGGTTGACCAATACATGTTAAATATGTTAAAGTATCAATTAAACACAATATGTGTATACATGTCCTAACAGTTATTTTGCTGCACAAAAAGAATTGGACTTTGAAATAGTGTACAATTAGCCTGTGAAGGAAATAAAAAATGCAGGCGGGCAAAAATAGAGGGATTGGAAATGCTATATAGTGGTTCACACTCATTTCCCAGAGTTCTTTCGCTGGGTGTAGCTGATTCTATTCATTATTGAATAAATGGAACTGATTTGGTTCATCTCATTGTTGAAGAGAATGTGACTTGATATTTAATGCTCTTGCTAGGACAAGGAGATAGTGAAGTACCTTCAAAGGACCACATGTTCAATATGAGTCACTCTTGGGATTGGGGAGATCAAGTTCCCATAATGTCTGTTCTAGTCATTCACTTCCAAGTTATCCAGTTCCATGACACCATCACATATATGAAAAAGTAGATAGGTGTGTATTTTTGCTATATATATATATGTGTGTATATATATATATATGTATGTATGTATATATATGTATGTATATATGTGTGTGTGTATGTGTATATATATATATATATATATATATATATATATATATATAGAGAGAGAGAGAGAGAGAGAGAGAGAGAGAGAGAGAGAGACACACACACAACACGAGAGAACACACTCTTGCTATGAATTGTTTTGATTGGGGTCTTTAATCTTTTTTGTGTCATCAATTCCTTTGGCAGTCCTGTGAAAGCTATGAATCTTTTCTGAGAATAATGCTTTTAAGTAATTGAAGGAAATGCTCAATTTCAGTTAGAGGTTAATAAAAACAAAAATGGATTTTTCCCCATCCTAGTTTTTATTTGAAATTGATGCCTGAAACTCTTGTGAGTCTGTGTATTCCAGGTTAAAAACTCCATTCAAGTTCTAGGAGACTCAACTTTAGTCCTGGTTCTTACAACATTTTTCTTGGCTTCTTTATATTTCATGTTCTTGTTCAATATATCCAACTCTTCATGACCCCATGGATGATACTCTCTGTGGGTTTGTCCTGACAAAGATACTCAAGTGGTTTGCCATTTCCTAATCTGGTAGATTAAGGCAAACCGACATTAGTGTGGACAAGTGTCCAGAATCACAAAGCTAATATGTGTCTGGGCCAGATCTGTATTCAGATCTCCTGATTCCAGACTCAACATTCTTTTCATTAGGCCATGACCTAGCTGCTTCTATTTATGCTTCCTATACTTATAAAATTCCCAGAAAACTAAAATGAGGAAATTCTGGAATCTTACAAAGATTTAAACTAATTTCCAAATTTGTGAGCATGAAGTTAACTTTTCAAGAAGATTTTTATAGCTCTGCGGACCTTCCTTTATAATTTTATATTAATTTTAAAATTAAAATATTTATTTTAATCAAACAGACAAGAAAAATAGTGTCTGTTTCCAACAAGTTTATAAGTATAATAGGTAAAAACAATAACAAAAACCCAACTATACAAATAAGTATGTCTAAACAAGACACATGTCCAATAAATTGGAGACAATCAACAAAAGGAAGGTGCTGACATTAACAGGGACTAGCTTGTCGAAGATGGGATTTTTGTGGGGGAAGGAAGTCAGAAATGAGGAGTGAGAGGATTTTGAGTGTGGAAGATAGTCTGTGGAAAAATTAGATGGCAAATGGGACCTGATTATGAAAAAACCAAATAGAGGATTTAGATTTGAAACTGGAGGTAATAGTGAACCCCTGGTTTATAAAATGGGAGAGGGGTGTGATATGGTCAAGCCTGATCTTCGAATATTCAGTCATCAGTCTGTCAATGCCAACATAATAATCAAGGGCACGTTACCACTGGTATTTGAGAGAGCAGCGTTTGAATTTAATTCATTGAAGCGTGCCAGTCCAGTTTCATTGGGCTTAAGCTTTTCTCATTCTCTTCTGAGAGTATATACTCACCAATCCACCCCACCCACACTCTGTTTGCCTTTCTTAGCTCCCCCCCACCATGGTTAAAGTGAAGAATGAGAAAAGGGATGAGGGGGCTGAGAGAGGAAATTTTAGAACTTGGGTTCACTTTTCTGGTTCCTCTCTTTTTCTCTCTGCCTCCAGTCCTGTAGATGTCTCCAAGAACAGTTACAAGAATATTGGAAGAGAGTTGAGAACAAGAAGTTCTCTAAGAGCTTATTGAATTTAATTACAGGAATTAAAACTTGCTACCCTAAGGGCAAAAACTGCCAAAAACTTATCAAAATACCTCATAAATTTTGACTGATGTAAGAATAAGTCATATACATTTTCTTTTTTCTTCCTGCTGTCCTTGTAGATCATAACATTTTCTTTCTTCTTCTTCCTTTGTTTTCCTTACCTTCCTTCCTTCCTTTCTCTTTCTTCATCTACTCTTTTCTACCTTTTTTGTTTTTCTTTCCTTTCCCCTTCTTTCTCCTTCCCTCCTTTCCTTAATCTGCATTTCTATGATTATTAATGATTTAGAGCATTTTTCATAAGGCTTAGGCCTCTTAGATTTTCTTCCTATGAAAACTGCCTTTTCAAATTGTTTCAAATTGGGGAATTGCTCTTATTCTTACAAATTTGGATCTGTTCCCTATTTAGCATATAAATGAGATTTTTAACAGAAAGACTGACTTCTAAGATACTCCCTACCATTTACTTGCTTATCTTCTAATTTTAAAGATTTTTGTGGAAAAACTTTTTTTTTTAAATAGCTTTTTACTTACAAGTTATATGCATGGGTAATTTTACAGCATTGACAATTGCCAAACCTTTTGTTCCAATTTTTCCCCTCCTTCCCCTCACCCCCTCCACTAGATGGCAGGATGATCAATACGTGTTAAATATATTAAAGTATAAATTAAATACAAAATAAGTGTATATGTCCAAACTTATTTTGCTGTATAAAAAGAATCGGACTCTGAAATATTGTACAATTAGCCTGTGAAGGAAATCAAAAATGCAGGTGGGCAAAAACATAGGGATTGGGAATTCAATGTAATGGTTCTTAGTCATCTCCCAGAGTTCTTTCACAGGGCGTAACTGGTTCAGTTCATTACTTCTCCCTTGGAACTGATTTGATTCATCCCATTGCTGAAGATGGCTAGGTCCATCAGAATTGATCATCATATAGTATTGTTGTTGAAGTATATAATGATCTCCTGGTGCTGCTCATTTTACTCAGCATCAATTCATGTCAGTCTCTCCAGCCTTTCTGAAATCCTCCTGTTGGTTATTTCGTACAGAACAATAATATTCCATAACATTCATATACCACAATTTACCCAGCCATTCTCCAATGGATGGGCATCTACTCAGTTTCCGGTTTCTGGCCACTACAAAGAGACTTGCCACAAACATTTGTGCACATACAGGTCCCTTTCCCTTCTTTAGTGTCTCTTTGGGGTATAAGCCCAGTAGAAACACTGCTGGATCAAAGGGGATGCACAGTTTGATAATTTTTTGGACATAATTCCAAATCGTTCTCCAGAATGGCTGGATGTGTGCACAATTTGTGGAAAAACTTTAAAAGATTTTGTCATAAAAATTGTCCTTTTTACCTAAGGTGATAAGTCTGCCAATCAATCAGCATTTATTAGGCACCTACCATGTACTAGGCACTGAGAGAGACATTGATCCTCTCTCTTTCTTATTTGGTCAGGAACTCTTTTCTTCATTTACCTGAAAGGTAATTTCTTCCTTGCTTCCCTAATTTGCCATCACTCTCTAGGTTATGTATCCATTTGGAGTTTATCTTGGTAGAGTTTTGTTTGATTGGCTTGATAAGTTAATTTAAGTAGGATGTTGAGTTTTATTATATTGGCTTGGCCAACCTGCCCCTCCCACCCCTCTCCAATTTTAAGCCAGTTGGGTGGTTTAATACCTTTGTTTCTACTTACACCATATTATTTTCCTCCAAGACAATAGAGTGGGATGTGTGTGTGTGTGTGTGTGTGTGTGTGTGTGTGTGTGTGTGTGACGGAAAGAGAGAGAGAGAGACAGAGAGAGAGACAGAGACAGACAGGCAGGCATAGAGACAGGCAGCAACAGAGACAGAGACAGGCAGGCAGAGAGACAGAGACAGACAGGCAGGCAGAGAAACAGATTCAGGCAGGCAGAGACAGACAGAGACAGGCAGACAGAGAGACAGACAGAGACAGGCAGGCAGAGAGACAGAGACACAGACACAGACAGGCAGAGAGACAGAGACACAGACAGGCAGAGAGACAGAGACACAGACAGGCAGAGAGACAGAGACAGAGGCAGACAGGCAGGCAGAGACAGACAGAGAGAGAGACAGACAGACAGAGAGAGGCAGACAGACAGAGAGAGAAGCATTCAGACAGAGAGGGAGGGGGACAGACAGAGAGGGAGAGAGGCAGACAGAGAGGGAGGGGGACAGACAGAGAGGGAGAGAGGCAGACAGAGAGGGAGGGGGACAGACAGAGAGGGAGGGGGACAGACAGAGAGGGAGGGAGGGGGACAGACAGAGAGGGAGGGAGGGGGACAGACAGAGAGGGAGGGAGGGGGACAGACAGAGAGGGAGGGGGACAGACAGAGGGAGGGGGACAGACAGAGAGGGAGGGGGACAGACAGAGAGGGAGGGGGACAGACAGAGAGGAGGGGGACAGACAGAGAGAGAGGCGGACAGACAGAGAGGGAGGCGGACAGACAGAGAGGGAGGCGGACAGACAGAGAGGGAGGGGGACAGACAGAGAGAGAGGCGGACAGACAGAGAGAGAGGCGGACAGACAGAGAGAGATAGACAGGGAGACAGAGAGGGAGGGAGACAGAGAGGGAGAGACAGACAGAGAGAGAGAGAGAGAGACAGGGAGACAGAGAGGAGGGAGACAGAGAGGGAGAGACAGACAGAGAGAGAGAGAGAGACAGAGAGACAGAGAGGGAGGGAGACAGACGGAGAGGGAGGGAGACAGACGGAGAGGGAGGGAGACAGACGGAGAGGGAGGGAGACAGACGGAGAGGGAGGGAGACAGACGGAGAGGGAGGGAGACAGACGGAGAGGGAGGGAGACAGACGGAGAGGGAGGGAGACAGACGGAGAGGGAGGAGACAGACGGAGAGGGAGGGAGACAGACGGAGAGGGAGGGAGACAGACGGAGAGGGAGGGAGACAGACGGAGAGGGAGGGAGACAGACGGAGAGGGAGGGAGACAGACGGAGAGGGAGGGAGACAGACGGACAGAGAGGGAGGGAGACAGACGGACAGAGAGGGAGGGAGACAGACGGACAGAGAGGGAGGGAGACAGACGGACAGAGAGGGAGGGAGACAGACGGACAGAGAGGGAGGAGACAGACGGACAGAGAGGGAGGGAGACAGACGGACAGAGAGGGAGGGAGACAGACGGACAGAGAGGGAGGGAGACAGACGGACAGAGAGGGAGGGAGACAGACGGACAGAGAGGGAGGGAGACAGACGGACAGAGAGGGAGGGAGACAGACAGACAGAGAGGGAGGGAGACAGACAGACAGAGAGGGAGGGAGACAGACAGACAGACAGAGACAGAGAGAAAGAGACAGATATGTGTCCCTACATGAGCAAAGAAAGGCCAGAGGTTATAAGGTCTCCTTGTGGACTTCCCTAAAACACAGGTGACCAACGATTATTTCTCTCCTCAATAGTCTTCGATGTCATCTTGTTGCTTTGGGATAAATTATAAAATCTTCGTCTTGGCATGAAATGCCCGACAGTATGGATTTCAGTGGATGTGGTCGTGGGGCAACGGAGTACTGGTGAAGGCGGCCATTCTTTATCAGATGGGAGGCATGGATGTATTATGCTAATTCAATTCAGAGTAATATTCACTCCAGACTTCTTGGGGCACTTGTGTTGGTTTCCCTGTGATCTGAGCATCGCCCACTGTGGATCAGATTAATTTTTCCCACTGGTTCTTTCTGTTGTAGATTGGAAATACCTTGTGTGTTTTTAATGTTTTCTCAGCAGTGACCAAGAAATAATAGAATGTTTGCAGAGAGGACATTTGGTAGGATATTCATGTTTATATGGGAAGAGATTTCAGAGGAGAAAAAGAAAAATAAGAAGGAACCTGAGGATGAATGTTGAATAGAAGGAAAAATATCCTGCTCCGAGACTAGTGAGAGGCAGCTAGGTGGTGCAGTCGATTGTGTTGAGTTCAAAGTTAGGAAAAGCTGAATTTAAATCCCGTCTCAGAAACTGCCTAGCTATGTGAACTTGCATAAGTCACTTGGTCTCTGAATCTGTCATTTCTGAGCATGTGATTTGATTTGATTACAAAGCAGTATGGTATCATGGACCAGATGCCAGATGTAGAATCAGGAAAACTTGCATTTTCAACCCACCTTAGATACTTCCTAGTTGTGAGACCCCAGACAAGACACCTGCACTGATCCTCAATTTCCTCATCCGTAAATTGAGGATAATAATAGCACCTATTTCATAGGATTATTGTGAAGATTACATAATATAATGTTTGTAAGGTCCTTTGTAAATCTTAAAATGCCATATAGATATTAACTATTGTTATTAATATTCCACATTACCAGCTGTTTTCTAAACCTGGCATTCAGTCTCCTGCCTCCAAGCCTTTATCCAGGCTGTGCCCCATAAGTGGGATGTACTCCACATTTGTCTCTTAAGATCTCTGGTTTCCTTCACGATTCACTTCGTATTCTACCTTCTCCTGGAGGACTATCCTCATCTCTCTTGTTGTAGTGTTCTATCCATCCTGAAAAAATACAAATTATGTATATTTGTTGAAATATATCACCCCACTAGAATTTTAGCTTCTTGATGGTAAGGATTGTTTTGTTTTGTCTTTGTATTCTTGTTACAGGACATTGTGCAGAACAGGTGCTTAATAAATACTTGTTGCTTTGTATTACTCCCATGATTAAGGAGCAATAAAATTAGTGTCACAGGGAGAGGACTGGCTTTGGAGGTCAAGAGAAAGCTGCATCCACATGCCAGCTAGGGTACTTACTAGTCATTTAGCAAATCACTTAATCTCTGTGAGCCTCAGTTTCTCCTGCCAAGTGGGGATGATGATACTTTTGATGTCTGCCTCCCAATGGTATCCCAAGGTACTGCAATGGTATTGCAAACCTTAAGCTTCTATAAATGCGTTGTCATTTTTCTTCATTTTGTTCGTCTCGCTAGGCAGCCTAAATAACTTCTCCAGATAGCTCTCGCGCTTTTCCACCTTACTGCTTTTGTCTCCCTGTTTCCTTAGCCCTTAATTCTGTTCCAACTTTCAAGCTGATCCTGGCTTAAATATCATTTCTCCAAGTTTTACCCATCCCTCCCTCAGACAAAAGTGATTTTTCTTTCTCCTAAAATCCCAAAGCCCTTTATTCTTCTCATTGCATGTCCATACTCCAATTTCGATAACAGTCACTGGCCTCTTGTGTTCCTGACCAGTTAAAAACTCTGGGAGGGCAGAATCCATGAGTCCTTGGAGCTTCTACATCTCTTACTTGGTTCCTTACAAATATTAGGTCTCTCAAAAATATTACTGAAGGAACGAGGGAATTAGGAACTCTTGGAGAAAGAAATGAAACAACCATTGAAGACATTAATTATGAACTTGAAACTTGCACAGAGCTATTCAAGATCAAAGTAAAATGAGTTATTGTTGAAGTGCTTGGTACCATCTCATAATGTCACAGCCAAAGAAGTGTTTCATCATGAGACTCTTCAGAGGAAGAGCAGAAGGGACGATCCTTTAGAAATCTGGGAAGATCTCCCCTTCTTGCCCAGAACTTTAGAAATCTGGGAAGATCTCCCCTTCTTGCCCAGATCGAAATCGCACATTGTGACTAATATGAACAGTTTGGTGATGGAGGGAGATGCCAAACATCAAAGTCAGAGCCAGAACAAGAAAGGCTGGGTTCTCCTGAGGTGTCGAGGGGAAATATCTTTTTGCTTATGTCATAGCTCACTTTCATCAGCTTGGTCATCTTGAAGATAAGAAGTAGTATGGAAATAATAACAATATTAAATATTTGTATAGCATTTCAAAGTTGTCAAAGCATTTTACATCCATTTTCTCACTTTATTCTTACAATTATGCTGGGAGAATATTGTAGCGTGCTATGGTGTCAGGGACCCAAGGGACTCTCCGTCTCTGAAATGCATAAGGTGGTGTGCTCTGCATATACTAGAAACTTATTTGTTGAATTCAACAGAATTAAATTGAGTATTAGAAGCTCGAAGATATCTTAAAGATTATCTAATTCAATTCCATTTTACAGATGGAAAAACTGAGGGTCTTGTGAATTCTCCTTCAGTTCTCAGGCCTTTTCATTTCATTATTTTTTCTGGCAAGTGATAAGATGGACTGATATGTCTTTCACTTCTTTCCTGTATCTATATTTACTCTTTTAAAAATTGTTTTTTTCCAATTATACATATAGTCTTCAACATTCTTTTTTTTATTGAATTTCACATTTTTCTCCTTTTCCTCTCCTCTTCTTTCTCCTCTCCAAGATAGCAAGGAATAGGTTATATATGTACAATCAGGTTAAACATGTTTCCATGCATAGGTTATACCGATACAACAAGGTTAAACATATTAGCTATGTACTACATTCGTTCTTTGGTAAAAATATGAATGGAAATGAGGGGAAATGAGAAGTGTGTCCCCAGTTTCTCCCCTCCCCCCTTCATCTTTCTCCCCTTTCCTAGTTCACACTAAACACCCTGCGTCTTTATGTGCTCTTCCCTGTCCCCTTTCTCAAAATCTGCTTTCAGAAAAAGTCTGTTATCATTCATTTACATCTTTGCATAAATTTAAGCCTGCGTATTATTGCCTCTCTCAAGACACTTTTAATTTTCTCTGGAAAATAATCCTTTTGTTGTGCAATTAAGGGCTCTTCTTCCTCCCCTCCTTCCCCCATGTCCAAAACATCCCCCTTGGATAATCTGAAGGAGGACAGTGAATGGATTCCAGAAGTGAAAAGGAGAAGCCATAATCGAGGCATTTCCTGACCCCAAGAGGAGATGAATGTTCTTGCTTTTTCTTCTTACGGGTTTTAACTAGTTAAATTCATGCTTCTTCTCTAAAGTCAGGTCGAATGTGCCATCCCCCATGACCCTTGGGCTTGTGACACTTTTTCCTTTTGGACTTTCCCTAGCACTTTGCTTTGAAGCTTTTTAACAGAAAGATCAGAGGATCACAAGGTCTTAGACCTAGGGGTCATCTCGTTCAACCATCTCTCTTTACAGAAACTGAGAGCCTCAGAGAAGATGAACAACTTGGGAGAAGGTCACACAAAAGAACCATAATCCCGACCATCATCTGGGATGCATTACTATTCATTCTTGTCATCAGGTTAGTGTCTCAGTCCGCCCCCACATCAATTATAGTTTCCTAAGGCCAGGAATCGGGTCTTCCTAGACTTATCTCCCCTCGCACCCAGCATCTGCGGTGTGTTAATAAGCACCTGTTGATCAGTCCATTAATTGATAAACTACAGAAGGTGTTTTGGTTCTACTAAACTAAGATTGAGCTGATCAGCCACAGTCTAACACGGTGCTCTTGGACCCCCAGTCCTTTGACCCTGATCTTCAAGTACAGCTGAACTCATGGACTTGTAGATCTGAAAGTGAAAGGGACCCCTCCCAGGCTGTCTAATTCAGACTCTTTTTCAATTGAAGAAATGGAGAGCTGCCAAAGTTAAGGTCACCCTGGTGGTGAGTAATACAATGGGGAGGCTAGCCCTAGTCCTTGTCCTCCAAACCTGGAGCTCTTTCCAATATAAACAGAGGCCAAGTTGACTTTTGGCGTTGTTATCTAACCAACCTCCCATTCAGGGATTACTTAATGAGCACTTATCAAAGTAATTGCATTGAGCTGGTGCCTGGGGGGCACAGAGCATCGTGCCAGGGTCTCAGCCTTAAGGAGCTCAGCATCTTGCTGGCTTTTGGCCCCCACTCTTCACGTGCCAGAGGAGGATGAGAACTTGGTGGGTTGGGATTTCAGGGAAGGCTCCCTGGAGGAGAATAGCGTTTGATCTATGCCCCAGACATATGGGCCAAGCACATCGTTCCACCCTTCCATGTTACTTGCCTGGACCCAATGTCAGATGGAACATGCTTGTGCTGGAAAACCAATAAGTTCAGATCCACACAATCGAGGCTCTTGTCTCATAAAAGCCCTAAGCTACCCACCTCCTTTTTATCTGCAACATTGCCCCTGATTGCAATGCCCAGGTGTTTGCCAAGCAGGTATTCCAGGACAGGATACTGAAAGAAGGAGAGTTACTTTCATTTGTAGCCAATTTTGGTCACAGATCTTTATGCCAATAGAAGACTTATGAATATTCATCAGTACAAGGGGAAAGGGACAGAGAGAGAGAGGAAAGGCAGTAGAGAGAGGGGGGGGGGAAGGAGAGGGGCAAAACAAGAGAAGGAAGAGGGAGAGAGAAACAGAGAAATATACACACAGAGAAACATAGACACAGAGAATCTCTTCCCTCACAAATGCTGGCTTCTAAATGTCTTCTGAGATTCTAGGGCATTTATGAAATCTTGCTGAGGATTTCTTCCCAACCTTCTATTTCCTTGCATGAAGCTTGATCTGTCCTCTACAAAGCCGAGGAGACAAGAACAATATGACGGGGCCACCCTGGTTTGTGAAAAGACAGGGGGTGGTTATATTATCTTCCTTTTCTCAGTTGAATTAGATTTAATCATTCAGTTGTTTTTAGTCACATCAGCTCTTTGTGACCGCATTTGATAGAGGTAATGGAGTATTTTTTGTCATTTCCTTCTCCAGCTTGTTTTTACAGATGAGGAAACTGAGGCAAACAATGACTTGCTTAGAGTTGTACAATCAATGACTGAGGTAGAATTTGAACTCGTGAAAATGAGTCTTCTTGACTCCAAGCCCAATGATCTGTCCACTAAGCCATGTAACTGCCCCAGAAGCTACAGTGGGAGATGGGAAAAATGACAACAGATATAAACTGATGATCATATGTATCAGGTTAGTAGGGGAGGATCCTTAGCCAAGAAAGTGTGAATGAGTCTTTGCCTGCCCCGTGGCTTCCTCTTGGCTCATCCTGCTTCCCTCCACATATGATAATCTTTCGCTTATCTTAGTGTGATTCTCAAACTCCAAAGAACAGTAACAATTGAAATGATCATGACAATAGGCTATTCTTTGTTCATGAAGGCAGATGTTTTCATTGAGAAATTCAAGGCCTTCTTTTCCATGTAGCCATTAATCTAACCTCCCTGAGCAGCTTTTGAATTCTCTTCCATGTCCTTAGCTTGGATGTATGCTTGCAGGGTTTGGGGACAAAGTGCCATGGTCATCAGGGACTGGATTGTAGAAACCCCTCTATTTCCATGGAGTGAATAAAAATAGGAGAAACTTCTATTGCTCCATAAAACTCTCATAGGTAAATGTAACTTCGTTTCGTTCCTCACCCCAAGACCCCGATAAATGTCTTGCCTGTGGTCTGCCATCATGTCTGAGTTTGATTGGTGATCCAATACTTGGGGCAAAGGTAGCCTGGCTATAGGATATTCTAGTTACATGCATATGCTCCTAGAGGGAAGGTAGCAGGGTGGGGAAATCAGGAAACAAGAGTTTGGGTCCTGACTGCTCCTAACTTCTTGTTCGACTTGGAGAAAGAGTTCTCATTTCCCCTGTGTAAGATGAGGCAAATAGACTCTAAAGTTCATTTGTGTCTTATGGTCCAAGCATCATGGGCTAGAAGGGACTTTGGAGGGCACCTTATCCATCTACCTCATTTCATTTTAAATTTCATTTTACAATTATTTCTTTCACTTAACAAGCATTTTACTTTATTTATTTTTAATACACATTGTTTTATAAATCACGTTGGAAGAGAGAAATCAGAGCAAAAGGGAAAAACACATGGAAGAGATTGAAAAAACAAAACAAACAAACAAAAAAAAGAATACAGTTCTTTTTCTGGGTTCAGATGGCATTTTCTGTCCAAAGTCTATTGGGATTGCTTTGGATCACTGAACCATTGAGAAGAACCAAGTCTTTCATAGTTGATCATTGTGCATTCTTGCTGTTGTGTACAATCTATTCTTGGTTCTGCTTGTTTTGCTCAGCATCAGCTCGTGTAAATCTTTCCAGGTTTTCTATAGTCGGCTTGTTCATCATTTTTTATAGAACAATTATATTCCTTTACCTTCATATACCACAACTTGTTCAGCCATTCCCCAATTGAGGGGCATCTACTCATTTTCCAACTCTTTGCTACCCCCCAAAAAGCTAATATAAACATTTTTGCACACGTGGATCCTTTTCCCTTTATGATTTTCTTGGGATTACAGACCCAATAATAGCACTGTTGGCTTAAAATTATGCACCATTTGATACCCCTTAGGGCATAGTTTCAAATTGCTCTCTAGAATGATTAGATTATTTCACAACTCAACCAATAATGCATTAGTGTCCCAGTTTTCCCACATTCCCTCCAACACTTATCATTCTCTTTTCTTGTCATCTTGGCCAATCTGAGAGGTGTGAGGGGGTACTCCAGAGTTGTTTAAATTGCATTTCTTTAATTATAGTGATTTACAGCATTTTTATATGACTATAGATCACTTTAATTTCATCATCTGAAAATTGTTCATATCTTTGGATGTAAATATTTATTCAATTGGGGGATAACATATAAAGAACTGTGTCAAATTTATAAGAATACATTTTAGAAATGAGACCTTTATCAGAAACACTTGTTGTAAAGATTTTTTCCCCAGCTTTTAACAAGTATTTTTTTTTCCTTTCCATTTCTTCCCTCCATTGCTACTCCTGCCAAGTGAAAAAGAAAGAAAAAGGGGCAAATGTTTGCAGTCAAGGAACTTAAATGTCTGCATTGGCCATGCATGTGTCTCATTCTCCATCTTGTCCATCACCCCTCTGCCAAGAGGTGCCAAGAGATAGTATGCTCATCATTGGTCCTTGGGAACTGTGGTCTGTCAACATATTGAAACTTACCTTTCAAAGTTACTTTTCTTTTTTTCCCTTATAACCTATTTTTATTCATCATTTCCAGTCCAAAAGTCATTAGAAATGATTTTTCTTTCTAATGATTTTGTCATATAGATTGCTCTGGTTTTGCCCGATTTACTGCATCATTTCATATTGGTTTTCCATTTTTCTCATTTTTTGTGACCCAATAATTTTCTATTACATTTATGTACCATAATTTCTCTAGCCACTCCCCAATAGATGGAAACCCTTTTATTTTCCAGTTCTTTTGCTACTACAACAAATTCTGCTGTACATATGTTTAATCATAGAGGTCCTTTCCCTTTTTAAAAATACCATTGAGAATATAGGTCTAGTGGTATTATCATTAGTTAAAATGTATGCAATTTAGTGACTTTTGTAATCTCTGTATTTTACAGATGAGTAACTGAGGCACAAGGGTCAAATGAGGTCCAGGATCTAGGATTTGAGTTCCGATCCTCTGAGGCCAAAAACAGCACAGGTTTTTACTGGGCCACACAGATTTTTACACATTCAACCATTTCTCAGATTGAAATATTATTTAGTGTATGAGGATTTCCCTCCCTTCCCCCTTAAACTAGTTTGCATATAAGAACCTGGGGATAAATAAATTCAGCAAACTCTGATAGAAGAATAAATGATGGAGAAATCGGTCTAAAGCATTGGATACTGCATGGGGAAATCTGACCTAGGTTTATTGGGGGAAGTCTTTATTTAAATCCAACAAATAGCTTTTAAGCACCTATTCTACATAAGGCATTAGCCTAGGAAATGGAGATGAATAGATAAAAATGAACTATGTCCTTCATGGTTGAGCTAAGCCTCCTACAGGACTTGTTCTTGATCTGGTTTGGAACTTGGCTTTACTTACTCCAACATTAGTATTCTTCCCATTACATCCTGACTCTGATACTCTCTAACTGCATGGCCTTGAACAAGTCATCAATTTCCTCTTTTATAAAATTGTACTGTTGTTGAATCACTTCAGTCAAGTCCAACTCTTCATGACCCTATTTGGGGTTTTCTTGGCAAAAATACTGGAGTGCTTTGCCATTTCCTTCTCCAGCTCATTGAATAGATCAGGAAACTGAGGCAAACTGGGGTAAGTGCCCAGGGTCACTAGTTAAGTACCTGAGGCCATACTTGAACTTAGAAAGTCTTCCTGACTCCCAGCCCAGCACTCTCTCTACCATGGCGCCGCCTAATTGCCTCATATAAAATGGAGGTAAATCATTTTTGTCCTAATTATTTTGTAGTATTTTTTGGTGAGGAAAATACTTTGTAAGTATGGAAGTACTTTATTAATGTTACTATCTCATACTGCAACATATCCAACATATAAAGGACTGCTTGCCATCTAGGGGAGGGGGTGGAGGGAGGAAGAGAAAAAAAAATCGGAACAGAAACGAGTGTCAATCTAAAGTAATTTAGAAGTCAATACAAATTTGACTGATTTTTTTTTTCATTGAGAAAAGTAAGGTCTTTATCAACTCTCCGACTCAACCTAGTATTTAAATATCCAAGAAATGAGACACTTAAATCCTTCGTTGATGGTTGATGTTAAAGAATTGAGTATTCTTTTTTCAATTGGACCCTACACAAAGATATTTTCTTTTTTTTCTGCAGAAAGGATTGTCTAAAAATATGGAAAGCTTTTAAAAAAGCATTCATTTCCAAGAACCCATGCAACATTACAGAAAAAGATTATCAGCCACTAATGGCATTGGCTGCTCATCCTATACCTTGTAATAAGGTAAGTCACTGAACTTTGTAGATACACATTTGTATCCTGAATCACTCTGGTCAGATCTACTTTTGTATTATTAATGAAGTCATTTTTAAAGAAATATTAATATTCAGCAAGTAGGAAAAGCCAACAGCACTGATATGGATAGGAGATACCCCAAAGCCCATGCTCACCTTCACAGGGTAGGCCACTCTGTGCTAAAGAAGGCCTGGGGTAGATAGGTGTGGATAGGGGTTGCCTATAGCAACAGGGACTTTCGTGACATGATCTTATAAGAGATGAAACACTAACTACCACAGACAATTTCTACTGCCATGGAAATAAATGTAAGTTGTAAGATAGAGAAAGCCATCTTGATTTAAGAGTCATTGCAGTGAGGAATTGTAGCAGAAAAATAATTTTATGATCTGACGACAGATATTATAGTTATCAATAAGTAATTTATCACCCCGCTAGAGCTTAAACTTCTTCAGGGGAGGGATGATGCCTTATGTAATAATAATAACTCACATTTATATAGTGCCTTAAGGCTTTCAAAGGACTATGAGGTAAGCGGGAGAAATAATGTCATTTTTGTTATATTGTTGTGGATTTTGAGGCTGAGGGTTTTCTAGTTGGTGTTAGTGCCAAGATTTGAAATCATCTCCTAAGTCCAAGGTGATCTGGTTAGTTTATGTTGCTTTTCATAGGGAAGGACAAAGCATGAATTGAGTCTGGGATGAATACACAGTATTTCTTTTTTGATTTCCCCTATAGCTAGCATGGGACTCTATATACAGAAGGGGCATAATGAATATTGGAGGGATGACAGCCTCTCTAAATCCTCCCTTATTCCTGGCCATTGTACTCCCTAAAACTTCTAAAGAGTAGGCTTTCCTCTGCTTCAAGTCTTAGCTATAGGCTTTCTTTCCCTTCCTCTGTGACATTCCTTTTGTCTACTCTAGACCACCATGATATCAGCCCCCTCCAACGTCTCTTAGCACTTAGTGTCCACATCTCTCTTCTGATTTATTTCCTCCCCGTTTGCATTTGTTTAGTTTTTTCTCTTCAAGCAGATAATAAACTATATGAGGAATCGGGTTTTATACTTCCAAGGGAAACCTCAGCATCAAAACCAGTGCCTCCCACCCAACAAAGGCTTAGTCAATATTTGTCCTTTTACAGGGAAGGCAGTTATATATACATGTGATTTGAGGGTTGGGACAAGACTCTCTTTTCCAGATTTTCCTCCCACAGTCATCCTGGAGGAGCACATCTATTTTCCTTGGCTTGAATTTCTGAGCTTTAACATTAAACCACAAAGAAAGGGCCACCTCCAGAATACATTCAAATGTATTTGGGTTCACTGGAAAGGAAGGAGGATTGTCTGGGGAGCAGTTGGATAATAGCCCTCTCCCATAAGAGTAAACTTTGTCACCTTCCCTGAGGTAGGTTTTGAAAATGGCAGGCACACAGTGGAGGCAAGAATGGTGCAAAACAAACAAACAAACAAACAACAACAACCCCTCCCAAAAAAAAAAAAAACAAAAAAAAAAACTGCAGTTGGAAGGCTGAGGCCAGTTTGGGAACCAGGTCAGGGAGAGCTAGCTTCAGATGATAAAAAGCTCATGCTGGGTATCTGGAAAGAGGAGAAAGAAAGTTTTTGGGAAAGACAAATTCCACTCACTTTCTGCTTTTTCCTTGGGCTATCCTGGCTTGGGATCAATCATTTGGCAAATGTGTGAACTTGTACAAGTGATTGAGCCTGTCTTAGTCTCAGTTTCCCCATTTGTAAAAGATAAAACAGTATTTACACCACTGTGCTTGCAATGGTTGTAAGAAAAGTGCTTTGTAAGCACTACTTAAATATGAGCTATTTTTTTTAATATCAACTGAAAGGATCAATAAGAGAAACTGATGCTCCTTATCTTCACGGTTGGCTCACAGGAAAGATTCCTATCTTCTTGACTAAGAGAAGTATATTGCAAAGTGACCTAGGTCAAACTCCTCCTCTCTGAGATTAGGGTCAGATCTTGATCTGGCCACTGGACCCAGTTGGCAATGAGGTGGAAAATAAGGGAGGTGACCTTGCCCAGCCCTTCTTCACTTCAGTCTAATTCACTTGCATGTCATGGCATCACCTCCCTGATGTTCTTTCCAGAAAGGAGGACAAACAACAATAACAACAGACTTGGGAAAACATGTAATATGTGAAGGATCTGTGACTTTCTTGTTTAGAGAGTTTCTTCTATTAAAAACCCCAGAATCAGCACATTGTAACCCATTTATGATAAAGAAGCCATGTCTTAGAGAATTGCCTAAATCATTAAGAAATTTTTTTTCAGTGCAGTTTCTTTTTTCTTAATTATAACTTTTTATTGACAGAACCCTGCAGGGATAATTTTTTATAACATTATCTCTTGTACTTATTTCTGTTCCAGCTTTTCCCTTCCCTCCCTCCACCCCATCCCTTAGATGGCAGGCAGTCTTATATATGTTAAAGATGTTATAGTATATCCTAGATACAATATATGTGCACACTTATATCGTGTGCAGAACCGTACAGTTCTCTTATTGCACAAGAAGAATTAGATTCAGAAGGTAAAAGTAACCTGGGAAGAAAAACAAAAATGCAAGTAGTCCACATTCATTTCCCAGTGTTCCTTCTCTGGGTGTAGCTGATTCTGTCCATCATTGATCAATGGAACTGAATTAGATCTTTTCTTTGTTGAAGATATCCCCTTCATCAGAATATATCTTCGTACAGTGTTGTTGTTGAAGTATATAATGACCTCCTGGTTCTGCTCATTTCACTTAGCTTCAGTTCATGTAAGTCTTTTTAAGTCTCTCTGTCATCCTGCTGCTCATTTCTTACAGAACAATAATATTCCATAACATTCACATATCACAATTTACCCAACCATTCTCCAACTGATGGGCATCCATTCAGTTTCCAGTTTCTGGCCACTACAAACAGAGCTGCCACAAACATTTTGGCACATACAGGTCCCTTTCCCTTCTTTAGTATCTCTTTGGGATATAAGCCTAGTAGTAGCACTGCTGGATCAAAGGGAATGAACAGTTTGATAACTTTTGGGGCATAATTCCAAATTGCTCTCCAGAATGTTTGAATTTGTTCATAACTCCACCAACAATGAATCGGTGTCACAGTTTTCCCGCATCCCTTCTAACATTAATCATTATTTTTTCCTGTCATCTTAGCCAACCTGACAGGTGTGTAGTGGTAACTCAGAATTGTCTTAATTTGCATTTCTCTGATTTGGAACACCCTTTCATGTGAGGAGAAATAGTTTCAATTTCATCATCTAAAAATTGTCTGTTCATATTTATCATTGACCATTTATCAACTGGAGAATGGCTTGAATTCTTATAAATTAGAGTCAATTTTCTATATATTTTGGAAATGAGACCTTTGTCAGAAACTTTAACTATAAAAATGTTTTCCCAGTTTATTGCTTTCCTTTTAATCTTGTCTGCATTAGTTTTGTTTGTACAAAGGCTTTTTAATTTGATATAATCAACATTTTCTATTCTGTGATTAATAATGATCTCTAGTTCTTTTTTGGTCACAAATTTCTTCCTCCTCCACAAGTCTGAGAGGTAAACTATCCCATGTTCCTCTAATTTATTTATAATCTTGTTCTTTATGCCTAAATCATGTCCCCATTTTGATCTTACCTTGGTGTAAAGTGTTAAGTGTGGGTCCAATCATTAAGAAATTAAATGATATGCCCAAGATCACATAAGCAGTAAGTACTGAAGGCAAAATTTGGACCCAAGTTTATCCACTGTGCCACATTTCCATTCCATATCCAAGAGGAGAAATCCAAATGAAATATAGTGGGTGTATGATATACCTTCATTAGGGCCTACAGCTGCATATCTATTCCGATATGTCCCTTGGGAACTGCCTAAATCCTCTTTGACTTCCTACTGTAGCAAAGGGGAATTTGGAGGATGCTCCACAAAGTTTTTCTCCAATCACAGGATTGCAAGTGTTGTGGAAAACTTAACTAGCTATGTGGTCTTGAGAAACTTACTTAATTACCTCTGTTCTCACAGAATTTTTAGATATGAGATAGTAGAGATCATCTGGTCCAATTCCTCATTTTATAGGCAAAAAACCCTCACCTCAGGCTCAGAAGGGAAACTGAGTCACTTGGGACAGTGCAGTCAGTTCTTAGTAGGGGTGGCATTGAATAGCAATTGCCCAATTTTACAGAACAAAAAGGATTTTTTTTTATTATAGCTTTTTATTTACAAGATATATTCATGGGTAATTTTTCAGCATTTACAATTGCAAAATGTTTTGTTCCAACTTTTCCCCTTCTTCCCCCCACCCCTTCCCCGAGATGGCAGGTTGACCAATACATGTTAAATATGTTGAAGTATAAGTTAAATACAATATATGTATATATGTCCAAACAGATATTTTGCTATACAAAAGAATTGGACTTTGAAATAGTGTACAATTAACCTGTGAAGGAAATATAAAATGCAGGCAGACAAAAATAGAGGGATTGGGAATTCTATGTAGTGGTTCATAGAAATCTCCCAGAGTTCTTTTGCTGGGTGTAGCTGGTTCAGTTCAATAATATTCCATAATATTCATATGCCACAATTTATTCAGCCATTCTCCAATTGATGGGCATCCACTCAGTTTCTAGTTTCTGGGCACTACAAAGAGGGCGGCCACAAACATTCTTGACATACAGCACCCTTTCTCTTCTTTAAAATCTCTTTGGATATAGGCCAAGTAGTAACACTGCTGGATCAAAGGGTATGCAGAGTTTTGTAGCTTTTTGAGCATGGTTCCAAATCGCTCTCCAGAAGGCTGGATGTATTCACAGTTTCACCAACAATGTATCAGTGTCCCAGTTTTCCCACATCCCCTCCAATATTCCACATTATCTTTCCCTGTCATTCTAGCCAATCTGACAGATGTGTAGTGGTATCTCAGAATTGTCTTAATTTGCATTTCTCTGATTAATAATAGCTTGGAGCATCTTTTCGTATGGCTAAAATTAGTTTCAATTTCCTTGAGAATTGTCTGTTCATGTCCTTTGACTATTTATCAATTGGAGAATGGCTTGATTTCTTATAAATTAGAATCAATTCTCTATATATTTTGGAAATGAGGCCTTTGTCAGAACCTTTGACTGTAAAAATGTTTTATTTTATTGCTTCCCTTCTAATCTTGTCTGCATTAGTTTTGTTTGTACAAAAACTTTTCAATTTGATATAATCAAAATTTTCTATTTTGTAGTCAGTAGTGATCGCTATTTCTTCTTTGGTCATAAATTCCTTCTTCTTCGACAGGTCTGAGAGGACAAAAAGGATTTTTAAAAAAGAAGAAAGTCCTGTTTAAGAAGTTATGAGGATGAAATGGGATAAAAGATATGAGAGAGCTTAGGAAAAAGGGTTCCCAAATACAATTATTCCTGCCCTTTCCCCCATTTCCAGAATCTGTCATCTTTGCCTCAATTTACTCATCAGTACAGAGTTGGACTGGATGTCTCTGGTCCCTTATAGTGCTCACTTTAGGATTAAAGCTGGATCTCATAGTCCAGATTGCCCTTTACAACATCTATGACTAATACTTATTTAACCACTTTTTTACCTTAAGACTTCCCAAGTCTAATTGTGTCAAACAACAACGATACTTTACAGTACTTTAAGATTTGCAAAGTGTTTTACAGATATTATTTTAGCCTCACAACAACCTTGTAAAATGGGTGCCATTATCCTATTTTAGAGATGATGAAACTGAGGCACAAAGAGGTCAACGCCTCGGGTCACACAGCTTAATAGTGCCTAACTAACTTGAACTCAGATCTTCCAGAATCTTTCTTGTGCAAAAACAAATTTAATCTTAAGTTGAAACAAAATCTGATTCTCTGTAACTTCTATTTATTGGTTATACTTCAGACTTCTAGAGAGACCTAGGATGAGTTTTTCACAATGCCTTTATATATTTTAGGACCACAATCATATACTGTCAAGTCTCCAAGTTCAATATTCTCAGCTGCTCAAAGTTTTCCTCTTAGAATATAATGATCCAGTCCCTTGGCTGTCCTAGTCACTCTTCCCTGGGCACTGCAAAGTTTGCAATATCTTTCCTAAAAGATCCAGATAGGAAGCCATTAGTCTATATGAGACCTGACTTGTGGAGAGGGCCAGATAAATAGTGATAGACCAACTGCCCCTTATTTTTTAGACCCTGCTTTGGAGCAAGACCAATGAGCTGGCTCATCGTTTCACCAAAGTCCGTGGTGATCTGCTCACTCTGGAGGACACATTGCTGGGCTACATGGCTGATGGACTCATGTGGTGTGGAAGCCCTTCAAATGCAGGTGAGAGGTTTAACATTCTCATTAATTTAAGAATATTCAAAGTGAAAGAAGTCCAGGTTCTGATATTATATAAGATCAGTTTGTGAAAACTGATCTTATATGAGTCCATCTCTGGAAATATTGATACTTTCTGTGGCCCTAGAAGGTTACTTTCCTCAAAACAACCCTGTAGGCAAGTAATCTAAGTATTATTAACCCATTTTGCAAATGAGGAAACTGAGATTTGGAGAAAATAACTTCTTGTTGATTCCTCTGTCAGTGTTAGAGCCAAGACTCAAAATCAGCTCTTATGATCATGAATCCAGTGTTCAATCCCCTGCCACACAAATGTTTTGAAAATGAGGTCTTTAAGTGGCATCTAAGGTATTTGCTCAACTCCCTGTGTTCTTGTAAAAAAAAATTAGTTTTCATCATTCTCAAAATATGTTTTCCTTAAAATCCATTTTCTCACATTGCCAACCTGAGTCTCAATCACCTAGGGCTCCTTTAACTGATGAATGCTTCCCTACTCTAGACACTTTGCTTCTGTATTCAGATTTTTAGAAGACTTCCTCTAAGAAAATTAGTACTTACCATTTTTAGAAGATTTTTTTGAACATTTTGTTTTGATCTATTCCCATAATTCAGAATCATCTTGTCTTAGAGATGGAAGAGATCATTTAGCTCAACCTCTTTGCTTTACAGTGAGATACTGTATCCCAACAAGTTGAATTATTACTAAGTCTCTCAGATTCTGCAACATTGTGTTGCCTCCCTTGTCTTTTATTTTGGAGTAGGTTGGGGGGGAAAGTGATAGAGACTGACTAACCATCATGACCCTCAGCAAGACATTTAAACGTGACTCAGTTTCCTCATCTATAAAAATAGAGGGTATTATCGATGGTCCCCAAGATCCCTTCTAGCTCTAAGGATTTTTCCACTTTTCCATGGTCAATTATTGGACTTTGATGTGTTTTTATGAAGGAACTTCAGTTTTTGGTTTGTGAAATGAAAGCTTTTTATTATCATTTTTGTAAGGCAATAAGGATTAAGTAACTTGCTCAGGGTCACACAGCTAATGTCAATTATTTGACACTAGATTTGAACTCAGGTCCTCCTGGTTTCATTACTGGTGCGCTATCCACTGCATCACCTGGCTGTCTCAAATGAAAGCTTACAAAAAAAAAGTGCTCAATGCTGGAGTTTGGGAATTGGAGCTTCCTCACCTAGGAAAGTGTGGGGAGTGGGGAGGGATGTCATTCATTCTATATGGAAGAGAAAATGCAAAAACCAAAAAGGTGAGATTTTTTTGTTAAAGGAGGAGCCAGAGGTGACTTTTTCCTTTTTCATGATTGAAACCTGACTTCATGACCCCATATGCAGCTAATCTGAGATATTCCAATTTATTTCTGTGTTTTAATTATCCTGATGGCGCCTTCATGTTTCCATGTATCACAGCTAATGCTGTTCTTAATAAAACCTGGCAAATTAGAAAATAACTAAAGTGGGTGGAGATGATTTATAGCGATAATAAATCCAGTTAACAAAATTGAGAACTGGAAAACATTTCCAAACTTTTTAATGAGAAATGTTTGATGGTTGATTAAAAGTTCACCGAATTGTAATTATCTGGTAACAAACTCAGTTTTTTCCCCCTGGTATTAGGGAAATAAAATGAAATATTTTGATTAAATGGTATAATTGTTTATTTCACTACTTGAGAAAGTGGCTGCTTTTTATGTTAAAAGATATAATAATCTGCTTCCATATTTCAATTGATTTAAAAATAATTTTAACTTCATTTTTCAAAAAGAATTATTTCTATCTTCCAGTCTAAATTAAGTACAAATAAGAAAGTTGTTGGAATTTGTAAGAGTAGAGAGTGATATATCTGCTGGTATATCATATCACATCCCTAAATTTTTTCATTTAAGCTTTATATTTCAACTTCTAGCAAAGAAGTTTTTATAGCTCCTAGGAGCATGAGCTAGCCACTTCAGACATTATCTTGTCCATTTTCCTCATGTGACAGGGAAAGGATAACTGGCTCAAGGCTACAGCTAGCAAGAAACAAAAGTGGGATTCAAACTGAGATACCCCAACACAATCTCTTTCCCTATACATTCAATTTCTTTGCCTGATATTATTGAAAAAAAGAACATGAGTAATTCACATTTCCATAGATTTTCAACATTGACTGTGTTCAATAGATACTATGTTATTTTTGTTTTTTAATCATTTTTCAGTCCAACTCTCTGGGAATCCTTTTTGGTTTTCCTGGCAGAGATACTGGCGTGGTTAGCCATTCTCTTCTCCAGTTTATTTTACAGAGGAGGAATTGAGGCAAATGGGTAAGTATTTTGCCCAAGACCACATAGATAATAAGGGTCTGAGACCAGATTTGAACTCGGGGCTTCTTGGTTCCAAGCCGGGTACTCTAACCATGTACCACTTTGTTCCCCAACTGTCTTCACTTTCTAATGAGTGGAAACAGATTCAAAATGGTTCAACACATGGATTAGTAACTATTGTGGAGATCTTGACACAGGTCTTCAGATGCCAAATGTAGCCTTCCATCCACTTAGCAGGAATGTGGTTTGTAAATTTTTTCTGTCTTTACTATGTTGTGAAACACAGTATCATAGAACACATTTTGCAGCCTTCATAATTCTGCATAAAATATCTTTCAGAAATGAACTATCAGTCTTGCCCACATTGGCTTGAATGTGCCAACAACCCGAACTCAGTATATTGGAAGATGGCATCCAGAATTGTAAGTACTTTGTATGAATCATAGCTTTAGAAGATATTACACAGAGCCTGAGCTTAAAAGATAGTAAGTTTAATTCTGAGTCCTGGCTCGGATACTAACAAATATTTCTGGCCAAATCCCTTCAGAGCCCCAGTCTCCCCATCTGTGAAATGGAGCCGATCCTATTTGTCAAACCTACCTTGCAAAGTCAGTGTGAGATGACATCTTTCTAAGATATAAAGTATTATATAATTGCAACTGTGAGGAGCATAGATTTAGTACCAAAAAGGACCTTATCAATGGAGGTCTAGAGAGATTAAGTGATCAATTAGTCCAAGTTACATAGGTAGTTAGTGGAAGAGCTTAAATTTGTGGCATGCTATGCTCTGCAAATTGTTTTTTTTCAAATGACCACTCACCAGTGGCATATATCAGTTATGTTAGTGAATTATTTTTACTATCTAATTTGGATTACTCTTCCACCCTAATCAACCATAACCATTTTAGCTTATCTTTCCTAGTCCAAAGATCATTCTCCTTAGAAGAGAAAAGCATAGCAAAATGGTAGCTCAGTTTTGTCACTATCATCTATTGCAATCATCTCATCTACCTTTTGTTTGCTTGTATTATTTCTTTCATCATTTTCCCACCCACAACCCAGCTAAAACCAATAAGACAAGCAAACAACCAAAATGTGCTTTCTTGTCTTTACTATTCATTTCCAGCTTCAACTCATTCTGGGATATTGAATTCCTGGTGCTATTCCTGTCGGGAAGTACAGTATGCTCTTTTTTTCACCTTCACCCTCAATTTAATTCTTTTGCTTCCATTTTCTAAGCACATCATTTTACCAAATGAATTTTGATATTATCAAGGTCTATAAAGTATTCCTTTGGTGATCTGGTCATTAAAAAATGAAAATAAACTTGGGCAATATTTTCATCTTATTTGCATGCCCCACTGGTGAACACTAAATGTTCTTTCAGGTATTTAAATTGTACTTTTTATCATTGAGAAGTATTTTGTACATGAGCTTATGCAAGCTCATGTGTTTTGACGAGTTGTTCTCTAGATACTTTGGGCTTTTTGTAGTTATTTAGAATGGGATTTTCCTTCTTATTGCTTCTTGGATTTTGTTATTATTTAAAAATGCAGTCTATTTTTTTATTATAACTTTTTATTGACAGAACATATGCATGGATAATTTTTTTACAACATTATCCCTTGTACTCACTTCTGTTCTGATTTTTCCCTTCCCTCCTCCATCCCCTCCCCTAGATGGTAGGCAGTCTTTTTTTTTTTTTTAATATATAATTATAACTTTTTATTGATAATATATATGCATGGGTAATTTTTTTACATTATCCTTTATACTCACTTCTGTTCTAATTTTTCCTTTCCCTCCCTCTACCCCCTCCCCTAGATGGCAAGCAGTCTTATGCATGTTAAATATGTTATAGTATATTCCTAGATATAATATATGTGTGCAGAACTGAACAGTTCTCTTGTTGCACAGGAAGAATTGGATTCAGAAGGTAGATATAGCCCAGGAAGAAAAATTAAACTGGAAACAGTTTACACTCATTCCCCAGTGTTCCTTCTCTGGGTGTAGCTGATTCTGTCCATCATTGATCAATTGGAACTGAATTAGATCTTCTCTTTGTCAAAGATATTCAATTCCATCAGAATACATTCTCATACAGTATTGTTGTTGAAGTGTAAACTGATCTCCTGGTTCTGCTCATTTCACTCAGCATCAGTTCATGTAAGTCTTTCCAAGTCTCTTTGTCATCCTGCTGGTCATTTCTTACAGAACAATAATATTCCATAACATTCATATACCACAATTTACCCAACCGTTCTCCAATTGATGGGCATCCATTCATTTTCCAGTTTCTAGCCACTACAAACAAGGCTGCCACAAACATTTTGTACATACAGGTCCCTTTCCCTTCTTTAGTATCTCTTTGGGGTATAAGCCCAGTAGTAACACTGCTGGATCAAAGGATATGCACAGGTTGATAACTTTTGGGGCATAATTCAAGATATGCAATCTATTTTTGAGGGTTTATTTTGCTGGAGCTATTAATTATTTAATAAGTATCTTTGCTGATTGATTTCCTGGGATTTTCCAAGTATGACACCATATCATTAACAAATAGAGATAGTTTTAGCTCTTCTCTACCTATTTTTATTATGCCTTTTATTTCTTTCTCATTTCATATTTCATTATTGTTGCTAATATTTTCAGAATTATATAAAATAACTGGGAGGGGGGGAGTGGACTTCATTGTTTTTTTCTCTTATTTGCTGAAAAAGGTTCTAACATATTACCACTACATCTGGTGTTTACTTTTGGTTTGAGATAATTTTTTTCCCTGAGGCAATTGGGGTTAAGTGACTTGCCCATGGTCACACAGCTAGGAAGTGTTAAGTGTCCAAGACCAGGTTTGACCTCAAGTCCTCCTGACTTCAGGATTAGTGCTCTATCCATTGCACCACCTAGCTTCCCCATAGATAAACTTTTTTAGTGATATTAATAAAAAGATTATATATATAAAAGACACTCTACTTTGTAGTCTTAGTTTTGTTAGCATATTTACTTCTTATTGTTTTGTTATATTTTACCTTACTCATTGGCTATTTTATTGATTTGACTTACTATTCTCTTAATTTTCAATCACATTAGCTAATGATTTGCTAATTAATTTTTTCAAAGTTCTAGCTTTTAGTTTTATTTCTATGAGATTTTTTGGTTTCCAATTTATGTATTCCTCAACTAATTTTATTTTAGGTTTGTTTATTTTTACCTTTTTTTTTTTTTTAAAATGAATAAGTAGTTCACTAATTCTCTTTTTCTTTTTCTATCTTGTCAGTATATGTTTGTAAGATATGATTTTCCCCCTGAGGATTGTTGTAGGTGCACATTTTAAAATGAGCTGGGCAAAATGAGCTGCCCTATGGTGCTACATCGATTTCTTTAGTCACCTCCCCTTTTTCTGTCTTCAGAATACCACTTTAAAGAACTTTCTATCCCTCTCACCCCTAATCGACTGTTGTTTCTTTTTGACACTGTTCTCACCAAATCTAGAATGTGTATCAGACTAGATCCAGATTTCCTGTCTTCTCCAACACAAACTTTGTGATAGCTCCTGAGGTGGGGGATGAGGCTGGTAGAATTGTTGAGCTCAGGATTTCTGAGCAGTAGTAGATTAAACTAATCAGATACCTGTACCAAGCATGCTATTACTATGCTGAGCACCTTCTAGCCTGGGAAAGATAGGGAGACCTAGCCTTGAAAAATCAAACAAAAAAAATTTAAAAAAGAACCGTTATATTGGTGTTTAGTTTTTGATAATGAGATGTCTGTTCTTTTTTGAATAAGGTTTCTCTTCCTAAAGTTATATTTCAAACTATTAGTTCAAATTGTCTCCATGAATTAGGAAATCTAGTTTGCTCTAGTTCATCCATTTTCTCTTTGATTGTGAGCTCCTTGAAGGCACAGATCATTTTTGCCTTTCTTTATGTCCCTAGCATGTAGCACGGTGCCTGGCATGCAATAGGTATTTAATAAATGCATTTATTAACTTGACTTGCCCTAGACTTTATATGTAGAAATATGATGCCAGCAGCTTTATTGTTCATTCCCTTCTTCGATATTGACTCTTCATACTTTCCTACTATTCATTAAATGATGTACTCACTGCTCTCTGACATAAAAGGGGAAGTTAGAAGAGTTTTTGAGTTGGAAGAGATTTCAGTACTATGACATCTCTGACAAATAGTGACCCAGTCTCTGCTTCAAAGACCTCCAGTGAAGGGGCACTCAAAACAGCTTGTTGCATTTATAATTTGGTGTAATTGGTGAGAAGTTTTCCCCTTTCTCTTTAAATCTAAATTTGTCCCTTTACAACTTCTACTATTGTTCCTGGTTATATGCCCCACTCTCTGGGGTGGGAGGAGCAAACAGAAAAGGTATCATAGCTTTCACATGTGGCAGCCTTCCAAATGTTGGAATAGAGCCTAGTATATGAAATCTCCTTAGTTCATTCAACCCAGGCTTGTAAGACATGAACTCTACACCCTTTACTTTCCTGGCTGCCTTCCTCTGGGTTTCTCTCAACTTAACAATAGTCCCTTAAGTTGCAGTGGCCAGAACTGGACAAAGTACCTGTATCTGGTTTGACCAAGGCACATTACCGTGGGCTATCACTCCTTGTTCTTGGAAGTCATGACTCAATGCCTAATGCATTAGCTTTTAGGAGCTGACGCATGACAACTTTTCATCTTGCTAAAATCTCTGATTCTTTTCATCCCTATTAAATTTCATCTTATTTGGTTCATCCCAACAGCATAGTCTCATCTACATTTTGTATGATTTTTTTTTATTCTGACACTACTTCAGTTAGTTTTCCTTCCCAGTTTTTTATCATCTTCCAATTTGATAAGCATATGACCTGTGATTTTATTAAAATTATAACAACACAGACCCCAGCTTTTGGGATAAGAATGCACTATTTCACAAAAACTGCTGGGAAAATTGGAAATTAGTATGGCAGAAACTAGGCATTGACCCACACTTAACACCGTACACCAAGATAAGATCAAAATGGGTTCATGATCTAGGCATAAAGAATGAGGTTATAAATAAATTAGAAGAACATAGGATCTCAGACCTGTGGAAGAGGAAGGAATTTGTGGCCAAAGAAAAACTAGAGATCATTATTGATCACAAAATAGAAAAGTTTTGATTAAATGAACTTAAAAAGCTTTTGTACAAACAAAACTAATGCAGACAAGATTAGAAGGGAAGCAATGAACTGGGGAAACAGCTTTATAGTTAAAGATTCTGATAAAGGCCTCATTTCCAAAATATATAGAGAATGGACTCTAATTTATAAGAAATCAAGCCATTCTCCAATTGATAAATAGTCAAAGAATATGAACAGATAATTTTCAGATGATGAAATTGAAACTATTTCTACCCATATGAAAAGGTGCTCCAAATCACTATTGATTAGAGAAATGCAAAAGCAATGAGATATCACAACACATCTCTCAGATTGGCTTAGATAATAGGAAAAGATAATTATGTTGAATGTTGGAGGTGATGTGGGGAAACTGGGACACTGATACAATGTTGGTGGAGTTGTGAAT
Source organism: Antechinus flavipes (assembly GCF_016432865.1). NCBI lineage: Eukaryota > Metazoa > Chordata > Mammalia > Dasyuromorphia > Dasyuridae > Antechinus > Antechinus flavipes. The sequence goes on from NC_067403.1 coordinate 7,551,494, forward strand.
GGCTCCAACTATTCTGGAGAGCAATTTGGAACTATACTCAAAAAGTTGTCAAACTATGCATACCCTTTGATCCAGCAGTATTATTACTACTGGGCTTATATCCCAAAGAGATTTTAAAGAAGGGAAAGGGACCTGTATGTGCAAAAATGTTTGTGGCAGCCCTGTTTGTAGTGGCCAGAAACTGGAAATTGAATGGATGCTCACCAGTTGGAGAATAGCTGTGTATATCATGGTATATGAATGTTATTGTTCTGTATTATTGTTCTGTAAGAAATGACCAACAGGATGAACACAGAGAGGCCTGGAGAGACTTACATGAATTGATGCTGAGTAAAATGAGCAGAGCCAGGAGATTATGCACTTCAACAACAATACCATATGAGGATCAATCTGATGGATGTGGCTCTCTTCAACAATAAGAGGATCCAAATCAATTCTAATTGATCAGTAATGAATAGAATGAGCTACACCCAGCAAAAGAACACTGGGAAATGAGTGTGGATCACAACACAGCATTTCTACTCCTGTTATTGTGTGTTTGCATTTTTGTTTTTCTTCCCAGGTTATTTTTTGCCTTCTTTCTTGTAATGGGCTGAGACTTGAGTTGATGCACTGAGGTCCCAAGCACATGAAGCTAAATAGTCATTGGACCATACTCTATTAATATATAAGCTTGGAGAAAGAATGGCCCCGCCCACTCTTTATACAAGTCCTAATATGTTGTATAGGAAATGATGATTCTGGTGGATGGAGGCAGGGGAGGGAAAAAGGAAGGGGAGGAGAGCTCAGATCTCTCTCTCTCTTTTGTTTGTTTCTCTTCTTCTTTTTGCTTTTTGCTGAGGTAGTTGGGGTTAAGTGACTTGCCCATGGTCACACAACCAGGAATTTTTAAGTGTCTGAGGCTGGATTTGAACTCAGGTCCTCCTGACTTCAGGGCTGGTGCTCTACCCACTGAGCCATCTCCTCTCCCTGACTTCTCAGGAAGGGAGGTGAAAGCACTAAAAAGGAGATAATCACGCCCTCCCTGACATCTCAGGAAGGGAGATGAAAAGCACCAAAGGGAAGTGGGGGTTGTTAGCGTGTTTCTGGGCTAAAGGGTCTTATTATGCATAAACCCATCAGCATGGGAGGTATTACACAAGCACATAGCAACAACGCAGAGGCTAGTAGTGATGACTCTCCCCACAGTCAGTGCAGGCTCAATGTAGTGTAACAAATATGAATTGTACACCCAAGTAACGGTATAACAAACGATATAAATCAACATTATGATATAAAAGATTGCCAGAAGTCCTAGAAGGAGGGTATGTAAACAGCAGTCACACATAAGCCTTCTTCAGCAGCCAAGAGATAGTCCAAAACCAATCTATTGTCCATTGCTTCACATATCAGGGAATCCAATGATTCCCCCCAAGTTTTTGAAGTCCTGCAAAAGTCTTTTTATGTCTTAGGGAATCCAATGATTCCAGCAGATTTTGAAGTCCTGTAACAGTCATATCATTTCTCAGAGAATCCAATGATTCCCGAGGGCTTTCAAGTCTTATGTCTCAAAGAATCCGATGATTCCTGAGGGATTTAAAGTCCTACAACAATCTAATGTCTCAGAGAATCCAATGATTTCTGAGGGTTTTGAAGTCCAATGATTTTCGATGTCCATGAGTCAAACGCCATAACTGCTACACTCTTTCAATGGTGAGCACAATCAGCAACAGAACCACCCGATGTTTCTTGGGTCTTCTCCTTCGTTTCAAGGGTCTGCTCCGTCTCTCTGCGATGGACAAGGTGAATACGGCTCGTTGGCACCCATCTGATTCTTTCTCCACCTGTAGGATACAAGCAAACCCTCTCTTCCAAGTAGTTAGCCTATCTGGTCCCTTCCATTCACCACTTTCTGGGTCTCTCCACATCACCTGGTGATTATCTGAAGATAGTGGAGCTGCTCGCACTCCATTTTTTCTTGTGTAGCAAGATAACTGTATAAATATGTATACATATATTGTATTTAACTTTAACATATTTAACATGTATGGGACTACTTGCCATCTAGAGGAAGGGGTGAAGATAAAAAGAGGAAACATTGGAACAGAAATTTTTGCAAGAGTCAATGTTGAAAAATTTACCCATGCATATGTTTTGTAAATAAAAAGCTATAATAAAAAATTACAACCCAAGGCCAATGTTAGGGGCACTCCAGAGGAAAATCTTCCAAGCTGACATTGAACTTTAACAACTATTCTCTGATCAGAACTATTCAAAATCTATATAAATTAGTGTATTGCCTAGTCATCTTCTTCCCATATTTTTCTTTTAAAAAATAAATTTTTCTTCAGTTTGCAAGAATTTATTTTCTGTCCTTTCACCATCTTTTTCATGAGAATAATAACAATTTGTAATATGCTTTTCTTAAATGTATTTAAACTCTCCATAAATGGAATGGAACTATTTCTGGTTCTGTGTAATCATCACATTCTTTTCTTTCTTTCTTTCTTTTCTTTTTTTCCCCAAGGCAATTGGGGTTAAGTGACTTGCCCGGGGTCACACAGCTAGAAAGTGTTAAGTGTCTGAGGGCAGATTTGAACTCATGTCCTTCTGACTTCAGGGTTGGTGCTCTATCCACTGTACTACCTAGATGCCCCCCATCCTTTTCTAAATGTTCATTCATTAAGTGTCTTAAGGATCTATTCTAGGATTTTCTCAAGAATTAATATCAATGTTATTGAAATGCCTATGATATCAGGCAGATAATATCCTTTCTCATCAGATCATTCTAACAAGAATTCATGTAAATATGCTTTTGCTCACCCTTAGATGTACTTTTCTTTTGGACAAGGAGCCATCATTCCCATATTTTATTCTATTCTCCAAAAATTCTCATGTACTTTTTTTTAAGCTTTTTAATTTTCAAAAGATATGCATGGATAATTTTTCAAGATTAACCCAAGCAAAACCTTGTGTTCCTTCTCCCCAGCTCACCTTCAAGATAGCAAATAATCCAATATTTGTTAAATATGGTGAAAATGTTTCTTAGAGAGCTTTTCATTTCCCATATCTGCCTTCCTTTCTTTCTATAAGAATAGTGCTAAAAACACCACCTGTGCCTCTGAATTGTTCAGGGATGGGTTTTTTGTCCCGTGACTACATAGTTCTCTACAGAATCCTTTTGGTGATATCATTTTTTCCCCAACAAATGTCACTAAAATTCTCAGCAAGCTGTCACTAACTACGTTTGACTTTTACTTCATGTAATCAATTTCTGGAGTACCTCTTATCTGGTGCATGCACATCACATTTCTTGTAGCACAAAAGGCTGCTTTTTCCTAAGGCAGTGTAGTTCTCTCTATAGACTTTATTACTTAGCTCCAAATTAGTTAAGAGTCTTCCTTCCTTCCTTCCTTATCTGTAGCACATTTTTCTGCCTTTCAGCTTTCTGATACACGGGAGCATTTCCCTCTATCCTTTATTCCTTTCCCCATTTCCCCATTTATTATTTTTGATGACCTAGAAAATAGAAATTTGTTCCTTTGACCTTGTCACCTTCTCTGAGAGGATAGAGACAACTATGCATAATGTTTATGTGCATAGTGCATAAAGATACCATACAGTCTCTAGGTTATCACCAAATTCCCTTTGAATTTGCTCAAAGCCAGGTCCAAATCTATCACTCCGTTTGGCCAGCTCTCTTGACTAACCTTTTGATTGTTAGGGGAAACTTTCTATTTTTATACCTGTTATTTGGGCTGGGTCTTCGGGTCCTATAGACACTGGGGCAAGGTTTGATTTATGTGGAATGGACTCCTTACCTTTTCTGGTGAAAGGACACAACAGTCTGCTTTCATTTGCAGTCTGCACATTCTTGCAGTTTCCTGACACCAAAATAAAGAGAAGCAATTCATGAGCAGCAATTCAATTATCTCTTTAGATCTTCCCAACCTTGTTGCATATGTTGCCTAGTCTCCGGCTATTTCTTTCCTGGCCCCTGGGCTAACATTAAAAAAGAAACAAAAAACAAAACCCAAAACAAAACCTGGTCCATCACAAACTGTAATGACCGCGTATTTAAAATCAGCCGGAGTCAGGAACTCAGGTTAAGGGAAAAAATCTTTAGTCTTTATTCAAGTGAAAAGGTGAAAAAAGATTGCGATAGCAAATATAGGCAAGAAAGATTGCGATAGCAATATGGGTAGCTGCGACAGGAAGCCAGCTATCAGAGTAAGTGGGCCTGAGCTCTCCTCCCCTTCCCTTCTCACTCCCCTGCCTCCACCCACCAGAATCGTCATTTCCTATACAACACATCAGGACTTGCACAAAGAGTAGGCGGGGGCCATTCTTTCTCCAAGCATATATATTAATAGAGTGTGGTCCAATGACTATTTAGCCTCATGTGCTTGGGACCTCAGTGCATCAACTCAAGCCTCAGCCCATTACATTATGAACATTATGAATTGCTACCCTTGTAGACTTGGAAAGCAATAGTCAAGCTGTCCAGAAGACCGCGGGGCTGCTCTGTACTCCATCTTACCAGGATTTATATCTGATATATAGAAAAATACAAAACCCCATTTTACCCCAATCCAGACCCTTATTCAATTACCTGCCTCCTTGTGAAAGACAAACCTCCAGTAGAAAAGGGGCTGGGCTTGGAGTGAAGAGAGAGGCTTGTGCTTAAATCCTTTCTCTAATGCCCCCCGGACATCACAGCCTTTTGTTTTCAAGCCTCAGTTTCCTCATGAGTGCCTAATTTGCAGGGTTATTGGTATCAAATGAAATAATGACTATAAAATTTTAATTATCTTTTCCCCAAGAGTTAAGTAATGATGATAACAGTAACTAAGAATTCAGTTTATTCAGCTCCCTACTTTGGGCTGGGATGTCTTTCTCCAAAGCCTTGCTCTGATGCTTTGTCATGGTGTGATGGTGACCCCAAGTTCTCAAAGGCTCTGCCAGCAAAACAAGCATCTGGCAGGTCCTGGCAACTGGAGAGGCTTTGGGACCAGGCCAAGGGGTGGACTATGTATCTGTCATCCAAGAATCAGCTTACTTCTGCTCAGGCAGGCCCATCACAGGGCTAGCCCCTCAGGGGGACCACATTTTTGGCCACAATAGTCTTTCAGAACTATTTTAATAAAGCTTCATTCATAAGTTTCCTGACTTGCTTTGGGTGAGGAAGTGGGCACACGAATGAAATCGGATGTTCTCAATGAAGCATCCAGAGCCTTATGTTAGTGATGGGGTGAAGGCAGGGAAATAATTGCCTTCTGTAAGTCTATAGCTGAATGGGTGGGTTTTACCTTCCAGAATAACTATAATGGATAGAGCATCAGCCCTGAAGTCAGGAAGACCTGAGCTCAAATCTGGTCTCGGACACTTAAGACTTCTTTGCTGTGTGGCTCTGGGCAACTCACTTAACACCAGGTGTGTCAGCAAAAAAATAAAGAACTATAGTACAAATTATTATTTTTGGATGTGAAATGCATCCATTCAAGTATAGGCTTGCAGATGGCAAATAGGACATGACAAATGCATGAGACTCAGTACGTATTAAAGGAAAGTGAGGTCTCTTGGGAAAAAGATAATTAAAAACTCCAGGGTCCAGATACGGCAGCTGAGGACGATTATCCCCCTCCCCCAGGGCTAGGAAGTTTCTTTATTTAAAGGCCCACAAAACAAAGTTTTTGTTTTTACCATAGTCCAGCCCTCCAACAGTCTGAGGGAAAGTGAACTGATGATCCCTTATTTAAAAAGTTTGAGGACCCCTGCTCCAGGGTATCATAGCTTTCTGGAAAGGGTGGGATTTGTCAGCTCTAGTCCACATCCCTTTTGTTTCATGGAATACAGAGCAAGAAGACCACTGTCTGCAAGTTGAAGAGCCTCATTTTTCTTATCTAGAAAATGGGGATAATTCTTGTATTACCCTTAACTCGGAGATATGGCAAGCTGTAGAATTGCCCAACCCAGTGTTGTAATTGTTTTTTGTTTTTTTGTAATTGTTGAGTTAATTATACATATTGTATATATCCATATAATCCATAAAATGTAAGAGCTGGAAGAAAACCCACATAATCCAACTCTTCATCTTACAGAGAAGGAAACTGCAGTCTGCATTGGTCTGATAACTTGTTTCAAATCTCAGCTGTTATTTTTTCTGATTTTCAGTCTAATGCATTATTACTACATCATACATTCTGGGATTCTGTCCATTCTCCACTGGGAAAGCAAAGACTCATTTTAAGTCAAATAAAACGTTTGTGTGGTTGAATGCGGGGATAGGGGGAGATACCGACAATGAAGATGGGGGAAGATGAGTTTCATCTAGGGTGAACTTGTGTTGAGTTGTTTGGGGCCCATTTGGGATTTTCGACTCATTTTAATTCAAATAAAATGTTTGTGTGGTTGAATGCGGGGATGGGGGGAGATGAGTTTCATCTAGGGTGAACTTGTGTTGAGTTGTGTGGGGCCCATTTGGGATTTTCTTGGCAAAGATACTAGAGGAGTTTGCTATTTTTTTCTCCCCTTAGTTATATAAATGAGGGAACTGAGGCAGGCGGATTTAGTGACTTGCCCTGGTTCACCTAGCTGGGTGGGTCTTCCTGGCTCCTGGCTCCAGACTCAACACTCCGAGCACTATGGTACTACCCAGAGAACCCCACTCTAGAGCTTAAATAGAGTTAAACATCAATTTTAGATTCAGATAATACATACCGACTCATTATGACAGGAGTAAAAAGTGGTTGGCAATGTTGGTATCAATTTAAATTGAACTGGTTCTCCGGGGCCTGGGACTTTCCCCTCATTTGGTCATTACAAGCCACATCCAGGAGGGTAGAACCTAAGTGAGAAAAGACAATGGAGTGAAGAGAAAAAGTGGGTGAGGAGTTAGATTTAGAAGAGCCAGAGACCTCCCAGTCTAAGTTCCCTAGTTCAGACATGGGTAAACTGATGTCAGGAGAAAGCATGCTACTTGGTCAAGGTCGTGTGACTGCTAAGTATAAGAAAGGCAATCCAACACTTGTTCTTCAATCCCTCCTTTTACTTCTTTCTCTCCCCTTCTCCTCCATTCTTTTCCTCATCTCCCCTCCAGTTCTTTTTATGCTATATTATATTGTCTTTAAATTCTGCTTTTCAAAACTTCACCAGAATCCAGAAAAATGGAAAATATTGCTCTCTGACCAAATTAGAATGAAAAACCCATTTGCAATTGTTCATTTGCTAAAGGGATCACCATCTTTCCTTTACAGAATTTGGGCCATAATAAAGGTTACTTTTCCCAAGACTTCGGGGGGGGGGGGTGAGAAGGGGGGAGGAGAAGGGGAGACAGAATCCCCTTGGCCATTCACCTTCAGAGGGCAGCGAGAGGTTGGACCCTACTATTATCGTTGCTAGTCTGGTGAATGTGAGCCCTGGCGGTCAGAGCACAAGTGCTTGGGCATACCCACCTGCCACAGACACTCAAAGGCAGGGGCCGGAGCCATAGCCAGGGCCAGACACGGCCGTGTCACTTCTCCTGTGTTTAACCAGCTGGGTTCCAAAGGCAGGGCCTGGGACCAGACCAGGCCCGGTCCCATCTCCTGTTTTGAAGTCAGTGGGTGCTTGCAGGGACCAACTGGTTAAATACTCCCAGGGCCGTGTTTTCACCTCCAAACTCAGGCTGCTGGTCTCCATCCTATTCCCCTCTGTGGTCCCTACAGCAGCCCCAGACATCCTGAAATACAATACAGCTATTCCTGCCTTCAGTCCCCCACTCCAAGCAGCGTTGGGGTTCCCCTCCTGTCCTCTGATCTCAGTTCAGAGCACCCAGCTCGTTCTGGGTGAGCTCCTGGACAACCTGAACACCCTCACATTCAAGACTGGGGCCATGTTTTCAGTTTGCAGAAGCAGCCTGTGGGGTGGTCCATGTGATGCTCAATGGGTCAATCAGCCAGCCCTTTGGAAACAGCAGGTACGTCCTGTTATCAGGGTGTGTGTGTAAGTGGATGAGTGTGTGTGTGTGAGTGAGTGAATGAGAGTATGTGTGTCTTTGTATGTGAGTGAATGGATGAGAGTGAGAATGTGTGTGAGTGGATGAGAGAGTGTATGTCTTTGTGTGTAAATGAATGGATGAGAGTGAGAATGTATGTGTGTGTGTGGATGAGAGTGTGTGTCTTTGTAAATGAGTGAATGGATGAGAATGAGAATGGATGAGAGTGAGAATGTATGTGTGTGTGTCTTTGTGTGTGTGTGGATGAGAGTGTGTGTCTTTGTATATGAGAGAATGGATGAGAGTGAGAATGTGTGTGTGTATGGATGAGAGTGAGAATGTGTGTGTGTGGATGAGAGAGTGTATGTCTTTGTATGTGAGTGAATGGATGAGTGTGAGAATGTGTGTGTGGATGAGAGAGTGTATGTCTTTGTATGTGAGTGAATGGATGAGTGTGTGAACGAGAGAGTGAATGGATGAGTGTGAATGAGAGAGTGTGTCTTTGTATGTGAATGAATGGATGAGTGTGAGAATGTGTGTGTGGATGAGAGAGTGTATGTCTTTGTATGTGAGTGAATGGATGAGAGAGTGTATGTCTTTGTATGTGAGTGAATGGATGAGTGTGTGAACGAGAGAGTGAATGGATGAGTGTGAATGAGAGAGTGTGTCTTTGTATGTGAATGAATGGATGAGTGTGAGAATGTGTGTGTGGATGAGAGAGTGTATGTCTTTGTATGTGAGTGAATGGATGAGAGAGTGTATGTCTTTGTATGTGAGTGAATGGATGAGTGTGTGAACGAGAGAGTGAATGGATGAGTGTGAATGAGAGAGTGTGTCTTTGTATGTGAATGAATGGATGAGTGTGAGAATGTGTGTGTGTATGGATGAGAGTGAGAATGTATGTGTGTGTGTCTTTGTGTGTGTGTGGATGAGAGTGTGTGTCTTTGTATATGAGAGAATGGATGAGAGTGAGAATGTGTGTGTGTATGGATGAGAGTGAGAATGTGTGTGTGGATGAGAGAGTGTATGTCTTTGTATGTGAGTGAATGGATGAGTGTGTGGATGAGAGAGTGTATGTCTTTGTATGTGAGTGAATGGATGAGTGTGTGAACGAGAGAGTGAATGGATGAGTGTGAATGAGAGAGTGTGTCTTTGTATGTGAATGAATGGATGAGTGTGAGAATGTGTGTGTGGATGAGAGAGTGTATGTCTTTGTATGTGAGTGAATGGATGAGAGAGTGTATGTCTTTGTATGTGAGTGAATGGATGAGTGTGTGAACGAGAGAGTGAATGGATGAGTGTGAATGAGAGAGTGTGTCTTTGTATGTGAATGAATGGATGAGTGTGAGAATGTGTGTGTGGATGAGAGAGTGTATGTCTTTGTATGTGAGTGAATGGATGAGAGAGTGTATGTCTTTGTATGTGAGTGAATGGATGAGTGTGAGAATGAGAGAGTGAATGGATGAGTTTGAATGAGAGAGTGTGTCTTTGTATGTGAATGAATGGATGAGTGTGAGGATGAGAGAGTGTATGTCTTTGTATGTGAGTGAATGGATGAGTGTGAGAATGAGAGAGTGAATGGATGAGTGTGAGAATGAGAGTATATGTCTTTGTATGTGAGTGAATGGATGAGTGTGTGAACGAGAGAGTTTGTCTTTGTATATGAGTGAATGGATGAGTGTGAGAATGGATGAGTGTGAATGAGTGTGTCTTTGTATGTGAGTGAATGGATGAGTGTGAGAATGTGTGAGTGAATGGATAAGTGTGAATGAGTGTGTCTTTGTATGTGAGTGAATGGATGAGTGTGAGAATGTGTGAGTGAATGGATGAGTGTGAATGAGAGTGTGTCTTTGTATGTGAGTGAATGGATGAGTGTGAGAATGAGAGAGTGAATGGATGAGTGTGAGAATGAGAGTGTGTATGTCTTTGTATGTGAGTGAATGGATGAGTGTGAGAATGAGAGAGTGTGTGTCTTTGTGTGTGAGTGGTGGGAGGTGGAGGGGGGTGGAGGGAGTTGGAGGGAGGTAGAGGGAGGTGGGGGTGGTGGAGGGAGGTGGGGGTGGTGGAGGGAGGTGGGGGTGGTGGAGGGAGGTGGGGGTGGTGGAGGAGGTGGGGGTGGTGGAGGGAGGTGGGGGGGTGGAGGGAAGAGGTGGGAGGTAGAAGGAGGGGAGAAAGGGAAGAAGATATAAGAGCTTATATATACCTATATGTTTATAACTATAGTCCTTAATTCTCCACCCCCCCCTCCACCCCCCCCCACCTCCCTCCACCTCCCACCACCACCCTCCACCCTCCACCTCCCACCACCTCCCACCACCACCACCACCACCTCCCACCACCACCACCCTCCACCCCCCACCTCCCACCACCACCCCCCACCTCCCACCACCACCACCACCACCCCCCACCTCCCCCCACCTCCCACCACCACCCTCCACCTCCCACCACCACCCTCCACCTCCCACCACCACCCTCCACCTCCCACCACCACCCTCCACCCTCCACCTCCCACCACCACCCTCCACCTCCACCTCCCACCACCCCCTCCACCTCCACCCCCACCTCCACCTCCACCCCCCCACCTCCACCTCCCACCCCCCCCCCCCCCCCCTCCACCACCACCCTCCACCCCCTCCCACCACCACCCTCCACCCTCCACCTCCCACCACCACCCTCCACCTCCCACACCACCCTCCACCTCCCACCACCACCCTCCACCTCCCACCACCACCCTCCACCTCCCACCACCACCCTCCACCTCCCACCACCACCCTCCACCTCCCACCACCACCCTCCACCTCCCACCACCACCCTCCACCTCCCACCACCACCCCCTCCACCTCCCACCACCACCCTCCACCTCCCACCACCACCCTCCACCTCCCACCACCACCCTCCACCTCCCACCACCACCCTCCACCTCCCACCACCACCCTCCACCCTCCACCACCACCCTCCACCTCCCACCACCACCCTCCACCTCCCACCACCACCCTCCACCTCCCACCACCACCCTCCACCTCCCACCACCACCCTCCACCTCCCACCACCACCCTCCACCTCCCACCACCACCCTCCACCCTCCACCTCCTACCACCACCCACCTCCCACCACTCACATACAAAGACATACAGAGATAGATTGGGGGGGGAGAAGATTGAGATAGAGATTGAGAGACAGCTTTAGAGAGATAGAGTGGAATACTGAGAGAGAGATAGAGATTGAGGGGGAGAGAGGGGACAGATGGGGGGAGATTGGGAGAGAGAGTGAGAGAGAGAGATGGGGGAGGATAGAGGAAAGATGGGGGGAGATTGAGAGAGAGAGATTTAGAGAGATAGATTGGGAGATTGAGAGAGAGATTAAGAGAGAGAGAGAGATGGGGGAGGCTAGGGGACAGATGGGGGAGGAGATTGAGAGAGAGAGAGATGGGAGGGGAGTTTGGGATAGAGATTGAGAGAGAGAGAGATTTAGAGAAATAGAGTGGAATATTGAGGGGGAGAGAGGGAGGGAGAGAGAGAGAGAGTGGGGGGAGGAGAGAGACAGCGATTGAGAGAGAGATTTAGAGAGATAGAGTGGAATATTGAGAGAGAGATTGAGGGGGTAAGAGAGAGAGAGAGATTGGGAGATTGGAGAGAGATTGAGACACAGAAATTGAGAGAGAGAGAGAGATGGGGGGGGAGATTGGGATAGAGATTGAGAGAGAGAGATTTAGAGAGATAGAGTGGAATATTGAGAGAAAGATGGGGGTGAGAGAGATAGATTGATTGGGGGACAGAAGGAGAGAGAGAGGGGAAGATAGGGGACAGATCGAGGGGAGATTGGGAAAGAGATTGAGACACAGAAATTGAGAGAGAAAGAGAGATGGGGGGGGGAGATTGGGATAGAGATTGAGAGACAGCAATTGAGAGAGATTTAGAGAGATAGAGTGGAATATTGAGAGAGAGATTGAGGGGGAGAGAGAGAGATAGGGGAGGATAGGGGACAGATGGGGGGAGATTGGGAGAGAGATTGAGAGACAGATTGAGAGAGATGGGGGAAGATATGGGGAGACAGAGAGAGAGATTTAGAGAAAGAGAGATTAAGGGACACAGAAAGAGAGATGGGGGAGGAGATTGGGAGAGAGATTGAGAGACAGAGATGGGGGAGGATAGGGGACAGATGGGGGGAGATTGAGACACAGAAATTGAGAGAGAGAGAGAGAGATGGGGGGAGATTGGGATAGAGATTGAGAGACAGCAATTGAGAGAGATTTAGAGAGATAGAGTGGAATATTGAGAGAGAGATTGAGGGAGAGAGAGAGAGAGAGAGAGATGGGGGAGGATAGGAGGAGATTGGGAAAGAGATTGAGACATAGAAATTGAGGGGGGGGGACAGATAGGGGGAGAGTAGGAGAGAGATTGACAGACAGCGATTGAGAGAGAAAGATGGGGGAGGATAAGGGAAAGATGGGGGGAGATTGAGAGAGAGATAGATTAGGAGATTGAGAGAGATTTAGGGAGAGAGAAAGAGATTTAGAGAGAGAAGGGGGAGAATAAGGAATAAATGGGGGGGAGACTGGGAGAGAGATTGAGAGACAGAGAGAGAGAGATTGAGAGAGGGAGATTGACTATGTGGGAGATTTACCTTCTGGATCACTGAGTGCTGGAAACTTTATTGTTCAGCCTTTTCTGTGTCCTTGAAACTCTGGGCCAAAAAATGTTAAACTTCTTGTACCTCATTACACACTGAGATTCCTGAAGGGCTATTTCATCATAATCGATTCAGTCAAGGGACAAGCGGCTTCCAGGTGCCATGAGGCCATCCTGGAGGCTGGGGACACAACTACAAGGCAGGAAACAATCCCCAAAGGCAAGAATCTGACACACTAATGGGGGAGACAACAAGCTCAAATACAGTCCCCCAACTCGGGACAAACACATTGAAAGGAGGGTTGGAGGAAGGGCTAGCACTTAGGATCAAAAAAGAGTTCCCACAGATGATGCGGACACCCTGATCTATGCACATATCTAAAGCACCCTTCTCTGTATATAAATCTATCAAACACCCTTCTCTGTGCACAGATCTATCAAACACCCTTCTCCGTACATAGATCTACCTAACTCCCTTCTCTGTGCACAGATCTAACAGCCTTCCTGTGCATAGATCTATCTAACACCCTTCTCTGTGAATAGATCTAACACCCTTCTCTATGAATAGATCTATCTATTACCCTTCTCTGTGCATAGATCTATCAAACACCCTTCTCTGTATATAGACTTATCAAACACCCTTCTCTGTGCACAGATCTATCTAACACCCTTCTCTGTGCACAGACCTAACAGCCTTCCTGTGCATAGATCTATCTAACACCCTTCTCTGTGCATAGATCTAACACCCTTCTCTGTGCATAGATCTACTTAACACCCATCTCTGTACCTAGATCTATCTAACACCGGTCTCTGTACCTAGATCTATCTAACACCCGTCTCTATGCATAGATCTGTCTAACAGCCTTCTCTGTGCATAGATCTATCTAACACCCTTCTCTGTGCATAGATCTAACAGCCTTCTCTGTGCATAGATCTATCTAACACCCTTCTCTATACATAGATCTAACACCCTTCTCTGTGCATACATCTACCTAACACCCTTCTCTGTGCACAGATCTATCTAACACCTTTCTCTGTGCATAGATCTAACACCCTTCTCCGTACATAGATCTACCGAACTCCCTTCTCCGTGCATTGATCTATCTAACATCCTTCTCTGTGTATGGATCTAACACCCTTCTCTGTGCATAGATCTAACACCCTTCTCTGTGCACAGATCTATCTAACACCCTTCTCTGTGCACAGATCTATCTAACACCATTCTCTGTGCACAGATCTATCTAACAGCCTTCTCTATGCATAGATCTAACACCCTTCTCTGTGAATAGATCTAACACCCTTCTCTGTGCATAGATCTAACACCCTTCTCTGTGCATAGATCTAACACCCTTCTCTGTGAATAGATCTATCTATTACCCTTCTCTGTGCATAGATCTACTTAACACCCTTCCTGTGCATAGATCTGTCTAACACCCTTCTCTGTGAATAGATCTATCTAACACCCTTCTTCTGCATATATCTGTCTAACACCCTTCTCTGTGAATAGATCTAACACCCTTCTCTGTGAATAGATCTATCTAACAGCCTTCTCTGTGCACAGATCTATCTATTACCCTTCTCTGTGCATAGATCTACTTAACACCCTTCTCTGTGCATAGATCTACTTAACACCCTTCCTGTGCATAGATCTACTTAACACCCTTCTCTGTGCATAGATCTAACACCATTCTCTGTGCTTCGATCTATCTAATACCCTTCTCTGTGCACAGATCTATCTAACAGCCTTCTCTGTGTATGGATCTAACACCCTTCTCCATACATAGATCTATCTAACACCCTTCTCTGTGAATAGATCTATCTAACACCCTTCCTCTGCATATATCTGTCTAACACCCTTCTCTGTGAATAGATATAACACCCTTCTCTGTGAATAGATCTATCTAACACCCTTCTCTGTGAATAGATCTATCTAACAGCCTTCTCTGTACACAGATCTATCTTTTACCCTTCTCTGTGCATAGATCTACTTAACACCCTTCTCTGTGCACAGATCTATCCAACACCCTTCTCTGTACACAGATCTATCCAACACCCTTCTCTGTGCACAGATCTATCCAACACCCTTCTCTGTGCACAGATCTATCCAACACCCTTCTCTGTGCACAGATCTATCCAACACCCTTCTCTGTGCACAGATCTATCCAACACCCTTCTCTGTGCACAGATCTATCCAACACCCTTCTCTGTGCACAGATCTATCCAACACCCTTCTCTGTGCACAGATCTATCAAACACCCTTCTCCGTGCACAGATCTACCTAACTCCCTTCTCTGAACATAGATCTAACAGCCTTCTCTGTGAACAGACCTACCTAACACCCTTCTCTGTGTATAGATCTAACACCCTTCTCTGTGCATAGATCTAACACCCTTCTCTGTGCATAGATCTACCTAACACCCTTCTCTGTGCATAGATCATTCTAACACCCTTCTCTGTGCATAGATCTAACACCCTTCTCCATACATAGATCTACCTAACTCCCTTCTCTGTGCATAGATCTACTTAACACCCTTCCTGTGCATAGATCTATCTAACTCCCTTCTCTGTGCATAGATCTAACAGCCTTCTCTGTGCACAGATCTATGTAACAGCCTTCTCTGTGCATTGATCTATCTAACATCCTTCTCTGTGTATGGATCTAACACCCTTCTCTGTGCATAGATCTAACAGCCTTCTCTGTGCATATATCTATCTAACACCATTCTCTGTGCATAGATCTATCTAACACCATTCTCTGTGCATAGATCTAACACCTTTCTCTGTACATAGATCTATCCAACACCCTTCTCTGTGCACAGATCTATCCAACACCCTTCTCTGTGCACAGATCTATCCAACACCCTTCTCTGTGCACAGATCTATCCAACACCCTTCTCTGTGCACAGATCTATCCAACACCCTTCTCTGTGCACAGATCTATCCAACACCCTTCTCTGTGTACAGATCTATCCAACACCCTTCTCTGTGCACAGATCTATCAAACACCTTCTCCATACATAGATCTACCTAACTCCCTTCTCTGAACATAGATCTAACACCTTCTCTGTGCACAGATCTACCTAACACCCTTCTCTGTGCATAGATCTAATACCCTTCTCCGTACATAGATTTACCTAACACCCTTCTCCGTGCATAGATCTATCCAACACCTTTCTCTGTACATAGATCTAACACCCTTCTCCATACATAGATCTACCTAACTCCCTTCTCTGTGCATAGATCTAACACCCTTCTCTGTGTATAGATCTACCTAACTCCCTTCTCTGTGCACAAATCTAACAGCCTTCTCTGTGCACAGATCTATCTAACAGCCTTCTCTGTGCATTGATCTATCTAACATCCTTCTCTGTGTATGGATCTAACACCCTTCTCTGTGCATAGATCTAACAGCCTTCTCTGTGCATAGATCTATCTAACATCCTTCTCTGTGCATAGATCTAACACCCTTCTCTGTGCACAGATCTATCCAACACCCTTCTCTGTGTACAGATCTATCAAACACCCTTCTCTGTGCACAGATCTATCAAACACCCTTCTCCATACATAGATCTACCTAACTCCCTTCTCTGAACATAGATCTAACAGCCTTCTCTGTGCATAGATCTATCTAACACCCTTCTCCCCCCACCCACTCTTTGTGCAAGTCCTGATGTGTTGTATAGGAAATGACGATTTTGGTGGGTGGAGGCAGGGGAGTGGAGAAGCTTATCTATTAATAGAGTATGGTCCAATTACTATTTAGCCTCATGTGCTTGGGACCTCAGTGCATCAACTCAAGCCTCAGCCCATTACACTTCTCTATACATAGATCTAACACCCTTCTCTGTGCATACATCTACCTAACACCCTTCTCTGTGCACAGATCTATCTAACACCTTTCTCTGTGCATAGATCTAACACCCTTCTCCGTACATAGATCTACCGAACTCCCTTCTCTGTGCATTGATCTATCTAACATCCTTCTCTGTGTATGGATCTAACACCCTTCTCTGTGCATAGATCTAACACCCTTCTCTGTGCATAGATCTATCTAACACCCTTCTCTGTGCACAGATCTATCTAACACCATTCTCTGTGCACAGATCTATCTAACACCATTCTCTGTGCACAGATCTATCTAACAGCCTTCTCTATGCATAGATCTAACACCCTTCTCTGTGAATAGATCTATCTATTACCCTTCTCTGTGCATAGATCTACTTAACACCCTTCCTGTGCATAGATCTGTCTAACACCCTTCTCTGTGAATAGATCTATCTAACACCCTTCTTCTGCATATATCTGTCTAACACCCTTCTCTGTGAATAGATCTAACACCCTTCTCTGTGAATAGATCTATCTAACAGCCTTCTCTGTGCACAGATCTATCTATTACCCTTCTCTGTGCATAGATCTACTTAACACCCTTCTCTGTGCATAGATCTACTTAACACCCTTCCTGTGCATAGATCTACTTAACACCCTTCTCTGTGCATAGATCTAACACCATTCTCTGTGCTTCGATCTATCTAATACCCTTCTCTGTGCACAGATCTATCTAACAGCCTTCTCTGTGTATGGATCTAACACCCTTCTCCATACATAGATCTACCTAACACCATTCTCCGTGCATAGATCTATCTAACACCCTTCTCCGTACATAGATCTACCTAACACCCTTCTCCGTACATAGATCTACCTAACACCCTTCTCCGTACATAGATCTACCTAACTCCCTTCTCTGTGCACAGATCTATCCAACACCCTTCTCTGTGCACAGATCTATCCAACACCCTTCTCTGTGCACAGATCTATCCAACACCCTTCTCTGTGCACAGATCTATCAAACACCCTTCTCCATACATAGATCTACCTAACTCCCTTCTCTGAACATAGATCTAACAGCCTTCTCTGTGAACAGACCTACCTAACACCCTTCTCTGTGCATAGATCTAATACCCTTCTCCGTACATAGATTTACCTAACACCCTTCTCCGTGCATAGATCTATCCAACACCTTTCTCTGTGCACAGATCTAACACCCTTCTCCATACATAGATCTACCTAACTCCCTTCTCTGTGTATAGATCTAACACCCTTCTCTGTGTATAGATCTACCTAACTCCCTTCTCTGTGCACAAATCTAACAGCCTTCTCTGTGCACAGATCTATCTAACAGCCTTCTCTGTGCATTGATCTATCTAACATCCTTCTCTGTGTATGGATCTAACACCCTTCTCTGTGCATAGATCTAACAGCCTTCTCTGTGCATAGATCTATCTAACATCCTTCTCTGTGCATAGATCTAACACCCTTCTCTGTGCACAGATCTATCCAACACCCTTCTCTGTGTACAGATCTATCAAACACCCTTCTCTGTGCACAGATCTATCAAACACCCTTCTCCATACATAGATCTACCTAACTCCCTTCTCTGAACATAGATCTAACAGCCTTCTCTGTGCATAGATCTATCTAACACCCTTCTCCCCCTTCTCCCCCCACCCACTCTTTGTGCAAGTCCTGATGTGTTGTATAGGAAATGACGATTTTGGTGGGTGGAGGCAGGGGAGTGGAGAAGCTTATCTATTAATAGAGTATGGTCCAATTACTATTTAGCCTCATGTGCTTGGGACCTCAGTGCATCAACTCAAGCCTCAGCCCATTACACTTCTCTATACATAGATCTAACACCCTTCTCTGTGCATACATCTACCTAACACCCTTCTCTGTGCACAGATCTATCTAACACCTTTCTCTGTGCATAGATCTAACACCCTTCTCCGTACATAGATCTACCGAACTCCCTTCTCTGTGCATTGATCTATCTAACATCCTTCTCTGTGTATGGATCTAACACCCTTCTCTGTGCATAGATCTAACACCCTTCTCTGTGCATAGATCTATCTAACACCCTTCTCTGTGCACAGATCTATCTAACACCATTCTCTGTGCACAGATCTATCTAACACCATTCTCTGTGCACAGATCTATCTAACAGCCTTCTCTATGCATAGATCTAACACCCTTCTCTGTGAATAGATCTATCTATTACCCTTCTCTGTGCATAGATCTACTTAACACCCTTCCTGTGCATAGATCTGTCTAACACCCTTCTCTGTGAATAGATCTATCTAACACCCTTCTTCTGCATATATCTGTCTAACACCCTTCTCTGTGAATAGATC
Organism: Antechinus flavipes; assembly: GCF_016432865.1. NCBI lineage: Eukaryota > Metazoa > Chordata > Mammalia > Dasyuromorphia > Dasyuridae > Antechinus > Antechinus flavipes. The sequence goes on from NC_067403.1 coordinate 7,570,264, forward strand.
TAACACCCTTCTCTGTGAATAGATCTATCTAACAGCCTTCTCTGTGCACAGATCTATCTATTACCCTTCTCTGTGCATAGATCTACTTAACACCCTTCTCTGTGCATAGATCTACTTAACACCCTTCCTGTGCATAGATCTACTTAACACCCTTCTCTGTGCATAGATCTAACACCATTCTCTGTGCTTCGATCTATCTAATACCCTTCTCTGTGCACAGATCTATCTAACAGCCTTCTCTGTGTATGGATCTAACACCCTTCTCCATACATAGATCTACCTAACACCATTCTCCGTGCATAGATCTATCTAACACCCTTCTCCGTACATAGATCTACCTAACACCCTTCTCCGTACATAGATCTACCTAACACCCTTCTCCGTACATAGATCTACCTAACTCCCTTCTCTGTGCACAGATCTATCCAACACCCTTCTCTGTGCACAGATCTATCCAACACCCTTCTCTGTGCACAGATCTATCCAACACCCTTCTCTGTGCACAGATCTATCCAACACCCTTCTCTGTGCACAGATCTATCCAACACCCTTCTCTGTGCACAGATCTATCCAACACCCTTCTCTGTGCACAGATCTATCCAACACCCTTCTCTGTGCACAGATCTATCCAACACCCTTCTCTGTGCACAGATCTATCCAACACCCTTCTCTGTGCACAGATCTATCCAACACCCTTCTCTGTGCACAGATCTATCAAACACCCTTCTCCGTGCATAGATCTACCTAACTCCCTTCTCTGAACATAGATCTAACAGCCTTCTCTGTGAACAGACCTACCTAACACCCTTCTCTGTATATAGATCTAACACCCTTCTCTGTGCATAGATCTAATACCCTTCTCCGTACATAGATTTACCTAACACCCTTCTTCGTGCATAGATCTATCCAACACCCTTCTCTGTGCACAGATCTAACACCCTTCTCCATACATAGATCTACCTAACTCCCTTCTCTGTGCATAGATCTAACACCCTTCTCTGTGTATAGATCTATCTAACTCCTTTCTCTGTGCACAGATCTAACAGCCTTCTCTGTGCACAGATCTATCTAACAGCCTTCTCTGTGCATTGATCTATCTAACATCCTTCTCTGTGTATGGATCTAACACCCTTCTCTGTGCATAGATCTAACAGCCTTCTCTGTGCATATATCTATCTAACACCATTCTCTGTGCATAGATCTATCTAACACCATTCTCTGTGCATAGATCTAACACCTTTCTCTGTACATAGATCTATCCAACACCCTTCTCTGTGCACAGATCTATCCAACACCCTTCTCTGTGCACAGATCTATCCAACACCCTTCTCTGTGCACAGATCTATCCAACACCCTTCTCTGTGTACAGATCTATCAAACACCCTTCTCTGTGCACAGATCTATCAAACACCCTTCTCCATACATAGATCTACCTAACTCCCTTCTCTGAACATAGATCTAACAGCCTTCTCTGTGAACAGACCTACCTAACACCCTTCTCTGTGCATAGATCTAATACCCTTCTTTGTACATAGATTTACCTAACACCCTTCTCCGTGCATAGATCTATCCAACACCCTTCTCTGTGCACAGATCTAACACCCTTCTCCATACATAGATCTACCTAACTCCCTTCTCTGTGTATAGATCTAACACCCTTCTCTGTGTATAGATCTACCTAACTCCCTTCTCTGTGCACAGATCTAACAGCCTTCTCTGTGCACAGATCTATCTAACAGCCTTCTCTGTGCATTGATCTATCTAACATCCTTCTCTGTGTATGGATCTAACACCCTTCTCTGTGCATAGATCTAAAAGCCTTCTCTGTGCATAGATCTATCTAACATCCTTCTCTGTGCATAGATCTAACACCCTTCTCTGTGCATAGATCTATCTAACACCCTTCTCCGTACATAGATCTACCTAACTCCCTTCTCTGTGCATAGATCTAACACCCTTCCTGTGCATAGATCTATCTAACACCCTTCCTGTGCATAGATCTATCTAACACCATTCTCTGTGCATAGATCTAACACCCTTCTCCGTACATAGATCTACGTAACTCCCTTCTCTGTGCAAAGATCTATCTAACACCCTTCCTGTACATAGATCTATCTAACAGCCTTCTCTGTGCATAGATCTGTCTAATACCCATCTCTTTGCTTAGATCTATTTAACACCTTTTGTTGGAATCCTTACTAACTGCTAAGTAATTAGAGTTGATCTAATCTTACAAGAAGTTGTTTTGGCCAGAACCTGAAAACAAGGTACTAAGTAGAACTAATCAAGACAAGGCTTGTGTTCCCACCTTTACTCATTGGACTCCACAAGTATGCTAGCTTCAAAAAGTACACTTTCTACACCACACCTTAAAGCTCTTTGGGCCAGAGAGCACTATGGGAGAAAACCCATAATCCCATTCTCTCAGAAGGTTCACATATAAGGCGAGACAGCCATTCCAGAATACATTTTTTCCTCTTGGCTGGCTGATCGCGCTAGACTCGAGAGAAACGACTCAGCTGCAGAGAACACTTTTGACAGATTTCAGTGGAGCTACGCCAGAAGCCCTCTCTCCGCGGCAAGTTGGCGGCTGGGCTCCCCAGAGGGAGATAAGAGAGACCTTCCATCTCTGTTGGAGGCAGAAGAAAGCAGAGGCAGAGGCTGAAGGACAGAACCTTTGGATTTGGAGACATCCGAAGGGCTCTAAGCCTCTAAACCGGCTGTGCCCTGAGAAGAACAAACTCCAACATTTGAACTCTAACAACCTTTCTCTGTACCTAGATCTATCTAACACCCTTCTCTGTGCATAGATATAACAGCCTTCTCTGTGCACAGATCTATCTAACACCCTTCTCTGTGCACAGATCTAACACCCTTCTATGTGCATAGATCTATCCAACACCCTTCTCTGTGCATAGATCTACCCAACACCCTTCTCTGTACATAGATCTATCTAACACCCTTCTCTGTGCACAGATCTAACAGCCTTCTCTGTGCATAGATCTGTCTAATACCCATCTCTTTGCTTAGATCTATCTAACACCCTTCTCCGTACATAGATCTACCTAACTCCCTTCTCTGTGCATAGATCTAACACCCTTCTCTGTGCAGAGATCTATCTAACACCCTTCTCTGTGCATAGATCTATCTAACACCCTTCCTGTACATAGATCTATCTAACAGCCTTCTCTGTGCATAGATCTGTCTAATACCCATCTCTTTGCTTAGATCTATTTAACACCTTTCTCTGTACCTAGATCTATCAAACACCCTTCTCCGTACATAGATCTACCTAACTCCCTTCTCTGAACATAGATCTAACAGCCTTCTCTGTGAACAGACCTACCTAACAACCTTCTCTGTATATAGATCTAACACCCTTCTCTGTGCATAGATCTAATACCCTTCTCCGGACATAGATTTACCTAACACCCTTCTCCGTGCATAGATCTATCCAACACCCTTCTCTGTGCACAGATCTAACACCCTTCTCCATACATAGATCTACCTAACTCCCTTCTCTGTGCACAGATCTAACAGCCTTCTCTGTGCACAGATCTATCTAACAGCCTTCTCTGTGCATTGATCTATCTAACATCCTTCTCTGTGTATGGATCTAACACCCTACCTGTGCAGAGATCTATCTAACACCATTCTCTGTGCATAGATCTAACACCCTTCTCCGTACATAGATCTACGTAACTCCCTTCTCTGTGCAAAGATCTAACACCCTTCTCTGTGCACAGATCTATCTAACACCCTTCCTGTGCATAGATCTATCTAACACCCTTCCTGTACATAGATCTATCTAACAGCCTTCTCTGTGCATAGATCTGTCTAATACCCATCTCTTTGCTTAGATCTATTTAACACCTTTCTCTGTACCTAGATCTATAAACACCCTTCTCCGTACATAGATCTACCTAACTCCCTTCTCTGAACATAGATCTAACAGCCTTCTCTGTGAACAGACCTACCTAACAACCTTCTCTGTATATAGATCTAACACCCTTCTCTGTGCATAGATCTAATACCCTTCTCCGGACATAGATTTACCTAACACCCTTCTCCGTGCATAGATCTATCCAACACCCTTCTCTGTGCACAGATCTAACACCCTTCTCCATACATAGATCTACCTAACTCCCTTCTCTGTGCATAGATCTAACACCTTTCTCTGTGTATAGATCTACCTAACTCCCTTCTCTGTGCACAGATCTAACAGCCTTCTCTGTGCACAGATCTATCTAACAGCCTTCTCTGTGCATTGATCTATCTAACATCCTTCTCTGTGTATGGATCTAACACCCTTCCTGTGCAGAGATCTAACACCATTCTCTGTGCATAGATCTAACACCCTTCTCCGTACATAGATCTACGTAACTCCCTTCTCTGTGCAAAGATCTAACACCCTTCTCTGTGCACAGATCTATCCAACACCCTTCTCTGTGCACAGATCTATCCAACACCCTTCTCTGTGCACAGATCTATCCAACACCCTTCTCTGTGCACAGATCTATCAAACACCCTTCTCTGTGCACAGATCTATCAAACACCCTTCTCCGTACATAGATCTACCTAACTCCCTTCTCTGAACATAGATCTAACAGCCTTCTCTGTGAACAGACCTACCTAACACCCTTCTCTGTATATAGATCTAACACCCTTCTCTGTGCATAGATCTAATACCCTTCTCCGTACATAGATTTACCTAACACCCTTCTTCGTGCATAGATCTATCCAACACCCTTCTCTGTGCACAGATCTAACACCCTTCTCCATACATAGATCTACCTAACTCCCTTCTCTGTGCATAGATCTAACACCTTTCTCTGTGTATAGATCTACCTAACTCCCTTCTCTGTGCACAGATCTAACAGCCTTCTCTGTGCACAGATCTATCTAACAGCCTTCTCTGTGCATTGATCTATCTAACATCCTTCTCTGTGTATGGATCTAACACCCTTCCTGTGCAGAGATCTAACACCATTCTCTGTGCATAGATCTAACACCCTTCTCCGTACATAGATCTACGTAACTCCCTTCTCTGTGCAAAGATCTAACACCCTTCTCTGTGCACAGATCTATCCAACACCCTTCTCTGTGCACAGATCTATCCAACACCCTTCTCTGTGCACAGATCTATCAAACACCCTTCTCTGTGCACAGATCTATCAAACACCCTTCTCCGTACATAGATCTACCTAACTCCCTTCTCTGAACATAGATCTAACAGCCTTCTCTGTGAACAGACCTACCTAACACCCTTCTCTGTATATAGATCTAACACCCTTCTCTGTGCATAGATCTAATACCCTTCTCCGTACATAGATTTACCTAACACCCTTCTTCGTGCATAGATCTATCCAACACCCTTCTCTGTGCACAGATCTAACACCCTTCTCCATACATAGATCTATCTAACTCCTTTCTCTGTGCACAGATCTAACAGCCTTCTCTGTGCACAGATCTATCTAACAGCCTTCTCTGTGCATTGATCTATCTAACATCCTTCTCTGTGTATGGATCTAACACCCTTCTCTGTGCATAGATCTAACAGCCTTCTCTGTGCATAGATCTATCTAACTCCCTTCTCTGTGCATAGATCTAACACCCTTCTCTGTGCAGAGATCTATCTAACACCCTTCCTGTGCATAGATCTATCTAACACCATTCTCTGTGCATAGATCTAGCACCCTTCTCTGTACATAGATCTATCTAACACCCTTCCTGTACATAGATCTATCTAACAGCCTTCTCTGTGCATAGATCTGTCTAATACCCATCTCTTTGCTTAGATCTATTTAACACCTTTCTCTGTACCTAGCTCTATCTAACACCCTTCTCTGGGCATAGATATAACAGCCTTCTCTGTGCACAGATCTATCTAACACCCTTCTCTGTGCACAGATCTAACACCCTTCTATGTGCATAGATCTATCCAACACCCTTCTCTGTGCATAGATCTACCCAACACCCTTCTCTGTACATAGATCTATCTAACACCCTTCTCTGTACATAGAGCTACCTAACACCCTTCTCTGTGCACAGATCTATCTAACAGCCTTCTCTGTGCATAGATCTGTCTAATACCCATCTCTTTGCTTAGATCTATCCAACACCCTTCTCTGTGCATAGATCTAACACCCTTCTCTGTGTACAGATCTATCTAACACCCTTCTCTGTGCATAGATGTATCCAACACCCTTCTCTGTGTGTATGTAATATCCTTCGGTGTGTGTAGATAACACCCTTCTCTGTGTATGGATCTAACACCCTTCCCTCTGAACATTTCTATCTAACACCCTTCTCTCTGCATAGAACTATCCAACACCCTTCTCTGTGTGTATGTTATACCCTTCTGTGTGTGTAGCTAACACTATTCTCTCTACATCTAACACAGTTTTCTTTGTCTATAGCTACCAAACTTCTCTGTGCATATATCTAACACCCATGTTCACACATGTATATATAAAACACTTTTGTGCACTCATATATACACATCCACTATTTCCACATATATAACACACTTATATGAGCACATATGTCACAATTTTATGTGTGTATGTATGTATAAACACTTATATGTTCCTATACAACTCATATGTACATTTGTGTGTATGTGTGTGTATCTATATTCACAGTTGTATGTGCATTTATTCCCTCATGACATATCTGGCTCACCAAAAGAACTTGGGAAAAGCCCATCCCAAGTGGATCACGCCAGTGTATAGTGAGAAGTCCTCACGCCCTGATGTCCACTCAGACCTCTGGGAGGACATCTGCTGTTGGCTAGAGATGGGTCTCAACGTGTAGCTTGCCCCCTTCCCTTTAGTGCCTTCAGACTGGGGATGTCTTGGGCAGAGCAAGGTCGCCCAGATGGCTGCCTGGCTGCCGCCTTGCAGAGCGGAAAGCGCGCCTTCGTCCCAAACGGGCGCTTTGTGGTCCCCTGTGCTCGGCGGGCAGTCATGTCCAGCAGCCAGGGAGAGCCCGCGCCTTGGCTCATTATTGAACGCCGCCTCTGCTCTGTGTCCCCTCTGTCTCAGCATTTTCGGGAGCGTGGAGGTTCACCGTCTGAATCCCAACAGAGTCCACCTGATGAAGGTCTGGGTGATACACAACCTCGGCGCGCAGTCAAGGTAACCGGGCACTCACAAGTGCTCTGCTCGCCACCATCCCACAATGCATCCCTGAGATGTCGTTGGGACGTCTTTAAAGGCAGCCGCTGCTCTCAGGGAAACTGAGTTTATCTGGACAGTGGGCAGGAGGCAGGGAAGTGCAGATCCTCATCTTTTCTTTTTCCTCTTCCAGGGACTCATGTTCAACATCTTCCATCAAGGAGCTGAAATCCATTTTAGAAGGCAGGAACATTGAGTTCTCCTGCGAGGGTGACCACAGGTAATGGCTTTCTCTAAGAATAGAAAGAAGCAGCATCTTAACTTTCTGAGAAATTTTTTCCCCGTTCTCATCCGTGACCCAAAGTATCTGTCACTGAGCCTTATATGTCCCGTCCTGGGCTCCCAGCTCGGCCCTCACCATCTCCTCTCCCAGAGTGGCTCAATTTTGGAGCCCCAAGGACCTCCGAGGTCAGCTGCTCTGATGAAGAACCCAATTAGCTTAGCTTCCTTCATTTCTTAATGGAGACGAAGAAGGAGAAATGGTCCTTTGACTCTGAGCCCAATTTCACATTTGAGAAAGGGGGTCCTGCCTATTTCAGAAGATGGTTGCGAACAATCTTTGGAAGACTCAAAGGAGAGCTATTGCTCTTGCTTTTGTGATGGCTATTTCCCATACCTGGAATTCCTGTCTCCCCTTCTGCCTCCTGGATTTGCTCCTTCAAGCAGAAATCCCCCCTCTTGTGGACCTGTCTCTTCCATTCTTCCCTGCCTCCTCCCCTGGCCATCTCTGAAGCTTTGGAGGCTATCTTCCACTTACATGTATGTACATGCACACACACATATAACACACGTGTGAACATATGGGTATGTGTATATATAACTTCAGATACATATACATACACACATATACATGTGTGTATATATATGTATATGTATGTGTTTGTTTTTTCCCCATGCAGTCTCTCCCATTAGATGGTAAGCTTTGTGAGGGCAGGGATTTTATCTTGCCTTTTTTTTTTTTTTTTTTTTTGTATCTCCAGTGCTTAACATCTAGTAAATGCTTAATAAATTAACATTTGTTGTCTGATTAACTACCATCAGTCCCTTCTCCCCCTTTCTCCTCCCTCTTCACTAGAACGTCATTGTCCTTGTTCTTAACATGCTTCCCCACAAATCTTACAACCCCCCCGAGAGATAGGAATGAAAAACTTGAATCTAGATGCTGGCTAAAACTTCTAAGGTACAAAGGGTTGGTTCCAAGCAAGCTTTGCAATTGGGGATTTTTGACTAATGTCATAGGAAAACATATTCCAATTTTTATTTTAGTTGGAAAGGAGCTGAGAAATAATCAGAATATGATAAGGCCATACTATGACCTTCGAAGGCTTAATTGTCCTTCTATCTCCTAAAGTATTTAGCACATTACTTTGCACATGATAGACACTTATTAGAAGTAAATGAATGAAATCTATAAATGTTACAGATATTTTGAATTGTTTCAATGAAACCTCCAAATTTATTCATCACTTTCATAAAATTTTTCACTGATCTTCCTTCCCTTCCAACCTCTCTCCCACTCTTCGCAACTAACTTCCCAACTTCCCCCCTTCCCAACTAACTTCCCAACTTCCCCCCTTCCAACTAACTTCCCAACTTCCCCCCTTCCCAACTAACTTCCCCCCTTCTCAACTAACTTCCCAACTTTCCCCCTTCCCAAGTAACTAACTTCCCAACTTTCCCCCTTCCCAACTAACTTCCCAACTTTCCCCCTTCCCAAGTAACTAACTTCCCAACTTTCTCCCTTCCCAACTAACTTCCCAACTTCCCCCCTTCCCAACTAACTTCCCAACTTCCCCCCTTCCCAACTAACTTCCCCCCTTCCCAACTAACTTCCCAACTTCCCCCCTTCCCAACTAACTTCCCAACTTCCCCCCTTCCCAACTAACTTCCCCCCTTCTCAACTAACTTCCCAACTTTCCCCCTTCCCAAGTAACTAACTTCCCAACTTTCTCCCTTCCCAACTAACTTCCCAACTTTCCCCCTTCCCAAGTAACTAACTTCCCAACTTTCCCCCTTCCCAACTAACTTCCCAACTTTCCCCCTTCCCAACTAACTTACTTCCCAACTTCCCAACTTCCCAACTTCCCAACTTTCTCCCCAACTAACTTCCCAATTCCCCCCTTCCCAACTAACTTCCCAATTCCCCCCTTCCCAACTAACTAACTTCCCCCCTTCCCAACTAACTTACTTCCCAACTAACTAACTTCCCCCCTTCCCAACTAACTAACTTCCCCCCTTCCCAACTAACTTCCCCCCTTCCCAACTAACTTCCCCCCTTCCCAAGTAACTAACTTCCCCAACTAACTTCCCAACTTTCCCCCTTCCCAACTAATTTCCCAACTTCCCCCCTTCCCAACTAACTTCCCAACTTCGCCCCTTCCCAACTAACTTCCCAACTTCTCCCTTCCCAACTAACTTCCCAACTTTCCCCTTCCCAACTAACTTCCCAACTTTCCCCCTCCCAACTAACTTCCCAACTTCCCCCCTTCCCAACTAACTTCCCAACTTTCTCCCCAACTAACTAACTTCCCAACTTCCCCCTTCCCAACTAACTAACTTCCCAACTTTCCCCCTTCCCAACTAACTAACTTCCCAACTTTCCCCCTTCCCAACTAACTAACTTCCCAACTTCCCCCCTTCCCAACTAACTTCCCAACTTCCCCCCTTCCCAACTAACTTCTCAACTTCCCCCCTTCCCAACTAACTTCCCAACTTTCCCCCTTCCCAACTAACTTCCCAACTTTCCCCCTTCCCAACTAACTTCCCACTTCCCCCTTCCCAACTAACTTCCCCCCTTCCAACTAACTTTCCCCCTTCCCAACTAACTAACTTCCCCTCTTCCCGACTAACTTCCCAACTTCCCCCTTCCCAACTAACTTCCCAACTTCCCCCCTTCTCAACTAACTTCCCAACTTCCCCCCTTCTCAACTAACTTCCCAACTTCCCCCCTTCTCAACTAACTTCCCAACTTCCCCCCTTCTCAACTAACTTCCCAACTTTTCCACTTCCCAACTTCCCCCTTCCCAACTAACTAACTTCCCAACTTCCCCCTTCCCAAGTAACTAACTTCCCAACTTTCTCCCTTCCCAACTAACTTCCCAACTTCCCCCTTCCCAAGTAACTAACTTCCCAACTTCTCCCTTCCCAACTAACTTCCCAACTTCCCCCTTCCCAACAAACTAACTTCCCAACTTCCCCCCTTCCCAACTAACTTCCCAACTTTCCCTCTTCCCAACTAACTTCCCAACTTCCCCCCTTCCCAACTAACTTCCCAACTTCCCCCCTTCCCAACTAACTTCCCAACTTCCCCCTTCCCAACTAACTTCCCAACTTCCCCCCTTCCCAACTAACTTCCCAACTTCCCCCCTTCCCAACTAACTTCCCAACTTCCCCCTTCCCAACTAACTTCCCAACTTCCCCCTTCCCAACTAACTAACTTCCCAACTTCCCCCTTCCCAACTAACTAACTTCCCAACTTCCCCCTTCCCAACTAACTTCCCAACTTCCCCCTTCCCAACTAACTTCCCAACTTCCCCCCTTCCCAACTAACTTCCCAACTTCCCCCCTTCCCAACTAACTTCCCAACTTCCCCCTTCCCAACTAACTTCCCAACTTCCCCCTTCCCAACTAACTTCCCCCCTTCCAACTAACTTTCCCCCTTCCCAACTAACTTCCCCTCTTCCCGACTAACTTCCCAACTTCTCCCCTTCCCAACTAACTTCCCAACTTTCCCCCTTCTCAACTAACTTCCCAACTTTCTCCCTTCTCAACTAACTTCCCAACTTTTCCACTTCCCAACTTTCCCCCTTCCCAACTAACTAACTTCCCAACTTTCCCCCTTCCCAAGTAACTAACTTCCCAACTTTCTCCCTTCCCAACTAACTTCCCAACTTTCCCCCTTCCCAAGTAACTAACTTCCCAACTTCTCCCCTTCCCAACTAACTTCCCAACTTTCCCCCTTCCCAACTAACTTCCCAACTTCGCCCCTTCCCAACTAACTTCCCAACTTCCCCCCTTCCCAACTAACTAACTTCCCAACTTCCCCCCTTCCCCCTTCCCAACTAACTTCCCAACTTCCCCCCTTCCCAACTAACTTCCCAACTTCCCCCCTTCCCAACTAACTAACTTCCCAACTTTCCCTCTTCCCAACTAACTTCCCAACTTCCCCCCTTCCCAACTAACTTCCCAACTTCCCCCCTTCCCCCTTCCCAACTAACTAACTTCCCAATTCCCCCCTTCCCAACTAACTTCCCAACTTCTCCCTTCCCAACTAACTTCCCAACTTCCCCCCTTCCCAACAAACTAACTTCCCAACTTCCCCCCTTCCCAACTAACTTCCCAACTTTCTCCCCAACTAACTAACTTCCCAACTTTCCCCCTTCCCAACTAACTTCCAACTTTCCCCCTTCCCAACTAACTTCCCAACTTCCCCCCTTCCCAACTAACTTCCCAACTTCCCCCCTTCCCAACTAACTTCCCAACTTCCCCCCTTCCCAACTAACTTCCCAACTTCCCCCCTTCCCAACTAACTTCCCAACTTCCCCCCTTCCCAACTAACTCCCCCCTTCCAACTAACTTTCCCCTTCCCAACTAACTAACTTCCCCTCTTCCCGACTAACTTCCCAACTTCCCCTTCCCAACTAACTTCCCAACTTCCCCCTTCTCAACTAACTTCCCAACTTCCCCCCTTCTCAACTAACTTCCCAACTTCCCCCTTCTCAACTAACTTCCCAACTTCCCCCTTCTCAACTAACTTCCCAACTTTTCCACTTCCCAACTTCCCCTTCCCAACTAACTAACTTCCCAACTTCCCCCTTCCCAAGTAACTAACTTCCCAACTTTCTCCCTTCCCAACTAACTTCCCAACTTTCCCCCTTCCTTCCCAAGTAACTAACTTCCCAACTTCTCCCTTCCCAACTAACTTCCCAACTTCCCCCTTCCCAACAAACTAACTTCCCAACTTCCCCCCTTCCCAACTAACTTCCCAACTTTCCCTCTTCCCAACTAACTTCCAACTTCCCCCTTCCCAACTAACTTCCCCCCTTCCAACTAACTTTCCCCCTTCCCAACTAACTTCCCCCTTCCCAAGTAACTAACTTCCCAACTTCTCCCCTTCCCAACTAACTTCCCAACTTTCCCCCTTCTCAACTAACTTCCCAACTTTCTCCCTTCTCAACTAACTTCCCAACTTTTCCACTTCCCAACTTTCCCCCTTCCCAACTAACTAACTTCCCAACTTCCCCTTCCCAAGTAACTAACTTCCCAATTCCCCCTTCCCAACTAACTTCCCAACTTTCCCCCTTTCCAAGTAACTAACTTCCCAACTTTCTCCCTTCCCAACTAACTTCCCAACTTCCTTCCAACTAACTTCCCAACTTCGCCCCTTCCCAACTAACTTCCCAACTTCCCCCTTCCCAACTAACTAACTTCCCAACTTTTTCCCAACTAACTTCCCAACTTCCCCCTTCCCACTAACTTCCCAACTTCCCCCTTCCCAACTAACTAACTTCCAACTTTCCCCCTTCCCAACTAACTTCCCAACCCCCCAACCCAACCTTCCCCCCCCCAACTAACTAACTTCCCAACTTCCCCCCTTCCCAACTAAACCCAACTTCTCCCTTCCCAACTAACTTCCCAACTTCCCCCTTCCCAACAAACTAACTTCCCAACTCCCCCCTTCCCAACAAACTAACTTCCCACTTCCCAACTAACTAACTTCCCCCTTCCCAAAAACTTCCCAACTTTCCCTCCCAACTAACTTCCCAACTTCCCCCCTTCCCAACTAACTTCCAACTTCCCCCTTCCCACTAACTTCCCAACTTCCTTCCCAACTAACTTCCAACTTCCCCCCTTCCAACTTCCCCCTTCCAACTAACTTCCAACTTCCCCCCTTCCCAAAAACTTCCCAACTTTCCCCCTTCCCAACTTCCCAACTTCCCAACTTTCCCCCTTCTCAACTAACTTCCCAACTTTCCCCCTTCCCAACTAACTAACTTCCCAACTTCCCCCTTCCCAACTAACTTCCCAACTTTCCCCCTTCCCAACTAACTTCCCAACTTCCCCTTCCCAACTAACTTCCAACTTCCCCCTTCCCAACTAACTTCCCCCTTCCAACTAACTTTCCCCCTTCCCAACTAACTAACTTCCCCCTTCCCAACTAACTAACTTCCCCCTTCCAACTAACTTCCCAACTTTCCCCCTTCTCAACTAACTTCCCAACTTTCCCCCTTCTCAACTAACTTCCCAACTTTTCCACTTCCCAACTTTCCCCCTTCCCAAGTAACTAACTTCCCAACTTTCCCCCTTCCCAAGTAACTAACTTCCCAACTTTCTCCCTTCCCAAGTAACTAACTTCCCAACTTTCCCCCTTCCCAAGTAACTAACTTCCCAACTTTCTCCCTTCCCAACTAACTTCCCAACTTCCCCCCTTCCCAACTAACTTCCCAACTTCCCCCCTTCCCAACTAACTTCCCAACTTCCCCCTTCCCAACTAACTTCCCAACTTCCCCCCTTCCCAACTAACTAACTTCCCAACTTTCCCCCTTCCCAACTAACTAACTTCCCAACTTCCCCCTTCCCAACTAACTAACTTCCCACTTTCCCCCTTCCCAACTAACTTCCCAACTTCCCCCCTTCCCAACTAACTTCCAACTTCTTCCCCCCTTCCCAACTAACTTCCCAACTTCCCCCCTTCCCAACTAACTAACTTCCCAACTTCCCCCCTTCCCAACTAACTTCCCACTTCCCCCTTCCCAACTAACTTCCCAACTTCCCCCTTCCCAACAAACTAACTTCCAACTTCCCCCCTTCCCAACTAACTTCCCAACTTTCTCCCCAACTAACTAACTTCCCAACTTTCCCTCTTCCCAACTAACTTCCCAACTTTCCCCCTTCCCAACTAACTTCCCAACTTTCCCCCTCCCAACTAACTTCCCAACTTCCCCCCTTCCCAACTAACTTCCCAACTTCCCCCTTCCCAACTAACTTCCCAACTTCTCCCCTTCCCAACTAACTTCCCAACTTTCCCCTTCCCAACTAACTTCCCAACTTTCCCCCTTCCCAACTAACTTCCCAACTCCCCCCTTCCCAACTAACTTCCCAACTTTCCCCTTCCCAACTAACTTCCCAACTTCCCCCCTTCCCAACTAACTTCCCAACTTTCTCCCCAACTAACTAACTTCCCAACTTTCCCCCTTCCCAACTAACTTCCCAACTTCCCCCTTCCCAACTAACTTCCAACTTCCCCCCTTCCCAACTAACTTCCCAACTTTCCCCCTTCCCAACTAACTTCCCAACTTCCCCCTTCCCAACTAACTTCCCCCCTTCCAACTAACTTTCCCCTTCCCAACTAACTAACTTCCCCTCTTCCCGACTAACTTCCCAACTTCTCCCCTTCCCAACTCCCCCCTTCCCACTAACTTCCCAACTTTCCCCCTTCTCAACTAACTTCCCAACTTTCCCCCTTCTCAACTAACTTCCCAACTTTTCCACTTCCCAACTTTCCCCCTTCCCAACTAACTAACTTCCCAACTTTCCCCCTTCCCAAGTAACTAACTTCCCAACTTCTCCCCTTCCCAACTAACTTCCCAACTTTCCCCCTTCCCAAGTAACTAACTTCCCAACTTTCTCCCTTCCCAACTAACTTCCCAACTTTCCCCTTCCCAACTAACTTCCCAACTTCCCCCCTTCCCAACTAACTTCCCAACTTCCCCCCTTCCAACTAACTAACTTCCCAACTTTCCCCCTTCCCAACTAACTTCCCAACTTTCCCCCTTCCCAACTAACTTCCCAACTTTCCCCCTTCCCAACTAACTTCCCAACTTCCCCCCTCCCAACTAACTTCCCAACTAACTTCCCAACTAACTAACTTCCCAACTAACTTCCCAACTTCCCAACTTCCCCCTTCCCAACTTCCCAACTAACTTCCCAACTAACTAACTTCCCAACTAACTAACTTCCCAACTTCCCAACTTCCCAACTAACTTCCCCCCTTCCCAACTAACTTCCAACTTTCTCCCCAACTAACTTCCCAACTTTCCCCCTTCCCAAGTAACTAACTTCCCAACTTTCCCCTTCCCAACTAACTTCCAACTTCCCCCTTCCCAACTTCCCCCTTCCCAACAAACTAACTTCCCAACTAACTTCCCAACTTTCCCCTTCCCAACTAACTTCCCAACTTCCCCCCTTCCCAACTAACTAACTTCCAACTTCCCCCCTTCCCAACTAACTTCCCAACTTCTCCCTTCCCAACTAACTCCCAACTTTCCCCCTTCCCAACAAACTAACTTCCCAACCCCCCTTCCCAACTAACTTCCAACTTTCTCCCCAACTAACTAACTTCCCAACTTTCCCCCTTCCCAACTAACTTCCCAACTTTCCCCTTCCCAACTAACTTCCCAACTTCCCCCCTTCCCAACTAACTTCCCAACTTCCCCCTTCCCAACTAACTTCCAACTTCCCCCTTCCCAACTAACTTCCCAACTTTCCCCTTCCCAACTAACTTCCCAACTTCCCCCTTCCCAACTAACTTCCCAACTTCCCCCCTTCCCACTAACTTCCCAACTTCTCCCCTTCCCAACTAACTAACTTCCCAACTTTCCCCCTTCCCATCTAACTAACTTCCCAACTTTCCCCCTTCCCAACTAACTAACTTCCCAACTTCCCCCCTTCCAACTAACTTTCCCCTTCCCAACTTCCCAACTAACTTCCCAACTTTCCCCTTCCCAACTAACTTCCCAACTTTCCCCCTTCCAACTAACTTCCCAACTTCCCTCCTTCCCAACTAACTTCCCCCCTTCCAACTAACTTTCCCCTTCCCAACTAACTAACTTCCCCTCTTCCCGACTAACTTCCCAACTAACTTCCCCCTTCCAACTAACTTCCCCTTTCCCAACTAACTCCCAACTTTCCCCCCTTCCAACTAACTTCCAACTTTCCCCCCCTTCCCAACTAACTAACTTCCCAACTTTCCCCTTCCCAACTAACTAACTTCCCCCTTCCCAACAAACTAACTTCCCAACTAACTTCCCAACTAACTTCCCAACTAACTTCCAACTTCCCCCTTCCAACTAACTAACTTCCCAACTAACTTCCCAACTTCCCAACTTCCCAACTTCCCCCCCCCAACTAACTTCCCAACCCCCCTTCCCAACTAACTAACTTCCCAACTTTCCCCTTCCCAACTAACTAACTTCCCAACTTTCCCCCTTCCAACTAACTAACTTCCCAACTTTCCCCTTCCCAACTTCCCAACTAACTTCCCCCCTTCCAACTAACTAACTTCCCCCCTTCCCAACTAACTTCCAACTTCCCCCTTCCCAACTAACTAACTTCCCAACTTCCCCCCTTCCAACTAACTTCCCAACTTCTCCCTTCCCAACTAACTTCCCAACTTCCCCCTTCCCAACAAACTAACTTCCCAACTTCCCCCCTTCCCAACTAACTTCCCAACTTCCCAACTTCCCAACTAACTTCCCAACTTCCCCCTTCCCAACTAACTTCCCAACTTTCTCCCCAACTAACTTCCCAACTTTTCCACTTCCCAACTTTCTCCCCAACTAACTTCCCCCTTCCCAACTAACTAACTTCCAACTTCCCCCCTTCCCAACTAACTTCCCCCTTCCAACTAACTTCCCAACTTTCTCCCTTCCCAACTAACTTCCCAACTTCCCCCCTCCCAACTAACTTCCCAACTTCCCCCCTTCCCAACTAACTTCCAACTTTCCCCCTTCCCAACTAACTTCCCAACTTCCCCCCTTCCCAACTAACTTCCCAACTTCTCCCCAACTAACTAACTTCCCAACTTCCCCCTTCCCAACTAACTTCCCCCTTCCCCCCTTCCCAACTAACTTCCCAACTTCCCCCCTTCCCAACTAACTTCCCAACTTCCCCCTTCCCAACTAACTTCCCAACTTCCCCCCTTCCAACTAACTTCCCCCTTCCCCCCTTCCAACTAACTTCCCCCTTCCCAACTAACTAACTTCCCCTCTTCCCGACTAACTTCCCAACTTCTCCCCTTCCCAACTAACTTCCCAACTTCCCCCTTCTCAACTAACTTCCCAACTTCCCCCTTCTCAACTAACTTCCCAACTTTTCCACTTCCCAACTTCCCCCTTCCCAACTAACTAACTTCCCAACTTCCCCCTTCCCAAGTAACTAACTTCCCAACTTTCTCCCTTCCCAACTAACTTCCCAACTTTCCCCCTTCCCAAGTAACTAACTTCCCAACTTTCTCCCTTCCCAACTAACTTCCCAACTTTCCCCCTTCCCAACTAACTTCCCAACTTCCCCCCTTCCCAACTAACTTCCCAACTTCCCCCTTCCAACTAACTAACTTCCCAACTTCCCCCTTCCCAACTAACTTCCCAACTTCCCCCTTCCCAACTAACTTCCCAACTTCCCCCTTCCCAACTAACTTCCCAACTTCCCCCCTCCCAACTAACTTCCCCTTTTCCCAACTAACTTCCCCCCTTCCCAACTAACTTCCCCCCTTCCCAACTAACTTCCCCCCTTCCCAACTAACTTCCCCCCTTCCAACTAACTTCCCCCTTCCCAACTAACTTCCCAACTTCCCAACTAACTTCCCAACTTCCCTCCTTCCCAACTAACTTCCCCCTTCCCATCTAACTTCTCCCCTTCCCAACTAACTTCCCAACTTCCCCCTTCCCAACTAACTTCCCAACTTCTCCCCTTCCCAATTAACTTCCTTCCTTCTCTCCTTCCCTCCTTCCTTTTCTTCCTCCTTCCCTCCCGCCCTCCTTCCTTCCTTCCTTCCCTCTTTCCCCAATTGGGTTTAAGTGACTTGCCCAGGGTTACCCAGCTAGGAAGTGTTTGGTGTCTTAGGTCACATTTGAACTTGGGTCCTCCTGACTTCAGGGCCCATGCTCTATCCACTGTGCCATCCAGCTGCCCCCGAAATTATTGCCTCTTTTTAATTTTTTTCTCACCTGGGTCCCCCCATCTCTTAGCTGAACATATCCAAGAGAACAGGAAAGGACTTAGACACTATTGTCAGGATCACAGCTCTCATTGACTGAGATGTAGTTAATTGCTTAGTGTTTTTCATAAAATCCCAGCATCTCAGAGTTGCACAGTCCAGTGCTCAGACACAAAAACAGGCAGGGAAAGTCACCGGGGTGACCAGGCTCCCCAAACTCTGCCTCTTGCATTCTCTTCTTTCAAGATATACAATTTACAGCCATAATCTAAAACTCAGGGTTGAGGCCCAATTCCATAGATGCTGGACTCGTCCTACTTTCAAAGCTACCTCCGGGAAACCTCACAGTGGCAAGAAGCCTTATTAAGGCTGATGGCCCTTCTGCCTTCTCCATCCACAATCTAATGACCCTCTCTCCAATTGTGACGAAGAAAAATAACATTTTGGTCAATGAGAATTAGAAAATAGGGTTAGGTCAGTGTAGTCCACAGAGAAGATTGATAAACGCAAATCCTCCCCGCCTTAGCTTAAATGGAGAGCAGCAAAACCCTTCTGCAAGAGGGTGATCAGGAGGATTTAGACACATCCAGACAAATATTCACACACTGGGAGAATGATTCTTGTTTTGCTTTTGATGGGAAGATTGATTGCCAAGCCCAGCTTGCTTACCGGAGGGCCAACAGCTACCACTGCTCGGTATTTCCATCAGAAAGAGGAAGCTGGTTAGAAGCCAGCAGCGTGCTCCCTTTCTGTTGGAAACACCCCAGGGAAGGGCACGGATTCTGGGCACGGCTTCTCACCACACCCCGTTTCCTCTGGAAGCAGTTAGAGGTCCCCAACAACCCTCCCTCTGAACCCCCAGAGCTGGTGTATGGTGAAAGGGAGGCCCAAGGGATGCTTTTTAATGTGACTCTTCATAAATGCAATTAGATTTGGGGGAGGGAGGGCTGGACAAGGTCCCCTGCCTCACTTTCCCCTCCAGAGCCTCTGGGTCGAATGGCCAGGGATAGATCAGGATGGGTAGAGATGGCCCAGAGGCACTGGGAGACCTCAGCCTTTTTATGCCCAGGTCTTCAACAGATCTCCAGATCAGTGATGAAGACTGGGCAGCAATTGAGGCAAACGATGGCCTCTTTCATTTAGTCCAAAAAGACCTAAATAAATGAATGGATGAATCTGGGAGGGGAAGGCGCTCAGGGTCTCTGGCCAAAGCAGAAATGGCTGCTGTTTATATTCAATCTGAGTCAATCAGGACCCAAAGAAGGCCCAAATGGGGCTTGACCGGGGACAGACTGGTGACCGATGAAAATCAGATTGCTTTTGTTTTAAGGGATGGTCCTTAAGCAATATAGCCAGTAAACTCCAAGGTACCTCAGGAGAGTTCAGATGTGCAAGAGAAAAGAAAAAAGTGCCTTAAAGAGTATTTGTAGGTAAGGACATGATATCCTATATAGACAGAGGTGGGAAAGAAGAAAGGGAAAGAGGGAGAAAGAAGGAAAGAAAGGGAAAAAAGAAAAGCAAGAAAACATTTTAAAGATATAGAAAATTGGTTCCTAAGGAAATCTTGTGGATTTCCACTCTAACTCCAGGGCTTGAAAATACAGGAAAAAAGTCATTGGTCAAGAATCTATCCCCAAATCAGCCATAGGCACATCCTTCCTCCAACTATTTTGGAGCTGTTCCTGCTCTAAGACACTTATTGAGTCACAGATGACCAGGTCCTCATAGTCAGTGGTCACGGGGGCCAACAACAAACCATTCTAGGCAGTCATAGGGCGAGAACGTTCAAGGATATGGAAAAAAGGCCATTCTGAGTGAGAAATGACCATCTCTTTGGTAGGTTTTTGGCATTTATGTTGGGAGAAGTTAGAGACAAGACTCAATGTAAATCGGCCCCCAGACATGGAGACCCTTGTGTGCCAAGCTGAGGTTTTCATTCTTTAGCACATCCCCACTAAAATAGGAAAGTTATGTATTCTAAACTTCTGCTCTTGGACTTGAGGCAGCTTCCGTGGATAGAGCTCTGGACTTGGAATCTAAATGTTTGTGAGATCAAATCTGGCCTCGGATACTTAGTGACCTTTGGCAGGTCACGTCCCTCTTTGCCTCAGTTTCCCCATCTGTAAAATGAGCTGGAGAAGGACATGGCAGAACACTCCAATGTCTCTGCCTAGAAAATCCCAAATGGGATCACGAGTCGGACACAACTGAACAGTAACCCTCAGGTTTTATCATGTAATCGTCCAGACCTGGTTCACATCCCTCTGGACAAGATATTTAATTGTGACCATTACATGAGGATACTCACATGGGTGGAGGGCAGAGGGCGCCGGCGGGGACGTGAGCCGTGGCGGCCGTGTCTCCTCGGACTAAATGCTTGTTTCCTCTCATCGAAGGGCCGTTCAACTCATCCAGTGTGTGGGAAACCCCGAGGAACCAGCCTGCAGAGCCTGTTGAACGGAGCCTTGAAGTGCCTTTGGAACAGAAGCATATTATGCAGTGTTAATTTGCCTTCATCTAGAACAGCTGGCACAGAGAAGGCAAACATGTCAAGGAGAGAATCTCTCATGATCTAGACGACCTTCCGAGGGCAAGCTGGTTTAATTCAAACACGGATGCTTTTGTGCCTCATGAAAACTCGACAAAAATGATTTACAGTAATCGTGTTTTATCTGGGGCAGCTAGGGGACTCTAGAGTGGAGAGAGCACCGGCTCTGGAGTCGGGAGGCCCCGAGTTCAAATACGCCCGAACGCACTTAACATTAGCTGTGTGATCCTGAGCGAATCATCCTATCCCCATTGCCTCAGGAAAAAACCAAGGAAACAAACAAGTAGCAGTTATGATTTAGCTAGATGTTCTGATATTTGGCAATAAACAATTATTGGATCAAGATAGGAGCATGACATTTGTATCAAATAACTTATTATTTAGTGTTTCTCCATAAGAAACACGAAAGTGTCGTGTCTACATTGGTACCGTACTTCTACTGAATATATAGCTATAGGTAGATAGATAGATATCCCAAGGAACATTGATTTGCATCCTAATAAGTGCCTTTCATTTGGTGCTTTTCCAAAAGCACGGGGCTTCCATTTCTGGGGATCTGAGTGCATTTCTCCTGCCAGTATTTCTACGTCACCAAACTAGCTGTGTATCATTTAAGCCTCTCTGCCTCGGTTTTTCCTTTCTGTAAAATGGAGAGAATAACTGTATCTACCTATTATGGTTCTGGCAAAGATGAAATGAGATAAAAGATGTCAAGGATTTTGTAAACCATACAGAGCTAATGCAAATGCATATTATTATTATCATAGTTATTGTTGTCCTCTGGAAGCCCAGATGAAAACTTCGACTTCCCCACGTTTGCTTTCTTTTAGGCCAGACTGGCTTTTTCTTGGGTCTGGCTGATTCGGACACTTGTCCGCCAGCCTTTCTTCCCCATTTCCTCGGGGACCTCCTTTTGCTCTAGACTAGCGACCCAAGACCTCCTGGAAGGGGACGGGCTGCCTCCAAGCCCAGCCATCACCACTGGGAAGTTTTCCCCGGCAGGGAGCTACGCTGCCAGCCCTGCCCTCTGAGCCCACCGAGCGAGCCCCAGACCCCCCACCCCCTCTGGCTAGTCCAGCTTGCCCACGAGAGCGATCGTTCTGGAGCCAAGCCCCCCGCCCCAGAGGGTAAAGGCCTTCCTCCGAGAATCGCCCTCCCCATCAGTCACCTCTCTAGGATAGAGCTTTCTACCGCGGAGGAAGCTTGCGCACACGCCCTGCTGCCAAGGGCTTTGGTGCTCCGGGAGCGGGGCAGCTTCATCCTTAGGGAGGGAGAAGCAGGGCACTGGGTCAGAGGGGACCTCGGCCCCTTACGGCTCTAGGCACTTCACCCGCCAGCCTCCGTCTCCCGAGTTAGAGAAGGAAATGGCGAACCCTGCGCTATCTCTGAGAAACCCCCAGCGGGGTCATGGGGAGCCGATGGGACAAAGGATGGAGCAACAAAAATAAGTGTGTATAAATGCACACCCCCCCCCACATACATGTACTGCACACATGTGGGCACAGATACACAATACAACACATAAACACGTGTGTGCAAATATGTGCGCACATACACACATTTATATACACACACACACACACACATACACACGAGAGACCTTATGAGAAAGGACGCAAAGTGGGGAGGGCTTGCAGTCTCAAGGGTAGAAGGAGGAACACGCCCATTCGCAGGCAAGGACAAAGAGACAGGGATTGAGGGGGAGCCATCTCCCTGCCCCCCCCCCCCAAATCGATGCCGATCCTGAGCAGAGCTCCCCAGCACCCAAGCAGCGGCCCCCATAGCCATCCGCCCGTTACTCCAGACCTCACCCACTACCCACGTGCCCTTCAAGTAGGAAGCCGGGGGCAGAGGGGACCCAGCCCGGGAGGTTCCCATTTCCTGTCTGAAGGGTTCTCACTGTCCTGGTCAAGGTCCAAATGTGGAGAGCAGCTGTTTTAGCAGAAGGAAGACCTTTTTAGCTCTCTGTTGTTATACGGAAATATAATTATGTAATAAAGTCATGCTGTTACTTTAAATGACTCGTGAGCGCCTCATTGAGTCAATCTCTCTAAGCCTCAGCACGAATACCGGGACTGGTCCCTAGGAGGCTGGGCTCCAAATCAGTCTGTCAACATTTATGAAGCACCTACTATGTGCTAAGGATACAAAAGGAGGCAAGAGCCATTCCCTGCCCTCAAGGAGCTTGCAATCGGCTGGAGGAGTGAATGGGACAAGGGTGGGGAAAATATAGAGAGCAGTAGTGGGGCTGAACAGCTACTGCCTCCTCTGCCTGAAGCTTTGGGTTAGGGTCCCAGCTTTCTAATCCCGGACTTCACAGAAAAGTGGCTTCTAAGGGAGATCACCAGCCCTTATCACCTTTCTGTATCCCCAGGCAACACAATCTACAAACACTGGCTTCTATTCTTGAGCCCCAAATCTCCTATTATTCTAATCTCTAGCCTGCAGAAAGCTCAGTCTCTTCTGTAATTCCATTTGAGACAAGTTCT
This sequence comes from Antechinus flavipes, assembly GCF_016432865.1. Lineage (NCBI taxonomy): Eukaryota > Metazoa > Chordata > Mammalia > Dasyuromorphia > Dasyuridae > Antechinus > Antechinus flavipes. The sequence goes on from NC_067403.1 coordinate 7,593,415, forward strand.
GGAGTTTCAGGAAGCTGCCCTGCCCTGCTGCTGTTTCCAGTCATGGTCCCCTAGGCAGAGGAAGTGACTGGTGGAGATCAGGGGAGCTGGAGATTCTTCAGATGGCCCACATTTCCTAAATATTAATTGGAATTCTCTTCCCTTTTTCACCCAAGTAAGAGTGACCACAAAACTAAATCTTTATCACCATTTAGAACACTCCCCAAAATTATTCTAGGAAGAAAAAGATGCCTTTTCTCAAGTTTCTTTCACAGTAATTATAATTACAGAGCGTTTAGTATAGCGGGGAGTTTTTTTGTTTCTGGGTCTACAAATGTGGTATTTGGTGGTGGTTGTCTTTATGCAAGACCATAAGCCTTGAGTGGGACGGATAAATAGCCAGAAATATACTGCTAAATATAAACAGTCCATTTTTGTATTTTTATTTTTGGAGGCAATTGAATCAACTGACGTGCCCAAGGTCACACAACCAGTAAGTGTCTGAGGCTGAATTTGAACTCGCGTCCTCCTGACGTAAGAGTCAATGCGCTATCTACTGCATCATTTAGCTGCCTCACAACAACCCATTTTTAAATTTAATCTTATTATTAACATTAACTCCGTCTTTTTTTTTTTTTTTTAAAGTCGAGCTGAGCTTCTTAGACTTTTTCCACTCATGACTCCTTTTTGTCCAACAAATTTTTACATGATCCCAGGTATATTGATATATAAAAGAAATATAGAAATCAAACATTTACTGATAATAAATCATAATTTCATGATCCCTTCATTTAGTTATGAGTATCTCCTATGGATTTGTGAGCCACAGTTTAAGAAGTGGGGTCTTGACAATTGACAAAACAATATATCTATATTCCATTGACAAAAATTTATAAAAATAAAAACGATACATCGAGCCCCAATTTGTAGTATTTGTTGATGCCCAAGATAAAATACTCAACACTGCAAATTTAACAATCTAGCCTGTTCTTGCTGACTCCAATATACCCTTAGCCATGGTTTAATTAAACAAAAAAAAAAAAAAAAAACAAAAAAAAAAAACACCTCATTTCTGTGATTCTTAAAGGACTGCAAAGTGCTTCCTCACAACTACTCTTTGCTTCCCAATTCCAAGTCTCCCTCAGGGGACCACACGCCCATTTGCTCAGTTTCCTAGTTTGTAGCCTTTACCTTGGGCTTCATTTTTCTCTAGTTCCAAGACCCTCTTACATGCTAGTCCCAAACCAAACCAGACTCTGTGCAAAGAAGCCAATAGACAGCAGCATAGCCTCAGCTGATCTCATTTTGTATTCTGGAGCCATCAGACTGGGGACACTCGGCTCCCATGCAAATAGATCCATTCCAAAGATTAAGCTGACATTAAAGAAATCTGGAGTTGGTCTCAGAGGACAGAGTGACACAAGGAGACAATGACAACGCAGTACCTTTAAATTCCCTATCGTTCAGATGAAAAAGCCTCTTTGCTTTCTTACCTTTCCAATATTTGCAAAAACCCACATGACTTGACAAAATGTCACATTTCAGAAATCTGGGATTTAAGGAGTTTGTAAAATGTCACAGATAAAGCATCCCCCAGTGCATCTTCTCACTTGAAATTTTCATAAACTATATATGAGGTGACATTTAGCCATAACGTTACATAATTGTGTTCTTGTGTGCACGGTGTGATAGCCATATTTTATCGCTTCTTTTTTTATTCTCAGGAGCACATTAAGTCAAGAGTTCACTCCACTAGTCCAATATGAATGCCTAAGACCCGAGTCCTCTCATGGACAGCCGGAGATGTTTTAGCCAGAGTCTGTAGATGGATTGTAAGGGGTTCATGAACTTGGATGAGAAAGAAGGATATCTTTATTTTCACCTACTTCTAACTGAACACACTATTTTTTATTAACTAGTACAACTAGTATTTCCTTTACTGATGTAAAAATATGACTCTAAGAAGGGCTCCATAGGGCTTCCCTACACCACCAAAGGGATCCCCGAACTAATGCAAAAAATATTAACCATTGTCTTAGAGATACTTTCTTTTTCCATCTCCTTTTTCCCTCTTACCCCATTAAACCAGTGAAAAACAAGGAAATTTCTTTTATCAGAAATTTATAGTCAAAGATGGGCTGAGTTATACTTCTCTGCCGGGAGGGAAGTGTGCTGTCTAACTGTGGGAACTCTAGAATTGTGTTAGTCATCACATCGATCGGAATCCTTCAAAGTCCTTCAAATCTTTGCCACGTCGATGATACAGACGGTTCTTGGTTCTCTGCTCACTTCATTCTACAACATACCGCAACCCCGCTCCCCCCCCCATGATTTCTTATAGCACGATAGCATTTCATTGTTTTCACAGAGCGTAATTTACTGTGCAATTCTCCAGCTGATGAGCCCTCCATTACTTCCAGTTCTTTACCATCACAAAAAGAATTGCTCTTTTTCATATTTTTGTACTTAGGGAGCCTTTCCTTCCTTATCTGGTCTCCATGGAGTAGAGGTTCAGCAGTGGGATCACTGGGATAAAGGGTAGGCAGAATTTAATCACTTTGGGGGACACTGTGAGTACTTGGCAGTTATTACAGACCAATTTAAGTGGCCACAAAAACTCCTAGCATAGGAGACAATTTGGTACCGTGTCCCCCAAAGTAGAAGGTAATAGTTGTTCTTTTTCAACAACATCCATGTGGAAACTTTTTGCTAATTCCAAACATATAGCAGGAATCTCACATACCAGGAGTTTTTAGTCACTTAATTTAGTCCATAATGACCGCCAAGTACCCACAATGTACAAAGCACTTTACTGGGCACTAGTGGGGACAGAATGGTCTGGTCTAAAACACTTTGGATTAGAGTCCAGAATCCAGAGTTCTAGCCCAACTCAGCCACAGCCTGTGTGACCTCTCTCTGGATCTCAGCATCCTTACTCAGAAAATGAAGGCAGGTGAACTAGATTATCACTTAGGGTGCATTAAATGGAACCGTAGTGCTGGGCCTGAAGTCAAGACCACGTGAGTTCAGATGTGGCCTCATGTGGTGCACAGAGGAATTGGTCTGTTCCCCCCCCCCCCAAAAAAAAAACCCAAACCTATAAAAATGAGATCTCAAACTCCTCCAGCTCCCATTTCCCATCCCCACCCTCTTCAATCTCCCTCCAATCTGTATGCCCAGGACTCCCTACTCCAGTTATTCAAGTGAAATCTCTACCTCTTTCCTTTCCCCACTCTTTGCCTCAGGATGAATTTTGCTGCTTTTCTGGTGTCTTATTAAAGTATGATTAAAATCCTATTTTTTTTTTTTACCACGAATCATGTCCTTTCCTGATGAGCACCCAAAAAACAAGATGTGCCTGCTTCCATTTCATAATTTTATAAATTAAGTATCTATTCACTGGAGATGAGGAAACAAGTCATTTACCTTTTTGAAGCTATTTCTTATGAGTTACACTGGACTTTTAAAAAAAAATAGATTTCTTTCCATTAAAAAAACATTTACTTTTGCTTTCTTTCACTTCCTCTACTCCCTTCCTTAAAAAATTAGAGGAAAATCATTATAACACTTACATATTCCAGCAAAAAAAGTGCTATTAGACCTTTTCCCCAAATTCGAATTACTCTGTAGATTTAGTACACCTCCTTTGATTTGGAAATGAGTAGCATCCTTTATCTTCAGTCCTTTAGAATCATGCTTAACTGTATTGGATTACTTGCTCTCTAGGGGAGGGGGGGTGAAAGGAGGGTAAAAAATTTGGAATACAAAGTTTTAAAAAGGTAAACTATTTCTATGTATTTTGAAAAGTAAAAAGCTACTATTATTATTATTTAAAAAGAATCATGTTTAATCAGAATTGTAAAGTCTTTCAAAGCTATCCATTTTTACAATAATACCTTAATTGGATTGAAACAATTGTCTTGGTTCTGCTCCATTCTCTATGTATCAATTCATACAACTCTTGCCAGATTCCTCTGAAATTATCCCCTTTATCATTTGTTACAGCACAGTAATTATCCACTACTTCATATGATGTAATTTGTTAGCTAATACTCAATAGATGGGTACCACCTGAGTTTCCTAGGTTTTTTGCTACTACCAAAAAAAAAAAAGAGTTATAAATTATTAATAAAAATAAGTCCTTTCTCTCTTTATCTGATCTCTTTGAGATAAAGGACTATGGGTGGTACTGATAGGTCATGACATATGCACAGTTTGGCAACTTTGGGGCATAGTTCCAACTCGCCAATGGTAGAAAAATGCAAGGTATATTAAACCTGTCGCCACATACATGTTAGAAATTGGGCTGGATGGAGGCAGCTAGGTGGTGCAGTGGACCCGAGTTTAAATTTGGTCTCAGACACTTAACACGTCCTAGCCGTGTGACCCTGGGCAAGTCACTTAACCTCAATTGCCTCAGCAAAAAAAGAAAGAAAGAAAGAAATTGGGATGGCCCTTTATCCAACAGGACAATCTCCCTCAGAAGCAGGGTTGTTTTCTATTCCTTTAAACAGTGGAAATGCTCTGGCTATAATTACACTCCTCTCTTCCTCCCTTTCTTCCTTCCCTTTCTTCCTCCCCCCCCTGCCTTCCTTCTCCTTCTCCCTCTTCCTCTCCCTCTCTCTCTCATGTTAACAAATTTGCAATATGGGCTATATTGTATATTTAGATCTCTTTTTGGGACTATATTTCCTCATCCACTGCCAGAGAGCCATCCTTTATAATAAAGTATGAAAAAAGGAAGAAATAAAACTTCACAAAGCTAAACATATTTTTGAAGTCTGACATTATATGCAGAGTTTCCCACCACTTTAGAACATAATGCTATGTGTAAAGCTATCTATGAGCAGTGCCAAACAGAGACTTAATGCTTGTTGAACAGATAAGCGAACCATTTCATGGATGCAAGCCTCTTTCGGAGATCCTTATGATCCTTTTGAAAATAATAGAAAAGTGGTAAATAATAATTGCGTAAAACGTTTGCTACAATGTGGGTATAATTATCAAAATTTGTTAAGGGGACCGGATCTGGAATCTAAAAATCCCCAGGCTGCTCAGGTCCACCGTGTTCAGCGAAGTCAGGCAGCATCTCGTTGCCTAAATCTGGCAAGCTTTCACCACGCCCGCCCTCGTAACTCAGAGGGCAATCACCTCTCTTTACATCTAATATCTGCTCTAAGCAGACTTGGCAGCGATTCCTGAACAAGTGGAAGATGTTACACAAGATGCCCATCTTTTCCATCAATTAACCTTTGAGTCTCCTTGTGGGAATTCATTCAAAGGTTTTTCACAGTACATGTAACAAAACGAATCTCTAAGCTGAGCAAAAAGTTTCCACGTGGATGTTGTTGAAAAAGAACAACTCTCTCACATATTAATTCAGTTATCTTTCAGTTTTGGTCTTATCCACTGATGTCTTACTTGTCTCTCGATTACATGAATCCTTTCTTTCATTGGCAATAGCATTATGGATTTTCACTTGAACAAATGATAGCAACTTATATTTATATAACATCTTTTTCAAGTTATTTTTCTTTCTCTCTCTTTCCCCTTAGCAACTTACACTCACAAAACTAGAGTTCACAAGCCCCCATCGGTACGTTCACCATAATAATAAGCCCGCTGATATGATTAGTTCGAAGGAAAGGCATTGACTGAAATGGCACAGTAACAACAATAGTTATAATACATTCCCTTATAACACTGAAACACGCCCTATCCCACAAATACACGGGACCAATACTGATGGCCTTTTCTTAATATGTGTCTTCAAAGTCCTTTACAAACATTGTCTCACTTTATCCTCACAACAATACTGAAAAACAGGTATTATTATTTTATTAGCTCCAATTTACAGGTGGGAAACTGAGGCAAACAGGGTTATGTGACTTTGCCCAGGGTCACACAGACAATTATTTGGTGTCACAACCTCTGTTCGGTGCTATCTTTCACTAATGGGTTTCTTCTGGGTCATATTTTGAATCAGAAAACCTGAATCAGGATCCCTTTGCTATTTATCGTATATGTTCTTGACTAAGGTATTTAATATCCTGATTCTCAGTGTCCTTGTTGCTAAAAATGAAAAGGGTGGATTAGAGACGATCTGAGATCTAAACCGGTGATCTAGTGGGTTTCATAACATGGTAGCATGTGCCCTTCTGGTCCTAGCTGCTGAACCCCAGCTGCTCTCAAGAGCAGCAGCAAAGTAACTACAAAGAACCTAGGAGAAGTCTTTGTCCTAGGAAGGACATCTACCTTTACAGGAAAAAACTGATAAATAGAAGAATCATTTAGTGTGTGTGTGTGTGTGTGTGTGTGTGTGTGTGTGTGTGTACATACACACACACAATTAGAAAAGGCCATCATTTGATATATTTATATGTAAATATAAATATGGAGATATGGATATATGTGTACCTGCTTTTGGATTTCCTCATTGGAGGCAAACGTTAGCCTTTTTGCTGGTGGATTGGAGCCGGATAAATGTCTAAAAGCTATTCAGAGCTTAATTTTGAAAAATTACTTCATAATTTTGAAAAAGGGAGAGACGAAGCATGAGTGATGATAATTTGGAGCAAAAATAAGGTGTGACTATAATGTCGTAAAACGTATTCTTTCTCTCATGGGACACAGAACCTACTCTGAATGTAAATCCAAAGTGGAATTCTAGCCACCACCAGACCCATTTTTGGGGAAGCAATTAAAGTAATAAGTGGGCAGCTTCAGAAAGGGATTATTTTGAGCAACATTTAATCCCAAATCAGAAGACCTAGATCCTGATTCTTTTCTGTCCTTCACTAGTTGGGTGACCTGGCAAAGCCATTTGTTCATTATGCTTTCTTTTTCTATAAAGCTTCCATAAATGGATGAAATCTCCAAGCTCTCCTCTATCTCTCATAGTTTAGGATTTGAAACCATCAGTGGGAGTTTTAGTTCTAATTTATTTTTTAAAAAAGCAATCGCCTTTAAAGTATATTTTGCATTTACTATAGACATGTTCATATAATAAGCAGATAATATTTTTTAAACTTCTAGGTCTAGAGTTGGTCAGAATCTCAGAGGTCATCTAGTCCGCCTTCCCATAAGAGAAAAACTAAGGACAAGGGTGGTAAAGTGACCTGCCTAAAATCATCCCAGGGGTGAGAGGCAGAGGTGGAAGCGGTTTCACCAAACACTTCCCCGTCTCCATTTGGTTCAGCTTTGTAGGAGACTCTCACAGTAATTTCAGATGACACTCTGTAGACCATGAGTCTAAAATCTATTTGGTCAAAGAGATTTTTTTTTTTAATCTTTCACTGTATTTTTCAGTCCCTTTCCTAAGATATCAAATAAGAACAAATTATAGGTGGAATGATCCAAGTGAACAAGAAACCAGCTTATCTATTAAGTTAAAAACAAAATCAAAACCAAATTCCCAGCAGGATTATATGGTCCTTTAGGTCAGGGCCCAGCCTACGTCCCTTTAAGATAGTGCTTCTCAAACTTTCTGTTCCCAGAAGCCCTTACGTTTTTAAAAATTCCTGAGGACCATCCCAGCCCATGAGCTTGTGTCTATGTGGGTTTTCTCTATTGATATTTATATATTAGATCTGAAAAATTCTTAGGATTATTAGGAAAAGTTTTGATCTTATAGACCCCTTGATGGGATCTCGGGGAATCTCAGAGGTCTGAGCACCACACTTTGAAATCTACTGCTTTCACAGAAAAAAAAAATTACCAAAAAATCCCTCTCCTTCCCAATTCACCAACAACTAGCATCAGAATCTGAAGGCCACACTTGATTTCAAGGAGCCTGAGAAAGTCATGTGACTTCTTCTAGGTGAGCCTTAGAAACGCTCTACAGTTATCAGGCACGGTTTCACAAACGCATAGTTCTTCACCAAGTCATTCTCTAGAACACAAGAAAGTCACGAATAGCAGCCGCTTCAATAAAATGTATAGTCACCGCTCCTTGCTGCTCCAGCGCTAAATGTTGTGAGCTGCCCCTTAGCAACAGAAGAGCCTCCTGCCAACGGTCATGAAGAGATGACGTCTTAGGATTTAGAGGGATGTGGATGGCCACAGCATGAGCCAAAGGCTGACTTAGACCTTGGCAGACCTTGCTGAAGGGACGTTTGAACTATGTCTTCCTAGCACAAAACAAAGTGGAAATTTGGGAGCCAACCAGGGCATTAGAGTAATGTCATTTGCTAATTCAGCTGATTATAGCTTCTCCCCTTCCCTACAGTGTGGTATTATTTAGGAAAAAATTCTCTAGCTGGCAGAGAAGATACCTACCGGACAGAAATACAGGTTTAGCCTAACTAGTAGGCCAGTGGAAGCCTTTGGGATTTAAAGAGAGAGAGGGAAATAAGGAGAGACATAGAGAGAGACAGAGAGAGAGAGAGACAGAGAGAGAGAATGACAGAATGACAGAGAGAGAGAGAGAGAGAGAGAGAGAGAGAGAGAGAGACAGACAGAGACAGAGACAGACAGACAGAGAGAGACAGAGAGAGACAGAGAGAGACAGTGAGAGAGACAGAGCGAGAGAGACAGAGACAGAGAGAGACAGAGAGAGAGACAGAGACAGAGAGAATGACAGAGAGAGAAACACAGAGAGAGAGAGACAGAGAATGACAGAGAGAGAAAGAGAGAGAAACAGAGAGAGATAATGGCAGAGAGAGAGAGAGATAATGGCAGAGAGAGAGAGAGAATGGCAGAGAGAGAGAATGACAGAGACAGAGAATGACAGAGAGAGAGAGAGAGAGAGAGAGAGACAGAGAGAGAGAGAGAGAGAGAGAGAGAGAGAGAGAGAGAGAGAGAGAGAGAGAGAGAGAGAGAGAAGGACAGAGAGAAAGAGAATGACAGAGAGAGAGAGAATGACAGAGAGAGAATGACAGAGAGAGAGAGAGAATGACACAGAGAGAGAGAGAGAATGACAGAGAGAGAGAGAGAATGACACACACAGAGAGAGAGAATGACACACACACAGAGAGAGAATGACACACAGAGAGAGAGAGAATGACACAGAGAGAGAGAGAGACAGACAGAGAAAGAGAATGACAGAGAGAGAAAGAGAATGACAGAGAGAGAAAGAGAATGACACAGAGAGAAAGAGATTGACAGAG